>NC_072791.1:173485810-174110810 GCF_028583425.1 Eublepharis macularius | reverse complement strand
CCAGATTTTATTTGAATTGCAATGCCTGTGTAGATACCATTTATGCATTTTGGAGGTTTCAAACCCCCATTTTAGCTTTTGAATTTTTCTGCAAACCCGCTCAGGGCAGTTCAACACAGACTGGGAGAAGCTGAAACAATACCTGGAGAAGAAATGGGAGGTGGGAGGAAAACTGTGGCAGTTTGAGAACTACTGAAATATAATAAAAGTATAAAAGAGAGGGGTGACTTTACCGGGGGGAGGAAGAGAAATGTGAATTTATAAGCAGTTAGATTAATTGATTGAGATATATATAGATATGTATAGGTCAACTGATAGAGAATAATTAATGATAAGGTTTAAACATGAGGATTGACTAACTAACAATATTTTCTTTCTTTGACAAGATTTATATGCACCAAACTGAATGTATAGAAGAGTTAAATTGATTGAGTATCTGAGGAGTTATATAGAATTACCATAAAAAGTTGAAATGAGTAATATATAGAGAACAAATCAAATTGTTTGATTTAAATGTGGGAAATTTTTATGGTTTATGATATATAGGTTTATATAGAATTATTCAAAACTGGAAAATGGGATAAATTGTTTATCTAAAGACGTATAGTTTGGGTGTATAATAATTAAAGGAGTTAATGATGCACTGCTTAATATAATGGAGAGTGTATATCTGTCTTAGACAGAGGAATTTAATAGAAGTAAGGGAAAAGGGACAGAGGGTGGGAAAGCTGTTGGAAGTCAACAAAAGGGGGGGAAAGGGAGGGGGTTAGAAACGAAAAATTAGGGGAAAATTGATTGTAATGTAAAAATAAAAATGTTCTAACCCAATAAAAAATTTTTCAAAAAAAAAAAAGAATTTTTCTGCAAACCCGGGGGGGGGGATTGTAGAAAAATACCCCCAATCTGCACTTAAGACTCATTGTACAGATTTTTTGATCCACACACACTGAGGACCAGATTTGGAACTAGATGTAGTAGGATGTTAATTTGTTATGTGGGAAGCTATCTAGATGCAGCATGTGGTGTCTAACCAAGAGGAATGTCACAAGATTGCTTGGGTTAGGGATACTTTAAATAAAATGTTGCTTTAAATAAAACATTTTCTTCATTTAAAATATTAAAGATTTTAAGTTCATAAGAAGGTAGCTGTTGAAACATATTTCTATATCAGGAAGCCTCAGAGGATCATTTTTTTTCTTTTCAGTCTAATTTACTCCTTTTCCTTTTGAAGGAAAAAGTACAATCTTAAGTGGAGTTAAAGTGTTCTAAGCACACTGATATCAATGAATTTAGAAACATGTCACTCTGCCAAGAGTTGCACTGAAAACATTGTAATGCAGACATTTAATAAAGGAAACAGTCCCCAAAGTTTCACACTTATTCAGTAACAAAAATATATGGCATTCCTCTAGTTAATTCAAAGAAATGAAAAAACATTTTTTCTAGAAATTTAAAAAGATCAGCTTTTAGCTGAACCTCAATGCTTTTCTAATCCCATTTCCCTATCTAATAAATTTATATTTGAAAGCTAAACTGAATATATTTTAAGGATTAGTGTCCAGGATTAAAAGATATATATATATCTATATTTCAGCTACTGTTTTATTTAGGTCTTACTAAATAAAAGTCCCAAATGTCTTTAAAAGCATCAGTGAATTTCGGCCATTAATGGAAATTACTAACTTCAACTAAAACACACATCCTGATTCTGACAATTGAATGAGATAGATTTGAACTAGTTTGTTTTCAAACTTGCAGCTAAAAATTGCTAACAACCACCAATAACAAGAAAGTTCACAGACCTTTAGTTGGTACACCTCAACATAAGTCAAATTAGTGAGATCAATTTGCAGTGATTTACTCCAATGGAGAAATTGCTCAAACTCTTGAGTTTTCAGCTTCTTGTTGCCTTTAATGATCAAAATATTGTCACATCACTTCGATAAGTAGTAAGATCAGGAAATACATATGCTCCAACTTTCCCTATTTACAAAGGACAGTTTGTATTTTCTGGTACTTGTCCTTCATAAATCACTGGCCATATTTTTACATTTTGGTGATGCCTTGTTAAAAATGTTGTAAATGTGAGTTGCTCAGGGTGACATTCTTCAGGGTTCCATTAAGCACCCCGGATTTTTTTGAAGTTAAATTTTTGATGGCATGAAGCAGACTGCCCAAGATCCTTGGGGAATAGATGTGCACAGAACATGGCTGCAGTCTTGGAAGGTGCCTTGCCAGGCCCACTTTGCACCAGGCATAAATGGTGGGTCAATGGGAACCAAAATGTGGAACACTGGCTTTTGGGTCTCATTGGTCAGGCAGCTGCATTCTAACAAATTTATGAGCTCTGGTTCCAATAGCCTAAAAGAAGTGGCTGCAAGCCTTTTTCCTCCATAATGCTCCAGTTCTGTCAGTAAATCTGTGGCCTTGTTAAATACGAGTCATGTACCCGGTGTTCCTTCTTATGTGCAGGGGCAATGAAGATGTCCTATTTTCAGTACTCAAATAGTGGAAGGTATAGAAATGGTTAATGAGGGACAAGGTTACACATTTGGTTTCATATCATTCTATCAGAACCCTGGGAATTAGCACAACAGCCATTGTAGATCCAACTCTGCAGTTGTAGTGTATATACAGATGTCTTGAGGCGGTAAACCTTAGGGAAAACCTGCTAGCCTTTAAAACTCCAGAAATGGCCTAAAGCTGCTACTGCAGTTCATCTAAAAGCTATTTAAAATTGGGGCAAAGGTTAGCCCGTGGTAATTTCTTGCCTTAGTAGCTGCTGCAGACTGAAGCATCTTATTTTTCCTAATAGGCAAAGTTGCTGCTATCACAGAATAAAAGGGTAAATGTGGAGCCAAGCCAGGTGCCTGTGCTGTCTGTCATCCATAATACTATGCTGGCTTTTTATACTCTGCTTGGTGCAATGCAGCCATTCATTTGCATTATCTCCCAGTGGAATACTTGGCTTTTTCATCTGTTTTTAAATTCAAACCCTCTCTCTATGGCTCAATCCTGGGCCATAGTGCCTCAGTCCCACAAAAGGGTGCCTTTCCCTTTGTAAACTGCATAGAAAGGAGAATTTTATCAGCTATTGCTTTCCCTGGTGGAATTTTCCTTTCTATGCAACTCTTGAACAGCATTACCTTCTCTTGACAGTATTTTCTGTTGATATCACTGGTACATACATTGGGTCAGGCTGTTAAGAACAAGTAGAAAGAAGCGCCATACCGGGCAAGCCTCTTTCTTCTAAGCAGTTGCCAGGATCTGGCTCTTTTATAAAACACTGGCCCTGAGCTTCCAGAACTCCCAGGCTTGTCCACATCCTTCTTGCTCCTAACTCCCAACATAATGTTCTGTTGTTGGGGGTTGCACAGCAATGAGATATAAGTTTGCAGAGTTTGATAATAGCGCAATGGAAATAAGTAGACAGACTTTTGTGGTTCTAGCTCTATAAAAATACTTTACTACATAATACGGTAAAAAGGGTACATTTGGTAGGAAAAACAACAATTTCTGACTACCTCTTGATGTCTAAACGAGGTCCTAGAGAGAGAAAAGCTTCGATTGCAAAGAGAAGTAGACTGAGCTTAGACTGCATCGTTTAGTGAAGTAGTAGACCAAACAATGAGCAATAAAACGTTAGTATATGTTGCTAGCTAATTGCCCCCCAATAAACTGGCTCATCCAATAGACATTCCTGGATTCCCTCATCAAGACTAAAGACACCCACTTTCTCTGGTGGGAACTTCTCTCGATGCCTAAGTGGCCCTATGCTAACTAGCTATCTAACAGAATAACAATTTAACTCTTTCATGACTGAGCGTAGGACACTTGCACAAATTCCAACATCTGTCCTCCTAACTTGCCTGCAAAGACTATGAAGGTCTTACCTTGAAGGCCAAAGTTTTTAATTGGCCCCTAAACTTTCCATTGAGTTTCTTTTGCTCAGGCCTATTTCTCTCTCCCCTACCTTCCTCTTTTTTTTTTTTTGCAGTACTCTGCCTACTCCAATCTTTTCCTCCCAGGGCCATCAAGAGAAGAGGACTAGAGATACAAAATTACAATTGCTAGAATCTTCGCTAGCAACCCATAACTGCTCAATTTAACTTTTTGCTTGACTGGAAATCGTAGCAAGTGCTCTTCTGCAGCCCTTGCTATTGCTTTCCAGTTAAGGGTGAAAGTGGCAAAACCTAGATTCCTAGAGAGGAATTGTCCTGACAACACCAGTGAGTCTTTTTGGTTTGCCCTGCTTAGAGGGAGTAATGAAGAAGAAGTAAACTCACTGACCACTTTTTCTTTGGGTTTCGTATCTCCCTTCTCTTCCTTTCCTTCTAATTTTGTATTTCTTTAAATGTTCTTTAGACTGCGCGGGAATGTTTGCTAGGTAGCCTCAGGGTTCTCAGTCCCTTGTAGCTTCCTTACTACTGGGGATCTCTTCCCATTGAGCATTCTTCCTCCAACACTACCTGGTTTGTTCCTCAGCTAAGGCACTTAGAGAAATCCTAAGCAGGTGCCACAAAAGCATTCTAAGGAACAGACGTTCAGAGGTAATGTCAGGGGGGAAAAGTGTTGCTGGCCCCACCCCATCCTTGCACTTGACCTTCATTGTTCCTTTTGAACATTTAATTGTGCTGCACACACATAGATTGGTATCATGTAGTTAGTACACCCAAAGTTTTTACAGTGTACTGCTCATGCACTTCTCATCTGTACACAGCCACACAGGCCACAATGTGCATAGCCAGACCTCAACACACAGCCTGGTGCTATGATCCACCTTCTTTTGTATGGTGAATGTCTACATAGGAGTTCTGCCTCTACTAATTCTTGTACAGCCCAACTTTATGCATGCTTACTGACTGAGAAAAGGAGATAGGATATGCCTACTGAATGTATATAGTTAACAGGCCTTTATTGGTACATTTCTTTCTCCCTAATCTCACCTCTATCTTGCAATGAAAATGAAAATTAACATTACAGATTCCTAGTAGATAACAGGATTACTAAGGACTACTAGGAATAATAAGTGCAAGAGTGTGGGGGAATCACTTTTCTCAAAAACTTGCCTTCCTACTAGGGTTGCCAGCTCCAGGTTGGAAAATTCCTGGAGATTTGTGAATGGAGTCTGCATAGAGACATCAGTATGGTATAACGGCACCATCCAAAGTAACCATTTTCTCCAGGGAAACCGATCTCTGTAGGTCGGAGGTCAGTTGTAACTCTAGAAAATCGCCGCCGCCCCGCCCCCCAGAGATTGGCAACCCTTCATCCTACCTACCATTTCTTACCTCAATACAGGCGAGTCGCGCAACACCCAGAACAAAGCAATCTGCACACGCCCAGCTACGCTTTCTTTCATTACACCCTTTCCTTTATTACCTCTCTACCTCCACCTTCCTGCCCTCAAAGCAGAGAAGGGGGAGATGTCATTCCTTGGAAGTCTCCCGTTCGGGCACTAAGCACACCTATACCTGTTTAGCCGCAGCGCCCTCGCCGCGTTCCGTCCGGAAAGGAACACGTTGGAAGATTTGGGAACATGTCGTTACTCGCCCTGGCGCACTCGATTAAATCGCGCCAGCTGCGAGCCTTTCAACCTGCAAACAGGTTCTTCTTGAGCTCCAGCGGGCTAGTGATGAGTGACTGTGAGCGGCAGCCTAGCTGTGGCAGAGTCAGAGCGGAGGTGAAAGGGATTTGAATCCAAGCCCCAGCGTTCCCTACCCCGGCCGTCGCTAGGAATGCGGTCCCGGCCCCTCTGAGCCTGGGGAGGGGGTTAGAGCGCGGTGGGAGGAGCGAGCGGGAGGCCGCCGGTGGGTCCCACCTGCAGTGGATGTGCGAGGAGGAGCGGCTGAAGCCCAGCCGCGCGAAGGGGGTGGGCTCCTGGACGGAGCGTCTGCCCGGCTCCGGCGCGCGCTTTCTCGCTCCCTCTTCGCCGCTCCGCATCTTCTGCCATGGAGGCACCCACAGCCGGCGACGAGCTGGGCAGCACCCCAGAACCCACCTTCGTCCAGCCTGGCGGAGCGAGTGCCCCGCCGCCCTACCCTGCCCGGGACTCGCAGCCGGGGGAGCAGCTGCACCTCGGGGAGAGCGCGCAGTTCAGCGAGGAGCTGGAAGACCGAGGTGAGCCCCTCCGCCCAGCGGCCCCTCGCCGGGCCCCTGGCACGTGCCCCTTTCTTTCTGGGCCCAGCTGTGGCTCGAGGACGTCCCTCTGTGACAGGAGCGGGGGGAGGGGCTCGCAGTCAACCTCGCCTTCGACTCCCCTCAACGCCGCAGCCAGCTCCTCGCGCACCTGAACAGGCTTCCCGCCCCATGTCTCCCCCAGTCCCCGCCTTAGAGCCTTATCCGCTGCCGCGCTTTACAGTTAGCCGCTGTCTCCCCCACCCCTTCTCTTCCCCTCTCGTCTTTTTTACCCTGACACTCTTCTCTCACCTCGGAGAGCCACTCATCCTCGCCCACTGCATTCTACCGTGCTGGACCCCATTTAGTCCTGCACCCTGCTTGACTTGAATGCGCTTATCACCCTCTAGAGTGTCTTGCTTGTCAGTCTCATCCTTTGCTATGTCCCTGCTGCTCCTCAGCTTTCCCACTGCCTAGCTGCCCCTTTCCTCCTCTCTTGGGTCAACCGTCCATTCTCTTATCACCTGCCACCCCAGCCCATCCTTAAAGTCACTCTTGGTGGGAAAAAATTCCTTTCTCCAGCCAATCATATGTAATGTTCAAACGGAACCCACCCCTAGGACAGCAATTGCCTTAAAAAAAAAAGCAAACAGCCCACCCTTTTCTAGATGTCCTGCCACCCCTATTCAAAGCCCAATTTAAACAGCATTCACTAAAATGCAGACAGACTTCCCCATTCATTGCCAAGAAAGGACATTGTTTATCCACTCCCCACCCCTTCTTTGAGGGAAGTGTCATGCAGTCTATTGTCTCCCTTCACAGGCACCTGCCCTACACGTGCCTATTCACCAGCTTTCTGTTTTACTCAGTCACTCCCAGTGAGCACATTTTAAAAATTCGCTTCAGTCTACTTTCCTGAGACTCCAAAGATAGCTCCCCCTAAACGTTTCCGGTCACAATCTCCTTGTTCTCTTTTCTTGGCTATTCCACACAGTCCCCTTTCAATTTCTCAGTTGTAGAAAGGGGATGCTGATCTTACTAGAAGATATCCTGGCTGCAATTCAAAAACGCTGGTGTAGTTTGTGTCTGTTTGCTAGGACCAGCTTCTTTAAACGTGGAGTGGAAGGCATCTTGCAACTACTTAAGCACTCAGGGAAAGATCTGCAGATTTGGCTGAGTTCTGCATTCAGGGATTTGGGGTCTGAAATCAAGAGACTCAGATTACCTGGGAATGCTGCCCTCTGAATGCATTCTTTATGTATAAAATGGCAAGAAATAGGTGGTTGTTATATATGAGAGATGCAGAATGATATTGAAAACAGATAGGCCCCAGTAAAGTGGACAATAAAAGATGGGACAAACAGCCCTGTCAGTTGATTTCCAGTAATTGCTTAGATCAGTATTGTTGGTTATCATTATTTCCAAGGAAAGTTTAGGACTGGCTTTGTTATTCATTCTTGCTTAATAGTACTGTTCAGGTACTGTTCAATGGATCATAAAGTTATTAAGATTTTTTTTAGTGTTCTTAAGAGTTTTGTTAAATTGATTTTTAAATAGTGAGAGGGTTTTCGTTTTGTTATAGTTCAGAGAATGTATGAACAGTAAAAGAATTGAAATTAAAATATGCGCATAGTTTAAATTTCATCAGTATATGTATCAGCAGGGAGGTATCTCCATAACAGTTAAAATTTTGGCTTTTTTGTCGGCAAGTGAGGGAAACAAGAAATTAGATAAAATTCATCACATCATTATCAGTGTTAAAATTTAGAATGGCAACATTAAGATAGATAGAATAATCTTGCCCATAAATGTGAGCATGTATTTTAATTGCAGTGTAGGCTTTACATCTAGATTGTCATAGAAGATATTTTCTGTTCCTATTATAAATTAATCCAATAACAAGCAAAGAAAAAGTTCTGTCTATTCAATGTTAGCTGTAAAGGGCTGGTGTTGCATATGAAATTATTTTCATTTAATGTGTTTAGTATACAAATGAATATAAATAATAAATAAATATAGTAGATGAATAAAGATAACATGTCCATATTTGCATGAAATCTCCAAGGACTACCCATTGACTAAAGCAATGTATTTTAGGAATGTCTGTTGTAATTAGATAAAATAAATCATTTAAACATAAGAAACAAATAGTGTAAAAAAAAAAAGATCCTGAAACATTTTAAAATGTAAGTTGTAATATAGAGATTTTGATTCAAGAGAGAGGTTCTTTTTGTAAAATAGGAAAATATTTTAACAGCAACCAACAGCTGTTTATTTTCTTTTTATCTGTTTGAATAATCAATATTTGACATTTTTGTGTTGGACACAGCTTATTAGACTGGTCCTTCATAATGGGACCTACTAATACAATGAGGCTTTGTCTAGTTTAATCGTTGGGCTGATATTAGTCAACAACATATGTGTCTCTGCAGTTACCAACATTTAGAAAAATATAATCATCATGAATCTGAAAATTTTCTAGAAATTAAAGTGGTCAGGAGGGGAGCCTAATGCAATAACTATCTCTTTATCTTGGCTACATTTTGCTGTTATACTGTGGCTCTTAGAACTGAAGCAACAAAAGGCTCAAGGGGAGATAGTTGTATAACAATGAATTCCATTGTCACCTCTGTTTCCCATTTTGCTAGGCAGGTTCTTAAAATATACCTGCTATAGTTACAGTATATCACTATAATATCTTAATCTATAAATGAGATAAGACTTGGGTTGGGCATCTGGTTAAATAAGGTTTTGCTATGTCTGAGATGTAGTTTGGAATTAAAGTGTAAATATAGAAATGTGACTACAAAGGTGCTATGAGATCTTCATGCATGGTCCCTTTATTGTCTTTTTTTCCCTCCTTTAATTTAACACATTTTTCTTTCATTATCTTTATCAGGTTTGCTAGAAAGCAGTACCAGGTTAAAACCTCATGAAGCTCAGAGCTACAGAAAGAAGGCACTGTGGGTTTCATGGGCCTCCATTATTGTCACGCTAGCACTTGCAGTTGCTGCTTTCAGTGAGTACTGGATCTCTTTCCAATCCAGCAGCCTTTTGTCTTGTATATCTGAATGTCTTTTTAAAAATCCTCTGTTGTTGATTAGTGCTTTTGTATAGCTGTGTTTACAACTAAAGTGATCTAGAAATAAAAGATCTCATAGGCTTCCCTAGTGTTTATAAATTAGTAAAGCGACTATTTTTTCTTCTCAAGCAAATTAATTGCTGAAGGTCAGGTTTTTAGTCCATTTTTCTGAATAGTATAGAATGGATTGTTTTTGGACTAAAGTAATGAAATATGAGAAAGCTGTATCTTCTTGGGATGTCTTATTTGTAACAGTGAAGACAAAAGGGCCACATAAAATGTAATATTTTATTTGGGCTAATTTTAACCTGTTTTTTTAAACAAAATCTCTGCCACTCTGACAGATTCTTTCTTTCTTGGAGTAGATTAAATTATTCCCAGGTGGATAAACTTTATGATTTGGGCTATTTAAGTAAATACTGTAATTGTTTTTTCCAAGTTGCCATGTGAGAAATGAAGGTATCTTTTTAAGACTGCTTATTTCATGTAGAGGGAAAGACACTATCTCAGCACATGTTACACATTTGCTAGCAGGTTACTAATGCTAACCCATGAATAATGCACTATGTTATTTATTTAACATTACAGAGAAACCAGAGAGAATGCCTGTGATGTGAAATGCAGAAATGTTTTTTTAAAAATAGAAGGTTATTTGGTGTTTTGTTTGTTATCCCAGAATATCTGTTGTTCATTATAAAGGAAGAACTCTGATTCTGAGAGACACAGGGACTGTGAGGTACTCTAAATATAATCTCTTGTATCAAAGGCAAACTGGATGCCACTGCAGCATATGTTCTTGTACTAATCTGCAGCAATGAGCTACTGCTGAAAGTTGGTGTCAGCTCCCAAGAGGGGTTATTAGAATCTGGCCAAATGGCTCTGCAAAACTTAGCATATATTACTTGGAGAGATTTGTATGGAAAACACACACACTATTGATTGTAAAAAGACAGACACAAATAAAGTATGAAAGCAGAATTTTCTGTATTATCAAAACTGTTACAAAAATGTTGTTATAGTATGTTTCGTCTGTCTAATTTGCACCTTAAGAAGAGTAATATTCAATGCAAAATAGTAAAGAGTCCAGTAGCACCTTTAAAACTAACCAACTTTATTGTAGCATAAGCTTTCGAGAACCACAGCTCTCTCCATCAGATGCAAGACAGTTGTAGTTCTTGAAAGCTTATGCTACAATAAAAATTGGTTAGTCTTAAAGGTGCTACTGGACTCTTTACTATTTTGCAACTACAGACTAACATGGCTAACTCCTCTGGAGTCTGGATCTATTCAATGTAGAGTTATCAAATAAGAATCTGGGTTACGATGCCTAAAAATCACATTTGGGAAAAGAGTATTTTCTCCTGGAGTTTGTAAACCATAGAAAAGGAAGAACTCTGATTATGGAGAAGTTTTATTAAAAACAGACCTTAATTTAGCAAAATACAGTTAACAATATTATAATTTGTTGTTAAGTTACACCGCTTAAGATGCAGTTCTGTGCTCAGCTTTTCAAGTATGCACTGTTGAAATTCACACAACTTATTTTTGAATAAACTGGTCTAGATGCATTATTTTGAACACAATTATTCTGAAACATCACTTGGTGATCAGCCCTCCCTGTATTAAACTGTGCTAATAGATAGGGATCTAGATTAAAAGCACAGGGGCCAGTAGTGGCTCAACAGGGGTGCTGTGCCCAACCACAACTTACAGCCTCTCACCACCCCAGTCCACTTCTTCCGCCATGATTAGCTAATGCTGACATTTTTGTATCCATTTTTATCCAGAGTAGTAAAAGGCACATACATAGATAGGTACAGAATTCTAGAAGTTAATCTATTCTCTGAAACAGTACCCAGAGCCTAGAAGGATAAGCATCTGCCTCTGTTAAGAAGCCCCCTGTACAAATGTTCTCCAAGAGAGGACAGGAATAAGGAATTAAACCTCATGGAAGGAAGCTCCTAACGGAATCTGAAAAATCTCTCCTGAATCAAGTAGTGAGCAGAATTTAGTTTCAGATCATGTAAACACGCTCAATTTTCTAGTTTCCTCTCATATTAATATTAGAGAGGAATATTGATTTTTGCTAAAAAGATTTAACTCATTTTAGATTTCTTGAATGTCTTATTCACTGAAGTATTCTTCTTAATAAAACATGTATATGTAGTAATCAACTGGTATAGAATTAGCTACTTGATCAGTTTGTCTTGTAATATGCTATATAAATGTCATTTACATAAGTCTGCACTATCTTAATTCTTTAATTATTTGAAGGGCTGTTTTCTGGTTAGCCATATTACTAAATAGTTCCTGACTACATAATACTTTGTCTATCACCATCTTTTCATATTGTCTTTCATTTGTCAGCCGTTTCCATGTTTAGCCAATCTCTCAAGTTTGGAGGCTTGCCAGACAGCTTGATGATGGCTTCCTGTTTGATATGACTGGCTTTTGCTTGTCAAATTTGGGATAGCTGGACTGACTCTGAGAATCATTTGATAACACCTGCTATTTATGGCACCCTTCCCTTGCTTCTTCCCATTCTAATTGCTTGTTCAGAGTAGCAGTGAAGACCCGGTTCTATGATTTCCGTCTCCTCCCCAGACAATATATACTTAATATCCTACACACACAGCAGCTGTCAGACTGTGTGGGCTGCTTTCTGTTTTTACTTCTTTCATTTTTGTTATTTTCAGTTATAAATTTAGAGTCTCCTTATATAGAATTTGTTTTTATATACTGTGATTCGTTAGTATTTTCATGATGTAATTTTCTACTTTTGCTCTTTGGTAGGTCAGGCCTATGCATTGTAACTATGCTTATACAGCAGAAGAGTGTGTGACATTTGTAGAAATATAAATGAGGATGTCAGAACGAACATCAGTGGTTATATTTACCTTCCCCTCCTAGGGCTTAAATTTTTGTCTCTTGAGTTTTGCTGATCTTAGAGGCATTGCATTATATTCTCTCTTTCGACACCATACACCAATCTTTTCTTAGGCCTGCCAAAACCTCAAAATTCAAGATGAATACATCAGACATCCTGGACATAGCAAGGATAATGGAACATAGCTGGGGCTAAGAAGGGTATAGAAAGATTGCTGATTTTTAATTTAGCTAGTTAAGAGTGTGTTCTTAATCAGCTGCATCAGTGGATGGATGCTGTGTTGCGTAGTGGTAATGCTGATTCAGTGCAAAGAATAAGCACCAATTTTAGACAATATTTATTATTTAGCAGAAAGGCAAAAATTTAGCTCAGTCAGAGCTGTTCTCAGTTGCCAGAATTGGTCCTAAGTGCCTACTTTAGAACAAAAAAAAATGAATCAGTTGCTTCTGGAACAGGCGAAGCTGCAATCCAGCAAAGTAGACTAGGAAGCTCAAGCTGGGTTTTCCCTATTACAGGCCATGAAAACTGAAAGAATATTGTCCCTTGGTGGATCTTCCTGTGCCCCAGACTGCATGGAGATTGTTTGCTAGTAAGAATTGGGTGGGTGGGGGACTACTGTCAGTTAAATCAGAGGGGAGTATATATTTCTGTGAAAAATACGCATATTTTTGAATGTTTCTTTTTACACGACTAGGTTTTTTTCACACAGGGCTTTTTCATCTGGCTGGATGAAAAAGCTCTGATTTATTCCTTGAGTTCTACATGCATGTTTGGTTCAGTCTTCAAATTGCTTCCCATAGTCTTTTGAGTTCAGCATGGTTAAAGACTGCATCCACTGCAGAAATGGCCTTTCCCTGGGCTTTCTGCTGCTTTTTTTGCTGCACACATACTAGAGTTTCCAGGTCCCCTCACCCTCCGTGTGAGAGGCAGGAGACTTGGCATTGGCTTTTGTGCATACAAAACATGCACACTCCTGGGCTGAGTGATGATGTCACTTCCCAGAACTGACGTCATCATGCAGGGCCTTGTGCCACCCTGGGAGTGCTCCACACTCTGTAGTGGGCCAAATTGTGCCTATTTGGGGCTGAAATGGGCCACTGTGGAGCATGGGAGTGCTGCTAAGGCAGTGCAACGGGTCCTGGAGTGCTCCTGTGCTGTATAGTGGGCCCTACCCCAACAGGGAACTGGCAACCGTAACACATGCCCCAATTTTTTTAACAGTGTAGTTAAAAGACTGCTCTTTTGAAGTGCAGAATATTTTCTTTGGTGTAAGCTCAGCCCTGCCTTTTGTCCTCCCCTTTATCCCCTGTGTTCTAATTGGTAGAACAGCAATGTGTAATCACACCCTTTCTCCCCTTTCTCCCCCTCCCCCACTCTCACCCCTCATCCTTAAAAAAAAGTAGTCATTTGTGGCTTGGCAGTTAAACTAGGCAGTGTCACTTCTTACCAACACAAGCGGTCAGGATGACATTTTGTGCAGGAGTCTCTGTGTTTCCTTTATTTTTTAAGACCAGTTCCCCCTGCCCCCTTTTAAAACAACTGCATTGCAATGTTGTTGTTTAAAGTTTTTTTTTAAAGCTTCTGACCCTGAAACTCCCACTTAATATTTTAAAGTTTCCCTCAAAAACACCTCAGTCAATCAGCACACTGACGAAACCACTGACGTCAGAAAGCCCACAGCAGAAACAGGGCATTTTTCTAAGTGCAGGTATGAAGACCAGACACCCTTTCGGTTCGACTCCCTCACATGTGGAATTACAGAAGCCCAGTGTAGTTCTGATTATTGTGGACTGAATACCCAGAAAATTCACTGTGAGTGAGCCTGCAGAAAAGGCCTTACTTTCCATATTCAGAATATTTTGCTCTGAAAGAAAAGGATATTTTTAAAAGTTCATCCTGATAAAGCAGCAGCTGCCCTGCAGTGGCTCTTCTTGATTTTTGTTTAATTTAATTCAGGCACTTCCTTTTGAATAAAATGGATTAATCTAATCCATGAAGACCATAAATTCCTTTTAGTTTGATACAGTATATGAAAAGGAAAACTAATGCTTGAACTGTGGACTTCGTTATCATGTGTCCACTGAAACTCTCTGCTCTGAATCTATGTGAATTCTCTAATTATTGTTATTCTTTATTATGAAAACTAATAATGAGGCACAGAAGATGAGCGCTTCTTTTGCAGGGCAGAGAGCCACAGATTCAAATAAGAACTTCTTCCTGGGTTTAATTTCAGGTGGAAAGTGGCATGGAATGATTAGTGTTGATATTTAAGAGCCCCTGGAGATCAAGTTAAGTCCGAGATGGCTCTTTATTATTGTCATCTGAAGCTCAAATTTTAGTATGTTTGTTAAATAGTGTAAGATCTCCAGATCTGTTGTCAGTGCTCCCACCTGCAGAGATGAGGTGGGTGGCAACTAGAGACTTGGCTTTTTTCAGTGGTGGTGCCTCACCTCTGGAATACTACTCTGTTAAGATTCACCTGGCACCTACCTTGCTATCTTTTTTTAACCTAGGTTTCTAACAGAGGGGTTACATCCTTCTAGCTGTTTTCATGGTCTGCTTGTAGCCTGAGATTTTTTTTGGTGCTTGTCATTAGGCTGTTGAATGTTTTTGCCCTTGTTTGTTTTTATGCGATAGTTTTCATGCTGTGGCTTTATGATTGTATTGTACTGTTTTACTTGTGAGAGACACCTGCTTAGTCATACAAAGATGGACTTGTGGCCTGATCCACCAGCACTCTTTTTATGTTCTTGAGTTATATAACATAACTTCCTTCATTAGAAAGCATGTCTCAATTCCAGTAGTGCCTTGCAATCAGAGGACAAAACCTTTCTCTCTATTGCACTTTGTTGGATACACTATTATGATTCAGTGTGTTTATATTCTTGCTGATTAGATTAACTAGTGTGATAGCACATTATATTTCCAGAATAAACGAAGCCAGATTGTAATACTCACCAAGTGTTCCACACCCCATACCCTTTATTGAACTAGCCTTCTGGTCCTTGAATGTAATTTGTGAACGAGATAACTTGATTTGCCATTCATACAATGACAACTAATCTTATTTTTCTGTTAAATTTTGTGTATGTCATGAACAGTTTTTAATTTCTATTATTTTGTTTGAATATTTTAAACAAGAATGCATCTTAAAGTTATTGTAAGAATACTGTGTGTGTAATTGCTTTAAATTGTAATAAATTTCATATACAATGAGCAGCACTGTAATTTACAAGCACTTCCATACCAATCTAAAGTTCCAATCTATTAGTTTGCAAGCCCCATATTACTGCACACAGCTCCAGGTGTTTAATTAAAAGACCATATGGGACAGTCTTGAAATCGCATAAAAATATCACTGATGTCCCAAAACTAAACTCCAGGGTCTGTGATGACACCCATATAGCACAATTTGCGTAACCTTAAAAGTATTTATAGGAAAAACAGGTTCTGTGCATTATTGTACATGGCAAGCAAAAGGTACAAGACAACGAAGAAGATGTTGTATTGCTTAATCAAGGAAAAAGCCAGTGCCTGGTAAGATCAGGGCAAAGAGTTGGGCACCATGTGTGGCATGAATGATTCCAATACTTAATGAGTTTAGTGTCACCATGGAGTTGAATGGTGAAATGCAGCCTTGGCAGAGGATGAGTGTGGACAGTTGGTTCTATAAAGCAAAACAAGCAGAAGTGAAATGCAAATTTGTGATACATCCCTGTTATTGACCTAGGGAGTTAGGGTTTATCAGTTCAGACTTTTTGTTTGACCGTAACAAAACATGATGACAAAATAATAGCTTACATGACAGTAAAATAATCCTGATTAGGCAAAACAAAATGAAGGAATACATGCAAAGCATCTGCACAAAACAGCAGTAAACCAGCCTCAAGCAAGGCTCGTGCCCATCAAAGTATTGTTTTTGATTCACAGCTGTTAGAGCAAATGTAGCCACTGGATAAGAAATCTCTTTATCAACCAGAAACCTCAACATTCTGCTGACCTTTCTACATCTCTTATAGAAGCCTGAATACACATGGTGAAAAAAATGCACCCAATATTTGCAAGGTGTAAGGGAAACATACTAAATTATGCAAAACTCGGCAAGAACTTGACTCTTCTGCCCCCATTTTTTTGAACAAAAGTAGTATCAGACAAAATGAGATGAACTGAGATTGTTGTTGTGAAAGCCTGAACTGAAAAATAAATTTAATTAAAATATAGCATTCATGGCACAGCTGGTTGACCTTGGGTCAGTCACAGCTTCTTAGAGCTCTCTCAGCCCCACCCACCTCACAGGGTGATGGTTGTGAGTATAATAATAACACACTTTGTAAACCACTCTGAGTGGGTGTTAAATTGTCCTGAAGGGCAGTATATAAATCAAATATTATTGTAATAATATTGTTTGCTAAGATCAGCAGTAGATCTCCAAGATCTCATTCAAAGAAAAATCTTGCCACTTAGGATTTGGTCCATCTAGCTCAGTACAGTCTACTATGATTTGGGAGGATTTCCCTAAGGCCTTGATATCTCAGATCTGTGCCAGAGACTGAACCTGAGACCTTCTGCATATGAAGTATATACTCTACAACGGGTCCTTAGCCCCTCTCCAGTAAAGCCTGTTGAAAATAATCTCACAACTGACAGTTGATGACTTTGGGCCAGTTCACATGATGCAAAGTATTCATGGTAGCCATGATGACTTTATATCACATGTGTGCTGGGAGTTTGGTTCCTCCAGGCATATGTAGGTGCCATATTTTAATTATAACTGCAGCACGTTGCAAACTGAAATGGTCCTGAGGAGCTATTTGTTTTGTTTGGAAACTTACTATATGTAATTGGCCCTTTATGCACAGCCTTTTATGGCTCTTTGCACCTTGTTGCAAGCCCTATAGCAATTATGCCTAGATTATTCCTTTGCCACAGGAAACGTTATTTTTCAATAAGAGAGGCCACCTAGTAACTTTTCTTCACGTATACTGAAAAAAACAAAAGTTTTAATACTAAATTTACAAAATATAATCTACATACCTTTTCTCTCCTGAAATTTATTGTAAAATGTGCTTTCCTTTCTGTATCTTTTGCAAACCTCTAAACAATTGCTGGGAAGAAAATGTTCAGGATTGGAAAGGGAGGGACTGTCCATCTGTGACCCCATGAATCTGTCCATCTGTGACCACAAAGACATTAGGGGCCTATTGGCTTTTGGCCTATTCTATGAGAAATCTTTCATTTTCTGAAATATTAATATGCAGTATGATCCTATGCAAAGTTGCACCCTTCTAAGCCCATTGACTTCAATGGGTTTAGAAGGATCAACTGTGTTTAGGATTGCATTGCTAGGTGCCTTTGAATCCCAACTAATGGTATTCCTGAATTAAAAGTATATACCACTTAACTGGAAGAGGAAGTATGGCATAGTTATAATTCACATATGGGAAACATATAGATATTTAAAATTTTAAAGTTGCCAAACTTTTCCTAGAACATACCGTGGAGCATTAGTGAATGGCAACATGTTTCATCCTGGGGAAGGGACAGGTTCAGCCTCTATTAATATGAAGACTGTGTGATAATTTTAGATTTTTTTTTTCAAAAATCAGGAGTATTTACTCTTCTAAAATCCTTCACTGTGAAGGAAGGGAGCAGAAATATTTGTGTCTTCAAAAAGTACTGCAAATGATCCCTTATTTCGCAATATCCACTGCTACTTGGTAATAAATTTATGCCTTCTGAAATTGCAGCAACTTCTTAAAATTATTTGACCTAATTTAGAATTAGATCTTGCTTAAATTGCTAGTATTTATTGCAGTTCTAGATTCTGAAATGTTTAGTACACTTGTGGCATCATAAAAACTATAGTTTTGTAGTACTGAAAGCCTTCTTTCTAGGTAGTATCCTATGAGTGTTCGTGTGAGGAATATTGGAGAACATATTGAGCCCAAGAGAATATTTTAGGTACAAGTTATAATTTCATAGCAATTGCTTTTAGAATGCTTAGAACTTGCTACCAATGTACAATTACTCAAAATTAAGCTCTACTAAGCTGCTGCAGTAGTGCTTACTCCCAAGTAAGTGCATGTAGGCTACAGTCCTATAAGCTTGAAGGTGACTTAGGAACATGTTTGTCAGCTGTAGATAATTCTTAAAAAGTAGCTTGGGGAAGATTTCACACAAACCGATTTCACTTTCTGCATTGCTTTTCCTCCTTGTGCTATACTAATTTGGCCCCCACCCGGCCAGCAGCCAAAGGCTTGAGGCCAGGGGCCACATTTGCCGCCACGGAGGATAAGCGGCAGCATTCCCCCAGCCTCTTAGGGTCACGTGGGTGGGGGCAGGGCTAAGCGCCTTAATGGAACAGCCCTGCCCCTATAATGGCACTTGCTGCTGCCTCGGCCTTAGCATTGGCAGGATTTAGTTGGGGGGATGTTAGTGGGACGGTGAGTACCCTTGGCACATTCCCATTGGTGGGGATATTAGGGGCCTGTCAGGATCAGCTGGCATGCTTTACGGCAGCCAGTTGAGAGGGCAGGCTGCCTGATGGGATCCTTTGGACAAGTCCTTCCTTCATGCTCCATGGCGGGGGTGCTTGGAGCTTTAAGGGGGAAACCATCTGCCAGGCTGGCCAGATTCCAGCCATGCATTTGGATGGGTCACATCTGGGGCAGTGGGTCTCACCGAGATGGGTCAAGGCGGGGTCCAGGGGAGTGACCCCAGGGCTTGACCTGTACCGCTGGTTAGGCCCTTGCCAGGGGTTTTAGTTGTTGCAGTTCATGTTGTTGCCAAAGTGGCCCTTTATTACCCAAGCCTTGTGTCTGCCTCTTTATTCTGACTGGGGGGGGGGGCAAAGGCTTCTCTGTAGGGTCCTTTGACTTTGAGATACAGCTTTTAAAATATGTGAGAGGGAGTTATGCCTTAGAAGCCTGAGTTTATGCATGAAAGCTCCACTTGTGGCCAGATGAAAACTGCCAATATATGCAATAGATACTCTTTATCAATTAATAGAAGCTGCCTGATTGAAGTTACATTTAAAGCAGTAAATGCTTTTGTATGTGTAAAAGGCTACAAACTGTTTCTTGGAAACCTGCCCTCCCAATCCAAACTATGTGCTGAAAAGTTGTAACAATGTCTCATTGTTATACAAAATCAAAAAGAGTCCAGTAGCACCTTTAAGACTAACCAATTTTATTGTAGCATAAGCTTTCGAGAATCAAGTTCTCTTCGTCAGATGCCTGATACAGATACTGGCCAAATACAGAAGAGCAGGAGAGAGAGAGGCAGCAATTAGGGGGGGAGGGGGAGGGAGCAATCAAAACATTCCTTTGCTAGTATATGTAAACATCTCCTTTTGGTGTGTGATAGATCCAGAGGAGTTAGCCGTGTTAGTCTGTAGTAGCAAAATCAAAAAGAGTTAGTTTGTAGCAGCCAAACAGCTAGACCATCCAATTCCAATGTAGTATGGGCCTTCAACAACCACAGCTCTCCCTGCCAGATGCATCTGACAAAGAGATCTGTGGTTCCCGAAAGCCCACACCAGGTGCCACTGAGCTCCCCCAGACCCCACCTCTGTAAGGGAATCTGTTACCTGTGGTAATGTGATAACCATTCATAGTCCCTATTCAGTCCCAGCTTGACAGAGTCAAATTTGCATATGAATTCCAGTTCAGCAGCCTCCCGTTGGATTTTGTTTTTGAAAGGTTTCTGTTGAACTACAGTGACCTTTAAGTCTTTGATGGAATGTCCTGGTAGATTGAAGTGTTCTCCCACTGGTTTCTGGACGTTTCCATTTCTAATGTCAGATTTGTGTCCATTTATTCTTTTGCATAGAGGTTGGCTGGTTTGTCCAATGTACAGAGCAGAAGGACATTGTTGGCACATGAGGGCATATATCAGATTGGAGGATGAGCAGCTGTAAGAGCCAGAGACAGTGTAGTTGATGCCATTGGGTCCTGTAATTGTATTCCCTGGGTAGATATAGGGGCAGAGCTGGCATCTGGGTCTGTTGCAGGGCCTGGTACCTGTGCTGGTGATTCTGCTGGCCGATTCATGATTGTAAGTGAGAAGTCGTTTAAGATTGGGGGGCTGTCTGTAGGCCCATACTACATTGGAATTGGATGGTCTAGCTGTTTGGCTGCTACAAACTAACAGGGCAAACTCCTTTGAAGCCAACTGATACACACACCAAAAGGAGATGTTTACATATACTAGCAAAGGAATGTTTTGATTGCTCCCTCCCCCCCCCCCCTAATTGCTGCCTCTCTCTCTCTCCTGCTCTTCTGTATTTGGCCAGTATCTGTATCAGGCATCTGACGAAGAGAACTTGATTCTCGAAAGCTTATGCTACAATAAAATTGGTTAGTCTTAAAGGTGCTACTGGACTCTTTTTGATTTTGCTACCACAGACTAACACGGCTAACTCCTCTGCATCATTGTTATACAGGACAACTATAATGAGGGAACTCAGACAACTATAATGAGGGAAGTTGTAGCAGCCTGTCCTAAGCAAGGAGAACAGAGAAGCCAGAAGCAAGAAAGTGATGGGTGGATGAAAAAGCTGAAGGAGGTGAAGAGAAGGCTGTCCCAATGAGCTGGTGAGAGCATGAAAAAGAAAATAAAGGAGCTGTAGGGACAAGGAGGCCAAATTTCTTGGAGGTAGGGCAGTTAGATTGTAGCTGTACCTATAATTTAGCCAATGCACTGATTATTTTTTTAGTAGTTTTAAGTCTGGAGGATATAAAGGTGCCCTATGGTCTTGGATGTTTTTAGTACAGGCATAGGAACTGCTGTTCATGGTGTCATCCAGTTTTTAGTGACTGAAGGCCCTGTGCTGTATTGGCATGGGAGCTTTTATATCATACTAGCAACCTAGCCGCTCTAGAAAATGGCCTCTGGAGGGCTGCACTACTGCTCTGGGCCTTTCCAGGCCTCCAGAGGGCCATGCTGCTGCACTGGGCCTTCCCACCACTGTGCTGGGCCTCCCTAGGCCTCTGGAGGCCCCAAGGATGCTGCTGAGGCAGCGGGAAGGCAAACTGTTGCTGACGACTCACTTCTGTCCCGCGGAGTGAGCCTGCATGGGGATAAAAAGTGAGTTGTCGGCAACATGACTTGCCTTTTATATATTAGAAATGCATGCTTTCCAGCTTTACTGCAACATCATGGACTACAACCATAGAAAAGTAGCCCCCCCCCATGATGCTGATGTAGTTTCCACTATGAAGTTCTCTAAAATGGTGTCAGAAAATTCACTTTGAGCCCAATGTACTTGAGGAGGTGGTGAACATAAAATTGTGCCTTGACCGCTTTGGATAAAGAGAAAAATAACACTGAGAGATCTCTGTCTTTTGGTGCTACACCTCTGAAGATGCCAGCCACAGCTGCTGGCGAAACGTCAGGAACTACAATGCCAAGACCACGGCAAGACAGCCCGGAAAACCCCCAACAACCATAGAAAAATAAAAACTTAACAAATTAAGTTACTTTGCATTATTAAAGAATTAATTTCAAAAAGTGGAGGCTAAAATATTATGAATTTTTATAAACTGTGCTATTTGAATTATAGCAAAATTCAGTGCTAATTATAGGAGTCAAGGTTTTAAAGAAGTCTTCAGAGTTGGGCACCAAATGATTTGAGAGGCATGTTTTGTAAGTGTTGAAGGCTTGCAGTTCAGTTCTAAGAATATTTTCCTGGGAGTAAACCCGATTGAATAGATCTGAATATTATCCTTAGATGTACTTAGGACTGCTTTCTAAAAGTTTTGATGGTAGATGGTATTGCAAGATCTTGAATTCAGTGCAAACTCCACCAATATGTAGCACAGATGCTGATCTAAATTTGTTTTTAGTCTGTTGTGTTTCAGGGTTATGTGCTTGTTTAATCCAGACACTAATCCTTTTAGCTAAAGCACTTCTTATTCATTAATGCTTACTTCCTGACACGTTAGACCTCACTGATCTGTGATTTGCTATGGCAGCCAACATTTATCAAACTATCATTTCCAGCAGTGTGGAACTAATAATACCCAAAGGGAAAGAATGTTGTTCTTTGGATTTGACATGTGGGGTATTAGGTATGCAACACAAACTCGTCACTTTAATTAACAAGACTTGATCAAAACATTAAAAAAGCATAACTAGTAAGAACCAGGATGAAAAAGACTTTTTCTTTAAAAACTCCAAAAAGGTGTTAATGCTTGCAATTTTTTCCTGAAATATCTGAGATTCTGAAAATCTCTTTTGTAGATGTCTCAGTTGCAGATGGAATTAAGGACATACAGTTAAATCCTAAGAAGTTACTCCAGTCTAAGCCAATTGATTTCAATGAGTTTAAATTGGAATAACTGTGCTTAGGATTTCACTGATAGTTAGATCATTCTGTGGGACCTGTTTCCCTGTTCTTTCTTTCCTTCCTGATCCCCTGATGGCAGCAGGTCTTACTCGATAAAGGTCTCAGTTTCTTTATGCCCTGGAAGAATGTTATTCTCTTCTTTGAATATAGCTTTTAAAGTGAAATATGGGTCACTGATAGGGGTGTGTGATTAGGTATATCTGGTCTGAAAACATACCTGAAAAATACCTTAATGGCTTTTTCAGGTATATTCCAGAATCCCCACTAAATCCAAGATTCTCTAATAGACCAGTATCGGCATTCCTGGTTAATTGAGAAAATATTCAGAATAATTTGGAAGCCATTTTAAAAGTTTCCCTCCTCATCTCTGGAGATTTTTGAGGCAAAAGAAGGGAGAAAGGAGTATGCCATGACTGTACAGACAGTTGAACTCCCCCTAGTGTGCAATGCCATTCACCTATGAGTGTTTCCACTCTCCCCTCCCTCCTTTTGCCCATGACAAACCTCCAAAAGTGAGGGGAGGGGGGGAGAAACTGCTGTGCCTAGTTTCAGCTTCAGGGAGGGATTTGTTTGGAGTGTGTAACTCCTGCTGCTTGTTTTGTTTTGGTTTTTTTTTTTTTGCTGGAATTCTTTGGTTCTGTTGGGATTTGTTAGTTCTTTTGGGGAGGCTTTGAGTCAGTGGCTGTTCTTGTGTGCTAAGGATTATTTGCCCTGGAGGAAACACTGGATTTCCCCTACCCATAAGAAACAATGGAGAGTATCTGGGGACATCTTGTTCAGGGGCCTGTACCCCTCGTTCAGGGAATTGTACCCCTGGAGCCCATCTACTTGAAACATGGGGGGATCTTTAGAGCACAGACATCCCTCACTGCTCCTCAATTTTTGTGAACTTTCCCCCCTAAAAGAGCTCCTCCAGCCCTCCAGAAAGTTTCAACCATAGGGAATAATGAATCTGATTAATTTCGGAATCCCCCTAAATCCCCAGATAGATACCAAACGTGTTTTAAAGGACCTGAATATCAGGAAGACTCATAATTATGGTCTTCCCATAATACTGAAAAATACTGACTTTTTAAAACGTATGCATCCGTAGACAATGATGCCTAGTTGTCCTCTTGTCTTTTACATCCTTTATCTGTCGCTTCCTTCAAGCATTTCAGAGGGATTTATATTGTTCTCCTATCTCTTAGTTGGTATATGTGTGGAAGGTTGCCGCTGACTTATGGTGACCTCACAAGGTTTTCAAGGATGAACAGAAGTTCATTTTTGCCATTGGAATTTGAGGAGGGAAGAAAGATTGGTGGGTATGTGATGCTGTATCAGCTTCCGAGGGCAGACTTTACTTCCTCCAGACAAACTAATCTCTATAGTCTGGAGATTAGTTGTTATTCCCGGGGAACTCCATACCCTGAGGTATGTGGTAGAAATCAGGGTTGTCATTCTTGTGCTTTTTGTGTGTATGGTGCTCCCTACCTGTGTAATTTTTATGATGATTTTGTGGGTTTGTGTGTTTTTATGAAGTATAACTAGCAACTCAACTACCAACTTTGATGGATTTTCACAGTATTTAGAGAAGTACTAACAGTTAGTAGCCTGTCTTGGGAACAAAGCACCTGCCATATGAGCCTGCCCCCCTTAAGAAGTATCATGAGAGGCATTTTAAAGTAAAGTGGGGTGAGCAACTTGGAGGTGGGGCTTAGAGTTCTCATGGGATTACAACTAATCTCCATGCAGCTGAGATGAGTTCCCCTGGAGGAAATGGCAGCTCCACAAGGTGGACTGCGTGGCATCCTGCTGAGCTCCTTCCCCAAGCACCCCCTAAACATTCAGGAATTGCCTAAACTACAGTTGGTAACCTTGAAGGTCAGTGGTTCCTGATGGCTTTCTCTGTTAAGGTGCTTGTTGTGGAACTCAATTTTCCCAACCGTTGTTGAGGGTTTTTTTTGTTTTTTGTTTACATCAAAGCCTTTTAAAAATCTGTGCCATATCAATGAACCTCCCATTTTGCTGATAAGTTTTAATGCTGCGTTGGATACTTTGTTAGTCTTCAGACTTATTTTTGATAATGACTGCTTGATGATAAAGTCATTCTGCTGCAGCTTTATTAAGTTTTTTTTAAAAAAAGAAATATTGCTGTATACTTTAAATAACATTTTATACTTCTCTTAAGACTTTTTCTGTATCTGTTCACCTATTAAGGGTTAAATTGAATTGTTGTTTTTCCATTTTAATACTGCCTCATGCTGTGATGATGTTTTAGTAATTTTAATAATATATTGTTGGTATTTTAACTTTAATGCCATAAAGAAGGCAAACTTCGAAGCAACCCTAAAAGTCAATTTGACCAGGAGCATGGCATAGAAATTTTAATATATGAATATGATTAGTGCTCAAATATCTTGTGCTTTGCTTTTTGCATAACCAGTATTCCTTCTCAAATGAGATAACTTGTATGGTGGTGCTGCCTAAATCAAAAGCAGGATATCATTTCCAAGTTATCATGGTCCTTCACAGCACAAAGTGGAATTACCCCTCATACATTTCTTTTGTCACTTTAGATTATTTTCTAATACCTTAGCCAAGCCTAAGACATGGGTCCATTGATTCTGTGAGTCTCTCTACATGGCACATCTTCGAGAGCATCAGAGAGCATTTAGGCCATTTTTGGATCTTAAATGATGGTGGTGTGGGTTTTTGTTTGTTTTAAGACTGAGAGTCTCTCTATATGAGACATCTTATATGGGGACACTAAAATGTAGGGAGATGCAATGTTAGCTAGGAAGTGTAGTTTAAAAAGACAGAGCTGGGGAGATCGCTCCTCAGAGAGTTTGTTAATTTCATCTTTGCCTCTGCAAAGGGGAAGTGAAATTGACAGAGGCTTTGGGGAGGCAAAGATGAAATTAACAAACCTTCTGATGGGCAATATCCACGGCTGTGTCTTTTTAAACTATGCTTCCTGGCTAACATTGCGTCTCCCTAGAGTCCCTACACTTGAGCGTCCCCATGTAAGATAACTCATGTAGAGAGACTCTCAGTCTAAAAACGAACAAACAAACCCACACCACCACCATTCAAGATTCAGAAATGGCCTAAATGCTCTCTAATGTTATTGTGTTGTGTGGATAATGGCAAGACATTCCTGCAAGAAACAGGAGGGACCTCTTAATTTCTAAGAAGCTAGTGAATTGTAATACTTAAGAGATTGAACCTGAACTGTGAATTTTCTGGGTAGCTGTCGCTTAAATAATAATACTTGCCTACCTTAAGGGATTGTTGTTAGGATTGCAAAGACATTGAAAGTGAGGTTTGCTGGACAGTTAAATAAATTTTAATTATTATAATAAGCCACTGAATAACTTCCAGAGCACCTAGTTAGAGTTGTACATAGTAAGGACTTTGTGACATATGCTTGCTCATGATGTGGTAGTTATAACTTGTTGACTCTTTAAAAATGTTTTTAATTTTAAAAGAGAAATAAAATAGGTTCAAAAAAGTTATCGGACACTATATATTATCCATATAGCTACATCATCCTGATCTATTGCCTTTTCCTGGATTCTCTCTTGCAAGTATAAATAGGTGATTCATCATGCAGCATAAGGTACTTAAAAACTTGACCTTTGCTTGTAATTAATCTGTTTAACTGTCATCAAAAAGGTGCATTTCACAGCAAAATATAATTTAGGAAGCAATATTAACACCTGTGCTTAAGATACAGGTTGTCACAGTCACACCTTTATTTTAAAATGCCAAATGCTTATTTTCCAACAGCAAAGTCTTGGTATTGAGGAAGACATGCAGTCAGCATACTATGGACTTCCAGTTTTCTGCAGCTTGAAATATAACTTGTTTGTTTTGGATCCTCCCCCCTTAATATAAGAATATAATTCAACATAGCTGGATTTAGACAGTCTAGCATGCATTATGGAATATTTTACAGAAATTTGAATCTATGCCTGTCTGAATTAAATTTCAGATATACATATTTTCAAAACGTTCACTGGTTGCATTGTTTATTTTCTCCCATACGGTTATAGAAAATCATGTTGTGATATTTTGGCTTTAGGATTTCTGTCTGAAAAGCTTCTACTTATTGTCTGTCTTCTACATTCAACTTTTCTGCAGCTTCTGTTACAAGTTTTTCCTCTATAATTTCCTGCTTTGAAAAAGATTATCACTTCTTTAAAGCTGAATGTTAGACTTTTTTTTTGCATTCAGACTTTAGCATGCAATGAGAAGTGGAGTATGTTCTCTCTTCTGCTGTGTTTCTTCAACATGAAAACACCTGGGTCTGTCTGCCCCATTGAAGAATTCTGTGTGTACCTCATTAGTACACATGAACCATTAACAGGAAAAATATCACCCTCGTGGGCTTGTCTCAGTTTGGAAAATTGCGTGGAGGGCTAGGGTTGTGAACCTCCAGCTGAAGAGTTCTTCTGTAATTACAACTGATCTCTAGACTACAAAGGTCAATTCCCCTGGAAGAAATGGCAGCTTCAGAGGGTGGACTCTATAGCATCTTGCCACACTGAGCTCAGTTCTCCTCCCCAAACTTCATCCTCCCCTGGCTCCTGGGGGTGGGGGGCTGAGGTTGGGGTTTGAAGGATTTGGGCATTTAAAGGGCCCTGCCACTTGCAAGCGGCAGGAAAAGTTTAAATGGCCATTTCTCTGGGGAAATGGCCATTTAAACTGCCCTTTAATACCAACCAATAGACCAGTTCGTGGAAGTTCATGGAAATGAGCCTCCATGAACCACTGGTTCGTGAACCACGAACTGGGCTGGTTTGCGGGGTTTTTTGGTTCATATTCAGGTTTGTGCCCATCTCTAATTCTAACCCATTCGTATGAGATGATTTGAACTAGTTTAACAGCAATTATGCATTTAAAAAAAACTTTTAAATTAAAAAAACCTTGGCTACTGCAGTTTTTGAAGTTGATAAAGTGCCATTGATACTTTTCATCTCTCTTTCTTCCTTTCATCCTAAGAAAACCCCACTGCTGTCTTAGTATAATCTTGCACAATGCGGAAATAATAATCTATTTCAAGCTCTTAATTTATTCACCTAGAATAAATAATATAGATTTTAAATATCAGGAGTGAGTGACAAAAAAGCCACATGCCTATTTATTAGTACTGCAGTGGAAGGAGGAGCAGTCTTGTCTGAGGAAGTACAGCATTTGTTAAGGAGAGAATGGGTGGAGGTTGTAGAATAGCATTTCTTATTTATTTCTTATAGATTTACAGAATTTATATCCCACCTTTCTAACTTATTAGGGCTACCCAGGTGGTTAACGGATTAAAAATAATAAAATCACATATTTGAAATCACAAAACACATTATTAAAACAATTAAAACCAAAGCTAAAATACACATGCAAAACATAAAAATAACAGTTTAAAAGACAGGAAGGAAGGCGTCTCCGTAGGAATGCCAAACCAAACAAGTCCTCATCTATTGGCAAAAAATAGCAGCAGAAGGGGAGACAAGTCTCAGGGAGAGAATTCCAGATAGGAATGCTAGGGGTCCACACTGGGGGATGGTGGGTAGTGTGGGTGCACAAGCATTTTTTTTTATCTTTTGTATCCGCATGTACTCTGGAGTGTTCTCAAGTCACACTGGGAATAACATCAGTCCCAGCCGAACACGGGAGCTTCTGGAGATTGTGGGAGCATGCATCGCCCCTCACCATCCCATTTCCCCTGTCAGCCAGGTGAGAGGCAGTGCAGGGATGGCAGGGGCAGATTCTGGGGGTGGGAGATTCCCTACCCCCCTAGGGGGCTGGTAACCTTATGTCCAGAGGTTTGTTGGAGCCCTGCTCTGCATTGGCACCATCCTAATCACAGAAGGATGGGGTATCCAAAGCAGGGCTTCCAAAGATGACCACAGTGATTGTGTAGATTCATAAGGGAGTAGACGATCAGGTATGTTGGTTCTAAGCCATACAGGGCTTTATAGGTCAACACCAGTACCTTGAATTGTTTCCAGAAAAAGATTGAGAGACAGTGTAGGTAGGCCAAGACTGGAGTGATGTGGAATGACTCTTGTCAGCATCCTAGCTGCAGCATTTTGAACTTTCTGAACACTTTGCAAAGGCATAATGCCTTCTAGTATTGTAGTCAAAATGTAACCAGGGCATTGGCCACTTCTTTTCTGCCCAGGAAAGGCTGCAGTTGGTTAATGGGTCATAGCTGGTAAAAGGCATTCCTGGCCACAGCTGCCACATGCTTATCCATCACCTGGCCTGAGTCAAAGAGCACCCCCAAACTGTGGACTTCTTCCTTCAAGAGGAATACAACTCCATCTAGAATGGGTGATGCCTCAGATCTAGTCACCAGGAGCACTTCTGTCTTGTCAAGACAAGACTGTCAATACGGGACTGTGCAATGTGTGCTGCTAAGGGTGAATCTGTACATTGTATTTATTTTTTTTATGCTGCCAATTGTATCTGTTTTATTTGATGTTTTTAAAGTGATGTTATCCACTCTGAGCCTGCTTGCAGGGACAGCAGACTATAATTTTAACAAACAAACAACTAAATAAATAAAAAGGTTCAGCTTCTGTCTTGTCAGGATTAAGCATCCCCTCCAAAACTGCACCAGTTCAGGGTTTCTGTAGCTTCCCTAGGATTAGCCAGAAGGATTAGGTAAAACTGAGCGTCATCCATATAATGTGTTCAAAGCTACAGAAATCAAAGATTTATCCTGTGCTCCTCAAATTTCTTTTGTGAAGCAGTTCAGTAGTTTTCACCGTCTTGTATTTGGTTCTTGTTTGGAATATTCCTGGACCCAGCCTTGTTAATGAATAAACACAGGCTGGTGCAGTTGCCAGAACACTTCCTTTGAATTGCATCTAGCTCATAAACTGGCTCCTTATTTAAACTCTGCTGACCTAGGCACACTGACTCATGCTGTTATATCCTCCAGATTGGACTACTATAATGCATTACATATGGGGCTACCTTTGAAGACATCTCCAACTTCTACAAAACTCAGCAGTAAGTCTGGGGTCAGCAGCTTGGAACACTAAACTCCACTGCTGTGTCAATTGTGAGGCTACTTGTTTGTTACCAGGCCCAATTCAAAGTGCTGCATATTAGCTTTGAAGCCCTTTATGGCCTAGGGCATTCATAGTTACAGAATTGCCGTTTTTGAGAACTGCAGTTAGGGAGAACTTAGGGATGCCCTCACTCACTCATCATCACCATCACCATCACCATCACCTCCTCCTCCTCCTCACCCCCCCAGCTATACATGGTTGATGCTTGTAAAAACTTGATGTCATGTTAGCACCTTAATCTTTGAAGCCTTGTTTTCCTCCCCACATTGAAAGGTAGTTATTATGAGGTTGCTCAGTCCTAGAGGAAACCTATGAGAATATAAAGAAAAGGTTATTGGGTGTAGGCAATAAAGAGAAATGATGTCCAATCACATTTATAGAATTGCTTCAAATCACCAGAATATCCTTCAGTTGTCATTACAGAAGACTAGAATTAGACTGTATTTCAATGAATATCAAACTCACTTAGCCTTTCATTTTGTTTAGCTGGACTTGCTGCTCTTGCATCAAGTTAGACTTGCTGCTCTTGCATCAAGTTAGACAAGACTCATCAGATTTTATTCTGTCTCATAATATTTGAATAACTCAAACATTTCTCATGTAACATTGAACCTTGTGAAGGTTCACTATGAAATATAATCCATTGGGGAAATGCTGCTTGGTAATGCACAATCAAAACCTTATGCAATGGTCCATATGAGGTGATAGATCCGAGAGCTGTTGATAACGAACAACAATGTTTAACGTACAAAGAAATAACTAAAACTGAAGTATCTAAACTTAGAATAAAGACGCAAGAGGAACTATCACCTAATTATGACTGGTTCCAGTATAGACAGATTAGAGACTTATACAATTCGGACTCTGCAAAGGGGGGCATACGAACAGAGAACTCGGAACTAGAGCAGACCCTTCTTAAAGAAGACAAGAAAAGAATATCCAAGGTATACCAAGTATTGTTGAAATGGTATACCGAGGACGAGACAGTTAAAACACAGATGGTGAAATGGGCTATAAATTTTAATAAAGAAATAACAATGGAGGCATGGGAATACTTGTGGAAAACTACAATGAAGACAACGACATGTACTAATATTAAAGAGAACATTTACAAAATGATATATCGTTGGTACATGACACCAAAGAAGATTGCGCTAGGGAATTTGAACACTTCTAATAAATGCTGGAAATGTAAGAAGCATGAGGGCTCCCTCTATCATATGTGGTGGTCATGTGAGGTAGCTAGGCAGTACTGGGGGGAAATAATAAGAGAAATGAGTGAAATTTTACAGTTTCAAATAAATAAGAACCCAGAACTCCTGCTACTAAACTTGGGAATGGAGGGAATTCCAGCCCATCATAGGACGTTGATATTTTATATGACAGCAGCAGCCAGACTTTTGTATGCGCAAAAATGGAAACTACAAGAAGTGCCAACTATTGAAGATTGGATCTACAAATTGCTGTACATGGCAGAAATGGACAAGATGACAAGAAAACTGAGAAATCTGGACTCAGGGCAGTTTAACACAGACTGGGAGAAGCTGAAACAATATCTGGAGAAGAAATGGGAGGTGGGAGGAAAACTGTGGCAGTTTGAGAACTACTGAAGTATAATAAAAGTATAATAGAGGGGGGTGACTTTACCGGGGGAGGAAGAGATAAATGTGAATTTATAAGCAGTTAGATTAACAAATTGATATATTTATAGAAATATATAGGTCAATAGATAGAATATTGATAGAAAATAATTAATGATAAGTTTTAAATACTAGGATTGAGTAACCAACAATATTTTCTTTCTTTGATAAGATTTATATGCACCAAACTGAATGTATAGAAGAGTTAAATTGATTGACTATGTGATGAGCTATATAGAATTACCATAAAAAGATAGAATGAGTAATATATAGAGAATAAGTCAAATTGTTTGATTTAAATGTAAGATTTTTATGGTTTATGATATATAGGTTTATGATATATAGAAATATTTAAAACTGGAAAATGGGATAAATTGTTTATCCAAGATGGAAACAAAGACTTACAGTTTGGGTATATAACAAGAAAAGTAGTTAAGGATGTACTGCTTAATATAATGGAGAATGTATATCTGTTTTAGATAGAGGAACTTAATAGAAGCAAGGGAAAAGGGACAAAGGGTGGGAAAGCTGTTGGAAGTCAACAAAAGGGGGGGAAAGGGAGGGGGTTAGAAATGAAAAATTTGGGGAAAATTGAATGTAATGTAAAAATAACGGATTCTAACCCAATAAAAATTTTTTCAAAAAAAAAAAACCTTATGCAATGGATAAAAGTAGCCATTGTGTTATTCACCTTGTCCTCTGCTATGTTTGGTGGTGGAGATTGCCATCAAGTCATAGCTGACTTATGGTGAACCCTGGTGGGGTTTTCATGGAAAGAGACTAACAGAGGTGATTTGCCATTGCCTGCCTCTGCAACTCTGGTCTTCATTGGAGGTATCCCATCCAATTACTAACCAAGGCTAACCCTTTTTAGCTTCTGAGGTCCAACAAGATCAGGCTTGCCTGGGCCATCCAGGTTAGGGAGCCTTCTGCATGTAGTCAAGGTCAATATTTTATTTGATATCCCAATGTACTTTCTCTCCAAACACCCCCTTTGCTTTTGGATGAAAGAGTGGCTAGGTGTGTTTCCCATGTATCTGAGCCCAAAAGATTTGATGACTGTTTCCTATATTGAAAGTGTGTACATTCAGATTTACAATTCTTATTTGCACCACCCTATATGTTTTTCTGGAAAAGTTATTTTACTGTGAAAGTGAGAACTATTAGTAAAGATCACATTGTTTCCTCTGTAAAACTTACATTAAATTAGGCAATAGAAAAAGTATAGTAAGTGTCAGAAGCTTGTATTTACAGTACTAATGAGGCTCAACTGACAATTTGTTTATTTATGAGATTTCTTGGTTTAATACTTTACCATCATCTACATCTTAAACAAAGCTGTCTCATTCTGCATTGCCATGATTGTTGGCATCATCTTCATTTGGATTTTTACCATGTGCTCTTAATTATTCACAAAAGAATTTCAAATTACATCCATACTGTCTTGTATTGTCCTGTCTTAGAATTCCACCTTTCATCCTCGATCTGTGGCAATGTCATTTCTGGTTTGTGCACTTTTACCTGCAAAGGTGAAATACAGTATACATGATACATAGGTTGTGTGAAATGATTTGCATGGTAGTTGGGAAATTTGCTGCTTTTCCTTAAATTTTTCTACAGATAAAATAAGAACTAAATAATTGTATCTTTACAAATCATTTGCGCTTTTACTTTAAAAGATTTTTCTAGAAAAACTGAGACTACAAGTAAGAATTATATTTTTCATACCTTTAAAAATAGGAAACAGTCACCAAACTTTTTAGGTCAGACACATATCGATAAATGGAAATGGCACCTTAATGAGACACTGTAGTTTTTATATGAGTAAAAGTTATTGGGTAAACTTACATCCTTTTGTTATGACAAAAACAAGTAGTGATTACCTCTTTTCAATATTCTGTGAAATGCAGACAATTTGTTAATGTGTTTCACAATCCCCCTGGTTATGTACCCATCTATCCGATGATGCTTTTCCGTAACTAACAGCGCAATCCTATGGCCGGCCCCAACGCCGACGCGGCTGCACTGGTGGTGTGGCGGCGCCGCCGGGCCGGATCCTGTGCCAGCAAAGTGTGGCCGCAGCGGCGCCCGCAGCAGCGCAGAGATGCAATTTTGGAGAACCAGAAAGTGTTGTGGGCGGGTCTGATCCACGGCCGCCGCCAGGCGCAGCCAAAGGGCGCTGTTCCTGACAAGCGTCAGGGGGAGGGGCCAGGAAAGGCGCAGCCTATGGGCAGCACGCGATCCCGGCCAGGCCCCAGAGCAGCAGGCAAACCGCGCCCATGCTGGCAGACTGCCTCGGCTCGTGTGTCGGGCGGGGCTCGCAGTCGGGAAGGAGAGGGGTGGGCGTAGTCTGAGAAGCCTTTCCCCCGTTTGCCCAATGTAGCACCAAGTCCCTGGCGGCCGCGTCCAGAGAGGTTGGCATGGGACTGGCAGGCGCCCTGCCATGAGGAATCCAGGGCAGCAGCCAGTCTCTGGCAGCAGGGGACAGCCCCCAAGTGGTGCCGAAGGGGAGGGCTGGCCTGAGGCCGCCACCAAGAGGCAGACACAGCGGGCCTGCCCCCTCGTCCCCATCCCAAGGCAAAGAACACAGACACCCATTGCACAGAAATCAGCCTTTATTATTATATCATCCCACCTCCCCCAGCAGACGTGAGGAAGGGGAGGCGTGTAGGAGAGCCGTCTGTGCAGCAAAACACCCCACCCCACCCCCAAGGCGGCAGCGGCGGTCACCGGCGAGGCCGGCGGCCGGACCCCCTTGGCCGTCCACGGGCCCGGCCTCTCGCACGCAACTGGGCCCGAGGGAGGGGTGCCTCTGGGGCGGGTGGAGCTGCTGCAGCGGGTGGGGCCGGAGGGTCGAGGATGGCGACGAGCCGCCCGAGCAGGGCTTCGGCACGGACTTGAGAGGCACACCCCACCCCTCCCAACAACCATGGCCTGTTGGCGTGGGAGGCTGGCAACTGCTCCACGGGATTGGATGCGAGGCAGGACGCCCTGGGGTGGAAGGTGTTGGAATGACCAATGGGGCTGCTGCAGACGCCCGAGGGGCTGGACCCACTCTGGGAGGCGGCCGCTCATGGGACTGTGTTGCTGGGGCTGCGGCTGCGATGGGGGCGACCCTCCCCAGGCGCGCGAGACCTCCTGCCCGGGATATGGCATCCACCTGCCACCACCCTGGATTCTCCATTGGTGGGGGCTAGGGTTCCAGCGAGCGGACCGTTTGCCCTGCCATCTCCCGCCCCCTTGCAGCTGCAGCTCGCACCACCCTCTCCCTGGCTTATCGTGTGCCAGCTACTCTCCCCACCGGGGATCCCCGCTCACATGCCCCGCCCCAACCCTCTACCTGGCCATAGATACAGGGGGGTTAGCCGTGTTAGCCTGTGGTAGCGAATTCAAAAAGGGTCCCGTAGCACCTTTACAACTATCCAATTTTATTGTGGCACAGGCTTCTGAGAATCAAGTTCTCTTCGGCAGATGGGTGGTACAGACACTGGTCAAATACAGAGGAGGAGGGGGGGAGGAGGGAGGGAGGGGGCGGGGAGGCAAGACGGGGTGTGTCGGATACATTTGTGGCAATGTGCAGGTGGGGAGATGTGACGGGAGTGTTGGGGGAGGGGCGGAGGACGAAGTCAGACTCGCAGACACAGAAAACAGTTGTTGTACATCTCGTTTTATTGCACTGGAAAGAGCGGGCTTGCGTTTAGGCTGGCGAGGGAGCCGGAGCATTCCACACAGCCCTCCTTCCCGCTCGGAGGGGCGGGGCTGGGATGCAGGCCGCGGCGCGACGGTGCTTCCTGGGCTGCAGCCAACCGTCCGTCAGAGATGTTTGGGGAGGGCGGGGCGCGGGGGAGCAGCCATGCCCTGGACGTGCCTGTGGGGGAAAAAGACACGTGTGGGCTTTGCCTCATTCCACTGGCAAGGCAAGCCCCACACTCCGCCATCGGGGGGGTTGCACATGGTCGAGGGCAGCAGCTGATGCATGACGGTCTGGTGAGGATGCACTCGGCCTTGGCACGCCTTTACCTCTAAGGGAGAGAATGAGCTGGTCACAACAAACACCTGGCCACATGTGGTTTTCGAGGCGCCTGCCTCTGAGGCAGCCAGGGGCGGCCATGGTTGCCCCCCACCCCTGCTGGGCCTCACCCAAAGCGGCAAGTGAGCGGGTGGGTTCAGGTGAATGGGCGGTTTGCACTAATCTGCGGAATGCCCCCCCACCTCCTCCTTACCTGTCAGCGCTCCGTCGGTCATCACCAGGTGGGAGCGCCAGAGTCAGGGCACCTGCAAGGAAACGGGAGAGCATGCGGTTAATTTGCAAAGTGTCATTCCCTTCTGCCACGGAAGGGTTAGTTTGTTTGTGCTTAGTTAGAAGCAACTAGCATGCATCAGTTAGCTGTGGAGTCATTCTTTCTATCACGGTAGAAAGAGAGTTAGGCAGACATTTGCACCTCTTCCCCTTTATGCGAAGTTCCCCCAGTTTTTCGCAAAGTCCCCGGAGTGCATTCTGCGCCTGCCAATGTGAATGCCCTCAGCCCGTTTCGGTTTTCAAAGGGGCAATGCCACTCAGCAGACGGGCAGAGCCTCCGGCCGAGTGCTCACTTACCTGGGGGTTTGGGCGGCGCTGGCCGGATGTTTTGTAGGGCGCGGTCGCAGGTGATTGGGTGCAGAGAGGGGGGCTCGTCCACGCCGGGCGCGCACGCTGATTGGTCCCCGGGATAGTTCTCATCCTATGCTCCTTCGGGCCATAGGGGCGGGGCGAGGCGCTCAGAGAGGGGGCTGATTTTTCGCCGTTCCATGGACGCCTATGGGCTACGCCTTCTTTTTCCGTGGCGTAGCTTTTTTGCGCCGCTGTGGGCGTTCCCGCTTCTGGAGGAGCTTAGGGAGCGGACTAACTCTGACCCCGCCTTGCTCCCCGCCCCCCCCCTGCGTCGGCGTAGGGCTCTACGCCACTTCTGCGCCGCCGCCCGGGCGCCTGTGGCTTGCACCGGTGCTGGCCCGCCGGCGGGCCAGCGCCGCGTCCCAGCGCGGGCGGAAGGCCACTTACGCGGGCGTACGGGCTAGATGCGCCCTCGCAAGCCTTAGTTCGGTTCCTGTTCACTTTCCGTGCCCTTCTTAGGATTGGGCTGTAATTTTGCAATATACATGTACTTTGGAAGAAGCACCACATTAGGAAGCCATAAATTATTTGCCCACAAATTATCTTCATATCCACTGGCATAAATCCCCAGATTTAATCAACAAGATGTAATTAATGTACAAATGAAAGAAATATCACCACATCAATTTATTATAAATCTCCCATACAATCCCTCCCCTCTTTACTCCCCCACATGCTTTCCCGTTTACTTTGCTTTCCCATTTATTGATCGTTGCAAGGTATAATTTCTGACAGTTTCACCTCCATTGATCCATTGAGGGTTTTTTTTTTTTTTTAGTAAACACTGCAAGCATAATCCTAACTTTTAGGACTAAGATAAGTTAGCAACATGTACAATTGTCTTTATTACCCTTTTTTTAATGCAATTGGATTTAACCTGTTATTTAACTTAACTGTATTTTCAGGCAGAAGATTAAATTATTGATTTTTTTTTATCATGCATGCTACTCTTATGTTAGCATCTTGAGAAATCGATGTTGTATGTTCTAAACCAGTTTATAATCTTTGCTCCTTGAATATGTTTCTGCCAAATTAGCAGGTAGTACATCATCAGGAAAAAGAAATACAGAAAATATTAGAAGAGACCACAGCTTGATATTGGCATGTCTGCAATACTGCACTCTTCCTATATACCTCATTGTTCATTCATTTTTTTCTGTATTGTCATGTCCTGCTATATATGATGACAGCAGGTCTTTGTGTTTTAAATGGAGAAACCTGGTTTGAGTTGGACTTCAGTGGCAAAGAAGCTCAGCCCTTGCCTGTTGCTTACTTTTCCTGAAGCTGTTCTCCTCAAGTGCTGTCCTTCCAGCTGCAGCCAACTGAAGGAAAATGTAGAGGGGATGGGAATAAGCTGCAAATGAGAGAAAACTTGGAACCCTGACCCAAGTGCTGCTTTTTCCTATTAAAGTTGGCCCTTGGCAATCATTTTGAAAAATGGTTATTTGAGAAAGGGGTTCAGATTTATTTTAGTAGACAAACATATTTAGTGCCATATGTAGCAATAATGCCACATGCAAGACATAGTCTTAATGTGTTTATATAGCACTGCTATTTGTTTTACAAAAACATTGTAATGGTATTTGCTTTTCAGTTCCCATTTAAAAATAGAACAAATCATCCAGAAATGTACAGCAGTTCAGTTGTAATATCTCTGTCATTTGTCATGAGAGTGTTTGCTTTTTAGCCTTTTGCTCATGCTGTTTAGTGTTCCAAGATGATGTAGTTGCATGGTGAGAGCAGCTTGACAGTAATTTTTGAATATCCTTAAAGGAAGAACAGCTATAACTTTGGACATTAAAGTATGTTCCATCTGCTCTGCTACCATTTATCATTCATTCAGCTCTAGCTTGCTGAATCTCATAGTCCCCTACTGAAACATTATCAATAATATCAGCAAACATATCACAGAAAGTTAATGCCAGAACTGAAAACAAAATTCTAAATTCTGAAGTACAGGAAGTGACACACAAATGATGCCCATGGTGACTTAATCTCTGTAGTCTGGCCTTGAAAACTGCTATTTTGCGAGGTGAGACAAGACTCTCCTTTATTGAATCTGAAGTGTAAATGCAAGCATGATCTGGTGGCATAGATAGATTTAATGGCTCAGTCACAAAGAAATGTTGGTATGAGCAAATGAGACAGGGACACTTGATCCATGTCTGCCATGGTAAAATGAAGCAATAATATCTTTAGCCAGCCATTATGGGTATGGTAGAAGTACTGTAAGCAGACAATTTGTCACATTAATATGAATGTATACCATATTAAACTGCCCTGTTTGCAATTGCAGAGAAGAAAATCTGTGCTGTTTTGGGGGAGTAGTGGAAGTTCGTAAAGATTTTTAAATTTTTCTGAGATTAAAGTATTCCAGTGTTGTTTTATAGATTAGGGCACATGCTATGGATCATTTTTATCAGAAGCTTTTATGTTAAATGTTGAATCATGAGTTGATGATACGTTATATTTTATGAATGCCTATGATGCATTATCATAATGTTATGATATGTTTGCAATGACCTTTGATAGCAGCAATAAAATTGGTATGTATGAATGATCCAGAGCTTCACTGTACACTTCCAGTGACATCTCTGTGTGAGCTAAAAGTGCTTTCAGTCATGCATAAAGGAAAGGCAGTATTTATTTCCATGAGTGGGCCTTTGTGTCTGGAGGGCATTCAGATCTTAGGGGGATTTTTGTATGGCATGGGATCAGAATATTTCCAGTGCATAAGGTGCACATGCTTGTTGGGATCCTGGCCATACCCTTTAAAATCTTTTATTCAGTCAGTGAACTTCAGTGTGGGGTTTCTATTCTTTAGATTCTCTATTCTTAAAATTAATTGAAATTTAAAAATTGCTCTAGTGATACAGTATTGTAATGTGTCAAATATGTCTGATGTTAACATAGCTCTACTGTTGCCAATTCTGGATTGATATGTTCCTGGAGATTTGGGGGTGGCGCCTTGGATGGGCAGGATTTAGGGAGGGGAGGGACATCAGTGGGGTAGAATGCTATAAAGTCCTTAAAGGCCAAAACTACCAGATTAGATGTCAGAGTTCTGACCAAGACACACTGCTTCAAATGAACCAAAAACTGCTTTCTGTGCCCAACTGGCAAAGGCCAAACCTGCCCAAACCTACCTTCCTCCTAAAAGTCTCAGACTCCTGCCCCTGCCCCAAATAATCTGCCCTAGTGCTTGGAGCTAGTGATGCCAAAACTGCTCATGGGGCTTCCACCTTTTAAGGTGCCAGGGGCATTGAGGTGAGTGTGAAATCTTCCTCTGGCATCCATGTCCAAAAATGCTGCTCCTGAAAATAAGACAGGGTATCTGCAATGTTGTTGTTATCCACCCCTGGTAATGCTGCACTTTAAAAAGAATATTAAGCTGAAAGAGATGCAAAACAAGCTCCTGGACTAACTGCATCACTTGTGGATTACCTGAGGATTGGCTGTCATGTTGTCACACCAGAAAAGGACCATGGAGTCTTTTAGCTGTGTTCCCCAAATACCCATTGCTACTAATCTTGGAAAGGAACTCCAAATATGTCATATCATTCAGGATATATTCCAACACCCATTTCTGCAGCCATGGACCAGAAAATCCAGCTGCAATAAGCACCTCTGATGCTAAAATGATATACCATTGAAACCTAAAAAATAAAGCCACACGAAGGCGCCTGCCTTCATATGGCTAGTAACCTTGATTTTATGGTGTAACGGATTGTTCTATCAATGCTTCATTAAAGCTTCCAAACTGTCCAGTTCTGAGATTTATATTTCAATTCTGAACAACTCTGAAGGCTTTAGATAATGTGAACTAAAAACACAACTTTCTCTTTGAAGAATCTATTACTTAGTACAAATAATTTGTAGGGGGTCTCCTTGTTTTACTGTTCCAGTCAAGGCACACAAAGACTTATTTTAGAGTTTAAAGTTTATTCTTTATTGAAATAAATCCTAATCTTTATCATTAAGCAAGATACTGAAATATAAAGGGTTATTAAAATCTATAAGTAATGAACAGATACACATGAAACAAAGGATTAACTCTTAACATCTCTCAAATAAATCTAAGATTGATTTAAAATCCGTTCTACTATTTCTCACTTAGCACTTCATGAGATTTCTTTAGTTGAAGTCCTAATATCTGGATTTCATCTTTTATATTAATTAGCATGTGCTATAAATAGAAACATCTGAAATCTTTCACACATAATATAAAAAAATGTTTGGTTTTAGATTTAGCTGATTCTTTAGATTTTCAATCCTGTGACTTTCTACCAAGTCAGAAGTGATGCCATGTTACAGGTGCAAGATAAATTTCATAAATCTTTAAGAGGGTGACTAGAAAGTTAAGTAAGCAGGTCATGATTGGTCCATTCTAGCAATTAAAGAACTATTTTATCAAGTACTATCTGTGTTGTTGACAAACTACATTAAAGTCCCAACACAGTTCATTAAAATACAATATACTAGAGTATATTGTGATCTAATCCGTATTCCTGTTCCAAGCAGCATTTACCTTGGTCTTCTATAGGCCTTCCACGTGGGGGAGCTGGTGGCATCTTCCACCAGCGATCACTCTGACAAGGCACTGGGTTGGGGGAATGTTTCCATCCAGGGACCTGTGCTCTATACCATCATTTAAAATTATAAGACAGACCGGAATGGCTGGGGGGCCAGGCTGTGACTGTGGACTTCTGTGCTGCCACAGGTGTGCTCTGCACAGTCCAAGTAATGATGGACTTCCTGGCTATCCCTCACCACCTGAGCCCTCTTTTTATTCATGCGGATGGGTCATATCTCACCAGATAGCAATTCACCACCATCACGTACACTAGGCTGGCAGACACCCCCCCCCTCCGGGGGCATTGGGGCTCACTTGTTCAGGATAGGGGCAGCCATGGTGGCAGCTGAACCAGGCTGCTTCCAGCTCACACCCAGGGAATCAGACACGGGGTGTCACAAGCCTACAAGTCATACATTTGCATCCTACTTGGTTCCATCTTTCTTTACCAACTCGGTGATATGCTATTGTACTATGTGTGACCTTTAAAAATAAGCCTATGAAGAAGTGGAGATATGAAACGGGAATTGAGAATGATGCTGGCAATTTACCCGTCGGCTGTATATTTAATGTAATGTTCAGCCTCAGTGCTCTTCTGCTAAACAGCGGATCCCGGAAGGTCTTTTTCGTGATTGAGCTACAATGGAAAACAACATTCTTTAAAGTGAAGTGAAACAGTATATTTCATGAACTGTTCAGCAGTTGGACTGTGATTGGACATGTTATGATGTATTTATACTCATTGAATGCTTTGTATCTCTGAATATTTAGTGGCATATTTATTAACTTTATGAATGGTTATTATTATTGCACGTAATTAGCACGTAGCACTTTAATAATTAGAAACTTCATAACAATTAAATTAAAAATTTGATAACATTCAATTAATGGTATTTATACCACCGGAGACCTTCTAGGTTTCTCTGTTACAGTTCATTTCCGGTGGTGCCCGTCTTGGTTAGCCCTCCCCTGACTGGCACCCCCACCAATCAAGTCTCTTGCCACATTTGAATTAATATGGGCTGAGGCAAACTGGCCCATGGTCTTAAGCCATGAACCTCACTTCTGAGAATTCTATGTTTCTACCGCTATTTGTACTACAGCCTAAAATAAGATTGCAGAGGAGTCATAAATGCTTTCTTGTAATGTACAATATCAGTTTTAACTAGTACTAGTTTCTTGTTCAACCAAAGCTTATATAATGAAATATATATTCCATTTCTTTTCTTACATTTTTGACAGAGGCAGTGTTCAGTTTATGTATAGGAGAGGCTGTGAATATGGGAGCATTTCAGTTACACATGGACCGTATGACCTGCCCCTGTAAATTTTGTAGAGGAATATATGTATATGTGTACTGGAAATTCCCTTCATTGTAACTGCACTATAAAAGAAGTGGTGGCTAATAGAAGTTGTATAAATGTGAAAAAAGTAAAAGGTAAAAGTACTTGCTGATGGTAGGTTCTGTTAGTGGATAAATTCTTCTATTCATTAACAGGCATTATCTAGCAGTCCATAAATATAGTTTGCATGTGTTCAGGTAGAAAAAATGTGGTTTTCACACTGACTTATTTTAAGGTAGTTAAACCTAGATGTGGCAGTGTTGTAATAACTGATGCCGCTACATTTGTAAAGACTCACAGCTTCATAGTGGGTGGTACAGCAATAAACAGACTATTTATATTTATACTTATATATGTCCAGTCTTTATAGGTTAAAGAGAATCACAGATGTTGGTAGTGTTGGTTTTTGCTTTTTTCTGTAATAAGGGATTTATTTATGGGGCACAGCTGGACATCATAGATGGAAATTGTGAATTGTGATATGAGAAACCCTGAAGGAGGGTTAGAACTTGTGCTGATACAAATCCGGACAAAGTCTAAAGGTAATGGAAAGGCATGTCCTTAATCCATCTGGAATACTGTGTTGATTGAACCACATGTGCCAAACATCTCTGGTGTCTGACTGCTTCATATAGCACTTGCCTTGTAGGAATTTGACAGTTTTCACTTAGAAGTGTTACCCCACCCCCCCCTAAGAAAAGCAAGATGGTTGAGAATAAAAGTGGGTAATTGCAAAAAGACAAGAAGGAAGTAGACACAAACATAATATTAACATGCTCTTCTGCAACCTATTCCTCCTCCTTTTTCTACACTTGTTAATATTTGTTATCTCACAGTATCTTTTCCTGTGGTACCTACAGCAGGAAAGAGACATGTCTAAACTGACAAATTTGTAGTTCTTTCAGCGATTTTTAAAAAACAAACTTTAACCTTGTCTACCTATTCTATGTGATTTAAAAAATGAAAGCAAACCTTTTCTGAATAAAATTATACTTCCCTCCCCACATGACCTTGCAGCTGTAAGAGCCAATATGAGGCATGGGCTACTGAAAGAATAACACTACACAAGTGTGTAGGTGAAAAAATGGCCACATCTTTATTGATGACAGATGTTGGATGATTGGCACAGCATAGGGCACAGATCCTCTGCATCAAGTGACCTGACTGCCAATCAATGATAAATACCAGCCCCAGCCCATCTGCAGGACACTGACTGTGGAATGGCAGGAGATGTAACCCTCTGCCTGGGCACTTCTTTGATGGTGCTCTGACACCTGGGGTGAAGCTGGTTGACGGCCCCTGAGCTGGGCATGTCTCCAGTCAGCTTCCCGCAGATCTCTTATGGGGATCCCAATAGGATGAGGCATCCAGTTGGCACACTCTCATTCCTTATTGGATCTGGCCCAATACCCTAAACCACCATGAGTGGTGGGTACACTGCCTGGATCCCCCCCAAAGTAATGGCTACCATGTGAGTTAAAGCTCCAATGCTAGTCTTTTGTGCCCATGCTGCCTCTTCCCCTGGTGGTCCTTGTTCCATGCCTAGAGGAAGGCAAACTCTCACCCTCCGCAGGCTCACAGCCAGTCTGGTCCGTGGGGAACCGTTCCTGACCCCCAATAGGTGTTTGGCAGCTCTCAGAACGTATGAGAAATGACCACACAGGCCATCATGTTATAGAAGACACATCCCCCAGTGGTAGCTGCCACCCACATATCACACTGGTCATTGTTCCCAGAATATGGCATCCGGTGTTCTGTGCCCTCCGACCTCCAAGGCTACCCTATGAACTAAAACAGAAGAACATTAGTACCAAGTGCGATGCAAATGTAGGCTTGTGACACCCAGTGCCTGATTCCCTGGATGTGAGCTGGAAGCAGCCTGGTTTCAGCTGCCACCATGGCTGCCCCTATCCTGAACGAGTGAGCCCCAATGCCCCTGGAGGGGTGTGTGTGGCTGCCAGTCTAGTGCACGTGATGGTGGTGAATTGCTATCTGGTGAGATATGACTAGAGATGGGCACGAACAGCAATATGAACAAAAAAAAAGCCACGAACAGCCCAATCTTCTGTTCGCGAGCAAGTTGTTTGTGAGGCCCCATTCTAAATGAACAGGTGGTTGTTGCAAGCCTCTTTCATTGCTGTTCATTACTGTTCGTCAAGCCAGACAGTCTGGCACCTGCAATCAATTCCCTTGGCAACTTAGGCAGGGATTGTCTGAACTCTGTCTGAACTCCTGCTGTTGCCCTGGAAACCCCAATCTAAGCCCAATTTAGCTTGATAGGCAGGTCTTCCTTTCAAGTGTGGAGCTCCAATTTTGTTACAACAAGGGAGCAAAGACCAGGGGGGGGGGCTCCCAGCTCTGGCTTAGTTTGCAGACAGTGGAGAAGGAGAGACAGTTGCTGTTGGCATTTTGATAGAGTGCATTGGAGCTTGAATTTTCTTTGTGTGTGGTGGGATAGGGATGTACCCCTTCAGGTTCCAGGGCTGCTGCCAGGCTCTGGGCCAAGCTATTATTTATTATTGGTACCTTTCCTGGTGCCTGCTCAGGTAAGGTTTCTGTGAGTGGTGCGGTAGGGATCTCCCCCTTCAAGTTCCAGGGCTGCTGCCAGGCTCTGGGGCCAAGCTATTATTTATTATTGGTACCTTTCCTGGTGCCTGCCACAGATCAGGTTTCTGGGAGGGGTGCAGTAGGGATCTTGACTTGGATGATGGCTGGAGGAGAGCCTGCTGGCCCCCACAAACAGCCAACCACGAACATGTTTGTGAACAGGGCCATGTTTGTGGTTGTTCATGAGTCCCTGTTCGTGAATGGCAATGAACAACAAGCATCATGTTCGGTTTTTTTTTTTCTGTTCGTGCCCATGTCAAGACTGGAGCTACTGTTATTTGTGAAAATAATTTGCATGATATTTTTTATTTTAAAAAAAGTGCAGCTCCAAAATGTCAACACCTGTTTCTATACTTTCTTCAAGATAAACAGTTCTAAGATAGCATCTGTTTCCTTTATGTCAGCTGCCATCACTTAATCCAGAATTTATTATAGAACAGCAAATACAGAACTCAAGGCAGCTTACAGGCAGGAACATATGGGATAAGACAGTCCTTCAGATACTCAGGTCCTAAGCATGTAAGCTTTAAAGGCCAAAACCTTGAATTGTGTTGGTAGCCAGTGTAGGGTTGTCAGGTCCCAGCGGGGGACTGGGAACCTTGCACTCACCCTCTGCAGTAATATTGGGGTCACAGAGGACGTGGGAACAGGATCCCCTGCTGCGGGCTGGGGGTTGGCAGCCCTAAGCCAGTGTAATTGCTGTAATATTGGAGTCACATGCTCCTGATAGCTGGCTCCAACCTTGGATTGCAAGGTGTTTGGTTTTGGCCCAGACAGTCTGGTGTTTTGGGGGACTCTCTGGAAAAAAAGTCTCCTAAATACTGGACACCTGGCTCAGCCCCTCCCCCTCTCCCATCAGTTGCTGTGCCTGGGCATCCAGTCTTCTTTAGCTGTGCGGTTCTGCCACTGGGCTGAGAAAACAGCCTGCCAGCATGAGTGGCCTCCTCTGGTGGTGCACTGCTGCCCAGGAGCAGCCAGGCAGCCTAGTCGTGTGGGCAGCCTCCTGCAGCTGTATGAAACTGCCCAGGAGTGATGCCTGGAAGTGAGGGAAGTTTGGCATGATAACGTCACTTCCTACAGTGTCATCATCATTCCACCTCAAGAGTGCCCATAAGACACGTAAGCCCCCCCCCCATTTATCCCTGGGGTCCAGTATTTGGCTGGACCCCATCTGACAACCCTACTCCAACCAGCTATCCAAGTGACTCTATTGGTTCGTTGTATATATTAATTTTCTAAAACTGTATCTTGAGCTTCTACAATTGTTCTTCAACAAGACTGGATTGTGAAATCGAATATTTTGCTGTGAAAATCAATTTCCCCTGTATTCTAAGGGCAGCGCTGGTGTAAAGCCTAACTGATACAGACTAGTGGCAGTCTTTGAACTTGGGGCAAACCTTTGTCAGTAGTACTGAAGGCTCCCATCTGGAAGTCTCTTGTTTCTCAATAAATACCTGGTTGTCATGATTAATGCTGTTTCGGCTGATGTGATGGTCTTATTGCATCAGTTGACTTGTTTTAAAATTTTTAATGTTTGTTGTTGATGCCGAGTCTCATTGAGAAAGGCAGTTAGTAAACATTTTAATAAATTAGCCCTTTGCTATTAAGCATCTAGACTGTTTTTGTCAGTAATGTGTTGGTGGGGTAAATAACTTCCTCTTTCTAAGATTGAAATGCTGCTATTGAGTAGATGGAAAATGTGAGGCTTTCCCCCACCTAGTGTTTTCATTGGAAATTGGAGTGCTATGTGGAAGCAGCTGTATCAGTGATGCAGAATCATATTGGATAGTGTATGTGGTATCACTAACCAGCAATACTCTCCTCCAAATACCTACCTCGTTCTGTAATAACTTTATGCACTTCTTTTTTTTCCTTTTGATAATTAGGTTCTCTCTCTAGTGCCATTCTCAGGATGAGTAACCCGTGTTAGTCTATCTGTAGCAGCAGAAAAGAACAAGAGTCCAGTAGCTCCTATAAGACTAACAAAACTTGTGGTGAGGTATGAGCTTTCATGGGACAGGCAGCTCACTTCAGATACCTGAAAAAGTGAACTGTATCTGAATAAGTGAGCTGAAGAAGTGAGCTGTGACTCACAAAGTAGCCTAGCAGACACAAGGCTACCCATTTTCTCTGGCAGCAATGTCCTGTAACATTTCATGGTCCTTCCCCTGCTCTTCCTTTTCTGTTTTTAAGGAGTTCAGTTTTTTAGAAACTATGCACTTTCCCCTTTCAGTACTAGAACACAACACTTATGATTTATGAAATAAACAATGGTGAATAGGTTATTCCCCAGCCTGCCCCTAATGCATTAGGTTGGACTTTGAATATCCTGCTACTGCTGCTCAATCAGCCTAGTGACTGTTTTTATAGAACTTTTTCCACATGATGCAGTAGAAAGCTCATACCCTATCACAAATCTTGTTCATCTTATAGGTGCTACTGGTCTCTTGCTCTTTTCTGCTGCTACAGACAGACTAACATGGCTACCTGTCTTTTTTCATGATAATATCCTAATTCAGCAGCTGCCAAATCAATAGATGATTGGGCACTAGAGTAATAAATGCCCTGTGAGTTAACACAGTATATATTTAATGTATGCTGACTGAGTTCTGCAGTATCTTCTTTTTTTCTTGCTTGCAAAAATAGATTTCCAGATGTAGCAAACTAGCACAGACTGAAAATGCCTTGCAGCTGAACAAAAACCCTTTACTAACAAAGAAGGAAGCCAAGACTACATGTAATAATAACTTGTTAATAGCTGAGAACTGTGTATCCAAAGGCCAGATAGATCTGTAATTTTCTTTTTTTGACACAAAAGGCTTTACAGCATCACCTCTCCCTGCTCCCTATGATTTTTTTCCAAGCAGCAGCCAGTAAAAATTACTGTAGTCCGCAGTGCTGATGTCACTGAGGGAGTCTGGGCTACTGTTTCATTGGTTCACTAAACCAAGCAGGTTCAAAGCCTTTCATTGCTGAAAAAGACAAGTAGCAAACCTAGCACATCTGGGAAAACTGTGGAAGGCATCTTTTTTTAATAAAGTGCTCCAAAATTATTTCTTTTCTAGACCTACAAAAACAATGGTTTCAGATCCTTAGACCTAGGATTATATTCTATAATAATACATTTCTTAAGGACCATCTAATATTAACGCCTCTATACCTTTGATTTGATTTGCAATAGATTCAGGACAGACAAAATAAAGTACTTCATATAATGTGAAATTGCCTCATGGAATTATCTGCCTTAAATGGCTTTTAAATTTAAAACAATCTCATGAAAGAAAGGTTCATCAGTAGCTATTAAACCACGGTGGAGTCAATACCCTTCTGAAAATCAGTTACTCTGAGGTAGCAGGAGGGGGAGGTTTTGGCACTTTTGCCTCTGCTGTAGGTCTCTAGAGTACTTGGCCACTGTGGGAAACAAAATGCTGGAGTAGACAGGCCATCTGGTAGGATTCTTCTGGTTTTTTTTAAAAAAGTATTGAGCAATTTGAGGAAGCAAATACTTCCAATCCATAGATGATGCTGATGATTTGCAAACCAAAATTACCACGTGGTAAGTTAAACAGCATACACAGGATAAGATTCCACGGGGATGACAACATACATGGACGGATCAAGTTCGCAGCAACCACTGGTCTGATGGACGTACTTGGATATTGCCTCAGTTAGTCTGTAGCAATCCATTTGATTAGTCTCTCAATGCAGAGAATAACAAGGAAAACTGTGGGAAATTAGAATGTTAGGGTCTGTTTCTAAGGATGCTGATAAGCACCGGAGGACTTATCCTTTTATAGCCTTTAGTTATAGATGGTGTTGGTTTACATCCCAGGCAAGCCTGATCTTGTCAGATCACAGAAGCTAAGCAGGGTTGGCCTTAGTTAGTAATTGGATGGGAGACTTCCCAAAAAAATCAGGTTGCAGATGCAGACAATGGCATCACCTCTGTTAGTTTCTTGCCATGAAAACCCCACTAGGGGGTTTCCATAAGTCAGCTATGACTTGACAGCACTCTCCACCGGATGTCTCATACAGGCCCACATGCAATAACTATGTGGGGCTGGTTTTGAATAAATCTCAGAAGTTTCAGTTTCTACAAAATGCAGCAGCAAGATTTCTGTTGGGGTCAGGCACTCAGAATACGTAACTCCAGTACTATGTCAATTGCCCTTATTACCTATTTGCTTCCAGCTCCAATTCAAATGGCAAGCCCTTCAAAGTCCTAGGGCCTTTATACTTATTGAACTGCATCTCCAAGTACACTCTAGGGTTTGCCAACCTCCATGTGGGGCCTGGAAATCTCTTGGAATTACAATTGATCTTCAGACAACAGAGATAATTTTCCCTGGAGAAAGCTACTGCTTTGGAGGGTGTACTTTATAGTATCATGCCCAGTTGAGGTCCCTCTTCTCCCCAAACTCTGTTCTCCACAGGCTCCACACCCAAACCTCCTGGAATTTCCCAGCCTGGAGCAAGCAACCCCAGCATACTCCCACCACCCCAAATATGTTCCTCAGTCAGCCTTCTCCTTGTGTTTTCCTCTCTTAGACTTGTCAGTACAGCAACAGTTAGGTCATGGACTTTCTCTATGGCAGATCTTGTTCTCTAGAATGGCTATCTGAGAGCCAAACTAGAAGAGACGCCTGACACATGGAGGACATGTGACAGTTTCCTGCAAGTTTCCACAAGAAATGTAGTGAGAAGGAACCTCTGTCGGGGAAAAGAGGGAGACTCTCCCCTCTCCCAGGCTGAGGCTCTTTCTCTAGGTGTCTCATCTAGTCTACTCAGCTTCCTCTTGCTGCTGCCAGTGTGCTCAGCTCCCAAGTGCATTTAGAGGAGCAAGGGGAGCATGCTGGCAGCAGCCAGAGAAAGTGCGCCCCTTGCTCCCTTGCACTCGGGAGCAAAGTGCGCTGCTGGCCTGGCAGTGGTGAGAGGGACAGGAAGCCAACCTCTCCAGCAGCTCCCTCTTGCCACTGCCTGCCACTCGGCTCCCGAGTGCATTTAGGGAAGCAAGGGGAGTGCACTTCCTCTCGCTGCTGCCAGCATGCTCCCCTAAATGTACTCGGGAGCTGAGTGCACTGGCAATGGCAAGATGGAGCCAACCAGACTAGATGAGACGCATAGAGAAAGAACCTCTGCCAGGGAGAAGGGGGATTCTCCCTCTTCTCCATGACAGAGGTTCTTTCTCACTACATTTCCCATAGAAACTTGCGGGAAACTGACGCGTGTCCTCCACGTGTCAGGTGTCTCTTCTAGTTTGGCTCTGAGTAGGTGGGTCCAGAGCATGCCTTCATTAGCTACATTTAAAAAGGTGTGTAAGACCTTTCAGAGGGCACTGGGGGATGGTGAATTGTTAGGGTTGCTGTTCCCCCATTGGGCCAGTGGGGGGGGGGTTGAGGAAGGCAGGGGAATAGGCCTTCCTGGTGTGCTCTTGGGGCAGCACAATGATGTGTTTTTGCAGTTTGTGATGTTAGGTGATATATAAATTTGTGATGTCTGAGGCGACATATAAATATTTTAAATCAATCTTTCTATCAGAAAACATGTTCCTGTCCATTAGGTCCTATTGTTGAAACATCAGCAGACTATTCAAAGCTTTTAGCCTAACAAGGGTGTTGTTGGCCATAACATGCTGTATAAAGCAAACATAATATAATAAAGTATGTGCTACCTATACTTTATATATGATTTTTATCTATTCTCTTCTAGGCTTTTAAATCTTTCTTCTCAGCTCTGATTCTGTCATTGAATGACATGTTTGGGCTACTATTAAAGGGCAGTGAGTTGTACAAATAAATAATTTATCATCACTGTAAAGGGAGGGGATTTGGATTTTCTGCCTCAGCACAAAAATGCAGCCTGTGCATGGTATGGAAGGCTTTAAAGTGTCTGAGGTTTTCAGATATTTGTATATGTTATCTGGCTGGTAGGGAGCTATGCTTGAATTTGGTTGAAAAAACCTGTGTTTTCAACCTGTGCTTGAATTTGCTTGAAAAAAACCTTAGTGTTAATCTTTTGTTTGTCTGTGGAGAGATGATTAAATGTTAACTCAAGATTTATGCCTCTCATGATTTCATATGTGAGATGATATATGCAAATAGTGCTTAGATTTGTTAAAAATAAAATTGTATATGATTTATTGCATGTAAGTGAAACAACCTATATTTCTGACATTATATGGCACAACATTTCTATGGGTATTTTTCATGAAATCCAACAATTCTTAAATGCAGTATGGTGGAGGTTCAGTAAACAAAGGCAAGACGACAACAGAGGTTCGCAGTCTCACTCTAGCATGGTATCTTACATGGGCTTTAAAGGTTATTGACAAAAATGGCTATTATTGATTGGTATGTGCACTTATGTCAAGTACAGGCATAAATCATGCAATTACAAATACATTAGCCATGGTTAATTTCCTAAGAGGTATTTAGAGCTATAATAAATGTCCATGAGATGGCAGCTACAGTTCTGGATGTCCCGTTTTACCTCCAGTATTTTCTTAAAATTAAAATAAAAGGGTAATCAGATTAGTTGAAATACAAAGACTGTTTTCCATCCAGTCAGGCTTAGACAAGGGGAAGCCAATGAGAGATATTCTATCCTTATTTTGTGGAGTAGGAAAGTTGGGCAGAGAGAATAAGCGACCAGACCAAAATATAAATCTGAGTCTGCAGAGTATTATTCATGTATACAATCAGGAATGTAAAGATGTCTGTATTTGAAGCTGCCTGGCTAAAGTTAGGGCTGTTAATGTTTTGTGATTCTGCAAATTAGTGCAAATAAGAGTGTCCCTTTTGTTGTGGTGATATGCAATTTCTTACATCTCTGCAACAAAAAGGGTTAGATTAGGGTTGCCAGCTCCCCTTACCCTTCTGGTTACTGGGAAAGCATGTGTGTAAAGAGGTTGCCCCCAGGTAAGTGCCAGGTTTTGCTCTGGAGCATGCTCTCTGGCCCATTCCCTGTGCTCCCTCCCCAGTGGCCAGGTAAGTGGGGGGGCAGAGGCCGGGAGCAGGGGATACCCTGCTCCCACTGGGGGACCAGTAACCCTACCTCCAGTAGAGTGACATTCCAACACAGACATAACTTGCAAAATTATCATTTTAATTCCATATTGAAAAGCTGGGAAGGGCATTTATTATATTTTCTTTAAATATCAGGAGTATTATCAGCCACTGTGAAAAATCAGAACAATTTGCATGCTTTCCCATGCAAATCAATAATTTTAGAAGTGCCTCCCACACCCCTAGAGGCAGCAAAAGAGTGGGGAGAGAAAGGCCCCCCCAGCTGATCCATGGTACATTAACCCTTTAAAGACCTGGCTTCTGAACATCAGAGACAAAGGCTGAATCCACATTACCTCGGCGCGTCCCGGTGTTGCACTAAATGTTTGCTAAACAACCGGAAGTATAGCGTCTTTCTAGCGCAATTCAGAAATCACACTAGAAAGACGTTACACTTCCGGGTGTTTAGTGAACATTTAGTGCAACACCGGGATGTGCCAAGGTAGTGTGGATTCAGCCTAGGTCTTCCCTCATGGAAAACAATGGCCCTTTAAAGTGCAGGTGTCTTCTAAAGAGCTGTGGAACACTCTAAATAATGGTTAGTAGACCTGGCCTCTGGATTCTGGAGACCAGGTTTACTGCCCAATGAAAATAATGGCTCTTTAAACTTTAAGGGACATTATTTTCAATGGCTGGAGCGGCCAGCTGCCACTGTGGCTGTGGTCTCTTCCCTTCCTCACAGGCAGCAGGAGCAGCCAGAGAGAAGGAAGAGCTGCCCTGGTCATTAAAATAGTGCTCCTTAAAGTTTAAAATGGGAGGTAGATTCAGAGATCAGATCTACCTCCCACTGAGTCCAGATGCCGGGTCTAGTGCCCTATATTTAGAGTGTCCCCAGCTCTATTCTTAAAACTTTTAAAGGCCGTGATTTTCAGTGAGGGTAAGCCTGGCCAGAGTTGGGAGGCCAGTCCTTCCTATTGAAAACTATGGCCTTTTAAAAGTTTAAAGAGCCATTGTACCACAAACCAACTGTGAACAGTGAGTCTTCCTCACCTGATTCTGGATTTTATAGAGTGAAAAATGCTGGAACTGGGGAATACTGGGAAAACTTTCAAGGTATTGGGTATTGCCAGGCTGATCCAGGAAATATCAGACATTGTATTGGGTCATCAGCAGGGCTTTTTTTCTCAGGAAAGAGGTGGTGGAACTCAGGGGGGTGCCCTCAGAGAAAATGGTCACATGGCTGGTGGCTCTGCCCCCTGGTCTCCAGACAGAGGGCGGGGCCACCGGCCATGTGACCATGTGACCATTTTCAAGAAGTTCCGGAACTCCGTTCCCCCGCGTTCCTGCTGAAAAAAAGCCCTGGTCATCAGTATTTGATTGCACATTTCTCTAGCTACCTTCATGATGCAATCATAACAGGCAATTGCACGTTAGAAGTGCTTGGTTTATTTATTTATGTATTTATTTTATTTATATATTTTATATTATGTATATATTATATATTATGTATTTATTTATATCCTGCCCTCCCCACAAATGGGCTCAGGGCAGCTAACAACAATAAATTCCAGGGTTAAAAACATCGTAAAATTACAAAGATCAACCAGCAGACTATGAGGTGTGTATATGTGGTTCCCTCAGATTGTGGCTGAAGTTCCCTTGAGTTCTATTGTTGCCTCTTCAGAACAAAACCCCAAAAGTGGACTGTAAATCTTATAATTAACAGGAAGAAAACTCAGTTTTAAAATAAGATGTGCTAATTAAATGCCTACCATTAGTTGAGGAAATGTACTTATAGATAGACTGCAAATGCTATAAGATTCGTTGAATAACCAGAGGCTTTCTTGAGTTTTAAATTGAGCAATTTCCTACTAAAATCCTGTTTCTCAGAAGTATATAGAAAGCTGGGTTTTAAATAATTTTTTCTCACCTACCCACCATTGTAAATCCCTTTTAATATTGTGGTGAAATCTATCAGTCTATCTAATTGGATTTCAGTGCCTGCCTTGGTTTTAAAACCTGGTTCCAAATGTCTAATTAAATAAAGGCTCCTCAGCAACGTCTTTAGAACAGGTGGTGTAGCTTGGTGGTGTAGCTTGTCATGAAGAGCTTAATCCTTGGCATCTCCAGTTAAAGGATCTCAGTTTAGGTTCCAGATGTTGAAGAAGACCTTTCTCTGTGTGAGATGCATAACGTGCTTCCGGTTGTATCAGATAAGACTAAGCCTGATAAACAAATGATCTATTTCCATATAAGGTGGCTCCATATGTTAAGATAGGTGGGTATGAATGATACTAATGGCATTATAGAATCATTCTGTATATAATATATTGTGGATACTTTCCCTTGTTTTTCCCTCCTTTGCATGGTCCTCAAAGGGTTATGGTTAAACAAATATACCAATTGCCAAACACCATTATTTATTTTCAGTTCAGGTTGTAAAAGTGCATTTGGCAAATTCACTACTGCAATAACTTTCTCAAGAAGGAAGAGTTCAAATGCAGAAACGAAAGCATACCTGTAGGCTTCTAGCCCATAGTGACAGCACAGCTGCTCACCTAACACACTATTGCACAAAGTTTGTCAGCTCTACAAAGAAGAAAGCAGAACTGTCACTAATAGGATGTATATGTTGGAGGTTTATGCATTATTGTAGTGGGAAAATTGTGTAAGAAAACCCATAACTCTGTTAAATATTTCGTGTGCTGAAATATTTCAGAAGTAGTTCTGATGTGATTTATTCTCCTTAAATTAAAGGCAGCTAAGGCAAAAGTTTATGTGAACATCAATAGTTAAGGAGTGCCTGGACTGTACCTCAGTGGCACAGCATTCTGTGCTTTCTATACAGAAGGTCTCATGTTCAATCCTGGGCATCTCCAGTTCCAAGGATGAAGTTGTAAATGATTTGAAAGACTGACACCCTAGAGAACCACTGTCAAACGGAATAGACAGTACTGGTTTTCATAGACCAGTGGTCTGGCACGGTGTAAGACAGCTTCAGGTGATGTTCTTTATCATAAACGGCATATTCTTTAATTCTTTTCCTTTCCAGATAAAATATCCAGTAGCTGTCTCTAACTCAGCTGTTAATCAGACAGGTTGGAGTGACCAAATTAATTCCCTTAGTAAAATAACTGAAATGTAGTAATCAGAATGTCAGCTTAGAATTTGAGACACCTGGGGTTAAATCTTCACTTCACCACGAAGCTCTCTGGGTGACTTTGGGCCTGTCACTCTCTTTTAGCATCACCTTACTCCACAGGATTGCTGTGAGGTTAGAGTGAGGAAAGGAGAATGATTTACAGCTCCTTAAGTGCCTCAGAGGAAGGGAAGAATAAAAATAGTGATGTGGTCCATTTGACTTTATAAAACAAGAGACACAGAGTCTGTACTGACAGCCAACAGATTCTGTATTCACTGAACAGGCTTGCCATGGCTCCTGTCCGGCTCATACCATGTTATGCAGGATGGGTGCTCATGGTGGCAGCTCTCACTTGTCTCACGTGGGTGGGGCTGCTGGCTTGTTATGCCCACTTTGCAGCAGCGGCGACTGATATGCTTTGCCTGGAGCAGTGGCCCCTGGCTCCAGGAGAGGTGAGGGGTGGTAGAAGCTCCTGCTCACCCGATGAGAGGTGGGTACTGCCAGTTCATGGTGGTAGTGGCTCCCATCCCTCTTGCATTGGGCTGTGCTAGGGTTGGGGTGGCCATGGAGGAGGAGGGGTGGACCTACATGCTATCGGCCCATCAAGGCTTTACTCAGTGGCTTTAATGGCCACCTCCCCCCCACCCCATATCTCTAACACAAAATTATGTAGGCCATTCAGAATTATTCAGTCTTACATGAGTATAGCCAATTCAATTTCCCTTTTTTACTCATGCATCCATAAATTGATTGTACTTCCTCAGGTAACCACAATCTGAATTTCTAACTAAAATTTAACTAAATATAATCCATGAAGTGTTTTAATGATTAAATGAATTATTAATGCCTTAAGCTGACAATAATTGGTTTTCTCACTCTGGTGAAAAGCTCCTGTTTAGAAAAGCAGCACAGCAAATTACATGCATACCCCAATTATTCAGCACTGCATAGTATAGGTTATAGGTTTAGAGGAGCTCATTAATTAGAATTCAGCTCCTTAAGCAAAGGCTGGCTATGTTATGATTGCCCACCAACTTTAAGAAGTATGGATGACTAAATGGTATTTTGTGGAAAGACTTCACAAAAAACAAGCACAATTAATGTATATTAGTACAGAACTACGTGTTAAGTGTATTTTTGTAATTCTTTCCCCTAAGGGCTTTCTTTTATGGGGAGGGAGAAAGAGAAGTGACTTGTTGAGTTAGGGGGTTTAACCCTTTTCTGTCTAGCCAAAGTTGTCCACAGCTACTTTTCTCCCTGAGAGCCTTGCTACAAGTGACATTTTACACATGAAGGGCACTTGATCACTTTCGCAAGTCTTTCTGGGAACTGAAGTCCCTCTCCCCCACCCCTTTTCCTTCTGTTCCTTCCCCTGTCTGTTAGAATGGCTGCCTGAAGAGACAGAGAAAGCCTACGGCAACAGCAGCTTTTGCAAATCATCTTGCTCGGGGAGGGGGGGAATGCTCTGGAGAAAGCTGAGAAAGTTGCAGCTGCCTGCCCCCAAAGATCGTTGAGAGCAGGCTTGTGACCGGAGGAACGATTTGCAAAAGCTGCTGTTGCCACAGGCTTTCTCTGACTTTTCAGGCAGCGGTTCTAACAGAGAGGGGAAGGACACTAGGACTTCACCGACATCTCAGCTTTCTCCAGAGCATCCCCCACCCCCCAGCAAGACGATTTGCAAAAGCTGCTGTTGCCGTAGGCTTTCTCTGTCTCTTCAGCCAGCCATTCTAACAGAGAGGGGAAGGAACAGAAGGAAAAGGGGTGGGGGAGAGGGACTTCAGTTCCCAGAAAGACTTGTGAAAATGATCAAGTGCCCTTCACGTGTAAAATGTCACTTGTAGCGAGGCTCTGAGACGTAAAAGTTAAAGTGGAACTTGTTTTTAGAAGCAGCTCAAGATGGGAAGACTGCTTTGTTTTGACTAGCCAAATGGCCAGAAAGGAAGGAGTTAAAGATCCTCCTGTTTAGTGAGGCCACTAGCAATTGCTTTATAAAAGTGAGCCCTTGGGGATAAAATAATCTGCCCTAATGAGAATCAAAATACATGCACATCATCGTATGTTGAAAGCTGACTTTCTATGCAGCAGGAGCTTCTTCCTTTTGGCCCAGAGCTCCATGAAGAAGTGTGCCAAGGCACCTATATCTTTTAGCTATTAAGGAAACATGCATTTGTCTTTAACATTTGAAATATTTTGAGGGGGATGAATAGAAGCAGGGCTTTTTTTCAGCTGGAATGCTGTGGAATGGAGTTCTGGCACCTCTTGAAAATAGTCACCTGGCCAGTGGTCCCGCCCCGTGATCTCCAGACAGAAGGGAGTTTAGATTGCCCTCTGCGCCGCTTCGACTCAGAGGGCATTCTAAACTCCCCTCTGTTTGGAGATCAGGGGATGGGGCCACCGGCCATGTGACCATTTTCACCAAGGGCGATTTAAACTTTAAAAAAATCCCCCCTTGTTCCTGCTGACCCAAAGTGACATCATTGTGCGGTCCTGAGTTCCACCACCTCTTTTCCCAGAAAAAAAACCCTGAATAGAAGTGTTTTCAGAATTTTAATGTTTAATGATTTAATCTCCTGCAATATGTATTTGTTATTATACTTTGTTTGTTCTATTTTTAGTTACATTTTATAAAACACCTCAGATGTTACCATGATATCAGATTAAAAATCTGTTAATAAATAAATAGAACATATAAGAGAGTGCAATACTGTGGGGGGAAAAACAAAATAGAAGAATTTAAGCTGGCATAGGAATTGAATCAGAAGCATATATTGTTGATCACAGAATGTAAATAATAGTAAATTTGGGAGATTTCTGCAGTTTAAAATAGTTTATACAGAAAGAGAGTCAAGTTATGTGCCATTCCAGCCACGTGTGGTTTTTATGCACAAAACCATTCTGAGGAGAAGAGTCCTTCTGTACTAGTGAGAGGGACACAATGCGTTGATAGCTTCATGATAACTGACATACAGCTGAAAGGATTCTGAAAGGTCAAGGGGATTTTATTAAACTGATTTTTTCTTTAGGTTTGAGTATTGCTGCTGCTGAATGTTGATGTCCTTGATACTGCAGTGCATGTGCTTTTCCTTTTCCATTTTTAGCTTGTTCTGCAGTTCTCTGAGCTACAACTGTGTAATAGACATTTATTTTGTTTAACAGACTAAATACAGAATGATATATTGCATTTTTGTCACTTCTGTTGCAATCCAAGGCATTATTGGACCACTGGATAGTTATTAGGTTTAATAAGTTTATTCACCATAAAGTTACAGAGATTATATAAATCTGGTTTGTTTCAGAAAACACTATGGAAGTTCTGCTTGTTGATTGTAAATTTGTAATAGCAATTCTGTACATACCTTGGTTGGCTTTTGGGATAAGAGTCTGATCTTGATAGCTAGCTTAAAGGATGTATAGTGATGAAAGTTATGTAGATAATGCAGATAAATGAAAGTGTCTGAATAGCTGTGCTGTTTGATGCAGAGTTGGATTCAACCAGCTTTTTCACTGGTGGAAAAAAGGGTGGGGTCTCTTTGACCATCAAAAAGGCTATGCTTGAGATCATGGAACCTCCATATGGGACAGATGCTGAACTAAGGAGGGGAATTGGGTGAGACTGTGTGAAAAAAACAGCTGGGCACAACCCCCTGAATAAATTTTTAGGATTTGAGATGGCAAAGAAGATACCACTTTTCAACTACCATTGCCTCAGTGGGCTTCTATTCAGCAGAACTGCTCTGAGTAGTTAATGGCTTGTTAACAGTTCAGGGCAACCCTCCCAGAGGAAGAAACATCTACCATCTGCTGTAACATGTGTCCCCCCCCCCAGCTTTTTATTGATAAATTTTCTCACTTGGAATTCCAGCTTGGAAGCTACAGTCATTACAAACCCCATGCCTATGGTGTCAGTAAAAGTAGCTTGTTTCATTTGTTTTGATCAATTCCACTAATTATCCTTTGTGAGTGTTGACAGGGTGCTTTGAGCCACTACATGCTTCCTCTGTCCTCCCTCCTGGCTGGTGAAGCCCAAGTAAGGTTTTTAACTGGAATTGTCAGTAGGACTATCTGCATATGGGATGTTTTGCACTGCTAAAAGCTTATTCATCCTCAATTTTTACTGACTGGGAAAGTGTGATACCTATGATTGATCCAGTATGTGTAGTAAATAAGGTAACGTACATATTTTCCAGTTTGGGTACATACAAGTGGAAACACAGGTTTGTTTCAGGAACATGTATGTGTATACCAAATCTTGAAAACATGCATGTTTTCCTATTCACACAAATTGTCAACTGCACATAATGGGAAGATCATGAATAGTGAACTGCCTTGTTTTGTGAGGTGGGAATCATAATTATAATGGCTCACCAGGTCTGGATAGTAGTCTTAAGAAACCACAACAGCATTTTCTTTCTATATGGGGCAGCCTGGTACCAAAATTTGTTTGATTTTTTAAAAAAAAAATCACAAAAACATATTGGGGGAAATAGACCACCACCACAGAATATGGGAATGCAACAGGTTGATGATATCATTTGGATTGTCTGTAAATGAAAAAATACGTGACTGAACCATGGTACTTCCAAACTAAAAAGCTGGGCTGGATGATACTGGTGTCTTTTTCAGCAAGGAAAAGCTGATATCTTCTTTTATTCTCTTATTTAATTAAAATCATAATTAGGGCAATCAGTGTACTCTCGTAAAACAGTTCTTGAGTAAGATGATACTTAAGAAAGTTCTTGAGTAAGATGATTTGATTTATTGAAAACCACAGGATCAATATCCTAATTTGAAAATAAAAGATTAGATCCAGAATTTTGGAAGCAGAAAGATCTTTGCCACCTTCCCTTTCTTTCTGCAGCTGATTCCCCTGCTAGAAAATTGTTCTTGAGGGCCAAGGAACATGGGAATGGTATGGGATGCAGCACAGGGAAATTACAGTGGAGAGAGTAATTGGCAAAAATTGGTCTCCTGCTCATGCGCAAAGTCTTGCATAAATGAAACGAGTTCTTGAAAGGGCAGACTGCTTCTTGAGATCCCTGCCTTTCCACTCCAGCCTTCCATACAACTCCTGAGGACCCCCAAACTCTGAGGACATAGGGATCTGGTGAAAGAAGGGAAGAGAGAAAACACTTCTTCCATGTGTTTCACACTAATAGTATTCTGGATGCAGCCCAAAAAGTGGTATAGTTCATGGGTTTTGGTGCATGCTTATGAAATGGTTGAGACATAGGAGACAATGCATTAAATATTTCATTTGTTCCCATTGAATATTTTCACTTGTTCTCTGGTGTTTGCTGAAACAGTTAGAAGGCAGACAGTGAACCTTAGTTCCACATATCTCGTGTTAAAAGACTTGGCTATGACCTGATTTATGTAATAAATGCCATGAATTTAATCTAGCTCTTGATTAGGCAGATGTTCTGGAGTTTAATTTTGATTTTCATATCAGTTGGATTTCCTTTAAAGCATATGGAGATGTTGTAGATATTGTGCCAGAGACAACATGATTAGAATATCTGTTGTTTTTCCTTCATTTTATGTGGACGTTGTCACCATCTATTAGCAAGGTGCTTTAATCATCTTTAAGGTCTACCCATTACAGCTCCAAAATGGATATTTATGACATTTGTATAATCACTGTATGTGTTTTTATAATTGTTTTGTAACTGACCCTTGTTCTCTGCAATTATTAATTCTTGCTAGCAGATTTTCTATGTATGTTCTTCTGTATCTTTATTCACTGGATTGAAATTCCAAGTCAGTCATGGAGCTCATTAGGTAACCTGAGACCAGTTACTTACTCTCCACCTAATCTGCAAAGTTGTGAGGATAAGTCGGAAGGAGAGCCCCATGTCCACAATCTTTAAAGAAAAAGCAGAATAAAAAGTATGAGAGAGTCTGTCTCTTTCATTCCAATAAAAGAAAGGAATAGAGAGCTCATTAAAAAAAACAAACTGCAAACATCTGCCAGTGTTGTATAATGAATGGTCCTTTTCCTGTTTTCATATATGAAGACAAGTGAAGCGGGTTTTTTTTTTAAAGCTTGCATCTTCAAGCTGTCAAATAACATCTGACGCTAGATTCCACATGGAGTAATTGATATACACAGCCCCAGGTTTAATATTTGGATAGTATAGAATATTAAAAATGGATATAGTAGTATAGAATGAAAAGAGGAAAGCAAGAAAATCAATCTACGTTTCTTCAAAGTGCTGTGAAAGCAAAATATGCCTCCTAAATAGTTATAAAACCTGTATTAAATATAAGACGTCTGTTAGTGAGAAAATTTCCCATTGATACATTGGAACAGGGCTGTTAAAGCATTTCTTTCTAAATGTATTTTTAAAATCTCTGTTTTGCTGTTAAAGATTATATTATGACATCTAGTCTGGAACAAAAAGCTCTAAGTAATATCTAGATAGATTTTTAAATGATATTCAAGCCTTGGAATGGATATACTTGGTTGTTTTTATAATGGATAGGAATAAGAATCATATTACCCTTGACCTCTGATAACTGAGGGTTCAGTTAATTCAATGGCACTTGTTTTCAGGCCAGACAATATTTGTACCGACCCTTTCTTACTTTCTATCATGTTTAGATTATCTGTCTTAATCTTTTCCACAGTCTGGCTGTTGGGTCACTGCTGCCCAAAACAGTATTCCCACATCTCTCTCCCCTGTACCATCTGGCAATATGAAATGTTTAATATGTCAACATTATGCTTAGAGTTTTCCTACCTCCATGTGTAACAGCGATAATAGATCAGGAGGCTCATGGTGGCATCATTATATATGTTTTTAATTATTAGATGGTACCTGGCTGCAGAAGGGCAGAGATACAAACCTCAAGGCCACCATTTTCAGTGGGAGTCCTTTTGAATTTTGCAGTAGCCCTGGGAATACACACTCCAGTTAGTAAACATCCCTTAATGTTTAGGTAGACATTCATTATTTTCAATAGAGAGGTTGCCAAATGTGTTCTGGAAAATGAGCTGGGGGTAGGGTTGCCGGTCCCCCATGGGGAGCGGGGATCCCCTGCTCCCTCCGTCCACCCTCCACCCCTGCTTACCTGGCCAACAGGAGGGGGAATGCACCTCCCAGTGTGCATTCCTGGGCTGCGTGGCATGCTCCTGGGCCCAAATTGGGCCACTGCGGAGCTCAGTAGTTCTCCTGCGCTCTGCAGCAGCCTGATCCGACCCACGCGCATGACCAGGGAATACAAGGTAGGTGCTAGGCCTCCCATCTCTTGCCCGGGGGGTAGGGGGACCCCAACCATAGCTGGGGACAACTTTTGGCAGGCTCCTAAATGGCTTTTTCCCCTCATCCTCTGTGTTGAGCAGAAATAATTTGGTTGAAATTATATACATGATGGCAAACCAAAATATATTCTGTATAGGTGCATTTGTAAAGACAGCGGCAGATTTGTCTCTCCATACTTCCTATATAGGATTTAGTAATTACCTTTTCTGACAATAACTATCAAGAAAAACACAGTAAGGTAAAAATTTAGTGATTGTGCTTTTGAGTAAACAAGCATAGTACTGAGTTGTAAGATTATCTGCTATATTCTACTGCTGTAATGTTTTATTGGGCAGTAGCTAATAGAAGTTGTTTCATACATTACAAAGGGTTTGAGGGTCACTAGCAGAGTGCTGCAAACCAGCTGTAAAATACACTTGTTTTTAAACATCTCTATCCCTCATTCAAAGTTTCTTATTTATTATTAGGAAAGGGTTTTTTGCAGTGTGTCTGAAATAGTAGTATGTGAAGAGGTCCTAAAAGCCAGCTAAGGCCTTACCCTAGAGAACTTGTATGAAGGCCTACTATATTTGATGTAAGAGATCTGTGTTTAAATCCACAGGCATGTAAAGTTTGTGTTTTGCCTCTTTATTATTTATTTATTTATTTATTGGACTTCTATCCTGCCCTTCCTGCAAGCGAGCTCAGGGTAGGTTACAACAATAAAACATAATTTACATTTCAAGTCAAGTCAAGTTAGCCTTTATTGGCATATAGCAGCAATTCAAGTTATCCACTTACAATAATTTACATTTAAAAACATCAGTAAATCAGCGGAATTCCCATTGACACTGTTAACTCAATTCTGTTTACTGTTACTGATAGTCTACTACAGTATATGCTGTTGTTGGTTCTGTGGTGAACAAATGAACTTCAAGCCCGGCTCTATCAATTTGTTTCCTCTCTGCCCATTTCTGTGCCACGTAAAAACCTTATAGGAGATTGAACCATATTTGGCAATGGTAGTTGTTGCTAGCGGAGCAGAGATGGCTGACCCTATTGTATTGCTATAATGTCTTGAGGCAGTTAATGACGAGGCTACAGTTCCCTTATGTTATACTGGAGCACTTCACCCTGAAGGATTCTTGGTGGCATAGTGACTTTAAAAAAAATGAAGCAAGGCAGAATGTGATGAAAATTCCTTTAGGCTGCAGTGCAGCTGGTCTGCTAAGGAATGCTTTCATGAGGGCTTGTTCTCATTGAAATACTGAAAATTAGATATTGCTTTTGTGTCAGTCCCAGTGGAGAAATGCTAATGATAAGGCTGGTAGCAACAACTCTTCAGAGAATTTTAATTCCCCAAACAATATCTTCCTTCCTGGAAAGGGAATAATGCCACTTTATAAATTGATAGTAACTTTTAAAGATGCACAGTTTGAATTTTTAAGCAATTCAAAGCAAACTACACTGCAAGTCTCAAGAAGAAGAGGAGAAATGTCTGCTCCAAATCTGCCTTAATGGGTCAAAGCAAAAAGAAGAAACATTGCTATTCAAGCAATAATTATCAATTAAAATAGGATTATCCTGTGCCACTGCTGTTTTTTCTGCTGCTGTACCTTGTATCTAATTTTCAGTATTTCAATGAGAACAAGCCCTCATGAAAGCATGTGTCCCCCATTCTAAACGAACAGGTGGTTGTTGCAAGCCTCATTCATTGCTGTTCATTGCTGTTCGTCAAGCCAGGCAATCTGGCACCTTGTATTGCGATTGTTGCTGTCAGCAGTATGGTTAGGAAGGGTCCAAAGTAGACATGGGCATGAACAGAAATAAACCGAACATGGTGTTTGATGCCATCCATGAACAACTAACATTGACGAACATGACCTGTTCACGAACATGTTCATTGTTCGTTGTTCGTGGGGCCCAGCAGGTCCTCCTCCAGCCATCAAGATCCCTACCACACCACTCCCAGAAACCGTACCTAAGCAGGCAGCAGGAAAGGTACCAGTAATAAATAATAGCTTGGCCCAGAGCCTGGCAGCAGCCCTGGAACTTGAAAAGGTAGATCCCTATCTCACTACACACAAAGAAAATTCAAGCTCCAATGCACTCTCCCTGTCTCTCTCTCAAAATGCCAACAGCAACTCTCTCTCCCTCACTGCTTGCAAAACCAGAGCTCGGAGCTCCCCCTCCCCCCTGCTCTTTGCTTCCTTGTAACAAATTTGGAGCTCCACACTTGAAAGGAAGACCTGCCTATCAAGCTAAATTGGGCTTAGATTGGGGTTTCCATGGCAACAGCAGGAGTTCAGACAGAGTTCAGGCAGTTCCTGCCTCTGGTTGCCAAAGAAATTGATTGCAGGTGCCAGATTGTCTGGCTTGAAGAACAGCAATGAACAGCAATGAACGAGGCTTGCAACAACCACCTGTTCGTTTAGAATGGGGCCTCATGAACAGCTTTTTCGCAAACAGCTGATTGGGCTGTTCATTGCTTTTTAAAGTTCATATTGCTGTTCTTGCCCATCTCTAGTCCAAAGTAGAAACTAGTACTGATTTGGGTGGTTAGAGACACATACATACATACATACATGTGCATATGGTATGGATCTAGCCTCTGTAGGTGCAAAGCAGACTAACATTAAAGCAGTTTGTTTGTAGTCCAAGAACTTGAGCTATTAGGGCACCTCGAGACTTTACTTCTCTGCATGAGCATAAACTCATTTTAACATGCTCCCTGCAGTCACATGGCAGCTGCAGGGAACTGCTTCTTTTTAAAAAAAAGGCTAAGCCAATTGGGCTTGGAGCATCGCAGTGGGGAAAAGTCTCCTGTCCCCCTGCCATTTTCTCACATGAAAATGGCATGGCGGGGAGGGAGTTATTTTGCTGTTCCACCTTGAGCATCTGTGCACAAATTCTCCACACGGAGCAGCAAAATTGGCAAAATAATTCCTCCCTGCATGGTTTTCACATGAGAAAACTGCATTGGAAGGTGGGAGCACAAGCACCACCTTGTGGCATCCATTTGGGCTCTTCTTTCTTTAAAGAAGCCCTTCGACCTCAGCGGGCATGTGACTACAGGGAGCACATTAAAATTAGTGCATGCCCTTGCAGGAAAGTATAGTTTAGAGGTGCTCTCAGAGGCTTAGCCTAGTAGGACGTACTTTTCTCAATTAGAATTTCAGAAAGAAATGTTTTCCCAGATGAGTGGGCTACTTGAATCTTCTTTATATTCTCTGAATGGTGCTTGCTTGACAACTTTACATGGGTTACCACTGTTACCAGCTTTATCATTCTGAATCAATGACTATTTTAAGTTGAGAAGCCCATCTATTATGAATTGTAGTAATGAACATTCTGCTTCCTTTGCTGTTACTTTTCTTCTGGAGTCTTGTATGTTTTGTTGAGGGAGGGACAGTTTAAGTTGCATCCATTTTTGGTGATTATCTGATACACTAGCTGCAGTGGATCCGCTCTCCAAAGAAGGGCCAGACTGATAGACCTGGGATCCCACATAGCTACCATTATTTGTACCCTTGCCTTTCTTCTAACCTGCTCACAACATATTCATAAAAGTAACTGCATATCTGATATAGGCTGCATATCTGAAGCAGCATACATAGCTGCTTCAGACGACTATATGACCAACGGGGCAGTACCAACAGTGAGAACTCCTGTTGATGAAACCAACACACCACTGCACTTTTACTTTTCCAGTGCACCTCTACACAATAATCTCATTTTCATGATGATAACTCTGTTCTTGAAATTAACATAAGAAAATAAGAACAGCACTGCTGGATCAGAGCAGTGGTCTATCTAATCCAGCAACCTGTTTTATAGATTGAATAGTCAGATTCCCCTGGAAGGCCTACAAGCAGGGTGCACAGGGCCCAAGGCCTTGCCCTGCTGTTGTCCCCACATAAGCTAACACTTTGTGACAGACTGCCTAACGACAAGGAGATTCTGTTTAGCCATCATGATTGGTAGACTGAATCCTTCTTGAAAGTGTCTGATCTCCTCTTAAAGCCATCTAAACACATGGTATCACTACAACCCATGGGAGATAATTTCACAAGTTAAATGCATATTGTGAAAAGGAATATTTCCTTTTGACTGTTCTGGATGGACTGGTCACTAGCTTAATTGGGTGCTCTGAGTTTTCATATTATAGGAGAAGGGGAAAAATTCTATCCTCACCTTGTACACCTTTCTTAATCTCCTCGTCATAATCTTTTCTGTAATCTGAAAATTCCAGGCTCTGAAGCCTTAAAGTGCATGGAAAGTGCTTCTTATCCTTAGTCATAGTGTGTACCCTTTTCTGCACTTATTCTAACTTATAGAACATCACTATTTTCTTACTCGTTTTGGTCTCACCCAGTTAATTTTCAATATCTATAAACTTGATCACTTCTTCAGATGTATGGCCTTTGAAAAAGTGGATTTGCCAAGAGCCAGTTTAATACATTGAGATGTACTAGGCAGTCTCTGATGTTACCCAAGTAAAACCACCTGTTTCTTGAAATATTTGAATACAATTGCCTGCATGTTTTCAAAAAGTGTTTTACGCTTAAGAATACTAAACAGTTCTAACTATGGTTATGTCTCTTAGTGACATGATGAGTATTCCTGATGTCTCTCGTCTCTATATAATAATCATACATACTCACATACATGCTTAATTTATAATGCAGTCCTGAACAGAGTTGCATGCATCCTTCTAAGCTCATTGACTTTCATTACACTGTTAGTGTTGTATTTGGATTTTGATGGTGGGAGGAGTTTAAAATTGGTTTGTTGTGATGGATCATTACCTTGTAATATACACAAACACAAAACAAGTAAATTGGTTTTAAATCTTATCTTGAGTAGAGATGGGCACGAACCTAAATACGACTCAAAAAACTCCATGAACCAGGTTGGTTCGGGGTTCGTGAACCAGGGTTCATGGAAACTCCTTTTCATGGAACTTCCATGAACTGTATACTCGTTCGTTGGGTCGTATTTACAGGGGCGGTTTAAATGGCCATTTCCCCAGGGAAATGGCCATTTAAACTGCCCCTTTAGGGGACTTGCAAGGGCAGGTCCTTCTAAACTATCAGCTGGCAGGCGGCAGATCCCCCCCTGCTGCCTGCCAGCTGATAGTTTAAAGGGACCTGCTGCAGCAGGTCCCTTTAAACTGCCCGAAGCCGAGCCCCCTAGCCCCAGCCCCAGCCCCACACTTGCCTTCCCCTGTGGCGTGGCATCCTTCCTCTCCTCCCAGAAGGGGCAGGGAGACCGTTTTTGGCCTCTTCTGCCACCCTGGGGGCACCCTGCAGGGTGGTGGCAGACGCCAGAAATGGCCTCCTTGCCCTTCAAATGGCCACCACGGCCCTTTAAGGGACTTACAAGGGCAGGTCCTTTTAAACTATCAGCTGGCAGGCAGCAGGGGGGATCCTAACCTGAGCCCCCTATCCCTACCTCCCAGCCCCAGTTCCACACTTACCTTCCCCTGTGGTGTGGCATCCTTCCTCTCCTCCCAGGAGGGGCAGGAAGGCCATTTTCGGCCTCTTCTGCTGCCCTGACAGCCCGCAGCCTCCTTGCCCCTCAAATGGCTGCCACGGGTCCCCAGGGCAGTAGAAGAGGCCAAAAATGGCCTTCCCGCCCCTCCTGGGAAGAAAGAAAGAACACCATGCTGCAGGGAAAGGTGTGGGGCTGGGAGCTGGGGTGGTAACTGGTCCAGTTCCATGGTTCGTGGGTCATGAAACCCTCAAACCTCCTGATTCATTTTTTTTTGTTCCATGCCCATCTCTAATCTTGAGTCACTTAATGATTTTCTACTGTTATTTGTTTTATTAATTTTTGTAACTGGAAAATGCCTTACAGTATTATAGCTATTTTAAGTGTTGTGTGTTAAAATAATAAACTGTGTTTGTTTTTCTCCAAAGAATGTTTAACCAGCTAATGAAGAACTACTGGGTGGGTAGGGGCAATTGGATCTTGGGAATTGTGATTGAGAAGCAGGTTAAGAGCTGCCTTCATTCCATGCTGCATTTATTTTCTTGATTATTCATTCCTACAATGGAAAGAATTTGGTACACTTTTTATACTTGTTTCCATGTAATGTATCATTTCACCCAGTTTTCTAAATATACTTCTTTCTGTAGGTCTTTCATATGTGCTAGTTATATTGTTCTATTGTGTCTTCTGGAAGCTCGGTGCAGTCTCTGTGTAGTCAATGAAATCTCTGATTCGTTGCTTGAATTTGTCTTGTGCATTTTTCTTCAAACTGCTTCGTTTCATTTTTTGAATAAAACAAAAAGATCAAAACAGTATTTCTTTTTCTTTTAGCTGTCTCCGTAATGAGGTACAGTGCTTCATCATTTGGATTTGCTGTAAGTAATCTCATGGCTGACATGTACATTGCAAGCAGGCCTTGAAATTAGACCACCATTTTGTCCCTTATTACAAACATTGGTCATGAAGACCATCCTTTCACAATTCAAGAATTTTGTCTGAAGAGAGGGAAGGGAAGTTACACTGGAGACTTCCCTTGCCAGAAGAATCATTATCTTTTAAGAAAGGCCACGTAAGACAGATCTAAAGCACATTTCCCAGTGTTGTTCAATATTTCTTACATAGTCCACTGTAATGCAAAATGTGATGATGGTCAATGGTTTTAAAAATAGATTCACTAAATTCATGGTCTGTCAATGGTTTTTGGTCATACAAGCCCCAACTTAAATTTCCATGTGCAGAGTCAACATGCTTCTGCCTGCTAGATGACTGTACAAATGATAGAGAAAGCCTATTGCATTGAGAGGCTGGCTGCCATAGAATGCTTGATTTAGATGGGTCTTGCAGCTGCTGTAGCACAGTGGTTAAGTGGTTGGGTTGCGAATCAGCACTTTGCTGATTTGAATCCTACTATTGCAAGTAGCTCTGTTGGTGGCCTTGGGTAAGCCACTCCTCTCAGCCTCAGCTCTTCAGCTGTACTGTAGGAATAACCTTGTTCACTGCTCTGAGTGAAGCATATAAGCACAGTTATTATTGGTATATAAGCACAGTTATTATTATTATTAAAATAACAAGATTATACATTTTTATTTAAGAATGTCTGAAGTTTGGGGTACATTCTAATGAGCAACACTGAATATATTTTCTAATAAGGTGATTTCCTAGGGTTGCCAGTCTCCCACTGAGGGCGGGGGATCCCCCCTCCCACCCTCCACTCCCCGCCCCCGCTTACCTGGCCAGCGGGGAAGGCATGGGCCTCCAGGGGGCATGCTCCTGGGAGGTGCAGTGCACTCCCATTGGCCTGATCTGGTCTACTGTGGAGCGAGGGAGCACTCCCACGCTCCACAGTGTCCTGATCCAATCTGATCCAGGCCCAATCTGCTCCCCCCATGGAGCACGGGAGTGCTCCCAGGGCAGCTGCAGCCTGCGTGATGACATCACTTCTTGGACATGATGTCATCGTGCAGGCCGGGGAGCACACGCACACATGCACAGAAGAACAATTGACTAGGTGCATACTGGGCCCCCCCACCTCCCCCCGGGATGGCAGGGGAACGTGGCATCCCTATCCCCCAACATCATATTCACATAAATGCGATGCTTCTTTCTATCCATGTTTTGACAACACCCAACAGAAATTTTTACACAAAATTATAAATTATTATAAATTAAATAGCATGAGAGCTGTTTTAGAGTGACAGACTTGGATCAAAATAGTATTTTGGGGGGTGGATTGAGCACAACCTTCTTGCTTCTATCTTTCTGCTGCAGCCCCAAGAAGGTCCCCTTACTGCTCCTGGAGAGAATACTGTGTTGGATCCAAGTCATTATAATTACAATATATTTGTCCCTTATGTGAAGTACCATGAAAAATGAATGGGACATTCAGTTGTAATCCAGAGTCTTCAACATGTCGATGGCAGATGAATTTACAATGCCTTAACAGACAGTGGCAGAACCTTACTTGAAAGTATGGGACTGCATTACAGTGTTTATAAAATATTGTTACTCCTTCAAAGTTTTATACAAACTGCTTGTTGCTCTTCTGTTTTAGGGAACATATTTAAACATTTAACCAGGTTAGCTTACACACATCAAGGTTACTGGTTTCTTTAGAAAATACTCATTGTTGTTTTACCATTGTTTTTGTGGATAATTTCATCATCATAAAATTATTATTGTTAGTTGCCTTGGTAGTTCCTTTTAGAACAGAAATGTTGCCCAAAATCTATTAAACAATAAATAAATATGGTTGGAAATAAGATTTTATTTTTGGCTTTTTTAAAACTAAGATTTTGGAGCAGCCATCTTTGAGCGCAAGCATAGATTTCACCTATCAATACTGGCATTGAGCAAAAAATCCCTCCCCAACAAAGCATCCTTGGCAAGCATGGATCACATTGTAATCTAAACATCCAATATCAGAATTGTTGTCTTGGAAACTTTCTCATCTACTATACTTCAGGATATTGTTACATTTATGAAGCAGAAAATAAGAGAAATAAAATGTTTGTTTTAGTATCCTGTAATAAACTTGAAAATGAGTTTGCTGCTTTTTAACAGAAGAATGGAAACTACAAAAGAGAAAGGGATAGCATTAAGGACAAAAAAAAAATTCTTAACTCTACCGGGATGGTTGCAGTATAACAAAAGCCATGGTCTGGCACTGTGAATGAGCCCACAGAAGGAAAAGGAATAGCATCACATTGAGATCAGTGGGCTTAAAAGGGTGTAAGTATGTCCAGGATTGCCCTGTTATGGACCTGCTAATTCGGTGTGAACCAGAGTTTGCGTTTACATGTGAACCAGCAAATTTATAATCTGCGAGTCTCATCCAAGCCAGATATACAAACCGTTATGTTTGAAGTTCTTACTGAGAGGAGAGTTCATATGTAATTATGTAACAGCAAATCATGACTTGTACTAAATCATAGGTCATTAAATGATCATAAAAGTGAGGAAAAGAGAAGGCAAGGTGAGAGAAGGGAGTATGTGAGCACAGAGTTTATTTTATGTAGTACTAAACCATTATTTGTCATGATATCTGAATCACCCCAATAGTGCCCGTAGTCCTCTGCTAAAAAAAACAGCAGACATGATCAATTTATTTTAATGAATTGTAATCTCTGCTTTCATTAAAATAGATTATACAGGGCTTCTGTGTTGGACTTGTAGCTAATGATGTTGCTTTGAATGAAATTTACATTAATAGATGCCTCTCAAGCCAAATTCTTATATATCTTTTCCAGTTTGATGCCACTTTGGATGTTTTGTCATCAGTGATAGTTCTATGGCGCTACAGCAATGCCGCTGCCGTACATTCAGCACACAGAGAATACTTGTGAGTACTTCCGGCTATTTTTAGCTCTTATGAAATCTTGGAAAAGATGGATGAAGAACATGAAGTCTGTTCAGTGTCAAATGCCTTTCATCTGTGTACTTTGATTTATTTAAAGTGTCTATGTGCGCATGGATGGTGGGAAAAACAAACCTCATGCAACCCTCCCCCCTACACAAAAACTGATAGATAAAATCTTGAGTAAGTTGACAGTGGTTTTATATCTTTAAGGATTCTGTTGCTGAAATACCAAGTTTCCACTGATATACTCTTGTTCCACTGAGAGTGATATGAGAGCCAAGCTACAAGTGACGCCTTACACAGGTTGGACGCTTGTCAGCTTCCCTCAAGTTTTGATGGGAAATGTAGGCGTCCTGGTTTTACAGCTTGGCTCTCCATTACAGCTGCAAGACCAGGATGTCCTCATTTCCCATCAAAACTTGAGGGAAGCTGACAAGTGTCCAACCTGTGTCAGGCGTCACTTGTAGCTTGGCTCTTAGAAATACTCTTTACAAACTCTGATGCTGTCTGATTAATAATAGCTAGTCAGAAGAGAATGACACTGGTTCTTTTCTGTCCTGCCTCCGCAGTTGGCTGAATGTGCTTTATTTCTTATTGACTTGACATACAAAGAGAGGGGTGTGGGCCTTAATCTACTTTGAAGTAGTTGTCATGCTAGCATAGCCTCAGAGCTGGTTTGACTTGAAAGAAAGAGTGGTGGCACACAGAGGCCTGATGCACACAGGGTCCCTTAGCCATTGCTTGAAGTATATGGCTGTATTTTATTCCAGAGGAAAACTAGTTTAGGGTGATCAACCCACAGTGAGGTCCTATATGCCGAGTTCCCCAACCTGCTCACCTTTTTGTCCACATCTGATGCAAAATCACTAGCAGTGATAACTTCCGCACTGCAACACTCCTGTATTGGGTGGTGGTGGAAAGAGAGGTGGTCAGCCACTGCATGTCTCTTCATAGCAACCCTAGACTTTCTTGGTGGTCTCCCATCCAAGTACCTAACCAGGCTGACCCTGCTTAGCTTCTGTGATCTGACATGGTCAGGCCAGCCTGGGCCATCCAAGTCAGGGTGTCCCCATGTTAGCATAGAGAAAATGGAGGAAGGCAAGAATATCAGTCCTTCCTGCAGGTGCCAGATATGGAGACCTGACACATTCGTTCCTGACTATAAAACCAGTGACAAACTGGACAAAACATATTGCATTGAGTGGGAGCAGGGTTGCCTACCTCTAAGTGGGAGCTGGCGATCTCCTGGAATGAGAACTGATCTCCAAACTACAGAAATCAGTTCCCCTGGAGAAAATGGTTGCTTTGGAAGGGTGGACTCTATGAATTAAAGCCACTGAAGTCCTGCCTCTCCCCAAACCCCATCCTCCGTCCTTATGTCTCCAGGGATTTCCCTAACTGGCATTGGCAACTGAAATCAGAAGGCAGGAAGTGTTTATGAGGACTAAGGCTGATTACCTCAGAGTCTCTCTACATCTTACACCAAGACGCTCAAGTGTAGGGAGGGACACTATAGCCAGGAAGCATAGTTTTAAAAGACAGAGCCGGCAGAGATCGCTCCTCAGAGGGTTTGTTTATTTCATCTTCACCTCCCCTAAGGTTCTATCAATTTCACCTCCCACAAGAGGAGGTGAAGATGAAATTAACAAACCCATTAACAAGATGAAATTAATAAACCCTCTGAGGAACGATCTCCGCTGGCTCTGTCTTTTTAAACTACTCTTGTGCAGAGAAGTGAATTGACAGAGCCTTTGGCTTGTTGCCCAACCTTATTGCTTTCTGCAAACTAGCCCCAAAAGACTGGCTAGAGGTGTGCCTAACTTGCTTCCCTCTATCCTATAGTGAGAGACACTGGGATTCTAGTCAGTCATGGTATCTACCATTTCTGCATCAACTTACTGGTCAGCTCAGCATCAACCAACTGAAGTTAATAGACACTTTGTTAGTGGACTAAGAATTTTCTAGCTGAGATCCCCCTATCAACTACATTAATAAAATAACACCATATTTCTTGTGGTTAAAATATAACTATTTAACGTGTTAAAGTATATAGTATAGATATGCCATTAGTAGTGGTGTATACTGGAACAGAATCCAGTATACTGGAATGCATTAAAATTAATTCAATTTCTGGTTTATCCATACGGTTTTTCAGGAGTTTATCCTTTAGACAGTTCCTGCAGGATTCCTTCATCATACCAGTGTGAAAGGCGTCATGAACTTTTAGCACCAATAGCACTTTTTCTTAATTTTAACTAAAAGTCAAAATAGCCACTCTGGTAACTAGCACTATACTGCTAATTCCAAAACCCTCCTCCTTCTACCTACAGCAGTTAAACAATGACTTAGTTGTCTCTTTCTATACTACGAGACCTCAGTGTGGAGCCTGTGGATGCTATGACAACTGCTGACACCTCTCCCGGTGCCTGCCACATATTTAAGAATTGGGCTCTAGTCCAATAGGGCTTCTGATTGGCCATTGGAGATCTAGCTATGCAGATTAAAATAACGTTGTTTCAGTGTTGCATTTTATTCACACTCTCTCACACTCCTCCTTCCCAGTGTATTTTTAAAATTACTCCTCCTGTTCTTGCACTTGTGTGTATGTCCACCTGCTGTGACGGTCATTTTGTGATTGGCATGACTTTCTGTGGTGGCCATTTTGTGGTTGTGCCCACCGTCCTGTTTCAGATCAGAAAACATCCTTGTCAGTTCCATTACTCCAGCTTCCCCCCACATTTCTCTGCGAGTCTATATTTTGCTTCAGCTCTCTAAACTCAGGCAACTGAGTAAAAGAGGGGTCTGAATATGAACAAATGCCATTAACTTCCTTTCATTACGATAATGAAACACCAAAGGAATCAGTCACAACACTAAGTGTAACCTTTTTTTTCCTTTTAAGAATCTACTTTAACTTGGAGGTGCTAGAAACTGTTGTGGAGGGAGGGAGGATGAGTGCAGTAGTGGCAAGAAAGAAACATGTTAATTGCATATACGTAGTCATAATGAGATATCTTCTAGCAGTTCAGATGCAGATGAACAGTCTATAGAAAGAGTCAAACTGAAGGATGATTGAGCATCCCAGATAATGACAATACAAGCAGTTTGCTAGTCTATCTTTTCTTTTCCATTCATTCAGAATAGGCCTGCCTCATTTTAATTATATAGTGTTGAACTTTGTTTCTTCTGTGTACCTTATGCAGGACCATGTTAAGATTCCTCAAAAGTCATCTGAGATATGTTCCAGCATACTAAATATCTAGACTAACAGTGCGATCCAAGGCATGTATACTCAGGTCTTATTGAATTTAATAGGGCTTACTTTATAGTGTATGCTTAGGATTGCAGCCAAAGCCATTTAGCTCGTACTGTTTCTCTCTCTGTCTTATAAAGGGCTGTTAGAAATGCTGTTGATGGATCTTGAATTAACTTTTTAGAATTCATTTTGCATGTTTGACATGGCTATATGCAGTTAAGGGCCTATCTCTCTTTGCTAAGGTTTCTTTTATTTTCATTGACTTTCTTAAAACATATTTATGTTTGTTATGTATAACTAATATATGTATGTTTTGCAGAAGTGTTAATTTAATACTCTCAGATCGAGTGGGAGCTTTCCTGACCTTTTCAGGCTGGCCATTCCATAAGGTGGGGGCTGTCTGGGGTCAGCAGCCCAGCCCCCAGACTTGCTGGCAGGCAGCGGCGAGGGGCAGCCGGGAGACAGCAGTTCAACCGTTCTGACTGGCAAACAGAGCCAGAACCTGCCTACTCCAGGGGGAAGGGGCGAAAGGCCAAAGCCTCAGAAGGCTAGGGGGAGCAGGGAGAGGCCAGCTAGTCCCACCCTCCAGGGGGAAGAGAGGGGGCTAAGCAGGGTAGAGGAAAAGGGCCAAGGCAGGGGGAATAGGGACCCAGCAGCAGCCCAAACAGAGCCCTTACCAGCCAAGGAGGAGAAGCAGCCACTACAGCCCAGAGCCACGCCCCAGCGAGAGGACAGTAGCCTGGCTCAGGAGTTGCTAGGAGCCAAGCCCCTCCAGGTGGAGCTGCCACAGGCATTCTGGGGGAGGAGATGGGTAGCCCCGCCCAGCAGCAATGAGCAGGCAGCCCAGAAGCTGACCAGGGCAATTCCTCGCGAGCAAGGCCAAGGAGGCTCAGCAGCACAGCAGCTGGCGGGGGCAGTTCCTCATGAGCAAGGCCAGGCTAGCTCAGCAGTTCAAAGGCCTCCTGGGGCAGCTCCTTGTGAGCAAGGCCAAGGAGACCTCAGCTGGGGATGGCTCACATTCAACCCCACCCTGCCAGTAAGGCAAGGAAGCCAAGAAGGGATTAGTGGTAGGAGGGAAACACCTGAGGGAAGGCACAGCTGGGCCAAGTCAGGAGAGGGAACAAGCCTAGAAGGAGGGCGGGGCGGGGGAAGGAAACCCTATATAAGGTGGCTGGGAAGAGCTCTGAGGTGGTGGGTGTGAGTAAGGAGAGATGGTGTGGAGTGAGAGTGAAGGCGAGGTCTGGGAGGAGGAGATGATGGAGGATGCAGAGGGTAAGCAGACCAGGTTGAGCAGGCCAGCGAGTGGATTGAGAGGGAGCCAGGGTGATGTATACTGCCCCTCCTTCCACAGAGCAGGGTCCTGCAGCATCCCTGGTGCCCCTCTGACGTCAGGGCCAGCCCAGCTGGGGCCCCGCCCAGCGGCAGCAGCGACAAGCCCTGACAGGGGCCACTACAGAGGATGCATGCGTATGGGCAGCTATTGATTTTGTCCTACTGCATGGTGGGATCTGCAGAAGCCCTGTTCAGTTGAACAAAGCTGCCATGGTGGAATAAAGGGAGAGAGGTGGTTTAACAGATATGAACAAGACCATGAAGGGGTTTGTATGTAATAACCAAAACCTTGTTTTGAGTCCAGTAACTGATAAGCAACCAATGGAATGACTGCAGAATGGGAGTGATATGCATGCCCTGTCTAGTTCTGGATAATAACTGAGTTGTGGTGTTCTGCACCAACCAGAGTCTCCAAGTTGACTTCAAGGGCAGACCTATGTAGAGCACATTATAGTAGTCAAGTCTTGATGTTACCACGTCATAGATCCAGGTTATAGTGCTAATCTACAGCATTATCATGTACAATGCCAAATAATAAGCAGTAAGCAAGGACTGAAGATATATACACAAAATTAATAGAGCTAATATTCCTGTATACAGTGCTAGAAGAATCTAGATAAAATTAGTAACAATTTATTTCTGACTTTAAAGTTGACCTTTGGACTAGAAGTACACAACTGTTCACATGGAGAAATACCTTAACCTTTTTAAAAATAATACCAATAATGGTTGTTGTGGATTTTCTAGGCTATACCAATAATGTTTAACACTTCTAAGGCATTTTATCAGTATTTCATCATGCATCTGTTTCTGCCTTTAGATGTCATGATAAATCACAGTTAATAAACTGTGGTTTGATTGAACTTTAGATTAGTGTTAGTTTGAATACAGGCTGCCCAGGAAACTAGTTTATTGGTGATTGTTGAACTGGGATTCTAACTACATGTGCAAGGCATTTAATCTGTGAGGTCTGAATACAGAAGTCCCAGTTTGTTTAACACCATTTTTCTCAGCCTCCTGGTCTGCTGAGATGGAAACACAGAGCAACAGGTTCTTCTTCAGGAATCTTCCTCCTTTCTCCTGTCATCTCTCTGTGCCCCTCTTCTGGCAAGTGATAATTCACCAACCAAAGTCAGTGCTTTAGAGACATTATCCTTTCCTGAAGTGAAATTTTTAAAGGCAGCAGTATTCTGTGAGATATGGTAAACTTATCCTAATTAAGTTTGCTCTTCAGGTCTTCTCTGTGGGCAACAGAGACTCTAGTAACTTCAACTAGAAGTCTTTATTGCTTCCATCAGGGAAAGAACACTAATACAGCTGAGAGTCTACAAGCTTAACAACAAACACGCAAGACTCATGTGAGATCTCTCTTGTGCAGGGCTTGAGGGAAAAACAGAAACTAGATCTTGGGAGCAAAATTAAAGCATGTGCATACCACACACCAGTGGCCATAATTGGACAAACTTAGCACTTTTGAGTTAACTATGGAAAGTTAATATGGATGGCATCTTCTTGAGGGTTCATAGCCTCAAGAGTTAAGAGGCAACTAAGGGGAAAATGATAAAGGTTTGTGTATGATGTGGGAAAAGTAGATTTTTTCTTCCTTTCTCTTAATATTAAATTTGAAGTTGATGTAATAGATTCAGGACAAAGTACTTCACATATTGCATTGTTAACATGTGAAATGTGTTGTCACAAAATGTAGTGGTGACCACTGGCTTAGAAGGCTTTAAAGGGAATTACATGAATTAATGAAGTATAGGCTCATCTTTGCCTATTAGATACAAAGATGAAATGGAACCCCTGTAAAATTATTTAATGGAACCTGTATTTGTATTCAGTGCTGTAGTGGATAACAACAGAGGAAGATTTAGGTTCTTTGCCCTGCTTATATGTCTTCTAAAGATTATTTTCCAGTTGACCATTGAGCAAAATGGGATGTTGGATTGACTGTGATCTGATCTAGTTCAGCACCTTTCTTGATCTCTCCCTCAGTTATAGCACCACAGTAGCTAAAAATGTGTTTCAGGGTTTGAGATTGTGCCTCTACAGAAATTGGTTTTCCAACTACCATTTTCAACTAAGGGCTACTTCTGATGAAATTGTTCCAGACATGCCTCAAGGAATAGGTTGACTGCACTGTTCCTTTCAATTATTTCTTACATTATTTTTCTGAATGAGAATGGCAGCAGTACTTCCTGCACAGTTCAGTAATATGCTAAATCTGGGACCAGCCGGAGTCCAGGATTCCGTTGCTCCCCCCACTAGAGATAACCCTGGGGAAATTGGTGGGTTCTTGTTGACACGGAGAGAAGCTGCAGCATGGAGTTCAACTCCGTGGCCCTGGGCCTTTGTGCTATGGCTCCTGTAGTGCTAAGCTAGCATGAGAACCCAGATGTGTGTATTTCAGTACCAAGGCAGAGTTCCAGTGGTTCTCTCTCCAGTCTCTTTCTGCATCTGTTACCCTTTTATTCCTTAAAATGAGTAAATAATTGAGACATTTTTTAACTTTCTCTGTTCAATAAGCATTTCTCTGATTTGTTTTTGTACCCCTCCCCCAACTTTCCAACAACATTTAGCAACAAGTATCCCTTTTTATGGAAGTTTGGTCTATTTTCAAATGGCTTATTATCTTTGGACATTCCTATATTTTTTATGTCCTTCCTAGCCTTCTCTCTCATGCCATGTTGCTGCAGTGTATCTTCTGACAGAGTGCTGACTCCCCCCCCCCCATTCTATGTTAATTATGAGTTCGTTTTAAATGCTCTATACACTATTTATTATTAAAATTAACAGTATAGTACAAATTGACCTAATCAGGTTATATGTGAATAATGTTTACCATTGTGATTTAGTGTTAAACTAAGCTTATATAGTCAAGTTAGTAAGATGTGAAGCTAGCATGAAGGCTTGAATCTTTCGGAGGGTTTCTACAGATGGATTTCAACAGAGCGCAATTGCCTGTATTTTCTTGTTGAAGCCCTAAATCACCTCACCATCCCAAACACTGTACTTGGGGATATGGGACTTCCAGGAAGGGAATAGAGAGGAGGAGTCAGAGGGGGGGAGTCAGCAAAAAACACTCCCCCCTCCACCAGCAGAAATCCTCCAATGGACCAAACCCAAAGGATGTGGTGATATTAAAAATTACATTGTAGAGAACCCTGCAAAAGCATCGTCATCTCTTTTGAAGCCAGGCAACATGCTTGGAAATAGATCAGAGCAGGCTATGATTTTTTTTCCTGACCAACAAGTATGGGGTATATATTGGACAAAACCATCCTGTTTGACGCCACACCACCACTGAAAAATTCTGTACCCATTTGTATGGCAGCACCAAGATGAATCGGAGGTAGAGGCTGATCTGCATGACAAGCCAAGAACATATGAAAAGTAACCACAAACAAGTGATTTTAAGCATCCTTCACTTGTGGCTGTATCATATGAAATGATCTGTACTATTAAGTCACTTTGACTTTGGGTATTATTGTATGCAAGCACATTTGTTGGTACCTTAAAGCCTGGATTCTGCCTTTCCACTTTAATAAAAGATATTAAAATACAAAAAACAAACAAAAATCCATTTCCAAAGCTGATATTATAATGAGGGATGTTTCCTTAGGTGGTGGATGTTGGGGGCAGCAACCTCTCCCCCCCCCACCCCACTGCTGCCTATTGCCCTACCATCTCAGGTGCTGGAACTGTTATAGCCTTCCCTCTTCAATCCCCAGGCATCTTAAAACACAGCTCTATGTTTTGGGAAATTAGGAGCATTAGCAGTTCCAGTTCATGAGGGGGTGGAGAGAAGGAGAGGAAAGATGTGGGAGCTACGGCTGGGGACAGCAGTCTCAGGGGGCAGCCCCTGCTGATCTGCTATTGGTCATTACTGATAAGATTTTAAAAAATGCTTACTTAAAGCAATAATGATAAGAACACAATGGCTTGTTTTATTAAAATGTATCTCTCTTCCTGTATTAAAAGAAGAAAACAAGGTCTGTTTTTTGGGCAATTTTGAAAACTGAGCTGTGAAGATAACCCTGTATTAACAAAGCCAACCAGCTAGTTATTTGGCTGATATTGACAATCTTGTTTTATTCAGCATAGTGTCATCACAGTTCAGTGAATATTCTAATTAATTTCACAGAAGGCTGCTGAAATTGGTTGCAACCATATGTGAAAATCATCTTGTTAAATACAATGTACGAGAGGAGGAAATGGAAATGATTATATTATATTTATTTATTTATCTATTCAAGTACCAGCAAGTTTAAGTGAAAACACTCATAAGTATTGCATTTGTATGCATCACTGATTTTTTCTTAATCCTTAATTCTGTTGCCACACCTCTGCTGTTCTTGTAGCAGATTTTGCTGAGAGTAGTAATTACCAAGGGCTTGATTATATACCCAGTTAGACATATTGTCACTACATTCCATTTGCTGGAGAGCCGATGGGATGATAATTAGACAGGGAGACATCCCCGCCATGTATATTTTAATGTGGATAAATTATATAAACCAAATCTAGCTTTCCAGCTAAACTGGAGAAATGTAGTCTAGCATAACATTTGTAACAAAAAACATTCTTATATATGCTTGCTTGAACAGCAGATTTACTAATGTTGTTTACTGATCTAACAGAGCTGTTTGAGCCCTGAGGTTAGGAAAGGATGAGGCATTGAATGATGCAGGTGGCTCTATATGTTCTCGGTGTTAACATATTTATAACTCCATTGTGTTCAGAGTACAGGAATCCTTTGAATGGGACTAAGATTCCATCCACATACATATGGAGTACAGGGCTGTGCTCATGGTGCTACAGTTGGGCCAAACAGCTATGATAGAGATCACAGATCTCTGTCAGAGCCAAGCTACAAGTGACGCTGTACACAGGTTGAACTCTTGTCAGCTGCCCTCAAGTTTTGATGGGAAATGTAGGCCAAGTTTTACAGCTTGGCTCTCCATTACAGCTGCAAGACCAGGATGCCTACATTTCCCATCAAAACTTGAGAGAAGCTGACAAGTGTCCAACCTGTGTACAGCATCACTTGTAGCTTGGCTCTCAGTCTGTGAAAAGTACATGTTGCATACACACAGCTGTAATTTGAGACTGGGGCCATGCAGCAAGTGATTTAACTCTTCAAACCCCGCTCCATTTCACTAATTGAAACTGGGTAACCAACACTATTAGCCGTTTTAAAAAGGGGACATGTCCTTAGAAAACCCATTCAGTTTTCTTTTTGAGGATGTGTTACTAGCTCAGATAATTTTTACATTGTGAATGGCCATCTAATCTTGGAAGCCTTTTTATAGGAAGTTATAGATGCAGAGGAGTTAGCCGTGTTAGTCTGTGGTAGCAAAATCAAAAAGAGTCCAGTAGCACCTTTAAGACTAACCAATTTTATTGTAGCATAAGCTACAGAGACTGTATCAGGCATCTGACGAAGAGAACTTGATTCTCGAAAGCTTATGCTACAATAAAATTGGTTAGTCTTAAAGGTGCTACTGGACTCGTTTTGATTATAGGAAGTTAAGAATTGCATCTCTTATTTTAAGATGCTTTAGGATTATAGGAAATAAAAATGATCATTTGGCTACTATAGGTCTCCATGGTTGCCATCATAAAGCGATGGCGCAAAGGAAGCTCTCACTCAAAAGCTGCTGTTGCCTAAGATTCCTGGTGCACGTTTACAGTGTGTTTTCAGTCATGTCACTCCCTCACCCTCGACACTGCCATATTTTGTGGATTGCTGCGGAAAGATGAGGAAGTTATGCGTTTGAACTCTTAGGTAGGTTGCAGCTGCTCCTGAAGCTATTTCTTTGATACATTTGGAATGAACTGCTGCCTGTAGACCAAGAGTTCCATGCTTCTTGCTTCTCCTTGCATGTATGCTGAGAAAAGAAATAGGACACTGAGGTGAGGTCAGTTTGGTAGAAAGGATTTGTCCATGGTTCTGACCCATGGCTTGCTCCTCTCCTGCCTGACTTTTGTTTCCTGTTCTCAGCTCTTTTTGACTGTCGCCCATGGCTTGACACTGGCAAAGTCATAATTTTGGCTTCCCCTCTTCCTATCAAAAATCTCTATAGTGTGATTTTCATTTATGTGCTTGCAGTTCAATAGGTCCCCGGTGTGGAAACTCAGAAGACCACTTTTTTAGCTAGGATTTTCTATCCACTTTCATTGATTTTTTTAAAAAATGTGGTTTTAAGCACATTTATGGTGCAATCCTAAGCAAAGTTACTCCAGTCTAAGCCTATTGAAATCAATGGGGTTAGACTGGAGTAACTCTGTTTAGGATTGCACTGTTAGTGTTATGCATGCTGTTTGACACTTACCATTTCCATGCACTTTCACTAAGATGTTCATAAATGTCTGGACCACATCATTGTATCACTCCTTTTAATAGCAAATGTAATGGCTTGTGCCTTTCAGGGTACCAGAATTAGTCCCACCAACAGACAAGGTAGATATATGCTGTTCATAATTAGGGTATGGAAAGCCTCCCCATAACAAGTTTAACAGTGCAATCCCAAGCATAGCTACACTCTTATATAAGCCCATTGATTTCATTGGATTGCACTATAAATCTCTTGCCTTTCATGTCTATGTTTACTGCCATGTATCTTCACTCTTTTTTTTGATAATTACTGTATGAACAGGCAACTACAAATTTTCCTCTGTTCAGTTTTTTTTTTTGCATAACAGATTTCTTCCACCCACCTACTCCTGAAAAGTCAAGTAACAGGAAATGAATAATGATTCAAGCCTTGAAAAAATCTGGGGAAACGTTAAGCAGTAAACATAGATGGATTCCAGCACTGTTCTACCATACAGGGAAAAATCAGAAAGACATCAATATTGAATGCATTTTTTCAGGCTATGAAAGCAAGTGTGGATTTCTAATGGTCAATTCAAAACATTCATGGTAAAGGGTGCTGATCTGTGGGCTCTGTTGGCTTCCCACAGCTGGTAGTGGCATGTCAGTTAATGTGCAGTGTGTCGAGTGACTGATGTGGGTAAAGAATTTGCTTATTTTATACCCCTCTTTTCTCCCCATTGGGGACCCAAAGCAGTTTACATCATTTTCCTTTTTTCCATTTTATCCTTACAACAACCCTGTGAGGTAGGTTAGGCTTAGAGTGTGTGACTGGCTAAAGGTCCCCCATTGAGCTTCCATGGCAGAGTGGGGAATCATACTGGATCACCCAGATCCTAACCACTACATCATGTATGCCATGTCTTTAGGAGACATAGGAAATTCATTCATATGGATAAAGATGGATAGATAATTTATTGTATATGGCCATAGACCTTCACAATCCAAAACCTTTCATTAAAAAGACGAAAAAAATACATAAATACAAATATAATTACAGGCATATACAATTACAATAAAATGCATTTTACCTAAAATGTAAAAAGTAAACTACATTAAAACCAAATGGTTTCTACCAGCTTATAAAACAACAATCTGTATCAGGTGTTTACTCTCCTACTTGCCACACTTGCCCTTATTTTCCTAGCAGCCAGAACATAGAGTGCCATCCTATTTGAAATAAAAGGGTCTGTGTCTGAAAGTATGAAATTTAGTTTATCAAAATTTGACAGAAGATGGAGACCAGATCAAATATTCACAAGAAATTTTCCCCTTGATTCCTGGTATAAGGGACAGCTTAAAACATAGTGTGGTAAGCAGGGCTTTTTTTCTGGGAAAAGGTGGTGGAACTCTCAAGAGGGAAATGAGGGAGAAACACACGGGCCCCCTTAAAAAATGGCCATTTCCTTCAGGGGAAATGATCTCTGTCTGGAGATCAGGGAGCAGGGCCACCGGACACGAGAGGTGCCAGAACTCCGTTCCACGGCGTTCCCACTGAAAAAAAGCCTTGGTGGTAAGTCCTCAGTTGAGGTTGCACAGACATATATACGCTGATCGATGGAGTTTTTTTGGAATAGCTTGAGTAGCATCTCAGTTGGCATAGACTGAAAATGTAATGATGTAAATGCTACCCTGAGCTTATAGACTATGATGTCAGTCAGGTAACGCGCTCTAGTATGGTCTTTTTTTATGGTTTTATACGAGGATCCATTGGAGGGCAAGTCTGGTGCCAGCAGCTGCAGTAATTCCAATTCCAATAGCGTATATTAAAGTTGCTGCAGTTAAAAAGCTCGTAGTTGGATCTTCGGGGAGGTAGTGACGAAAAATAACAATGCAGGACTCTTTTTTTTTTAATAATTTTTTATTTTCAATATCTAACATACAAAACTACAATGACAGTAACTACAAAGGACTACAATAGCACAAGGGAAGGGAAAGAAGGGAGAAAAAAGAGAAAGGGAAAGGGGGGGTGGAAAAAAAGGGGAAGGTAACCTACAAACACTAAACGCTACATTTGAATGCTTTCCCTTCATACTGCCATAGTAAAAAAAATAGCTTAATAAAGTAGTGATGGAGTGGTTGATCATACAAATTACAAATTACAGTTCAAATTAAATCTTTTTCCCTCCCCTGGGCCTCGGACGCAATTCCCTCTGCGCAACTACTGCCAGAGCGCTCATTGCCTCCCCCCGCCCTTCAGGCTTCGGATCCTCTTCTTTTTGCTTGGTATCTGGTCCAAATTCTGGATTTTTATCCACAAAATCCCTTAGCTGATCTTCCGAATTAATCTTGTGAGCTTGATCTTTATAACTAAACCCGATTCCTTCCGGGAGTAGCCATTTGTACTTTATGTCACATTCCCTCAAAAGAGCTGCCAACTTCTTGTATTTAAATCTTCTCTTCCGAACTAAAAATGGAACGTCCTTCAATATCTTGACTTTATTTCCCAGAAAGTCCAATTCCGCATTGTATGAATTATATAGGATACTGTCCCGGACCCTCTTAGATGAAAACTCGATAACAATCTCGCGAGGCAGCTGCCGCTTCATTGCATATTTTGAAGATGCCCGACGGACTCCCAAAATGGCGCTTTACGCTTCTTCTTTAGTTGCCCTCGCGGGTGTCGCTAAAAGTTCCGAGGCGAGATCCCACAAATCCTCGTTTTCCTCCTCTTTAACATTCTGGAGACGCAAAATGGTTTGTGTTCGCTCCACTTGCAGTCCGATCAGCTGGTTTCCCACCAACTTTAATTCCCTGTTCGCTGCTCTCGTAAGTGACGCACTTTCCCGGGCAGACTTCTCTGCCCCCCCCCGCTGCTTCTTTAATGGCTTTCACATCGCTTTCAATTAAGCCCACCCTTTGATCTTTTTCATTCAGCTTGTCAACAAAGGGTTTTATGGCTTCCATAACCGCTCTTTTAACCAGTTCCTCAAGCGTCTCGCCCCTCTGCAAGGCAGCCGTAACTGACTTGCCAAGAGCAGGACTCTGCTTTTTCGCTGCCATTTTAGGGGGGGGGGAACCGCCAATCTTCCGAGACTCTATGAGGGGGGAGAAATCCGAGTCTTCTAACCTTCAGACCCCCCCACTCCTCACATACACTTGTAGTAACAGAAGGGATTCGCTTACTTGCAGGCTTTCGCCTAATCCTGTTCCTTGCCGTTTTCCATAGCCCGGCAGCACACTAGGTGCCGCGCTCGTCTGCCGGCCTCCATAGGGACAAACGGGCAATTTACCCCCTGCCTCGATCTGTCAGAGGGCTCTTCCCGCCGCGCCCCGGACTCAGACTCCCTGCCTGAGAGTCTGGGGGCTAACCTTTGCAGATCAGCCGCCCGGCCAGGCGGCTCGGCCGCTTCTTCTCGGACCTGCCGAGAGGAGCGTCCGACATGGCTGCGAAAACAAAACCGAATCAATGCAGGACTCTTTCGAGGCCTTGTAATTGGAATGAATACACTCATATAGATAAAGTATTCTCTCGACAGAACTTGTGCTGAACATGTGGTTATGCTTTAGTCTGCTTATAGTCTGCCCACCTTTCCTTCAGACAGACAGAAGGAAAGATTCCTTGTATAAGTATAATTATGGCTGTATTTGCAGTTGCACTTTTAAGAATGTTGTAGTGGGAGATGTAACCTACCGCACTAATGCATAGCTGTGCTTAAAAGTGCCATAAGTCTTGGATTCTCACACCACCTGGAGGGTCTTGGAAAAGAAAATATATTTGAAATGCTGGAAGAGTTTTACCATCATGCAGGAATCTGAATAGTTTTATTGTGTGTTAGCTGCAAGTGAAGCCAACAGGGTAGTTATTGTCGCTTAAAGGCCACATTGAGGGATATAGCAGACAATATAGATTTTATCTGGCAATCCAAATATATTTGACTTTCATTATTCCCTATGGGGAAACTATTCAGGGAGCTGGGGGTCATGTTTTAGGCAAATTCCAACAAAATTTCAAGGAATCTAGTCTTTCCTTTCCACTACAAACTCCCCAAGTTTCAAGAGGATTGGACCAAGAGATCCAATTCTACAGGTCCCTGAACAAGGTCCCCAACACCTACTACCAACAGAACACAAGAAAAAGCACCCCCACACAACAGCAATTAAACACACAAACAAAAAACAATCTTCAGTGAATTCCCCAACACCACCTCCCACAATAACCCTTTAAATATTGAACTTCAAAAACGAACAAATACAAGAGCATGCAAAAAACAAACAGCAAGCGACCCCCCCACCTCACCCCAGGCAATAAGAGATAAAGAAAGATTTAAATTGGGGGAATAAACGGAAACAAAAGCAAAAGCACTACATTTTAAACAGTTCACTCAGCAGCCCAGGAACTGAAACCACAACAAAATTGCCTAGATGCACACCCTTAATACCGAATACATCCGAATACTTTCTGTAAGGTGTTATCTGAGTATATATTTGGCTCTGGAATACCAAATTGTATACCCTTAGTGCTAAATGCCTGGTAGGCCTTAATCTGGGTAGTATTTTTCATAACTCAGACTTCAGATTGACCAAGGAATTAAAAATGAATTAAGTTTTCATAACTCAGACTTCAGATTGACCAAGGAATTAAAAATGAATTAACTTATACATGTATAGAACAATATTGTTTGTTGTTAACATATCCAGTAAAGATTTGGTACAACGAAGAACAAACACATCTTTATACCTCTATCTTGTCTGGCTCCAGATATTGTTTTACATTGTTACATTTTAACTAACTCCTTCACATCTTGAGAATTCTGGAAAGCAAATGCCTAAGCAATTTATATAAAGCTTTTACTTTGTTAAGACATTTATAATTGCTAGCTCCAGGTTAGGAAATTCCAGGAGATGTTGAAGGTGGAGTCTGAAGAGAGTGGGGTTTGGGGAGGAGAGGGACCTCAAAAGGGTATAAAGGCCACAGAGTCCACTCTCCAAAGCAGCTATTTTCTTCAGGGGAACTGATCCCTGTCTGGACTCTGGAGATTAAGTTGTAATTCCAGGAAATCTGTAGCCACCACCTGGAGGTTGGCGACCCTGAAGCCACTATTTTTTTCTGAATAATCTTTTCCTTTCATCTCTTTGCAAATATTAGTCTTACTGCTGCCAGAGTATATAAAGCTACTATATGTTTGCTCTTTGGTATTGACATAATTAAACCATAGTAGTTCTGGAGAACACAAAACTTTAACACCAATTTCTGAAGGCAAGACAAGTGATATTTCCTAAAACCATTGTGTGTGAATTCAAGACCAATCAGCAGGGCTCATTTGGAGGCAGAACGTGCTGGAACAGCGTTCAGGTAGATCTGAAAAGAGGTCATGTGGGTTTTGGCCCCGCCCACGTGATTCCTTTTCTTCCTGGCTTTCCTTGTCTTTAGCAGCAGGCAGCAGCAGCAGCAGCAGCAGCACCATCACCACCTCGTAGTTTCCCTGGTAGGAACTGGGGGGGGCATGGGCATGGGCACGGGCCATCCTTGAGGCCTGTAAGCGGTGAGGGCTCCCCAAAGGAACGTAAGCTGCTTTGAATTCATTCTGCGCTGCTGCTTTATTTTCATTTGTGACTCGTGAAAGAGGGAGAGAGAGAGAGAGAGAGAGAGAAAAGGAGTGAATGAGTGCAAGCCGAGTGGGGCTGGGCTCCAAAGGAACGTAAGCTGCTTTGAATTCATTCTGATCTGCTGCTTTATTTTCATTTGTGACTCGCGAGAGAGAAAAAGAGTGAGTGAGTGAGAGTGCAAGCCGGGTACGGCTGGACTCCAAAGGAGGGTAAGCTGCTTTGAATTCATTCTCCTGCTTTATATTCATTTGTGACTTGTGAGAGAGAGTGAGTGCGTGCGTGGGTGCAAGCAGGGCTGGTTCGCCAGAGGAGGGTAAGCTGCTTTGAGTTCATTCTGCTTTAAGGAAATACCTGGAGATTTTTGGGGAAAGGGGCCTGAGGGGTGGATGTTGTCTTCTGACACACTTCTGATGATGCCAGGGTGTGTGGCATATGCTAATGAGATACGCTAATGAGTTATACTAATGAGTTCCTGCAGTTCTTTTTCTAGGAAATCACCCCTGCCAACCAGTATGGAACATTTGCTTTATCTGAATTACAGAACCAGTTAACCAAGTAACTGGTTACCTATGTGTGATATTGACAAGCAAGCTGTGAGCTACAAGGTGCAGGAATGAGGGGAAATCTTGTTTACAGGATTCTGTAAACAGGAAAGACCACTGCACTACTCAGGGGTTCTATCATCTGTATCAGATGAATGGTGATGCTAACTGAAGGTGTAGGGTTTATCGTGATCTGCAGTCTGTGAATAGCCTACTTTTGTTGTGCATGAGGTTATCTAGATCCCTTAGGGGTAGATCTTAAGGATTTATCTCTACCAAACATAAAGACTTTTCTGTTCTGTCTTACAATACAGTTGGGTTGCATTTCTAATAGCCTGAAAATGTTAACATTTGAAAATGCATGATAGTGATTGCTTGTGCAAAAGAGAGACATTTAGAAGCTAAATACTTTTTGAAGTTTAAGGACAATTTCTCAAGAAACCAAGTTTCAGAAGGATAAAATGCATCATCTATGTTTATGAGCTGATAGACTTTGCATTTTTTTTTTTGCAATATTGGTGAAAATGTCACCTTCTATTGTATTGAATTCTTTCCTTTCAGTTCCATTAATGTAATTCTTTCTATTAAATGTTTAGCATAGTCCATGGAACACAGTTGATTTGGGCAAGTTACCCATACCTAATATTAAAAAATCAAATAAATTACACGTTGAGAAAACAAGATTAGCAAATTAAGAATTAATAATTAATAGAATGATTGATAGTTGTTGATGTGACAGGAAGATTACTTCTACAGAGATGTTGGCTTTGAAATATCTAGATAGGCTGCGAAAATTGGGTTTTAACTGATAAAAAAATTAAATTTAGTATCTGTATTTGTCCCAGGCTTGTTTTCCTTGGCAGACCATTTGTAACTAAGGAGTAAATATGCCATGTCTTGTGATATAGCTAAACTTGAGACTGCTTTATACATTATACCAGGGATCTGCGACTCATAGCTCTAGAGCCAAATGAGGCTCTGTACGAAACCAAATAGGGTTGTTTATAAAAGAAAATGAAATCTTTTAAGTTATGATATATTGGAGAAGTAAGTGGAAGGACAGTGTGGTGTAGTGTTGGACTAGGATATGGGAGACCCAGGTTTGAATCCCCACTCTGCCATGAAAAGCTCCCTGGGTGATCTTGGGCCAGTCACACACTCTCAGCCTAACATACCTCACAGGGTTGTTGTGAGGATAAATAAAGAAGAGAATAATGTAAGCTGCTTTCAGTCTTCATTGGGGACAGGGATTTTTTTCTGGGAAAAGAGGTGGTGGAACTCAGTAGGTTGCCCTCGGAGAAAATGGTCACATGGGTGGTGGCCCCGCCCCCTGATCTCCAGACAGAGGGGAGTTTAGATTGCCCTCCGCGCCGCTCGGCGGCGCGGAGGGCAATCTAAACTCCCCTCTGTCTGGAGATCAGGGGGTGGGGCCACCACCCATGTGACCATTTTCAAGAGGTTCCAGAACTCCGTTCCCCAGCGTTCCCCCTGAAAAAAAGCCCTGATTGGAGAGAATGGTGGAATCTAAATGAAGTAAATAGATAAATAGAATATGTGAAAGGAATGGCAGGGAAATATTGTTATGGGCGATTCTTCGAGATGCTTTATATAAAGAAAAATGATAGATTGGTGAACAGTAGCCAAATTTATGCAGTGTACTAAAACTATTGCAGTGTACTAAAACCATTGTGTAGCTTAATTAGTAATTGTGAGACCCTGCATTTGCCACTTTTCAATAAGCAACTGCCGGTTGTTGAGCTGCAGAAATATTATGGATTATTAATCAACACTTAAATTATCAGTAATGTTAATCTGTATAGTTAAAGTTATGCACATGATCTTTCATACAGTAGCTCTTTGTTGATCTCTTGATCTGAATTTTGACATAGTTTGGCTACTTAATTATAAAAAGTTGCTGATCCCTGCATTACATAATAACAAACCAGGGTTTATCACCAAGTATGTACTTGATAGAGAGTGGCAACCAATCCTGAATCTGATGAGAGAGCCTCTATAATGATTTTTCAAGTATCTATTATGTTATTTTGAGCTACATTATTTTTTTTTAAAAAGCGCTTAGTTGGCTGGCTTAAAAAAGTAATTTATATGGAGTCTCAAATTTTATACCTTCACTTCTTGAGCTTATATTTTAGATTAAAAGATATATAAAAACAATGTAAGATAATAGCATTTTAATAATTTTCACTGCATATTTAAAGTTAAAGAAACAGAATATGCTGTAACTGCTTGGCCATGTGACTGTGCCGGAAGAAACCTAGGAATTCCCCACCCACTACCACCCCTCACCTGGCTGGAGGGGCGGGGTGCTAATACTACTCCTGCCTTGTAGTTAGGGAATCATCATATTTTGTTGCAAAATAGCTGAGTAATTCTTAGCAGGCAGGTAGTAATTAATATACTTCTATTTGAGATTTAAATTGTTACTCAGAATTAAAGCCAAGACTCATGTTTACATTGTTAGTAAAATATGAATTAAAGTTTTCTTTTATATTTTTATTACATACAGTTTTGAAAGGTTTTCTCATTTTTCAGTGGGTCTTTGTTACTGATTGCCTTTGAAATGTATAATAAAATATTCCGCAGTGCAAAGAGGAATCAGCATTCAGAAAAGAGAGTTGTGCCTTAGCCATTATGATATTCTGCCCTAGGTATTAAGACAGACACTCATGAATTTTGCATGACTGCAGAATTTCACAGCCAGTATATTAAAAAAGCTGCTGCCCCAGATAAATGTGATGAGTGAATGCTGAATCATCCAAGAGGTAATAGCACACATCTCTCCTTCAGTAACATTTTTATCCTATCTGCTAATATATTTTGCTAAATATAAACGGACACACAATTTTTGTGGTGTCTTTTTCATTACTTTTATAGCTCCCGGACCTAAATTTTCCTTTTCTCTTTGCTGATGCATCAAACAGACCAGATATTCAACTTTAATTTCTGAAGGATCTTGGCCTACTAATTTATTTGGTACCAGTGCTCAGTTGAAGTTTATTTAGCCCAGTAAAATGTAATAGTGCAAAATAGACCTGTTCTCTGACATCATTGTTAACTAAATAGGTCTGTACTCATGCCCTTATTTTCTCCTGATGGATAGAAAAGGTGATCATAAACTCACAAAAAGCTCAGGTTTGCAGAGTGAGTTTGTTTATGTAAACAGCTTATCACCTGCACTTTATATGTAAACATATGCAAAGTGACTTAACAACATTTTAATTGAAACAATAAAACATAAGAAACCAGCTGTGTAAAACAAATAAAAGCAGTATCAGCAGGTAAAAGCATAAAAGAACAGTGCAACACAGACCATTAAGAGAGTAGCCTTAAAATAGATCCAACATACAAGCATAAAATAAAATGCTAAGAGAAAACCAATGCAGAATATCAGGGTGAAATACCTAAAATCCGTAAGTCAGTAGGAGCTTAAAGGATAAGGTCCTCCTGCTAAAATCTCCATGATGGTGGTGGTGAAATTATCAAAAGTCTGGATATAAAACCTTATTTTCCTGGGGCTTGAAAATATGTATATTGAATGCCAGATATACCTTTATGGAGAGGGTGTTCCAGGTTCCAAAAGATGCTAGTTTTGGATCTCTTACTTTCCTCAGCGGAGCAATAAAAAGGTCCTCTGAATACTATCTTAACCAGTGAACAGACTAGTAAGAGAAAAGATGGTCCTTCAGGTACCCAGTACACATTTTTTGGATCTGGGAATTGTTTGTGTGTGTCTGTGTGTGTGTATTTACTGTGATTTTCAGGTAGGACATTACCTGTTTGGGATTCAAATCTATCTGTTTTTTTGGGTTCCGGAGTTTGGGGACCATTATTTTCTATGGGGAATGTATTTGAGGGTCTGTGGCATCTGTTTATAAAGATAATGGCACCAAATTTAGGCAGCTGTGACCATTCCCAGGCAGAATAGATCTGGCTATTATGGTGCAGGCCCCAAGTAGCATCTAGATTAGATTATGTCAATACACGCTATGCAAGGGTGCCCTTGAAAAGTGTTTGGAAACTTCAACAGAATGTTGAATGTTACAGAATTGGCAAAGTGCTGGTGTTGACTTTTAAACTCAATATGGCTTGGGACCAGCTAACCCCTATAAGAACCTATCCAACTATTTAACGTCATCTTCCAAGGCCCTGCTTTGGGTGCCCCTGTCTTCTGAGATTAGGCAAGTGACAACCCAAGTGAAGGCCTTCTTGGCTGTAGCCCCAAAACTATGGAACTCTCCCCACAGAAGTATTTGTCTGTTACTGTCTTCTACCAGCACATGTCTGGTGTTCCCTCAATGATTCTTTATTTCTGTACAATATTTCAAATACTGTTTTATATGCTTTTAATATGTATTATAGTTTTAATTTTAACAGTTTTATTAATTGTTTTCATGATGTGTTGTTTATAACATTTTGTTCTGTTAGCTGCCTTGATGACCCAGATTGGGCGGAGTGGTGGCATACAATTTTTGTAAATAAATAAACACACTTCAGCAATAGCTTTGATATGTTAATATGACCCCCTTACATACCTCCACCACCCACCAGAACCCTCCCCTCACAGGTTTAGGGCTTCCCAGGCAATAAAGGGCAGTCAACCCTCCACCTGTCTAACTCATTATCAGGCAGAGAGCCCCCCTGACCCAAATACATGCAAGGTCTCCTCTTTCAGAGGTCCCACCAGACAGGCAGCCCGTTCCCTGTATTTACTTCTTCCCTTCATCCAGCTACTGCTCAGGGCTATTGGGAAAAGTTTACTGTGTTTACTTTCCCTAATGTATGCTGATTAATTAAACTTGGCCCATTGGTTGTGACCAATGTTTGAGGTTTGTGTGTGTACTTTAATTCCCTCAGCCAACAATTTCAAGTCAACCAGGGTTAAAACAAAAACAAGAATAAACTTTATTTACAACATAGAACACTGGAGTGAATGATTTTAAAACGCATAAATAAACTGTGCTCAAATGTATCAGAACAGGTTTGTAACAGCCTGCAACATCTCTGCTGCCTTCATTCAACATCATCATCATCATCATCATCATCATCATCATCATCATCATCATCATCATCATCATCATCATCACAACAACAACAACAACAACAACAACAACAACAACAACAACAACAACAACAACAACATTTGATTTATATACTGCCCTTCAGGATGACTTAACACCCACTCAGAGCGGTTTACAAAGTATGCCATTATTATCCCCACAACAAAACACCCTGTGAGGTGGGTGGGACTGAGAGAGCTAGAAGCTGTGACTGACCCATGGTCACCCAGCTGGCTTCATGTGGAGGAGTGAGGAATCAAACCTGGCCCTCCAGATTAGAGTCCTCTGCTCTTAACCAGTACACCAAACTGGCTCTCACCAAACAGCTCCAAAAGCCTTCTTTTTCTCTTACTCCCTTTCAACAGACATCAACTGACACTGGCCCAGCATTCCATCTGCTCTCATTGGCTGTTTCTGAGGAGATGTGGAGCTGGGACCAGTCATGTCTGTCACAGTTGAAAATGTGAAAGTTCACATTTTTTCATTAGTGTTAAACAGAGTTTGTAGCTGAGAGTTGCAGAACGTGTGAACCTGTATATTTAGGGTTAGTGTAAGAAATCCTGCAAGATTCTCAAGAATTTAAGACAAACTGTCTGGAGCTTGTACATAATTTGCTTCCATCTTAATAAGGCCATGGACTTGCAGCCAGGGTGAATTAGCAGGATTGGTATAGGCCTAGAAAACTCAAGGTCTGTTGTGTAAATAAGTATCTGCAAGGAGTACTGGAAGCAAGCACAGAGAGAGATTTACTGAAACTGCTGAATTCTAGTTCCTCAAATCAGAGAGCTAGAATCTATTTTCTGTGTAGGCTGAGTTTGCCTTCCTAACAGCAGGTCTAGATGTTACAGTTGCCATAGGAATTGGCATCCTCCTATTGAATTTCTGTTTGTATTATACTTTAGGGAATCACCACATGAGTTGTTGTGAGTGATTCAAAGCTGCCATTTTCTTCTGGGGAACTGATCTCTGTGGTATGAAGTTAGTTGTAGTTCCAGGAGCTCTCCAGCCACCACTTGGAAGTTGGGAACCCCAATGCTAACAACTGTGAGAATGTGTATTATCTTTCTGTGCTTTGCTTCTTAGGCTCATAATCTGTTCCTTTGTCAGCTGTTCAGAACTTTAGCACCTTGAGTTCATCAGCATGTATATACTCTATATCCCCTTTATCTACTTCCCTGAATAGGGTATGACAAAATGTCACTCACAACTATGCCATGGAGTTTTCATTTCATAAGCTTGGTAAACTTCTGCCAAGACTTCTGTAGCTCCTTTAGTGAATTTGATGTAAATTTTGCATGTTTTTCCAAACCACTAGATTGTCTACAGGGTTAAAAATAGGAGCACACTGATCTGCTAATTATAGCTGCTTCAGACTGTGCTCCCAATGGGTGAAAAGGCACTGATGCCAGATGAAGAACATTTGCTTATTTCCCCTTTTATAATAAAGAAAATACATGTTGGTTATAAAGTGAATTATCATATAGCATTATTACACAGCATCATTTATCAGAAAGGCCTGAAAGATGTTTAAAACATGCAGATAACTTGGAGATTGGCTTACACAGGAATTATTTAACAATCACTCACTCAATCTTTATTAGTATGGTCTTACCAGCACAAGTCTTGGGAAAATTCCCAACCATCACAACAGGGGGAAAAAAACCTCAAAATGATTCCCACAAATCAGGAGAATACATATTCTGGACTATATAAAGTAACTTTCATTAGTAAAGAATGTTGGCTAATTTAGAGCATTTCTAGCCTAGATGTGGGGGATCCATGATAAGATCACCCAATATATATTTTTTTAAAGTTAAGATGTTGCTGCAAGGTCATCAATTTGGACTGGTATTGTGATGTGTGGGTTGAGGGGAATAATAAATGTAATCCTTTGTCCCAGAAGAAATTGGGTTCCTTGAATTGCTCTAGGCCCTTAGTGGGGGGAAAAAACCCTTATGGGTTTATACATATTTTTTGCCCCTTGCCTACTGGTGTTCATATCAGGTTGGGGAAGAAACTCTATAATATAGTATAGGGCAAAAAGGACTAATCTCCCTCCATGTACTGTGCGTGACACCAACCTACTACAAATTGAGTCCTCCCATTCCCTGACTGCTCTTTAGCCTTGTAAAACCCATTGGGAGCTCCGGTCAGTAAATGATTCTGATTTATGCTGTGATTTGGAACTCAGTATCTTGTATATGTGTGCTATGTGCCGTCAAGTTGCCTCCAACCTATGGCGACCCTATGAAGGAAAGACCTCCAAAACATCCTATCATTAACAGACTTGCTCAGATCCTGAAAACTGGAGGATGTGGCTTCTTTTATTGAGTCAAGCCATCTTGCTTTATGTTTTCCTCTTTTCCTGCTGCCTTCCACTTTTCGTAGCAGATTGACTTTTCCAGAGAATCTTGTCTTCTCATGATGTGACCAAAGTATGATAGCCTTAGTTTTGTCTTGTATATACAATCACTGAAAACAATGCTGGTTTACCAAAATGTTATTTCCAGTCTATCAGTATAATCTTCCATGTGCTGAAAAAGCAGAAATTGCAAAATGCTTTTTAGTAGGTTTATACAGATTTCAAACATAGACAAACTTTTCCATGAGCCTGATCTCTAAAACACAAACAGATCCAGGTATTTCATTTAGACCAGTACCTGATATCAGCTCATGAGGTGCCTGGTGTTCCTCCTGACACTTTCTCTGCTTCCCCAGTCATGTGACTGAAAGATGGGGTTGATAACCAGTTTGGTGTAGTGGTTAAGAGCATGGGACTCTAATCTGGAGAACAGGGTTTGATTCCCCACTCCTCCACTTGAAGCCAGCTGGGTGACCATGGGTCAGTCACAGCTTCTAGGAGCTCTCTCAGCCCCACCCACCTCACAGGGTGTTTTGTTGTAGGGATAATAATAACATACTTTTTAAACTGCTCTGAGTGGGTGTTAAGTCATCCTGAAAGGCAGTATATAAATCAAACATTGTTATTGTTATTAACTCAGGATTGGAAATTCCTAGAGATCTGGGGGTAGATCTTGGTAAGGGCAGGGTTTGGGTAGGGTAGGGAGTTCAGCAGCAATGTATTGCCATAGAGTCCACCTCCTAAACTTTCTGTTTTCTCCAGGAGGAACTGATCTCCATAATTCTGGGAGATTTCTAGCCCCACTTGGAGGCTGACATTCCCACTGAAAGGGCTTGGTATAGATTTGTCTTTTCATTTTTGCCTCCCTTTTTAAAGGTCATTTCCTAAACATTAAGTTGACTAAACAGTCCAGTATTCACCATTAATCAAAAGGGAACAAAGTTCCAAATATGTAATAAAGATTTCTTTCTTTACAGAGCTTGTGCCATCTTGGGTGTGATATTTCTTCTGTCTTCTCTATGTATAGTGATCAAAGCCATCCATGACCTTGCAACTAAGTTGCTCCCAGAAGTGGTAAGACAATTTTTATATTTTTATGTTTTAAAAAGTGAGAGTCCAGTTTTCAGTGGTGTGAAGATGAGATGTTCTGCTCTCATAGAGACATATAATTAATTGGAGGACAATAGTGACTAGGGGTATAGGTATCTCATCATTGTGGTATATGCCCTCAATAACATGTAGTTTAGACTACTGCTATGTATTATACATGGGGCTGCCCTTGAAAATGTCTGGAAGCTACAGTGGGTCGCAGTTCAGCAAGCAGAATGTTGACTTTTGTGGGTTGTAAGAGCCATATTACTCCAGTCTTGTTCCACCTATATTGGCTCCCAATTTGTTTGCCGTCCAAGTTCAAGGTGCTGGTATAAAGCCCTATATGGCATGGGGTTGGTATACTTTAAGGACCACCTTCTCTCATATGAACCTGCCTGACCACTCTGGTCATCTTCAGAGGCCTTTTAGGACCTTTCGTGTACCCATCCCATCTTAAGGCTAGAGGGGTGGCAACCCAAGAGAGGGCCTTATAATAATAACATTCGATTTATATACCACCCTTCAGGACAACTTAATGCCCACTCAGAGCGGTTTACAAAGTATGTTACTATTATGCCCACAACAAAACACTCTGTGAGGTGGGTGGGGCTGAGAGAGCTCCAGAGAACTGTGACTAGCCCAAGGTCACCCAGCTGGCTTCAACTGGAGGAGTGGGGAATCAAACCTGGCTCTCCAGATTAGAGTCCTGAGCTCTTAAGCACTACACCAAACTGGCTCTTCTTCTTGATTGTGGTCCAAAAACTCTGGTACTCCCTCCCCAGGGATATCTATCTGTAGGGTTGCCAGGTTCCTTTACCCTCCTGGTGGGAGGGGGAAGGGACCCGGGTACTTACCCCCCCCCCCTTGGGACGGCATAACTCCTGGAAGTGATATCATTGCGCTGTACTGGGAGCACACATGTGAGACCTGTTCCCCCACCTTTTCTCCCTCACCAGCCAGGTGAGTAGTGAAGGTAGGTGGAGGGTGGGAGCAGGAGATTCCCTGCCCCCATTGGGAGACCTGGCAGCCCTACCTTTCTGGCTTCATCTATCATTGTATTCTGCCATTGTGTGAAGCCTATTTTGTATTGTTTGGCATTCCCACACTAACTCTCATTGGCCCGTCTCCCTGTTTGTGTGTCTCTCTGTTTAAATGTTTGTATCTTTTATTTAGTTCTTAAAATATTTTATATATATTTATCTGTATTTAATGTTTTGATTGTTTGCTGCTTTGGGGACCCTAAGTTGGGTGGCATACAGATGTTTAAAATAAATAAATATATGTAATGTATGAATTAGGGTATTAAAATATTTAACCACTGAACTATATAAAGTGTCATGCTGGCACTCGGTATACTTTGCTTTGCTGTAAAACAAAATCTATTAACTTGTAACACTCAGAATTCTCACTGCCATTCTCACAATATGCTTAGGAGAAATAAGCAAAAGGGAAACATGAAGAAGAAATGGGGAACAGATCAAGATTTTACTCAGCTCTCTCTGATCTACTGCACAGTAATTGCTCTTAAGTGCCTACCACCCCAGGGTTAGTGTCAAAGTTTGCACTCTGTGCAGCCATAGATTCTGTAAGGGGCTCCCTACTGCTAACAGGAGGAAAGCTGGAAAAAGAAGCAAGTGGGCAGGGAAATCACATCCCTAGTGTAGAGCGAGCCATTCAGTGACATAAGGTCAAACTATATGTTACAGTGGCCATTTGTTACTGAGTTGCTGATGTGGTCTGATATTTCCCCTTCATAGCTAGGTTCTTCACACTGTTTCTATAGCAATCAGTGTATCAGGCTTTCTGTATCCCCTGCTTTCTTAATAAAAATTGAAGCCCCCTAGCCCCCTTTGTCATAAATGCAATGGTAAATGTATATCTCTGCAATGAAAGGGGCTAGAGATTCACTTTTTAGAAATGAAAACTAGGAATTCTGAGAACGTGACATGCAAGTTACTATAATGATATTCAATTGCCAATTGAAAAAAAACCCGAAAAGCCCTAGTGGTGCAAGGAAGATGGCTGCTGCTGGGGGATTGTGGTGTTGAAAGCTACCTCATGGAAGCTCCATTGCCACTGTACCATGTTGGCAGCTGTAGCAACAATGAAATAATTGCACAGTGCTGTCTCCATATGGAAAAGACCCTAATATTCTTTGAAATAGTATTTTCATGTTTTGAGTCCAGATTCTTTTTACATGAACAAGTGGAATACTTGCACTGCAGTTCCTGGGAATTAAGTCTGGGTAGCAAATCATAATTCATCTAACATTACCAGAAGAAAACTAGTATAAGGAGGCTTCTAAATTGTAACTTACTTTAAAATGTCAGATTTCTTTAATGTTTGAAATGGGATGTTTTCAATGCTTAGTATGGAATTACAATGGCATGACTATGATTTTCATTGAACTATCATGATAGCTTCAGGTGGGTAGCTGTATTGATCTGCAGTAGAAGAGCAAGATTCAAGTCCAGTAGCACCTTATAGACCAACTAGATTTACAGAGTGTAGAACCATCACATGATTAAAAGCCCTATGCTACTGCCAGAAAATATTTTTCTTCTTGTTCCTGTTTTGAACTGGAACTTGGTGTTGTACAACTTGGTAAACTTGGTGTTGTAGAAAATAAAATGCTTTATCCCTCCACTTTTGTTTTATATTGCACACTATGATATTTTTGTCAGGAGGGATATCTAGTATAACTGGGAGCAGGGGTGTTAACCTTCTGTTCTGTAGGCTTTTCTGAAGCCAGACAGAAGAAATGAATTCTTTTGTTATCGACCTGTATTACATTCCTATTTCAGTCTTCCTTCATGGTCCTCAGAGTGGATTCTTAGCTTCATGCTGAGCTGCTAATGTCACCCTTCACAGTTAGCAAGAAAACTATTAAATGCTGTACTTGGGGCTGACTGGAGTGCGGGATTCAGTAGTAAAAGCTAGCTGTACTTCTGTCAAGTGGATTTTGGCTAATTTTTAAGGTATCCCTAGATTTTATTACAAGAACAAACCTAGAAATTATCGTAAATAATGTTGCTAGCTTTATGAAGTACTCTTAACTAAAACATAGATTGTCTTCTTTAAGTGTATGATTAATCATCAAAGAATTTGAGATTATTGTGTACTTTATCAGGTATGTAAGTATGGCATAAGCAATGTTCTCTTATTGGACGTCTTCTAGGAATATATGACAAATGTTTGGCAATGCATTCATCAGTATCCATGAGACTGGTACACCCACATCTAAAACCATGCAAATAGACACTGGCTAGTGTGTTAATTATTTGAGAAAAGGGATAGGGGTATCTACTGCACCCTTATTGGTTCATTAGAAAGCCAAACATGTTACTCTTTAGTTTGCTGTGGGTAAGTGATATTGCCTCCTAATTTCCACCATCGACAGGAAGAAAAGACATCCTAAGAAGCCTCTAGTTGATCAATGATATAGGTATCATCTACAGGCTGAGTTCACAGGTTACAGTAATGGGTGGTGGGGGTTGAAAATGAAAGGGAAAAATCATATTAAGTGGGGCTAACACTGATAAACATTCACTGTTTTCACACACTTGTAAACTGTCCAGAAAATCATGCAAAACTCATGACATGAAGGCGTCTTCATAGCATGATTTCCTGTTTCAGGATTTGAAAAAGAGAGAGAAAAACAAGCATTTTGCACAGTCCTTTGGAAACAAAGTAGCTGGGAAACTGGAGGGGATGAAGAAGCTTCCCTGCCACTTTGTTTCCAAAGGGCTGTGCAAAACACTTGAGTCCCCCCACTCTTTTTCAAAGCCTGAAACATGCCTAGGAGGGAGGGGAAAGGAGCCATTTAATCCTTTCCTGGCTTTTAAAGCCAGGAGGAATGTGCAGTAACATTACAATGTTGCAGTGTTATAATGTTACAACATTACAACCCTTTCTTGCCTTCGAAAAAAAAGGAGAGAGTGTGCATACCCCAAAGGAGGAAGGGAAAGACCAGCCATTTAACCCTTTCCTGCCTTTTAAAGCCAGCAGGGAATAAGCAAACTCCTGCAAACATGAGAAGCAAAACAAATAAGTTCCAGTGTGAAAAGAACCTCAGCTGATGGGAGGGGGATTCCCCTCCTCTCAGCTGAAAAAAAGTGGCAGGCCCTTTGAAAGCAGCAACACTTTTCTTGCAGGCAAGAAAAGTGTTGCTGCTTTCAAACGCCTCCTATCAGCTGAAAAGTGGTCAGGTGAACACATCTACTGCAGAAAGCCCATCTCTGGTTGCCTAGGAAATTGATTGGTGGTGCCAGGCTGTCTGCAGTGATGAAACAAAAAAACAAACCAGCCTAAAGTTCATCGCGGTTCGTTAGAAATTGGCTCTGACAAACCACCAGTTTGTGAACCACAAACGGGACTGGTTCATGACGAACATTGGTTCATATTTCAGTTAGTGCCCATCTCTATCCCAGACTGAGATTTCAGTTTATACCCTTCAGAAACACAGTACCAATTCACTACCAGTTCAAACCAATTCAGCGATATTTTTTTGTAACAGAAAAGTCTAAAAAATATCCTAATTGTATGAATATTGGTAAAAAATTTCAATAGTAAATGTTGGTTGATAATTATTCCCCTAGTTTTAATTTGTAATTAAACATGACTAAGGTATGTATGTATGAGTAGTGGTATATGTAAGTCATAATTACGTGTGTGCTATATTTGATATTGTAATTAAAAGAGTAGGGGACAAACTCAAATTTACTCATATTTCATCTGCTTTGAAAATTAGATTGTAGCATATTTCAGACAGAAGACACAAGACATTTACCTTTGGCATTTTTATAAAGTTTGAAGATAAACCTAAACACAGTTTGTGTGTGGCACTAATTTCTATATTTACATCAAAAACTCCTTAAACTGTCTATAATTGCAACCAAAGGATTTTCAATTGCCGCAAGTGGCAAGAAAATCATTTCCATAGTTTGAAAACAAGTTTTTTACAGAGCTTTCCTTACTTGTAGTCTTGAAACATTTTTGTACGCAAAGTTGTTCTGACTAAGCTGACACAGGAATAAGGGTTTTGTCCTCTGTAGCAACAATTAAATATCAGTCTATTGAAACATTAGGTGTGTCTCCCCCAGCTCTTTTGAACCTAGGGATAGACCAGGCCAAACCACTCATTAAGCAAAGAGTGATAGATGCTGAAAGGCAAATGGACATTCTTAGTACTCCAGGCTTTATCTCTCCTATAGGCAACAGATATGTCATGGGACCTGCCACCTATTTATACTTCCTTGAATCAAACAATTCAAGAAGGGCTTTCACACTAGCCAGAAGCTCGTCTTTGCCCTCTGCAGTATTGGAAGGAGGGTTTAAAGCAATTCCTCATTCCTTGAGACTCTGCCACTGTCCATTGTGAGAGAGTTACTTGCCAGAACATATCTTTTTTAACTGCCCGAAACATAGGAAGATCAGATTGGAAATTATTAGCCTGTTGATATAAAGGTTTCCAGGCAGATCAAATAAAACTAAGCTTGATTACCTCCTGTCAGACAGAAACCATCAGACAACTTGCAGGTGGCGAGATTCTGTGCGCAGGTCTATAGGCACCAAAAATCTGAATATAACATCTTGAATAAGCTTTAACTGTTTTTATAGATAATCATATCTTTTATGGCACAACATGTATCTCTTAATTTATTAGTTTTATTACCCAATTTCAATGGAATTTTCAGATTGCTTTTATAATATGCTTTTTTCGAGCTGGTTGATAACTGTAACAATAAAATTGATTGATTGATTGATTGATTGATTGATAGGCTGTATCCTCCCTACGGTAGACCTACCAATTAAGACCTTCTAAAACCCTGCTTTGTGTGTCCCTGCCTGCGACTAAAGACAGACCTCTTCTTGTCTTTGAATGCCTTCATCACTGAGGCTCATCTGATACCTACATTACTATTCTTAAGTCACCAGGCCAAAACATTTATCTTCACTCGTGCTTTTAATTGATGTTTTCTATGTATTCCAGATGTTTTATGGTCTGTTTCTAGCTTGAAGGCTGTTGTATTGATATCATTTAACACAGTTCAATTTTCTGGACTTGTTTTACGGCTTTTATGATGTTTGTGTTTATGATTGTTTTACCTTGTTAACTGCTACAAGCAAATCTCTGGGTAGGTGGCGTATAAATTTTCTTAATAATTAGATAACATTGCTTTCAAATGGCATTTTCTTCCCTACAGGGTTTGGATGATTGAATAAGATGTCATGGAATGTTCACAAACATTCTCACTTCAGAGGGAAAGCCACGATCATATAAAATTGAATCCAAAAGTTTCTTATGCAAGCAGAAGGGTACTTCCACTTGCACAATGGAGGAAAATAATTTTCACTGATTTCTTTCTCCATCTGCCAACTCCCCCCCCCACTCACTATGCTATTCCTGAGATTACCCAAGCCTCAAGAGCAGTATTTCAGGGAGCACAATGGGTTGCACTGGGAAGGGGAAGGTGGAAAAGATATTTTCTGCAGGTGAAGATCTGCTAGCAGTCATCTACTTCCAAGCCAGTATCTTGGGTCCAAGTACTGTAAAAGAAAGAGAGAGGCTTCCTGTGGAGGCTTGTGATGAGGTACTGTATAAATCATAGGAGCTGGGCTGGTGTATAGAGACATGAAATCATCAGCCAAAGCTTTGTCTCCTGATCTTTTGTACATAACTTTTTTAAAAGCTTGAACAAAGATTCACTGCGTCAGTGATTGTGTTTAGGATGGGATATGTCAACGGTTATGTCAGTATAATGTCACAAAACACAGTGGTGTATACAAATCAATGTGATTCTAAAAATGTGTTCCATGCAGATGTTATTGGTATATATTTTGGAATGCAAATGTGTATGATGAAAGAACTAGAGAGCAAAAGAAAATAATAAGAGTTTCATTCATTCTGCAGATTTTTGAAATGTTTAATATTTAGAACGTAATCTTCTATTATAATTCAATGCCGTTGCTCTAATCTAATTAAAACAATCCAGAGAGGCAGTGAATAATGAAACTAGGTGGATTTATTTTTCACTTATTTAACGGTTTTCAGAAACAAAGCAAAGAGAAAATGTGGGGTGAGGAAGAGGAAAAGATCCCAAGGGAAATGGCGGCAGATGGCTTGGCTTATTTTATTAATTTAGTACTGTATTGAAGTGTCTCCTCTGATCATTTTCCTAAAGGATGAATTAGTTTTGCAAAACAATTGTTCACTGCCAAACACTGTGACACTGTTAAGGCTGTGGTCTGTTCCTTTCTCAATGACTGTAGACCCCATGCCACTATCCATCCCCTTTGCCGTTTCATATAAATCTCTGTAACAAGCACTTGTCTGCCTTTCCTTATTTTTCATGATCAATGGTGCATGATAAAACTCTGTTTAGTCCATGAGGGAATTAATTCATCCTCACTTCAGCTAATGCATTCTGTCTCCACATTGTCACATGATTTGGAAACTGTTCATTTTTCCATGTTTTTATGCATACTCACATCCTGATAAGTGATTAACTGTTGTAGTGACTAGCTTCACTCTGTGCTGAGCATTCTTTTATTAGAGTTTACAAGATGCTTTCCCAGTTATATTTAGCCTTGGGTTACCAACCCAACCCCTGTGCCCCCCCCCACACTGGGTCAGGGAATTCCCTGCCACTTATTTTCTGTGGAGGTCTAATAATGATATGTCTCTTCACAGAAAATCTGGAAGTGATGTCAGTTCTATCTAGGAATCGCTGGAAATGCAATAGTTTTATTATAGCATTTCAGGTGATTCCTATAGAGGCATGATGTCATGTCTGGGTTTTCCTGGAAGTGACACCATTCCATCACTGGTGTGACTATACCTAACCCAATTTTAGCTACATACAAAGTTGAGAATGTTCTTTCATTGTGTTTTCTTTTCCTTCTTAATCAGTCATTGGCTTGTTTGAAGCTTTGGCTGGAAAAATGATCAATGATCTGAGAAGATTAGAAAGATCATAGGCAAGATTTGTGGGGAATATATGCAGAAATAATGTTTTAAACTATGGAACAGCAATAATATTTGTTAGATCAGAGATTGTATTAAAACTAAGTTACGGTGTTTTATATGATCACGGCGGCCAGAATGTGTTATGCACAGTTGTGGAAGACTCGGGAGATACCATCTATGGAAGATTGGATTCTGAAAGTTTTGAATATGGCAGAAATGGACAAATTAACAAGGCAATTGAAAGAACAAGAAGAATTGGACAATACGTTAAGCTGGGTAAAATTTAAGAAATATGTGGAGAAAAAGTGGGACATGAAGGGGAAACTGTGGTCTTTGGAGAATTAAAGGGGAGATAGAAACTTAATTAAGGTCAAAAAGGGATATATTTTACTGTATCTTATTGGATTAGTATGAAGTTATAGTATTATAGTATTAAAAAGTTAAGAGTGAGATAGTATATTTACAGGGGAGTATAAGTTTGAGTAATAAGGCTGAATAGGTTATAGGGAGTATATGTAAAATATAGAAAATAGGTATTTAAGGAATAGTGTGTTACACATATATATGTATCTTTTTTAAGTTAGTATATGTACTTATTATATACTTATATAATTTTTATATTTTTAATTAAGATAAGTAATATAGTAAGTGTAGATAGTTAAGATAAGTAAAGAGATTTGATTAGTATGTATAATATAGATATACATTATAGACTTTAAGAATTTATATGATATACTTTTTAGATTAAGTTGGGTATGGAAAACTGCTGGGAGTCACCAGAAAAAAAGGGGGGGGGAAGGATGGGGAAAATGTTATGGGGTAGAAAATGTTAATGATTTTTGTGTATGTTTGTGAACCCATCCAATATTTTTTTTAAAAAAGAGAGATTGTATTAAAACTAATTAGAAATCTACAGTATGCTTTAATTACATCTCATTGCAAATAAATGAAGCTAATCAACTTTTTAAGAGTTTTGAATAAGCAATTTAGGTCAATTAACATGTAGCTCTTAAGACCAAAACCTCATCTGGAAAAAACAAAAAAGGTGGTAGCTGTAACTGCCATAGAAAATTTAAAATAAAAAATCCATGCTATTTCTGTTAAAAGCGAAACTGGAGCTGGGCACCCAAACACATATTCCATGGTTTGAATTTTTACAAATCAAACATCTCACAGAAGATAAATTTAAAAAGCTCTAAAAAAAAACCCTCACAGAATTTGAACAATTGTTAAGAAATGATACAGATAAACAAAATGGGCTAATTTCTAAAATTTACCATATCCTTATTAATGTAAAGCAGGGAAACAAATTGCTGTCCTATCAAAGAATATGGCAAAAAGAATGTAACATAGATCCTTCCAATGACAACTGGAAGGAAATCTGGAAATCGCACATCTATACTTCTAGAATTATAAATATCAAAATGCAGACTGTAAAAATATACTCACTGGTATCTGACGCCAGTCAAACTCAATCATGTAAACCATGCTATTTCTCCTAAATGTTGGAAGAATTGTGGCAAGCTGGGGACCTTTCTTCACTGCTGGTGGGAGTGCAAATATGTAAAAGCATTCTGGGATAAAGTAATTAAGGAAATAGAGTTTATTTTTGGATATGTAATACCTAGAACATATGAAGTAATTTTATTGAGCCACTGGAAAGATCCAAGGATTCCAAAAATCAGAATAAATCTAATGCTTACATTATTAGCAATTGCAAAACAAATTATAGCTTCTAATTGGAAACAAAAATCCACACCAACAATTTCTAATTGGCAAGCCCGAATTTGGGACCATTTTATAATGGAAAAACTTTCAGATCAACTTGCCCAAAGGGAAAACCAAAACTGTAAATCCCACCTTCTGGAGCAATGGTCCCCAATTCTAGATTACTTAACAAAAGATGAAAATATGACAAATGCAAGCAGGAAACATGACCTCTACTATTCCCTAGCATATGGCCAACAGAGCCCAAGAGAAAGCTGTCGGGAGGGACTGAGCATCTATTTGCCACGCCCCTGCATAAAGGCTGAATTTGCTGACCTCTACAGAGGTTATCAGGGGTCATGGCATAAGGCCAAAATGGCCCTTTAAAAGGCTTTGGGAGCAGGAAGGGTATTTATTTGCCCTTTCCTGGGATTAGGGCCGAAGTTGCCAACCTCTACAGAGGTGTCGGTGTTCACCTATTGGTGAAGGGCAACACAATATTCTGTGGTAACTGACGGCAAGGGTGATGGTTGGCACTAGGCTAACTGTGGGGTGCAAGGGCCTAAGCAGAGGCTTGGCCCTAGCTGTGGCAGGTTAGATTTGGGTAGACAGAGCGGGCCGGTGAGCACCCAGTAGCATCTCCCCATTGGTGGGGAATAGGGGTCTGTCAGGGATTGGCTGGCGGGCTGTACGGCTGCCAGCTGAGAGGGCAGACTGCCTGTGGGACCCCCTGTACAAGTCCTTCCCTCAGGCTTCACGGCTGGGGTGTATGGAGCTTTAAGGGGGGAACCATTCGCCTGGCCGGCTGGGTTACAGCCATTCACATGGATGGCTGCTCACCAGGGGGTGCTCGCCCAAGCAGGTCGAGGAGTTGGTCCAATTGACCCCTTGTCTTGACCTGTACCGCTAGTTATACCCGTGCCGTTATTAAGTTTAATGTTGGTCAATAAATGGCCCAAATTTATACCCAAGCCTTGTGTCTGCCTCTTCATTCCGAATGGGGGGGGGCAATAGGATCATCACTAAGCAGTAACCAAACCTGGAAAATTTTTGTTTAACAGAGCTTTTCCTATATATTTTTGTTACACAACAGCCACTCAAATAACTGAATATTGAGTATTGAACCATGTAACAGGAGGTGTACTTTTCTGATTGTTGTATGTAATATACTATGTTGTTAACTGGTTCTTGTTGTTATAAAAAATTATTGAAAACGTTGAATAAAATATAATTAAAAAAAATCCATGCAATTTCTGTTAAGACCAACCAAAATGCCACAACATGCTGTCCAAACTTTTCTCAAGGACACTTAATTACACTGGATGTTAACACGGAAAAACAACCAGCACCACCCCAAGTATGGGGAAAGATCTCTTTCAGGTCATGGTGTATCAAGGTCTTTTTGTCATAGTCATTCAGACTGTACCTCTCGGAGTGAAATCCAGTATCAGCTCTACACAGAACTTCACTGTGAATGATTGCGAGTAGTTATGGAATATAAGATTATAGAAGACATAGGTTCCAGAGTAATGGAGAGAATGAACAGGCTTATTCAGAGAAAAGGGCAGATACACAAGTGGAAGGAAAAGAATGAGGACTCTTAACAGCCAATTTAAATAGAACAAAGGAGAAAAAGGAAGCCAGTGTAGAGAGTTGTGAAAAAATAGTCACATGGTTACAAGCAATGAGAAGAATTGATTATACAAGATGAAACATTCTATAAATGGCTGCCACCCCCCCACCTTATTTTCAAAGGAGGGAGTGCCATCCGGTTGCAGGGTGCCTGTATTTGTTTTTCATGCACCTAAGAGTCTTCTGCTGATGTCACATCTGGTTTAAAACAGAAGTGATGGGTGCTCAGCTATACCAGATTGACCCCAAACATAGCAGAATTGCCAGGTGAGTAGGGGTGGTGGGCAGCAGGTGTGGAATCCCCCACCCTAAGTGGGGGACTGGCAGCCCTAATTCAACAAAAAGGAAATGGTTTGAGATAAGAAGCTAAAGAACAACATTGCCGCAATCATTGTAAATATGGTATGAGTGGGAGCAAGATTTTTATTATTTTTAAAAAAGAGAAAGTAAAAATGTATAGGTACTGCAAGTATTAAAGAGACAAGATCTGGTATTTGATTGTATATATCTGGAGAAAAGACTAGCAACAGTATAATGTCTCATTTGTTTATGAAATTAAGGGCCTGTTAAGAAATCTGAAAATGAGGTGACTACCCTGCTGAGTATTTACTTATTTAGGACATTTTTTATTCTACGTTTTAGGCAAGAAACTCAGAGTAGCATACGTTGTTCTCTTCTCCATTTTATCCTCACAAAAGCCATGTGAGATAGGTAAAGATCAGTGATAGGGACTTACAAGACTCTGCCACTTAAGATTCCCTCCTTTGAATGAGACAAGATAATGAGCCAAGGACAGGGAGCTCAGATTTTTTGATGATAGTGCCCCTGAAAACATTGATCTGATATACCAATATAAACTGGATATTTGTATAACATTGTTTTCCAGGTATTTTAAGCATTTGTAGAATGAAGTAGACATCTGTAAATTACCGTGTTGTATTTGAGTCTAATTCTGGCTTCTCTTAGGATGGACACACGATCTGGGTTGTGGGATGCCACCTGATACGAGCCACTATAAAGGCTACAGGCTATCAGAATGCAGCTTCATGAACTCTATGCAAGCCATTCACAAGATGGATAATGACAGTATCTGATTTTAAAATATCCATGTATAGTGACTATTTCGAAAGCAAGATCTGAAATCTTTTTGAAAATCAGATTCCTCATTACAGGAACAAAGTTTCAGTTGTCTTTGAGGAATTTAATTACACGTACTGCTTCTCTAAGCAAAGTGTAACTTCCTAGTTAACTTTGTATAGGAAGAAGTGAAAGCATCAGCCTGTATTTAAATCAGTATCTGAAAATGGCTTTTTATCTTTGTAGGGGGTATAGAGAATCATATTTGTAAAAAAATTCAAACTGAGTTTTAAAGATGGTCATCATTTTTCTACTTGTAGATCTTTCAGACTGAAACCTAAAATGTAGCAGAATGACCATTTGATGTACTTTATAAATCTGGTATATGATTGGCTTTGAGAATTATATGGATGAGAATTTAAACTGGAAAAAAACAGTGCTAGGTTTGCTATGTGCCAGGTGAACCTCATCTTTAGATAAATGTCCTTGGTTGAGGGTATTTATTTCCATAACACAGTCAAGGATGAAAGCATGTTTATTTATTTAATATATAGCTATACCATCTATCTTCTCAATAGGTGATTTCCAATGTCAAATTGTAAAGAAAAAAAAGTTAACAATATGTTCAAATATAAGAAAACAATATTAAATTAAGTTTAACTTAGAAACCAACACCACTAGTAATTATTTAGTGTGGGTAATAAACCAACAAAACCAAGCAGGCAATCAAACAGCAAGTATAAACAGAGAGAGAGAGAACACACATATCCAGCAATAATTAACAATCAAAAATGTTTGGGCAAACAAAAAAGCCCTGGCTTGGAGCCAAAAATACATCAGGTTTGGTGCTAGGTGGAGGTTGTTTCATAAGCATAGGCAGGAGCACTATGTACACAGTTGTATGCATAAGTTGTTGAGCATCAAAATAGAAGAATTTAGCTACCTTAAATTTTGGATCTTAATCCTGGGAGGCTTAATACATTATGGAATGGTGACAGTAGATGTACAGGTAACTTTTGCATCTGTTTTTTATATGTACTTCTAGTATTGAAAGTAGAAGGTGCCCTGTAGAGAAGAGGCTCGCTCATGAATGGCTTACTCACTACAGGAGAGAAGCTGCTTTGCATGGGAAGCACAAGCAGCAGATACATGAATCATCCATACACCCACCCATGCTGTGCCTAGTAACATGTGAAGTCATCTCTAGATATTCTTGCTTGGGCTCAGATCTACACATCATTTTGAAAACTTACATTATATGACAAAAATGACACTTTCCATTTTCTTTTTCAGGATGACTTTCTGTATAGTGTTTCCATTTTAAGTGGTATCCTTTGCACTACCTTGGCAGTGATCAAATTTATGTTGGGGAGTGTGCTTACCAGCAGAGCATTGTTAACTGATGGTAAGTGGCAAATACTATATACTTCTGATAGAATGTGGTGTTAGTGTTACAGGAGATGAAATGAGCTATGAATGAACGATAGTCAAAACATTACAACTTACCTAATTGAATTGTAGAATTTTAACTAGAGGTGGGCATGGACCAGGAAAAAACCATGGACCATTGGTCATGACCCATTGCATTTCATGGACCATGGACCACGAACTTTTAACGAACCCGCCCCTGTTCGTGGACCAGTTCGTCAGTCCGTGGTCCATCAGTTCCAGGGACCCCAGGACCGCCCCCTTCATACTCAGAGATGCCAAATTTGCAACAAGTCTTCAGCAGGCTGTCCTCCAGCCACCCTCCAAGTTTGACCAAGATTGCATTTTGGAGGTCTGAGTTACAGGCCTCCAAAGTGGCTACCCCAAGGAAACTTCCAGTAGATAGAATGGGAGCTTTCTGGTTGGCAGCCAGAGCTGTCTGTCAAGGTTTTCAAGGCTAAGATTGGTGTTCCAATGGCAGCAGAAGGTCCGCAGGCAACTCCGTTACATTGCCTAAGGAACTGATTGCTCAGTGCCGGGATGTCTGGTTTCATGGACCAACAGACTGGCCCAGAAGTCGTCGCATCTGTGAAAAACGCGTGTCCCATGACCCACTGGTTCGCAAATGCTGAACTGGGCCAGTCCGTGTCAAATTCTGGCCCGTTTTTTGGTCCGTCCCCACCTCTGATTTTAACTACTAAATGCAACATCTGCCTCACTTCCCTGAATTCAGAGAGAAAGTATTATTTGCCCATACTTTTGGCAATTGCCAGCCATACGAAAAATAAAGGAATGTAGGCAAAGCTAAAATTCTGAACTGTTGTACCCTGGTAACAATATATTCAGCCATGGATTTAAGTGGCTATATACTCATTGGTGTTACTTACTATTTTAAAAATATTTTATAAAATTTAATATGAAAGTAGGAGAAAGCTTGTTAAGTTTGTTTGTATATTTTTATTTGTGGTATTCATTATTGTGAAAAATATTTGTATTTAAAATAGTTTTTTAAAAAACACCAGGATTCACATGTACCCATTACTGCCTTCCATTTTATATTTTAACAAGTGGCTTCCACATTTCTGCTATAGCTATATTTCTATATCCTTTTTATTATCAAAACCAATGGATATAATACTTCAACAATCACAAGAGCTTGAGCTGAATAAAAAATTAGCTGTGATCTTATAATGCCAGGAGGTCCATCTACAAGTTAATTTTATTTGCAAGGAAATTTAACTGCACATTCAGGAAGATCTTACTGTGCTCTTTATAAGAATGACTAGTACTTTAAAAATTATTGTTTGGCTTATATTTTTTTTAATATTTTTTTTAATATTTTTTTTCTCAACCATATTTGAAGAAATATTTGAAGAAACCCAGCCAATGGATGCACTGTACCCATAGGTACAAGAGCATGTTAATAGCTTCAATCTGTTCATATATTTTTCAATAATATGTGCATTTTTAGTAACCAGAATGAAATTATTTGGACCCAATCCCTGTGATTCATAACAGGAAACGTGCCCCCCGCCCGTTTTCCCATATTGCTGTGAGACTTTTAAAAAAGTATATGTTAGCAACTCCTAATTAAATACAGTTAAAACAGCTGAATGATCCATTTGTTTTTGTAACAGATACAAAACTAATGGCTTTTCAACTTTCCACTTTTAGTGAATGGCCTTTTTCCTTTTATTATAGAGATGCACAAAGCATGGCTAAGTCATAGCTAGTTTTTACATTATATAATCTCCCCCATCCACGCAGCTGCACACTGCAAAGAATTCCCAGATGCCCCAAAGCAGAGAGGATATTTATTTATGAAGGGAGAAATCCTGTTTGTCTTATTTCAGAGGACCCAAGACAGCAGATATTGGGAATTTAACTAGAGAAACAAAAGCTGTTGTCTGGAAATAGGTATCTTTAATTCTACTATAACCACTCCCCACCCCAATTTCTTTCAGTACTATTGATCTAAATGTCAGTGCAGTTAAGATTGGTTTATACAGCCATATTCTCACTTGACTGTTGTGAGAATGTTGGGGTGAAAACATTATTTTATTTGCTGTGTTTATATACTGAACTGAATGATTCAGGAGGGCTTTTTCAGTCAGGCAATAGTGCTGTAAGGAAATGGTGAAGAGAGTAGGACTGCTTCCACACACGTTGGATAATGCACTTTTAATGCTCTTTAGTAGAGATGGACACAAACCAGGAAAAAACCAAACCAGGCGGTTCATGGTTTGTGACATTTCACGAACCATGAACTTTCACAAACCTTCCCTGGTTCGCAAACCTGTTTGTTTGGTTTGTGAAAACGTCACTTCTGGGTCAGCAAATTGTTACTTCCGGGTCAGCAGAAGGTCACTTCAGGGTCAGCAGAAGGTCTGCAGAAAGCCCATCCCCCGTTGCCTAGGAAACTGATTGATCGGCACCAGGCTGTCTGCAGTGACGAACCAAAAAACAAACCAAATGAACTGGCCCAAAGTTTCTGGTGGTTCTTCAGAAATGGGCTCCGATGAACCACTGGTTTATGAACCACAAACCGGCCCAGTATGTGCTGAACTTTGCTTCGTATTTCAGTTCATGCCCATCTCTACTCTTTAGTGGTCATTTGGAACTGGGTTTTCGTGTGTAAAACAAAAAATCAATTTCCAAAGGATTACTAAAGTGCATTGAAAGTGCATTATCCAATGTGTGTGGAAACGGCCATGGTTTGGTAAAGGGACTGTAGACTGTACTACTGGGTACTGTCTGTGGAAATAGATATGATCTTACAGTGAGTAATTTCCATGTTAATAGGTCATGTCAAATTCTTATGTTTTATTCCAGCAATGTTTCATTGCTGTATTCTTGTGTTTGAATTGTATGCTTCTTTACACATTTCTGTCATGAATATCCTATTATATTGTTTATTGATTGTTGGAGCTGTTGATCCCATGGACTTACATTATGTAATCTGTCTTGGGTCTCAGTCAGAAAGGTGAACTAAAAATATTTTAAAAATGTGAGTATTTTATTTGCTGTATTTATATACTGAATTATTCAGGAGGGCTTTTCCAGACTTTTTCTTTTGGCTAAGCACTCAAGGCAGTTTTAATGTGAAATAATAAATAAAGGGACAGGATCTTTGTTCACAAAGGTTATGGGCAAAGGGGGAATTCTAAATTCCAAGGTCCAGGGGGACCTTTGGGTTAGGGTTGCCAACTCTGGCTTAGGAAATTCCTTGAGATTTGGGGGTAGTACCTGGGGAGGGAACTCCATTTCTCCTAGGCTATATGGTATATCACAGAGTCCTCCCTCCAGAGCTGCTGTTTTTTCCAGGGAAACTGAGTGCTGTAATTCCAAGAGAACTCCAGGCCCCTCCTGGGGGTTGATAACCTGACTTTGGGTGCTGAGATGTTTTTGTCCTATGAGACTTGAATAATGCCTTGAATGAGCAGAGTGTAAGACTTTTGAGACTGTTCATACTTATTACTTAAATGGCAGGATAATTTTTAGCAGGGCTTTACCAAACCACTCTCCAAGATACATTCCACTGTTTCTGAGTAGCAGCTCATCAATATCACAGACACAAAGGTACAATACTGTTATGCTCTCTCTTCACCTGCAGGGCCTGCTTTGGGCTTTGCCACATTAGCCTGTGCTTCCGTTGTATGTTCTGAGAATCATTTATCTGTGGAAGAAAGTTGTGGCTATGCTGGTTACCTTAATTCTTACTCCAGAAAAATATTTATGACTCGGGGATAATTTTAGCATTATCTGTCTGAAACAAGACTTCTTTTTAAAAGTCTTTAAAATAGTCTTCATATCCATAAATCTTCCTTATTGAGTTAATTGCTCAATACAGATGAAATATAGGACATATTCTATGCCATTTGTTGTTTTCTGGTTGTTCTGGATGCCTTCTACAGCTGTGGATACTTGATTTCAGAAACTCTGGTAGCTGAAGTGGACAGGGACCAGGACAGGACAGGGCAGAGTTCATAGCAAAAGCTTTCTATTTTCACCTGGGCTACTGTGGACAGAAAGTCGAGCATGTGTTGGGATTCTAGTGTGAAATCAAGGAATTGTGCAGGAAGTAGGTATAGAAGCATTACCTTAAGTTATTGCTGCCAAGTCACCATGTTGCTCTGCCATAGCCTTTGCACAACAAATCCTGTGGGATAGCAGCTAAGGAGGAAATGTGCACATTCACACCTTGCAACCCCATGTGTCTTGGTGCTCATGCATACTCTATGCATTACTGGCATGCCCTTTTTCAAAATGGTGGAGAGCTAGTGCTAGTGTTTGTTTTACTTATTACATTTTTTTGTGCACTTATCCCAATGACCCTGATTGCTCAAGCCTTGACCAGCAGGTAGCAAATAATTCAAAAATCATTCTTTTAAAAAGTTAAACTATTTATCATGTTGCCATGACATGATACCACACATTATTTATCTTCCAAATACTTACCAGAAAAGGACGACTTTCCATTCCTTTTTTCCTAGAAGGAGGCTAATATGAGAGCCTCTTCATATCCTCAGGGCATTCAATATAGTTGAGGTAACTACTGAATAGCAGTTCTGTGAGTGTCCAGTCAGATAGCTCAAAAGGGAGAGTACAATGCAGAGGAGAGGAGGAGCTGGGAGAGTCTGAGGCAGTGTACCACCTCAGAGAGAGAGAGAGAGAGAGAGAGAGAGAGAGAGAGAGAGAGAGAGAGAGAGAGAGAGAGAGAGAGAGAGTTGCAAATTAGATAGGGCCTTAAAGCTGCAGAGATAGGGTTACTAGTCCCCTGGTGGTAGCAGGAATTTCCACCCTCCGCCTCCTCTCACTACTTACCTGGCTGGTGGAGGGAAAAGGCATGGGAATGGGCCTCCCCGGTGTACTCCTGAGTTGCCACAACAATGTCATTTCTGTGGAGTGACATCATCACGCTGCTTTGAGAGCACTTCCGTGCTTTTGCAGTGGCCTGATTTGGGCCCCAAACAAGCTGAATTGGGCCCTTTTGAGGCCCAGATTGGCCTGCTGCAGAGCACCCACATGCTCCTGTGCCTGCATGATGATGTTACCTGGAAGTGATGTCATTGCGTAGGTGCAAGAGCATGTGCGTGCTTCATGTTCATGCAGAGGGACACAAGAAGGTGAATGCTGGGTGTCCGCCCTCCCGTCAGGACGGTAAGGGGACCTGGTAACCCTATGCAGAGAACAGAAGGGGAAAGAACCTTTAAGATGGCATTATTTAGTGGTAGTAGATAAATATGAAACTTAGTTGTCAGTGATTTTTGCAGCATGGTAGTGACATCTTGTGGCCCTCCTACTATATAAAAGGTGGGTCATATTGGTGATGACTCACTTTTTTATCCCTCCACAGGCACACTTGCAGGCCCCTCCACTGGGATAAAAGGTGAGACAGCAGCAGCATGGTTTACCTCAGAGGCCCTGAGGAGGAGGAAGAGGGGGAGGAGAGGCCTGCAAGGAGGTGGTAGTGGAGGGGAAGGTCTGGCATGGCAGCGTGGCCAGACAAGAAGAGTTGCGTCCTCTCGGGAAAGAGAAGAGGGAAGTTTGCAACAGATACACCACTCCTGCAGGGCCTTCAGGCCCCAGGCAAGCGACCTTTGCCTCACTCCACCTCCTCAAGCAATTACCGTAGTGTCGGCCTGCTCTGCACCAACACCAGGAAGGGACACAGCAGTTCAGGGCCGCTTTGCAACACTCCCCCTGTGCAAGACAGGGCACTGTTGCTGGGCCTCAGGCAAGGGCAGGAGCAGAGCAGCCCCCTTCCCCATCCCCACCAAGGCTGGTGCCTCTCACCTCCCTTTACCTCACTCTGATGCCCCAGGAGAGGACTGAAGCACCAAACTCAGGAGGGAGGCAGGAAGGCAGGGGAGGGACCAGGAAAGGATCGAGCTCTGCTGCTGGAAAGGCAGGGTGGTGCAGTGACTAGAGTGTCAGACTAGGATCAGAGCCCATGCCTGCAAAATGGCCTTTAAAAGAGAGAAAGAGATGCTCTCCTCCACAACCTGCCACTCGCAACCCAGAGAGGTGCACACTTGGGTTTTAAACACCAACTGAAGCAGGCAAAAAGGCCTGTGAAGTGCCACTTTGGAACCATTCCATGAATCTTGGGGTCTGGGAGAAAGACCTGAATATCAATAGTTAAATAAATAACTAAATATAAGAATTCAAAGCCAGGTCCCAACTGTCAGCAATTATGATGTTGTGTTCAAGGGCAGTATCAGAGTCACAAAGAAAAGGAACTTTCTCATATATCTGTGTGTGTGTGTGTGTGAGAGAGAGAGAGAGAGAGAGAGAGAGAGGGCACACAGGAGAGAGGGAGAGGAGAGTGTTCCCCAAGTTATAGGGCAAGGAAGTATGAAGCAGGAAAAGAATCTTTCTTTTGGGACAAGGAATAAAAGAGGAGAAATGTCCCATTGATATAAAAGGGGCGATCTCGAAGTGGACTCTCTCCCTGTCTCCTGCTTTAGTTCCCAAAGTCTGTGACTGCAGCTACTCAAGAAGAAATCTTGGGGTGTGTGTGGAAAATCTTGAGCACCTCATGCTGAACCAAATCAACTGACAGCACAACTGATTGGCACCCTGTGCACTCTACCTGAGAGACTTGAAGTATCTTACTATATAAAAGGTGACCCGTATTGGCGATGACTCACCTTTTATCCTGGCACAGGCGCACTCTGAGGGGCCTTTGAGTGCGCCTGTGCTCGACCTCTGAATGGCCGCCGCTGTGGGAAGGCCTGGCGCGGGTGGCCTGGCCCTCCAGAGGCTGTTTTCAAGAGCAGGAGGGCTGCCAGGGCAGCACAATGTCCCCTGGAGTGCTCCTGCACTCCACAGTGGGCCAGTTTTGGCCCGAAATAGGCCTGATTCAGCCTCAAACAGGCCAAAATTTGCCCGCTGTGGAACACAGGAACACTGCCAGGGCGACACAATGGCTGCTGGATTGCTCCTGTGCTCTATAGCGGGCTGATTTCGGCCCCAAATGGTCCAAAATCAGCCCACTGCACAGTCCCACAGCAGGCTTCTCTGGAGAGCCACAGGGCTGTGGGAGGGCTGTGATGCCAGGCAGCGCAGCCCTCTCAAGCCCAGGCTTTGTTGCTAGTATTTAGATAAATGACATCCTTGGAAAGTGTTTTTAAAAATAAGTGAACACTGATCATCATTGGAGCTGAGCCAGAACACCTCCCCTCTAAAGTATATCTTGCCATGCTTTCCCACATATTTTGGAAGATGGTTATTGGTATCTTTTTTCCCTTTGAAGGGGTGTGTGCTACATAGAGAAAATGTCTATGCATAAAGGCTGTTTTGATCTACCTTATGCAGGTTTCTACCGTATCTGGTCTTCAGCTAGTGGCATCATCATGATCCTCTTCAAAGTCTGATCAGTACAGTTTCAGCATCAGGGTTTTTTAGAATGACCCTTTTTCTTAGAACAATTATTTTATCATATAGACAGTCAGACTTTGCTACTGGCTGTGTTGCTTGAGGAAAAGCAAAAGGTAATTCAGTCAAAGGGAATTTCCTATTGAATTGCCATTGGTTTTGCTTTCTATGATGTCACTGCTAGTGTAAGTGAGGAAAACTTGAAAGAAAAAATTGGTGTTGAAACAGCAGCCAATTAGGGGTGCAAATACCAACCAGGTGTCAGGTCCAGTATATATCTTAACTATACTGACTCCATTTTCTAATGCTTTTAGTGTTTAAGTGTTTTCTCCTCAGGTGCACCAGTTCCCAGGCAGCATTCCCACCAGAGGACTGTTTTGTCTAACACCGTTCCACCAGGCATTGGCCTTGAAGGAGAGCAGCTTCCCAGGACTGAAAGATGTTGTTTTGAGAACTGTGGGGGGAGGCTGTTCCAGATGGGTATTGTTACTCTGTATCCTATGCTTGCTCTTCATTGGTAACAATGATCATGTACCATCCTGAGTCTCCTATTCAGGACAGTGGACTATAATGGACCTTTTCTGCAATAAAACTTCCTTTGCTAGACATTGGACTTATTCTTGCTTCTAAAGGGAATCTTGCAGAGAGTACCTTATCTAGCCACAGTCTGACATTTTGTTACCAATCATGTCTGCGTCGGGCCCAGCGGAATCCAAGGTTGTCCCGGACAGGGATCCTTTGTTTGATCCGTATGCGTCTCCCGACAATCAACCGGTGCAAACCCAAGACTCCCAGGAGCTGGGAGCAACCGGGAACGGAACCGGAGCCTCCACTTCTACCCTGCCTCTCATCGACTTCAGTACTCGAAACGAGACCGAAAGCAATCTCGGGGCAAGGCCGAAAGCAACTGCTCTCCCCTTGATCTCGGTGCCCACCCCGTCGGAGTGGGGAGCCAGACCCCGAGAAACCAGAGAGCGCCGGGCAGGTGGACTCCATCCACGAGTCTCGATGGACGGGCGCCGAAGCCTAGAAACCGTCCCGGAACTAGATAGCAGCCAACCATGGCGATATTGGAACAGGACGTTTGAGCAGATGGAGGGGGACACGTCTCGCCGAGGCGCCCTGAGTTGGGATTATTCCGAACTTGCCCCGTGGAAGGAGCCAACGGAAGTCCCTGAACCAAGTTGGGAGCAGATACGAGGTCGCACCTATGCGGTAGATACCAGCATCTCGGCCGTGACGGGTATGGCCAAGGGAATTCTAGCCGCGAGGTCGCGAATAGTTCAAGGGGACCCTCCTCCGTGGGGTCCTTTCTCCCCGGTGAGTACAGCGAATGAAGGTTCCCTGAGCGAACAACCAGGGCCGAGTCGTATACAACAATTAGAAGCTAAGCTGATGGACATGGAAGAAAGCTTGGCTCACGCCATTCATTTAATTTCCTCAATGGGGGCAGGGGAAAGGCTGTCTCCCGAAGAGATGGCGATACAGATAGCTACCCTTCAAAGTGTCATCTCCTATCCGATGGAGGAAGTTCAGCAGCGGTCGTCGCCTACCGGCGGGGGGGGCACCTATCCTGGCGAATCGGGAGAACAACCCAAGGAACTTCCCCCTCAGCGGGAAACTCCACCGAGAAGGGACCACCCGGTTGTGCCATCCGGTGAGACTCCCATCGAACCTCCTATCACGGGAGGGGATGTGCCGCCAGACGAGACCCCCGTTGAGAGGCCCACGGAAGGGGAGGAAAAGCCAAGTGATACACCGGTGATACCCCCCCATACTTCCCCGAAAACGGTCCGGCCGGACCAAGCGGGAGCACCCGTGGCTCCATCAGGGGAGGGAGCCCCTGGTCAACCGCGCGAAACTGTTCCCGTCGGGCAACCTCCGGGAGATGGTCTACCAGCGCCAAAAGGCCAGCCGACGCTTCCCAGAACAACAACGCCCGGAGGGGCAAGCCCGCGCGGCCTTCCACCCATTCGGCCTTCGCCGCTGCGGCCCCTTCCGCTTCGACCACAACTAACCCCGCCGCTGCAGCCGATACGTTTGCCACTGGAACAACCCGTGAGACCGCCTCCGACCCAACCGATGGGACCTACACCACTGCGACCCCACCAACCCACCCCTCAGCGGCCGATTATTACTCCGCCACACCAACCTCAACCGCCAGCACCTCAACCGCTACGGCCAGCACCTCCGGCATTGCCACCAGCCCTGCCGAGAGCACCGCCACCAGCCCTGCCGAGAGCACCACCGCCAGCCCAGCCGAGGCCGGCACCCCCGGCTCAGCCGGTGAGGCCACCGCCAGCACAACCGGGTCCCCTCATACCTCAAGTGCCATTGAGGCTTCCGGCGGACTTCTACCCAGCCCCGGCTCCGAGGCAAGACCTCCCAATGGGTTGGGTGAAACTGGACGCCACTTTTGACGGGGATCCCTCCAAGCTGGGCTTTTTTCTAGTGCAAGTCGTGCAATTCTTCAACCGGTGGGGACACCTCTTCGGCAGCGAGGCCAGCCAAATTGAACACCTCGGCTCCCGCTTACAAGGGAAAGCAGCGGACTGGTACGTAGGACTATATAATATCGGGGCCCCAGAACTCGATACTCTCCAGGGGTTGGTGGATGCTATTAGAGCACAATATGAAGATCCCTTAGAGGAAACCAGGGCCCGAACAGAATTGCAGGCCATTAAGCAGGGCAGCATGGCAGCGAGAGACTATATCACGAAATTCCGACAATTGGCTGCCAAGTGCCCCAGGTGTGAGGAGTCCACAAAAATTATTCTGTTCAAACAAGGACTTAATCCGAGACTTTTGGACAGAGCCCTCATGCAAGACAATCCCCCTACGCTGTTAGGTTGGATTCAACTTGTTTGCGAAGTGGAAAACCGCATTTTAGAAGTCCGTTTGGTTGAGCAACAACAACAAACGGGACAAAGAAGACCATTGACCTTACAGAAGGGAGCTCGGGGAGCTGGCTACGCCACCCGTGGAGCGAGAGATGCTAGATGGCAACAAGGGCTGTGTTTGCAATGCGGACAGGCTGGTCACTTTGCAGCACAATGCCCCTACCGGCCTGTGCAAAGACCTCCGCTCCAATTACGGCGTCCAACCCTTGCTCCGTTCCCTACGCTCCAACGCCCGACTCCAGCTCCACGAGCAAACAGAGGCCGCGGCGCTTCCCAAAGGCCAGCCTCAGAAAGAGGGCTGGAAGCGGAAGAAGTTATGGAATACGATCCCGCTTCCCCACCTGCAGAAGTCAATCCAGGAAGTCCCCAGTCGGGAAACGAGATGGATCTGTCGTAAAAGGGCCCAAACGACAGATCCGCCCCAAGCCCGTCCCTGCACGGAACCGGCCACCTGGGTCCATTCTATTCATGCCAGTGACTTTAATCAACCCAGAGAGAAAAATGCACATTCGGGTGCAAGCTCTTATTGACTCGGGTTGCTCAAGAGATATCATAGCCCCAGCTCTAGTCAATGGACTAGTCTTACCAACTCGGGAATTACAAAATCCAGTAATTTTTGAACAAATGGATGGTACCAACATGAATCCGGTCACAACTGAAACCATCCCGGTGATCACAGGCATGGGACAGCATTGGGAAAAGAGGTCCTTTGTCATCAGCTCTACTGCCAAGTACCCGTTAATTCTAGGCAGCAAATGGCTATGTGATCACAATCCCTACATAGACTGGGCTCAAGGATGTATTACCTTCAATCATGCCAACTGTAAACTTCACCGTTGGAATCAAAACTGGGGCGAAGACCCTACTCAGAAAGAAAAGGCCCTCCTTACCCAAGAAGAAGTCAACCAAATACCCGAACCTTACTGGCCTTTTCTAAACGCTTTCTCGGAGGAGGAAGCGGACACGCTGCCCCCGCATCGACGAACGGACTGTGCGGTGGAGATTTTACCAGGAGCCTCACTACCCAAAGGGAGGCTCTACCCCATGAGTCTCCATGAACGTGAAGAGCTCCGGAAATTCATCGACACCAACCTCCAACGAGGGTTCATCCGCCCAGCCTCTAGTTCCCACGCCGCTCCAGTTCTCTTCGTGAAAAAGAAGGATGGGGGACTTAGACTGTGCACGGATTTCCGAGGACTAAATGCAGTGTCCACCAACAACGCCTATCCTATACCGCTCATCCGAGACCTTCTCAACGTCGTGGCCCAAGGTAAGATCTTTACGAAATTAGATCTAAAAGATGCTTACTTCCACGTTCGTATCAAGGCAGGGGATGAGTGGAAAACTGCGTTTAATACGCCCCTCGGACAATATGAATACTTAGTTATGCCTTTTGGATTGACGGGAGCCCCGTCTGTATTCATGTCCATGATAAACGAAGTTCTACATGAATTTCTGTACAAAGGGGTGGTGGTGTACCTTGATGACGTTTTAATTTATTCTGACACCGAGGAAGAACATGTTCAAATGGTACAAAAGGTCCTGGCCACCTTGATGAAGAATAAACTGCCCATCAAATTGTCCAAATGTGAATTCCATAAAACCGAACTCACTTACCTTGGGTATTGTATCTCACAAGAGGGGTTGAAAATGGATCCAGCCAAAATACAGGCGATCCAGGATTGGCAAACGCCCACCACCCGCAAAGAACTGCAATCCTTCCTGGGTTTTGCCAACTTCTATAGAGACTTCATAGCAAATTTCGCCCAAATCACACTCCCCTTAACAGAATTGCTAAAAACCAAAGCGAAAGGGGACCAAGCCAAAAAACCCTCTGCCAAACTACAATGGACCCCCGATTGCCAAACGGCCTTCGAATGCCTTAAAAAGCAATTTGTAACGGAACCCATCCTCTCCCACCCCAACGAACAGTCCCCCTTCATAGTACAGGTCGACGCCAGCGATACGGCGATAGGGGGGGTTTTGCTGCAGAAGGGGGAGGATGGGAAATTGCGGCCTTGTGCATTCTTGTCTAGAAAGTTCTCAGAGGCAGAAAGGAATTGGAATGTGTGGGAGAAGGAGGCCTTTGCAGTGAAAGCAGCTCTCACTAACTGGAGGCATTGGCTGGAGGGGGCGAGATACCCTTTCGAGGTCTGGACAGATCATAAAAATTTGGAGGCCCTCCGAAGCCCCCGCAGACTGAATGCCAAGCAATTGCGGTGGGCGGAATTCTTTTCCAAATTCAACTTCACCCTCAATTATCTCCCGGGCAAAACTAACTTTTTGGCGGACGCCCTGTCGCGCATGCCCCAACATAAGAGCAAGCGGGCGGAGACTGTCGACACGGTCTTCTCGCCTAAGCAACTTGGGGGCGTGGTGACTACTCGCAGCCGCGCTAAGCAGCCCCTCCCGGCCGACCAAGAATGGAAATCGAAACTTAAAACTGAAGTGGAGAAGGAGGGGAATAAAGCTCCGCGAAACAAACTAACCCAATCCCCACAGGGGGATTGGCTAGCTGGGAGCAAGTTTTATGTCCCGGACAGCCTTAAGTTGGACATCTTGCAGCGCTGTCATGATGCTCCCACTGCTGGACATTATGGGTATCTGAAAACTTTACACCTAGTTCAAAGACAATTCTGGTGGCCGGGCATGCGCAAAGACATTTCCCAATACGTTAGTTCCTGCCCTGTTTGCCTCAGCGCTAAAACCAGAAAAGGGAAACCTCCGGGTCTTCTGCAACCATTGGAAACACCGAACAGGCCCTGGGAAGTAATCTCCATGGACTTTATCACTGATCTGCCTCTTTCAAAAGGACATAATTGTATTTTAGTGGTGGTAGATCTGTTCTCCAAACAAGCCCATTTTATCCCCTGTACTACTATACCCTCCGCTCGTAAACTAGCGGATCTGTTTCTAAAACACATCGTAAAATTACATTCTTTTCCGTCCAAGGTGATTTCGGATCGCGGCGGACAGTTCGTTGCCAACTTCTGGCGGGAGCTTTTGAAAATGTTGAATATTGAACAAGGTATCAGTTCAAGCCACCACCCACAAACCGACGGACAATCCGAAAAAACAAACCAAATATTAGAACAGTTCCTTCGTTGCTACATCAATTTTCAACAAGATAACTGGGTGGACCTTCTCCCTCTAGCTGAATTCTCCTATAACAACAGTGTACACGCTTCAACGGGAGAAGCCCCCTTCAAAATTGTATATGGGACTCACTTCAATCCCTTCCCTTTGGACGCACCCCCTCTCCATTCCTCTAAATTGCCAGATGTATCCTCATGGTGGGGGGAGGCGGTGCAGCAATGGACTATCATTAAGAGACACCTTGAAAAAGCCAAACTGGATTACAAAAAGTACGCAGATCGCCATCGTGTGGCCGAATGGGAATTACAACCAGGAGACCATGTGTATATTTCCACAAAGAATCTAAAGCTAGCTCAGACAAGCCGCAAACTCGCTCTGAAATTCTTAGGACCTTTTCCTGTGCGCAAGGTAATAAATAAAGTGACTGTTGCTGTAACATTGCCCAAGAACCTTCGCCATGTGCATGATACGTTCCATGTCAGCCTTTTGAAGAAAGCTCCCACTGACAACAAATGGCATATCAAAGCTCCACCCATTCCAACTTTAATTGACGACCAAATACACTATGAAGTACAACAAATTTTGGACTCTAGAATCAAGAGAAATCAGCTTTTTTACCTCATTAGGTGGAAGGACTTTGATTCTGGTTACGATGAATGGGTGAATTCTGCACATGTTCATGCTCCTAGATTGACCAAAGCTTTTCATACTCGCTACCCATATAAACCAGGGGGGGATCTATTTTAAGGGGGGCAGAAATGTCAGGTCCAGTATATATCTTAACTATACTGACTCCATTTTCTAATGCTTTTAGTGTTTAAGTGTTTTCTCCTCAGGTGCACCAGTTCCCAGGCAGCATTCCCACCAGAGGACTGTTTTGTCTAACACCGTTCCACCAGGCATTGGCCTTGAAGGAGAGCAGCTTCCCAGGACTGAAAGATGTTGTTTTGAGAACTGTGGGGGGAGGCTGTTCCAGATGGGTATTGTTACTCTGTATCCTATGCTTGCTCTTCATTGGTAACAATGATCATGTACCATCCTGAGTCTCCTATTCAGGACAGTGGACTATAATGGACCTTTTCTGCAATAAAACTTCCTTTGCTAGACATTGGACTTATTCTTGCTTCTAAAGGGAATCTTGCAGAGAGTACCTTATCTAGCCACAGTCTGACACCAGGCAGAACATAAAATGGTTTTGGGACACTTTTTGGTACTTCTTGACATTTATACTCTGCCTTTTCTTTTTCACTCAAGGCATTTTGTAGAGCCATTTCGTGTAATTGATAAATCTGGCCACCTAGTGGAGGCCACTGAAAATACTTCATATGTCTCCCATGGCTCTACACAGCCTGTAACTTTTGTGAGCGTATGTAGAGCAACCACTGTTGTAGGCCCTGATTTCAATAGAAGATTGCCCATATTCATGGAGTGATGGGCTAGCAAAAATGGCTACTGAATACAGTTGCCAGTGGGCCTGGAAAAAAAATGTCCTGTCCCTTTAACAGAAGGTTAATGAGTTGTTTAATGAGTGATGTTGTTTACCTCCATGCTAGGAAAAGTTTCAACAAGCCTCTGGAAAAAGGACAGGACGTTTTTCTTCAGGGCTGTTGGTAACCCTTGTGTGAAAGTCGTTCCAGTAGCCTCTGGACAAGATCCAAGCATTATATTTTCAGGCCCAATACAAACTTGTAAAATGGGTGAACACCGCCCCCCCCCAAACCACATATAGTTTCCATGCTGGGGACCCCATTTTGAGTGGAAAGGTGGCATATACATGTTTTAAATAAATATATAAATTAATCATGCAAAAGGTTTGTTTCAGTTATGAAATGTTTGTTTCAGTTACATACTCTACATTTCTGAAAAATGCCCACTTTTGTTTAATAAATAATAACAACATCCTGTACGAGAGTCCTACAAGTCCACTAACTGTTTGTAACTTTTTGGGCACTAAAAAGGGATTACCCTGTTGATGTCTTTTAAAAAAAAAATCTAGTGGGCCGACATGGCTGCAAAGATAAGGCCGGTTAAGTCAAAGCTTTGTTTTTCTGGACTTTTTCATTGCATATTCATGAACTCCCCCCCGCTCCTCCAAAGCCAGTATCTCTTGCAAGTTCACAGTCAGTAGATGAGATGACAAGGAAGCTTAACCATTCTTGGGCCATTATAGAACACAGTCAGTTTTTGATGAGTGCTTGAACTTCTTTCAGCTTTTTTCATAGTCACTGGCAATATGCAACAGGCGACTGTGACTACCGTACCGCCATGTTCCATGCAGCATTCCCAGTCATTATGAATGCACTATCTAAGGAAAGAATACAATTTTACCTGGTACTAAATATTTAATTAGAACATTGAGAAATTGTGGCATAATGCAGAAGTAGTAAAAACTTCCAGGAAAATATGAGCTGTGTGCAACAAGTAACACACATTTGTATTATATGCACATACACTCATGCACAATTAAGTCAATATAGGAAACAGCCAAGTACGCAGATCTTAATATTAGGAGGGTTTTTGGGGGGTGGGCAGGGGTTAGTGTGTGTTTTTCTGACATGTACACAGTGACATCTTGTGGCCAGAACTTGAAAAATAAAATCAAAGCACAGTTGTTTAAATAGACACTTTTGAATGTGCCATGAACACACAAAACACAAGACTCATCTTATGCAAGGGCTTTATTAATAGCTGATTGGGAATGGCAGAAATTTATAATTTCACACCCTGTTTTATGTTGATTACACTTACGAAGATTGGCCTGGGGTCCCTCCTCCTCTCTCCTCAACTGTCACTTACTCCAAAACAGCAACTGGCCATGAGAGCACAATTGCCCATTGGGGAACTGTCAGGAATCCCTTTTTACCTTTTAAGGAAACCCCTTCCTTTCCAAATCATTATCTTTGTTTTGTGGTCCTTTGGTAAAATGTGCCACTATTTAAGGTGCCCTTAGTTCTCTGCGTGCCAAACTCCTTTCAGTGCCTTGAGTCATCAGAAAGGTAGTATGTGTTTATAAGTGTATCTGTGCAGTTAGGCAGGTGGGCAAGGGTTTACTGCAGTTAAAACATCTTTTAATACAAAAGGTTTTTATTACCTTACATACATCCTATAGAACAGACCAACGCAGATGAAATGACAGAGAAGTAACAGAATCTAAAAACAAACCCCTAAAAGAACAGCTAACTAGCCTACACAAGTGTCATTTAATATTGTTATTCCCTATTCTCGGAAAAAAGGGGCATGGTGTGGCAGGAACTTATCAACAGATGCTCCCTCTTTTGACCCCTTCCCTTGCTTAGCACTCTTTCTTTAAATGAATGAACTATTTTAAAATCCTCTCATCCCACTTGGGAAGGTATGTGGGATCACTTATTACTTTGGAGGGTTGGCTCTCCAACTCCCACCAAACCTGTGTTACCCAATCCCACAGTGTTTTGTACAACTGATTTTTAGGACCCTAAGCTAGAGATATTAAAGCCTATCCATCTTGCACTCCCTGTGACCAAGGAGCACATAATGCAAGCTTCTTCTGTTTTCACATGTCTATTTCCATAGTGTCATTACTTTCCTGCCCAAGTATAACTTAAGGTTTTTATGGTAATGTTTACACAAGTTTGTTCATTTTCTTAAAGCACACAGCTTCTCATACATTCAACACTAACCGAGTGGAGTCCTTTGGGTTCTTGGTTCTTGGGCAAATCCATCTGGGTTCCATCAGCCATATCTATTTATTTCCTGCCTTTGTCCCCAGTTGGCTTATATCATTATCGTGTCTTTCATTTTATCTTCACAGCAACTCTGTGAAATAGGTTAGCCAGAGTGTGTGTGACTGGCCCGAAGTCACCCAAGCACGCTTCCACTGCGCAGTAGTGATTCAAACTTGGCCCTCCCAGATTCTAGTCCAACACTCTAACCGGTATACCAAATACAGATAAATCTTTGCCTTACTTCTCTCAGCTGACCTATCTCAAGTATGTACAAAGCTTAATCACGGTGCTGTTCCGCTCACCATTAAGTTTAAGTGGGCCCCACGGAAATCCCTTCTCTTGAGCTGGTCAGCTATCAGATGTTGGCTTTTGGTAAACTTTCAGGATGCTCAACAGCTTACAGAATCGAGCTATGCATCGGTTTATAGCACCACAGAAAGTGCTTTATGTTCTTTTTTTAAAAAAGGATCTGCTGTATTATAAGAAATTTCTATTTCCTTTTCATATGTGTTTGTAAACTATGACTAAGAGGGGGGAAGGGTTTTTATCAAAACTAGAAGATGAGATTTTAAGTATAACTCCTGGATTAAAAGGAGAAAGTGGTGGCAGTTTGGTAAGAGCATGCAAAGATACAGAATACTTGAATTTTTGCTAATCCTTCTCCTTTGTAAAGGCGAGTTCATAAGGAAACCTATACATGGTCTATAACTAAGACTCATACCACATCTTTATAGGGGTATACCAATAATCAGTGGACTCTGCTTTCTTTCATATGAAACAGTTTTGAGCCTCGACTTGCTCCTTAACTGCTTCTGTTCACCATTTCTCTGTAGTCAACTCATTTTAGTGGCATCAAGCCTTAATTCTTTACCTTTCTTTCCAGGTTTCAACTCTCTAGTAGGAGGAATAATGGGATTCTCCATCCTTCTAAGTGCAGAAGTTTTTAAACACAATGCTTCTGTCTGGTACCTGGATGGAAGTATAGGAGTTTTGATTGGGCTTACAATATTTGCCTATGGAACCAAGTGAGTACAATTGTTTCTTTTATTTTACTTTTCATTAATATGTTTGCATGCAGAACACCTTTGGTCAATCTGTTCCTGCTCATGTCTGATGAGATGCATAGTAGCCTGCATTCATTGTGCTCTAAATTATTTTGTACAACTCTGCCTAGTCTACATACATTTGATCATTACTTACTACTATTGACCTCTCTACCTCAAGCCTACAAACTAGGTTTATTTCCTTGGGAAGAATAACTGTGCGAGTGTGCAGTATTGACAAACCAGCTTCCTAGGTTCTTTCCTTGGATCACTTTGTCAAGCATTACTGAGATTACCCTCTCCCCCAAATAATTTTTTTCAGCGTATTCACACAACAACAAAGCAATGTTTGGGGTAAAACAAGTAGACATGTGCAATGATTTCCCCTTTACTTTCAGTGAATTCTTGCCCCTTTCTGTAGGTGGAGCACAGTATCCACTACAATCTGAACAACAGATTCCATTTATGTTCAAATGTAAGCCCATAAGTGACTTGGAACAGAGCTACAAGATTAGTGGATCAAAAAGACTATAGGGGAACTACCTATTATTCAATGGGTCCTTTAAAGCCCTAAATGGACTGGAAAGGCATATCTAAAGGATTTTAGGCTTCCACATTAGCTTGTCATGGAGTTAAGAAGTACTTCAGAAGCCTTGCTCTGACTCCTCAGTGTCAAGGTGGGGAGTTACCAGAGATGGGGTCTTCTCTGCTGTAGCACTTTCTTCTTGTAATCAACCAACATTTGATTAGAGCAAAATGTCTTGATTTACAGATGTCAGCTAAACATTTGGGGTTGGATCCATTGGATGATTTCTGTGGATGGAGGAGTGGGTGATTTTTCTTGCTCTCCAAAAGGAGAGAAAGACCTCTGATGGACCTCTCATGTGGCTTCTGAGGGATTCCTTGTCTCCCAGGAGCAGCATTTTTGGAACATTTGGGGCTGCAGTTGGAGAGTGAGGCAAGAAACTGGTGCTTTTCTAACAGAAATCCCTTTTGCTTTTATTTTCTACTGCTATAGCATTTTTTGGTCTTTATTTTTTTTCTTCTAGGATTGTTTTGTCAGTTTTTGTGGTGTTTATTAAATTTTATATTTGCTTTTGATTTATTGTGTCTGTTTTTACTTTTAAAACATTTTTATTGTTTGAATTAGCTTCAAGAATCTTAACTAAGAGTGCAAGATCATCTGAAATTACTTCTATAGAGGCAAAAGATGTATTGCATATCATGATATTTATAGTACCTGATAAGTTCCACTGGGGGGAAGGTGGGATTTTGAACTGAGAACATAAAGCAATTTTCCTTTGACAGTATCCAGCATTGCAATATGTGACTTTGTCTCTTGAACTATCATCCTTGATCAATTTATTGCTTTCATTTCTAGGCTACTTATTGACATGGTCCCCCGTGTACGGCAAACACGTCATTATGAAATGTTTGAATAGGCACAGTGCTACATGGACTGGAAAAAAAATGGCAAAAAGCGGCAACATTCAACAACTTGGCAAGTGGTGCCAGTGATATTTCACAGAACATACACTGTCTCCCATAGTATCTTTTCTTTTAACATTACTGTTCAAGGGGAATTCTGTACAATTAGGGCAATATATGTGCCACTTAGATGTCAGCAAAAGCAGCAGCATTTTCCTTTGTGAGTGTGCCATGAAAATCCTGTCACTGGCAATAGAAATGAACAAAGCTCACAGTTCTAATCCAACTGCCATGGCTTGTCTTCTGGAGTGACAAGAGACACTCAACAGATACCTGTAGACAAAGGCCAACATTCAAATATAACAGCCACTTCACTCTATTCCCTTGCAGCAAACACTAAAGACTGTCAAATTAATTGTGGCATGAGCTTCTATAAGCAAGAATCCAACTTCCATCAGAATACAGACAAGAGGTGGCTGCCACCAGTGGGGAGCACCGTGGGGAGCAACTGAGACATTCTGCACAAGACCTGGTGGTATATCAGACTTGGCTTACGGATTCCAACAGATGCCCCTGTGATGCATGGAATTAATTTTTATTTCCGCATAAGATGGAACTCCAATCTCAAAACCAATGTCATCAAAATCCATCAAGCTGCCCAATCCTCACAGGTTACAAGAACTTAGTTCTAATTTCGTACTATTTTATAAATGTCATTGAAGTCCATAGATTTAGGATTTCAAACAACACTTGTGCTATGTTAAATTGCGCAGGCAAAAAAGCACACTGTATTAATATACAGGCAAAAGCCAAAAAAGTAAGAGGAGTGAGGTACAAATTTGTGGTTTTGACTGTATTATACACTTATGTAGAAGTACATATGGCTAAATATGGCTAAATACATGTTGTCTGGTAAAGTAAAACAGTGATGGTTTCATACAGCTAGCACCTCAGAGCTGTTAGAGTTAGTAGTATTCTGTAAATATTCATGTTCCTACCCCATCATCCTATGTAATTTAACATCTGAATTACAATATCCAAATACCACCACTATTAACCAATAAAGCAGTTACCTATTTTGTACTTGTATTTAACCTTGGCAAAGCTGTTGAGATGAGTAGGTCAAGTCTTCCTGCATAGAAGTCTATTGAAATCAAGGGCTGCACAACTCAAGCTGTTGCCTGGATAAGAACGGTCCTTCACTGTAACTAGGTGAACTGCCCGTATACAAACTTCCAGTTGTGATTACAACTACCCACAACTGCTTTGGGTAAAAACCCCAGTGGATTACTTGGGGTTTTGTTGTGCTTTGTATGATTTATATTTGTAAGGTGTCTAAAATGAGGGAGTATAAATATATAAAGTCACTGCCAGGTTCTGCAAAAGGAAATATTGTTGTAGGAGAGGAGCTCTGTGGTTGGATACATACTGGTAGCTGCAAAATTGAGTTACTTCACAGGTCTTACTTCCAGGTAAAGGACATTTGAAGTGCTTGAGTAAAGGGATGTGATTGGTAGGGGGAACCGTGCATGCTGCAGAAATGCAAGGGAGGGACTGCACTCAACCACCATTTCAGGAGCTTGTGCTGCAACTGCCCTGCATGGTGCTTAGACAAACATAGGCATCCCATGGCTGGCTGCATCTTCCAACCTAGGACCTTCTGCAGCCAGGAATTAGGGGGGACCCTGGCCAGGTCTTCTCAGCAGCAACAGTAGCAGCTCCTCCAAGTCTCAAAGCTCCCTAGCTGCTGCTGCCACCGCAGCTTTGCCATTCCTGCTTCCTGCATGCAAAGCTATGAAAGAGCAAAAATACACTGCTGAGGGACACACTGAGGCAGAGGTGTTGTGGTAACCATAGCAACCAGAGTACTCTGGCTGTCCACAGTGGGAGAAGCCCTCCATTCAGAAGACATCTAGGACCACCTCCCCGCTGTGGCAGGCCAACATGCTACAGCAACCTCAACACAGAGGTCTCATCTGAGAGATGCTGATCTCACTCAAGAAGAGGAGGGAAAATATTGCAGGTGAGTCTGAGGTCCTGTGACTGCTTTGCAGCTTCAGTATCTTGGCTGCTTCCAGTGGGAGCCCTGGTTTCTCCTGCCATACATTTGGGCCTCCCACTTGAGGTGGCCGAGATGCTGCTGCTGTTGTTACGGCAACAATGCCTTGACCTAGTAGGTGAGGGGGGAGGTTGTAGGTCATATGGCAGGCCTCTGTGGGTTACATGTTGCGCATCTATGAAATAATATTGGTTAATATTAACATTTCTAGAGTAAAAGCCTTTCAACAGGATGAGCTCAATCTTCAATTTAAATTCCCCAGTGTGATTTTTTTTAAAGTATGCAATAACACATTTTTCCACAAGGTAGTTTCAATGTTTTGGTGACACTCCATTTTCAGAAAAAGTCAGAGGCCGTATGTTTTGTACCTGAGGAACACAAAACAATTTTCTAGGTTATGCTAGAAATTGCAATAATATATATGGTTGCATAAGTGGATGCAAATGTCATGGATATTTATGTCTAGCAACACCTCTCGTATTCAGTGATTACTTGTACCTATGGAACAGTGAAAATGGTATTGTCTGTTAGGAGATGTGGGGCCTGGGACAAGCAGCCCCCTACTCTTTTTCCAGGCTCATCAGACTTCTGTTGGCTTGGCAGCTGGCTTGGGGTGAAACTGGCTGCCAAGAAAGCCCTTTGTCAGAGGTGGATGGCTCTGAAACTGAAAATGCACAGCAACACGCACCTTTGGCTTTCAAATTCACCCCCTTTAATCACCTTAATGGCTGTTGCTCTTGGGCAGTCTGCCTGGCCAGTTTATTGGAAGTGGGGCTTTGGGACTAGAAGTGTGTGGAAATGCATACTCTAGCAGTGGCCTGATCCTACGATCTGGATTGGATCCTTGAGGCGTGGGGCCCAGCACAATTGTCTCAGTTTGTCATACCCAAGGACACAGCTCTGATGGTATTCTTTATAATTAAAAAAAGTACTTGAGCTACTCTCACCTTCAAAGTCCGTTTACTCAGTTGCTGCAAGCACCGCTTCCTCTGAAATTGCACTTTGCACTTGTTTCATCTTATCACATCACATCACAGCTTGCCACTTTGGATGAGTCATCATATAAAGTGACAGCACATGTGATTTTGTGCGATACTGCATCCTGTTACTAATCTTGCTTTTCTTGTAAAAAGCCTTATGTACTAAATAGGTAACGGTAGCCCCCTGTGCAAGCACCGAGTCATTACTGACCCATGGGGGGGACGTCGCATCATGACGTTTTCTTGGCAGACTTTTTGTTACGGTGTGGTTTGCCATTGCCTTCCCCAGTCATCTACACTTTACCCCCAGGAAACTGGGTACTCAATACTAAATACTTTGGTTGTAATCCAGGCCAGCATGGCCACATCATGCACTTTATTGCATGTAGCAGTAGAAACAGGAAATCAATTTGTGCCTCATTTTCTATAGCATTAGTAGAAAAATCTAAGGCTGGCAATCTGCCTCCTACTAATACCATAATCAATTATTTGCAATGACATGGTTAAGAGGGGGCGCTATTGATATATGGATTATAGACACTGCATCTGATGCTCCTACATGTATTCATGAAGTTGTAATTCACTCTAACGCCTTTATGTTTCAGGGACACAAAGTTCATGGCATGAAATTATCATCAATCAAGTGCTTCAGCAGTTGCCAAACAACTCAACTAGCTGCTAGATGTGCAGAGACACTAATGTAAACTCATATTTAAACCCTTACGTATATTTCAATAACACACTATTTTGCTGCCCTTTGAGCCCAAGAGGCATGAGAATTACTCCCTTGTGCATGTAAATATTCCATCTGCTTGGGTGCGGTTAATCTCATGATGAGGGTTTTTTTTAATGCTATAAGATTAGTGCTGTATTGTTCCATCTGCTGAAGTGACACTTAACAATGGATGAGTCCTCTTCATTCTGAATTGTGATTCCTTTGCTGTAAAACTTAATTTCAGTCTAAGTAAAAAAACAATCTTAAAAGGAATGACAGAAAAGTACACAATTTTTCAGTGCTTTAGATAATGGAGCTCTGACCTATAAAACATAATGAAGTTTGAGTAGTGTGTATTTATTCATTTCTATTCAAGAACAGGAAAAAGACAGAACACAGCTAAGTCACACAAGAAAAAATTTATTAAAAATAAAGTTCTCCCTAGTTTTCCCTACAACAGTGAAACCAACAAATTTCTCTGCCATTAAAATGCACATTCAGACATCTATATCTTGGTTTTAAGTTTCCCACATTATTAAAATTCTAATTTGACAGTTATATTATCTGTGAATCAAACTGCTTGAACAAAGTATAGTGGAACACAACAATTTAGGAAATAAAAATAAAAATCTCAAGGAAAACACTTGAATGAAGCTAGTATTTAATATGGAGATTAAAATATACGTGTTATGCTGCTAGAATTGGAAATATAATGTTCTCTTCCTATTTTTCCTTAGATAGCAGTTAGATTTATCAAAAATGACTCCTCCAAACATGTTTTCATGGTAAAATTGCAGTGATGACCTGCTGTATCTTTTATTTTTCATTAATGCTTTCATCACTTTTGGAAGTGTTTAGTTAAAGCCTTCTAATGCTTTTAAGCATTTGTTTTGGAAGACAGCACACGGTTTCAGCAATCCAGGACAGTATGTGGGTCATGTCCTACTCATTAAGAAAAAAGAGCAAAAAGAGGCTAGCACAGCACTAGGATTTCCCACTCTGTTTTGCTTCTCTAAGATGATCAGCTTCTTCCTCTGAAACTAGCACAAATGGTAGGCAAGTAGAAATGGCTTTTCGTCATCAGACCTTACTGGTTGCAAGATATTGCTGGATATAAAACTTATGGAACCTCCCTGTTAAGAGTCTAAGATTCAAAGAACCATTTTGGCCCCCTTTACATGAACTTGTTCCAGCATGCTTGTGACCACTGCTCTGATGGCTTCATTGCACAAAGCTCCCAAAATATATTACGGGTGTTATTAACAGAATATACAAACATGAGATAAGAAAGAATTGTGTGGGTGTAAATCTTTTCTTGTCTCATCTAATTTGAGTATATGTCACAGCATCCATGCTGGAACAGGTATGTGGAAAGTGGGTCTAAGGCTCATGCCAAGGAATTTCTTTGAAGATGATTTAAAACAAGTCAATCCCTACACTATATCACAAATAGTTTTTGAATTTCTCCTCACTTTTCAAATTCCGTGTGCCATGTTGCAATGGAGGAGGCAGTCCAAAGCCGCCTTGAACTACCAAAACTAATTCCTCAGTTCTTTGGAACCCAGCCATTGGTTTTGAAACTGGCATTTGCTGACTCTACAAACCTGCACGCAAAAGTATGCTAGTCTCTACTTCGTGATTCATGCCATTTCAAGTGCAATACTAGGAACGACAGTGACTCAGCTAGCAGCCATCACCTCTCTTCCTACTCTAGTTTTCTTCTTTTCCATGTTAGCATTTGTGGGACTGGAAATGTCTGCTGCATGGACACAGACCCTATAGTATCAAACACACAGCATCTGTAGCAGAGTACAGTGGTGTGGCATATGGACAACTTACAACTTCAGTCCAATCATGATTTGCCAATAAGACTCACTTTGGAGCGTAACCAAGATGAAAAGTAATGCTCGTCTCTTCAAGTATATATTAACACCCAAGAAATTAAATTATTTGTAAATATAAAATGATTGGGCATATATATTAAATAGCATGGTGCAGTCTTCTGATCAGCTCTCAAGAGGAGATTATACCAAGATACATCTATCTTGTATATACTATACACTGCTATAGCATTTGTATTTTCTATATGTATAAATATATAATTATATTACACACAAAACATACTTTTAACATTTGCAATACAGAATGGTCTGACCTTACTAACAATTACACAATCCGTTTATTACACAACCATGTTTAGGATCAAAATTCTTTTAATCACTGAATTTTTTTTCTGGCCAATTAAAATGGAGAAAAAAGTATCAACTTTTGAGTTTACAATAATAGCAACATACAAGGCTTTCGTGATTGTGCACAGAAAGCCTAGAAACCAAATCAAACGGAACTAGAACTAAAGCTTCCATTCAAGAAACAAATCTCAGTTAAAATGTTTGCTGATGCAGTCAAATCAGGGTGTTAGGTGGAGTTTGGAAGTTGTTGCAGGTGACAGCAAGGTTCCAAGGTTTTTGTGTCCTAGCAAAAGTGTGAGTATGCAAGTCACACATCTGATACATGGTCTAGTTAAAAAAAAATATTAAGATGCAGATGGGTGATAGTTTAAAGCAGTAACACACAGGAGGCTGGATCCAAAAATTCCCTTTGTTAGGGAAGTCTTCACCTGGAAGACTTGCTTAGCATGAAACAATATTTGGATCTAAGAGAGTTTAAATTAGATTGTGACCAAAATTACTAACCCTGCCTTGTTTCTGCTTGTTAAAAACCAATCATTAAACCAATAAGGCGAATGCAGAGTCTTTGTCTCTGACCGGCTGTGCTTCTAAGTAGCCACTTGGCTGTTTTAAGAAAGATTACTTTCAGGAAGGGAATACTGTTTCACAAATAATTTATATTGGCATGTTGGGGAAACTGGCATAGCAAAACTGTTTTTTGTGGCTTTTCTTTCAGCACTGTTGTAGTAGTAGGGAGTTCTGAAGTTTTGGGGAAGCCCTCATATGTCTCTGCATAATTGATATTCAATAAAGCTATCAAGTAATACTAGTTTTAACAGATTAACAATGCACTCTTATGAAGAATTTCTTGTATAATTACCAGATTGCAGTGCGATTCACCTGCTAGATAACACACTAAACAGATTCATTTGTATTTCGCTCACTCTGTGTAATCTCTCCACAACTGCACACATCGGATAGTTAAAGAATTGATTTTCCTATTGTCTTCACTCATACTGACAAATGAACAAAGGTTATCTGGATTATGAATCTTCTAGATGAGATTAGGGTGAATACACTTATTCATGTGTGCTTTGTAATAAATGAATGCATTAATACTAGATGATAGAATGCATGAAGCTCTGAAGCCTGGCCCTAAGTATGTTGTGCAAATAGTGGATGTGCCACTGTTTTACATAAGGGCATGATAACACTTTCTGTACAAACAGCGCTATGGATATCCTTTTGTAATCACAACCTCATCTGCAAGAACATTTTTTGGTGCGGGGATGGGAAAATTGTGAAAAAGTACGTTAACTCCACCTCCTTCCTGCAAGCTATACAAAAATTAAAACATTTAATAGGGGAAAGAAGAGTACCAATGTCTGAACACCTGAAATCACATCAGCAACATGAAACAAATTATGTACCATTATGAAGTAAAGGGACTTACAAATATCCCAGCATGGTTGACAAAGCTATTTAAAATGCTGAATGTGTTAAACAGCACATCTTGGGGCACCTTAAAAACTTAAATGAACTTATTGTGCCATGAGTTTTTTTGAATCAGAGCCCACACTGTCAGATGAATGTGTTACAACTGAGTGCGACTTATGCCACAACTCATTGATTTAGTCTTTGAGGAGTCACAAGACTCTTGAGTTCTAACTGCAGCATACTAATATGGCTCCCCCCTCTAGAATTACTGTTCAATCATGAACTTCATTTTGCTTGAGTTGGCATACAGATCGCTTTCTCAGTATTCAGCCTAAGCATGTTGTGTTCTTAATATAGCTAGAAGCAGGAAACAGAAAACCTAACACAGATATCATGACGACGACCCTAAATGAGTTCTGTTCTGTCTGCATAAACATTAAATACATTTAACATACAGCCTGTTTACATAGTATAAAATCCCTCATGTAGAGACAAACATGTGATCTGATATAACCATGTTAATGGATGGTGCTTCCCAGAGGCAGTTTTAGGTGGGTAGCTGTGTTGGTCTGCAATAGGACAGCAGCATTTGAACCCAGTAGCATTCTAGAAACCAACAAGATTTTTAGGATATAAGCCCTCAAAAGCCAGAGCCCCTTTCTTCAAATATCTGAAGAATAACCAGATACCTGACAAAGGGAGCTTTGGCTCTTGAGGACCCAAACCTTGAAAATCTTGTTGGTCTCTAGGATGCCACTGGACTCAAATGCTGCTTGTTCTTGGAGGCAATTTGTGTGACCTACTTCAGATAGCCATATCATCACCAGAGAGGTCTCAAAGTTTATTTCCAAAATTTTCTATGTTATTTCTAGACTTTTAACATGTAGCAGCTGGCTCTCATGCTTAGTGTTTGGCAGGTAGCAAAATGGAATCACCCACAGACAAGGAAGTTGTTTCTTCCTCCAAGGAACAGCCACAGGAGAACTGAATACACACTAGAAGGTACAGAATGTTGAGGGAAACACAAATAAAGGCAAGAATAAAGAAAAGAAAAAGGAGGAAAAAAATTAACCTTCTTAAACCAATGCCCCTGGTGGCAGGGAACATTGTGGGGTGAGAAAAGTTATTCTAACCCTATCCTTAACTGCCATAAGCACCTATATTGCTTCAGCTATATGAAGGGCCTGGTCCTATAACAGTAGTATAACTGTTGCAGAAACATAATGGATGCGGACAGTTGTAAAAATTAAACTAGGCTCAAAGAATATGCACATGAGCAACATATCCTTAGGAGAAGGGGGGGGGGAAAACACATTTTTATTGTCCTTGGACAATATAAGAGGTGAAAAGAATAGGGGGAAACCTAATGCTGAAGCACCTTTCTCAGTAGATACTGCAAGGTGCAGGCAATGAAGCTCACATTTTACCAAGCTAAAAATATAAACAGTTCCCTTTCATTCTGCGTCTTATAAGCAACAAACCATATCAATCTCCTAGACATGAATCAAATGTATTCTCCCTCTTGCAACAAGTGTGTGGTATTTAGACACAAAACTTTCAAATATCAGTGGGCACCGTTCTGTTAAAGTGTTGGAGAACAGTCTTGGTTTTTCAACAGCTTAGTTGATCCTTAATAGAAAATTATTTAGAATGTATATGATTATTATTTAAATAAAGTATTACTTAATCCTCAAATTAGTGTTCCATTATAGTTGTTCAGGCATCGCCCACGTCCCAAAACACAATTAGTAAAAAAATTAAAAAGGCACACAAATATTATTAGCAAAAAGTGTTTTGACATTGTCATGCAAATACCAAAACTTTCTGCAACACAACTGCTTCTATGAACTACCAAGAGAAAACATAACAAAACTATGTGAAATACACTCAAAGAATATTTATAGATGTGCAAAACAACTTGCATATATGAATCAATGAGGTTTTTATTGGCATTTATAAACAGTGTATTCACTCTTTATCTTTCAAAGGCAAGCCTTTTAATGTTAAGTTTTAAAATATAAATTATGTAAATGTTTTTCTCAAGTTTTGGTAATTTTACGGAGCAAAATTATGGAATATATCAGGTCACAAAGGAAAAACACCCTGAAAAATAAAAGATTTTGATTTATCAAGACATATTACTACTGGTGACTAGTGTGTTTCTATTTTATTTTTTAAAATGAGATCCATAAATTCAAACCTAGGGTATCCTAAGCCAACATTTGCAAAAAAAGTTTATATTTTATATCAGAAAAAGATAAGCCATTCCACTTCTCTTAGATCTTAAAATCCTCAAGTGAAATATCTGGTCCCAGTGTTCATTCTTTAAGGGAATAACTCAGGTGAGGAAAGAATGGTGGTGCCCACTTCTATAAAATTGTACAGTTTTCAAGTGGCACCTTGAAAACAAAACTACCTGCTTGCAAAACTCTTGTTATATCACAAAGCTCTGTTGACTGAGTTCACACCTAATATCAAACCTTGGCTTAACACTATGTGAAGCATCAGCCCACATGACTTACTGGGGGACCCAGTTTGTGGGCTGCGCGGTGCTGGCGCAGCAAGGGGTCCTGCCACTATGTCTAGCCCGGGCAGCTCACAAAGGCTCCAAATGACTGCGCCAATGGGTTGAAAGTGTCTGGCCAGCAAGGAGGTCATTGGCTGGCAGGTGGGTCAGCTGATCCTGGGATCTGTGCCCCATGCAGTGCCAATGCTTCTGTAAGCTGTAATCAATAAATTCATCTTCAACTTTGGTCTCCATGCCTTTGAGCCTCTGCCCTCGCTGTCACCCCTCAAGCTGGCACCACAATCAGCCTCTGGCTCACACTCTCTCTCTTCTTTCCATCTTCCCCCATCACAAGAATCCCTCCCCCTCTCCTCTTGTTGGAACAAGAAGTCGGGAAGGAAACCATACTTTGCTGGTATGTAGCAGTAAACAGGGAGAGAGGGAATTTCACCATACACTCATAGCATACACTACCATGAACAATATCTAGGCTCATTCAAGCCATAGTTCGGCATTATGCCTGCAGTGAGCCATTTGCTTTTGCATTTTAATACAACTCATCAAGGAATCTCTACTGACTGAAGCATAATTAGTAGAAAATTCAGATAGCATTTCATTCAAAGCTCCGCAGTAAACAAATGCTGCATTTGCCATAAGGCAAACATACAGATCCATCACTCTTCCATGATCAGAAATGTATTATTTTTGGAAAATGTTGCACCAACCAGCACTGAAATAATTGGAAGAACCAAAGGTCTAATCCTATTCTCAATGAAATCATTAGATTTCTACAGACAAGGACCTCACGAGTTCTACCATCTTACTACATTTTCACTTTTTTTTTAACCACCAGTAGCAACTAAACATTTTTTGCCAACACAAAAAAACAACAACTCAGTAGGTAGCAACTAATTAACAAATCTACAAATGAAAGAAGGATAAGCACATCTATGTCCCTCCCACTCCAGGAAAGACTGATATTATCTATCGGTAAATACGATAAGTATCAATAAACCAGCAAAACCTTATCCTTGTCTCAGGGCTTATTCTGATGAAGTATTTTCTCCATGAAGCAATGCAAATAGACCTAGGCACGTGAAAAATGCTTGATCAGAATACAAAATCTATGTTAATGCTGAAAGTAAGTTCAGCCTGCTTCAGACTTTCCTGCAAAATTTATATAACTTTTGGATTCTCTTCAGTGGAGAAGAAATATTACACTGAAGTTGGATTTCTATTACTAAAGGAAAACTAACTTTTTAACTAACTTATTACCAAGGATGTGTTTTTAGCACAAGTGTTTACTAATGTTTTTACTGCTGAAACAAGTGGGAGTGCTTTGTTGATTGCCAGTTTTAATTTGCTTCAGAAGACGACACACATATATGGAGAGAATCGAAGTGTAAACGTTGCAGAAAACCAGCCAAAAGTTTCCTCAGATCAAAGGCAGTGACTCCTAACATGGAGTGTGGGAAAAGCTGCTTCTTCTTCTCATCGTACCATTTTTAAAATCCACACCATTTATTGATATGCCTCTTGCATAATATCTAAAAAACGATCTTTTATAATTCAGTTTCTATTAAAAGTTTGTCATCACAATACTTAATAAAATAGTTATTGATTTTACAAGTGCAATATTTACAAACTGAAAAGCATTTGAAATAAAGACAAGATTTAAAAAAAATTGAATGCTGGAACTTTTTTCTTTTCCTTAAAAAAAAAAAAGAAACCCCTTAATAATTTGTTAGAGAATAATGTTTTGCCTTATGGTCTTTGGTATGTCAAAAGATACATTAGTACTCACCACAGAAAATAATACCAAATAATGAATTAAGAGAAATTACAAAAGAACAGAAATAAGTGCATTTCCAACTAGAAATCACCTTCAGATGCCATACTGAAAAAGACCACGTTTTTTTTCAACCTGTGGTGGTTTCCAGATCCAGCTGCAAATGTTGAAACATTTGATCTCTACTTTCCCCCTCACAAATAGTGCATTTAAAATGCCAATTGTGCTGCAAAAATGTTTTTTAAAAATAAAACTTACTATACAATTGTTTTTTTCAAAAAAGGAAGAGCTGACCTCCTTTCTGCAAGCAAAATCTAATTAATAGATCTTGGTTAATTAAAACTTGTAACATGATGGACTGTTTCCCCACACCTTGTTTTTTGTTAATTAGAAGGACTTCGGAACAGTGACCCACAATGATTCATAAACATTTTTTTCGTGTATCCCACATTAAGTTATAACAGCCATTGGATGTCAAGGAAGTCCACCATCCTACCATACATTCTGTCACGACTGCTTTTTTTTATACTTGGTTCTTTCAGTTACCTTTTCAGTGTCTTACACCAAAGTCAAGATAAAATTGCTCTAAAGATACCACTTCTCTTTGAACATCCTCACACTTATTTCTGTGCGCCATTCTATGACAGAAGGTTGGGGGAGCAGGGAAAGGAGCGCACTGACCATTTTATATAGAACCAGCAACCCATTTACAATATATATTTGTGTGGCCATTTAAGCCCTGATGAAGGCCACAATTATAATCTGTTATCAAGCCAAAAGGATTTGTCATTCTAGCAGCCACCAGTCCTCCCAGTCCATGATGCTGTTGCTCAATCATCTTGGAACAGCTGAAATGCTATGGATGATAATTTGCAAAATATGACGCCAAGAGAGAAACCAATAGCCAACCAGGTGATAAATTCAGTAGCTGCATCACCTTGTAGATCCAAGTTCATAGGGACAGCACCAGCCATTAGGGGGCAGCAAAACCCCAGGAACAGTGCACTTAGGATATGTATCAGTTTTTCCTGCGCTGTCCAATCTCTTCCAGGCCTATTTTTTGTTCATTTTGTTATTGAAATATTATTCAGAAAACTGCCAGTCGAGTTGTTGGGTAAAAAAAAAAATCCCCCAATGCATCCCAAGCTCCTGATTAACTCTTACAAAGCGCTGAACTTCATTTGCCACCTCCTCTCTTTAGTAGATAAGAGATTTCAATCAGCTTCACTAGAATTGCTCACATAAGAAAAATATAAATCACTGATTTTTTTTTAAATAGCTCATCTGCTCCATCTTGGTACAGATCTCCACTTTTCAACAGTTGTTCTGCCTGCAGCGACTCAACTGGGCAAAGTGCAGGAAATGGCCGTAGCTCTCTCCAAGCCACGGACGTTCTTGTCCCTTAATCAAGTCATGCAAGTTGTTGCTATAGACAGTCTTTACAAAGTGCAACTTGTCCTTTAAGATAGTCTCTACAAGGGCAGACCCTTTTGTGGTTTGGATGGGATCCTGCACAACTGAACAGCAAGAGATCTCCTTGGAAAACACAGTGTTTTTTCTTTTCATCAAAAGATGGGATCACAATATCATTTGCAGATTCAACTGTATGGCATTCAATGTTGTACCTGTAGAATAAAATTTAAAAACAAAACAAAACATTGAAACCACATACTCACTTCTAGCAACCCAGGAAACATTAATTACTATTTACAATTTCCAATACCAAATATAGATAAATAACAGAGGGTTTATGGTGCAGCATCATGTGGCACACACGGAAGAGGACTAGTCACATGGGTCATCTTAAATTCTTATTCATACATAAATCTCCATTCAGTTCATGCTTAAAAACTTGTAACCCAGTAGCCCTTGGTGCAACCTGAAATCAATTTTGTATCATACAGTTTAATGAAGTTTGCATTCCACCCCTTCCATTCCACCTTTTTTTTTTAGCCTTTTTTAGGGCTTTCTTTATGGCCAGCACACTGCACTAACATCTCCCTGAAGAAAAGGGTCAAGGAACTCACAAGCGCTCACCGCTTTCTTATGTGTTAATCCTAATAAAAGATAAACTAATATTTCTATAAATACTATCACGCACAATTAAAGTAAAAACAAATGTGATTGTGCACAAAAATTGTCTATGGACAAATCCCTAGTAAATTATCTGTAAACAACTGCGGTAGTATAGTGGTTAAGTGGTTAGACTGAGAATCAGTACTCTGCTGGTTCGAATCCCACTACTGCCATTACCTCAGCAGGTGGACTTAGGCAAGCCACTCCGCTCATCCCCAGCTCTCCATCTGTATTGTAGGGATAATAACAACACTGACTTTGTTCATTGCTGAGTGAGGCACTAATCTGTCAAGTACAGCGGTATATAAGCACTTTTAATAATAATAGATTGTTTCATTTTTCCAGACATGGGATATTGACAGCCTGTGTGACCATAAAATGTGAATAAGGCAGGATAATGCTGATTCACACGTAGCAGTGGAGGCAACCACAATTATAGCAGCCACAAACTGGCTTAGACTATTGTGAAACACTGTCCTGGTTTTCCCTCTCTATCTTTTCTTTCCTCTGTGTTATAACATGATTTTTACTCCCTCACTCCTTAGTTTCTCTTTCTCTCTCTTTTTGCTTTACTCCAACATGCCCCACCCCCCACCGCAGTCTTTTAAAATGAGGGCTGTCTAGCCTGGCTGATTGCTAATTTTATTCTAGTTACTTACACAGAAAATCCACACCTGTAAGATTTATGACACCAACCCATATCCTTTCCCCTTTACATAGGCAATTTACATTTGAAAGGCTAATGCTCATGGGTAGGGGTGTGCAAAGGCACAGTGGTTTGGCTTTCCTGATTCGGGTATACCCGAATCGAGAAGCCGATTCGGGAACAGCTTGCCCCCAACCCTAAGGGGCCCTTCTCCCACCTTTCCTCCCACCCCCCACCAAGGCTCAGCCAGCTCCCACTGGGGGGGGGCATTTCATGGCCTCCCCAAGTAGGTGCTCTCAGCCCCCAAAGTCCACCCCCTACAGCCCCACACATACCCAATACCCCCCCAGCTGCCTCACAGACCCAAATCCACCCCCAGTAGCCCCACACCCATAACCCCAGGAACAGGCTGGCCAGCCCTCTCCCTTTGTTCCCTATGCTGGGAACTTCTAAACTCTCTTTCCCTGGGCAATTCCGCACAGCCCAGGGGTGCCACAATGGTGGGCACACTTCTGAGTGCCAGCTTGTCCCTGTGAAAGAGCACCTGAACCACAGACACCCTCCCTCAAATTCCCCCACCACCTACAGAGATGGCTGGCCAGCCAGCCCCATTGTTCCCTATGATGGGAACCAACTGCACAACAAAGAATAAAACACGAACAACACAAAATAAAGTTTTTAAAAAATTATTTTCTCCCTTTCAAAGTACAAGTAGGCAAAGCATTATGACACATTACACCAGCAGTCCCCCACACAGAAAAATTAACACAACTCACTTAACATTAGAGAATCACAAAAACACAATTCCTGTCAAAAACACTTTATTTCTTGAACAGCTTTAGGTTACACAGCAGGGGGGCACACCAAAGGGCATGGCAACAGTATCTTACACAAAAATAACACTATTCACTTCACATTAAAGAATCACCCCAAAAAACTGCTGTCAAAACCACTTTATTTCTTTAACTGCTTTAGGTTACACAGTAGGAAGGCACAACAGGGCATGAAAGCAGTGTACTACACAAAAATAGCACAACTCACTTCACATCAGAGAATCACCCAAACACAATTGCTGTCAAAAACGGTGAAGTGGGTTGTATTATTTTGTGTAGTACACTGCTATCATGCCCTGTTGTGCCCTCCTACTGTGTAACCTAAAGCAGTTAAAGAAATAAAGTGTTTTTGACAGGAATTGTGTTTTTGTGATTCTCTGATGTTGAGTGAGAGTTGTGTTATTTTTCTGTGTGGGGGACTGCTGGTGTAATGTGTCATAATGCTTTGCCTACTTGTACTTTGAAAGGGAGAAAATAATTTTTTAAAAACTTTATTTTGTGTTGTTCATGTTTTATTCTTTGTTGTGCAGTTGGTTCCCATCATAGAGAACAATGGGGAGGCTGGCCAGCCTTCTCTGTAGGTGGTGCGGGTGTCAGGGGGTGGTTGTCTGTGTGTCAGGTCAGGTGCTCTTTCCCAGGGACAAGTTGGCACTCAGAAGTTTGCCCACCATTGTGGCACCCCTGGGCTGTGAGGAATTGCCCTGGGAAAGAGAGTTTAGAAGTTCCCAGCATAGGGAACAAAGGGGGAGGGCTGGCCAGCATGTTCCTGCGGTTATGGGTGTAGGGCTGCTGGGGGTGGATTTGGGTCTGTGAGGGGCTAATGTGGGGATTTGGGTCTGTGTGTGGCAGCTGGGGGGGGAATTGGGTTTGTGTGGGGCTGTAGGGGGTGGACTTTGGGGGCTGAGAGCACCTACTTGGGGAGGCCATGAAATGCACCCCCAAGTGGGAGCTGGCTGAGCCTTGGTGGGGGGTGGGAGTAGAGATGGGAGAAGGGCCCCAGAGGGTTGGGGGGCATTTTGCATGCAAAATGCCCCCCCTGGCAAGACAAGCCTCCCCCAGCTGTAAGTAGTAGAGAAAAGATCACCTACTTGGGGAGGCCATGAAATGCCCCCCCAAAATGGGAGCTGGTTGGGGGGCATGGCCCCCCAAAGTCCAATCGATCTGAAACTTGAGGGGTTGTTAGAGGGGAGTTAGAGGAAGGCCCCCACCAATTTTGGCTTGATTCAGTGGGAAAATGCCTCCAGAGGCTTTTTTCCATTGAAAAGCAAGCAAAATGCTGCCCCGAATCACCCTGAATCGATTCAGGGAACGCCAGGTCGGGTTTCCCAAATCGATTTGGGTTTCCCCGAATCACCTCGAATCAGGGTGATTTGGGGGTTTTACGGGTTTAATTAACCCGAACTGCACACCCTACTCATAGGGTATTGTGACAAATTTTTGATGAGCATTGTCCCTTTTTGCCCCACCATGGCTATGGGCCTGGGTTCTACTGTGTTATTACATATGGGTCCAGAAACAGTGCTGGGAAAGTGGGAAGTATGCTCAGCAAAACAATGGCAGACTTACATAGGAGATCTAAGGGCCAATTCTCCCTCCCCCCTCCCCCCCCCATGAGTATCTGCATACAGAGGAATGCAACTGGCTGCAATTTTTGTGATTGTGTCTGAATAAAAAATGGTGGTAGACTTTGCAAGGTGGGATTTTACATCAGCCTTATTAATTCTATTATTTAGCCAACTTTTGAAAGGCACAAACTATCCAAAAATAAGAACAAGGTCAGGAGTTTGTACAATGAAAGGCTGCCATACCATCACCAAAGCTTGTGCAGATGCTACGATGTATATCTCAGAAGAACATTTTATGGTGGGCATCATTATAGTTGGTAATAAATTCAAAGGCATGATATGAATATTTGTTTTGGAGAAAGTTCAAAACCTTTTATTTTAGATTGTTCTTGTTGTTTTTTCCCCTATATTATGCATGTTCCTGTATGTTGATTAGACATGGGCACGAACAGCATTATGAACAGAAAAAACCCACGAACAGGCTAATCTGCTGTTCTCGAACAAGCTGTTCGTGAGGCCCCATCCTAACCGAACAGGTGGTCGTTAAAAGCCTCGTTCATTAGGCAAGCCAGACAGTCTGGCACCTGCTGCAATCTCCTTGGCAACTGGAGGCAAGGAGGGACTGAACTTTGTCTGAACTTCTTCTGGCTTTCCTTCTGGCTTTAACCGTTCAAAGTACTTCCAGCAGGAAGTCCCGTTTTTGCCACTGTGAAGAGAAAGTGACAGCCAACAGGGAGACCCGTGGATCATGCCTTTTCTGGAGTGCATCTCTCTGAAACTTCAGAGAGAACAGTGAGGACCATGTCCCCTGCAAATTTGGTGGGTATTGGACATTGGGAAGGTCAGTTTGTGGGGTGTTTAAAGGGCCTTGCTCCTTGCACGTGGCAGGAAAGGGCCCTTTAAACTATCAGCTGGCAGGCAGCAGGGGGGAATCCCCCCATGCCGCCTGCCAGCTGATAGTTTAAAGGGATCTTTAAAGGGCCAGGTGAGTGGGTTTGAGGGGAGGGGGACTAAGTGGCGGTAGGGGGTTCTGGCCCCCACGAACAACGAACAACGAAAAATGAAAATGTCTGGGAACAGTTCATGTTTGTCCATGTTCATTGTTCGTGGATGGCACCGAACGACAAACAGGGTGTTTGGGGTTTTTTTTCTGTTCATGCCCATGTCTAATGTTGATTAGTAAACATGGATATACAGTTTGGTTTTAATCCTGTTCTGGGAAAGTAATACCAAATGGGTCCAAAACATTGTCAGCTATTGTCATTGGTGGGATGACAATTCCAAGCAGGATGAAATACAAAGCAAAGCTCTATAACTACTTTGGCAGTGGTGAATCTTTGCACCTTTCAATTAAAGTTTACCTAGCAGATTATGCTATACCGATGTACCCAAGAGCTCTTCTACACTTGTTTTTTGTGCAGCAGACATAGCATTGCTTCCCAGTCATTACTCTCCTTGTTTTCCTTCAAGTTTTCCCTTGTCTTTTTTCAGACCACTGTGGTCAGAGAAAAATCTGTGTGTGTGTGTGTTGGGGGGGGGGAATGCAATAGCAACAACCACAAATGATACTGCGTGTAAGGAAGGTGAAAAACCAATGCAATTAAGAAGCCAAGCTATAGAAAAACGTGGTAAGGAAAAGCCCCAATATATAAATGAACTGACAAATTCCTTGTTCCAAAGCTAACAAGTTCAGACTAGAAAGATTTGTCTTATGTATATTCTGGAGCCAGTGATGCAAGCATCATTATTTTATATCCTCTATTAATATGTCTGGATTAGTTTTTTATATCAATAAAAATTACATTTCAGAACAATATGCTAAAATTTCGTTGCTTTCTTGTTGCTTTCAGTACTTACTTCAGGAGGTCTTTGTCCTTGTTCAGGTGCTGGAAAAAGGATGGCTCACAGATGAGCTGGTTTTCTTGACAAACCTGCTTACACGATTTCCCAGGGCCAGCAATTTTAACTTGGAGAGCACTTAATGGCGGCCACATTACTTGTCCATGGCAGAAATCCTGCAGGATTGCAGTGCATCTTGTTACAAAAGAAACCACTCTAACAATGCTTTTCCATTTAATATACTGGTACCATTAGAAGGTTCAAATAATTTAAAGACAATTAAATCAATGTGACAGGTACAGATTCCAAGGCCTAGATGCTGTGTCACCTCTACCCAATTTACCCACACATTTTATCTCTAAGCTGATACTGCTTGGTGACTGTAAGAATGTCGGTTGTGATTTCTATAGGCTGCAAAGTGTATTAAATGTTCTTATTCAGACAATCCCAAATGAAAGAGTGGCTCAGCCACAATGATCACACAAAGCAAAAGGAAATAAACCCAGTATTTACTTCTACTGAGCGAAAGAGAGACAGACAGACCAACAGAAAGAATGAATGGCGACAACAACTAGATCTTAAGAAGTCACTACAAGAGAGGCACTGTTTGAATGGGGCATGAAATGTAGAGCAGGTTTATCTGCAAGCCAACTATACTCCCACTGGCTTACTATCTTCACATAATGATCTTGCATGATGATGTTGTTCTAAGGAGTCCTTTCCTGTGCAGTTCTGTGCCACATAACTTATCTGTAGAACACTGCATCTGGTAACTCAATCAGAATAAACAAAGCAAGTATTTCTGCCCACAACACACACTTAACTTGTGGAATTCATTGCCACAGGACATAGTGACAGCTACCAGCTGAGATGGCTTTAAATAGGAATCAAACTCATTCATGGAGGATAGTGGCATCAATGACAGCTAAACGCAGTCTCCAAGTTCACAGGTCAGTACTGCCATACCTCTACTTGTAACAATTAAAGAGAGCAATGCGGTGAACAGATATCAATATATAAGCGAAAACATTACCCACGTTATATCATATGTCTTCAAATTTATTAGACTCTATATACATACGTATCAATCCTACAATTATTAACGTTAATGAAAACCACATATACAATCCCCCTACAATCTGGTCAGTAATCACATTTATACAGGCGTCATAAAGGCTTATCTTCACAGATAATAAAGTGCTAAGTGCTCAAAGTGCTTCTGTCGTTCTTATTGCACACGATAATAAAGTGCAAAGTGCAAATGCTCATTTAGCACCATATGAACACCAGTCCTTGCAATGACATTCAAGATCCAAAACGCCTGATGATCCAACCATGGGGTTAATGCAGTGTCAATAATTCATGCCAGCAGACCATAGAAACCACAGAACATAAATGAGTCCTTGAATATTCCTTATGGCACAAACCAATTCTTCTGTGATAATAATTCCTCTAACGGGTGGTCTAGATCCTTATCAAGCCCATTTCAAGAATATCTTTTTCAAAGAATACAGTCATTGAATCACCTTCAATCATATCTCTTAGGTACCCACTAATACGTCCACTATGCCTGAAATCTACATATCTCCATACTTTACTCCAAACAAGAAGTGCTCCTAAGATACGACTCCACTAGGTCATCATCAGATTGCTCCCCAATGTTGTCCCCTTTTTTGTGCTAAGTTGGCAATTGCACCAAGATAAATGCATAACAGTCTCCTGGAAGCACAAAACTCTGCCATAACATCACAGAAACTGAAAACAACAGAACGGAGAACCTCTTCAGTTTTACTAGCTAGGTAAAGACTAGACTGAGTTATACTAAATAGGGAGATAGGTGGGAAGCAGTTATGCTTGAAAGAAATACTTTAAAATATAAGTTTTCAATTCAGTTAAAATTGCATTTTCTCTTCATCATAAATAAATATTTATTTGGCATTAATGCAATTTTCTAACCCTGAGAATGGCAAAGAATGACATTCATTTATTACATCCATGCCTTTTAACAACCTAATAACATATTAGAACTATTTTTAAATAAAAAGTCTGAAGGCAACATTTGCAATCTCTCCCCCAAAGACTAGAAATTATGAAGCACTGTGATTTTAAAAAGTCTTCTTTTGAAAAATTCCAGAAGTGTTGCTGTGTTAATATACCAAGCAGAAATAAACAGGAGTCTTGTGGCACTTTCAAGACTAACAAATATTTATTCTAGGATAAGCTTTTGTGGACTAGAGCTCACTCGTTGAGGAGTGAACAGTGTGGTAGAATGAGTTTTAAGATGCCGTAAGATTATGGGTTTTTTTTGCTGAGTTAATGAAAATAGTTGCACTGCTACAAATAGGCCTTTACTGTTCTATTCATTCAAACGATGCAAAACCAAATTATTCAAAAAGGCTTTTTAGATAGGAGGAAAGTATTGTAGGGAGGGGGTCTCAGATGCTTTGCTAATATTAGGGACCACAGACTTCACCACTACGTTGCCTTGCATATTATCTGTTGCTTTGAATATGTACTCCTATAGACTACCTGTGCTTCATGTTGTCTAATGTAAGTCTAGAATTGATTATGTTCTGTTTCAGCAATTTTTCAACTCTGTATTGGATCCTTGCTAATGCTATGTCTTTGCAAAGTCCTATGACATTGTTTATGGAACTGTCCTTGACACTGTATGGAAATATCCTTGATACTGATTGTACTAATCTCACACTACGTAATCCACCTTGAGTCTCAGTGAGAAAGCCGGACTATAAATGACATAAACAAACAAACAAACAAACAAACAAAGAACAAGCATAAAAAATAGTTAAACAAATTTAAAAAAATATTGAAAGTATACCTGTTTCTCTATGAAAACATTCATTCTCTGAAGCATTCCTTCACACATGAATTCATAGGGTAAGTAAGGTTCAATCTGTTAAAATAAAATCATACATTTTAGTTACGCTTTAGAAAATAACATTATTCAATGTATAACTATGTATAACATTATATAACAATGTATAATAATAACATTATATAACAATGTATAATAATGTATAACATTATTCAATGTATAACTATGTATAACTATGCTACAAGTTTGGATAAGGGCTTGTACATTGGTTAATATGATAATATCTTTGAAAGTAACTTATTTGTAAGTATCCTCTTTAACAATTCAGTTTCATTCAACCATCTATCATGGATATTCCTGTTTCTATCAAAATAAAACTGTTAAAACAACTTTCATAGTTATAGCATTTCCTATTTAATGCACTCTGCTCTATAAGCTATTCAAAGTAGTTCATCTTTAGATTTTAGGTTGGACGGAGAATCGGCTTGTAAAATGACTCTTCCCTGCCTCCGTTCTCCATTCTTCAGCGGCCCTTTCCCATGACAGCTGAAAAGCTGCTTTGTTGAGAACCACATGGGATATAAGTGCAGGGAGCTACAGTGCAAAAGGAAAATTGTAGATCCCTTTCCCTTCTATGGACTGAACTTTTCTCCACTCACATCAAAGCTACTTTGGATACAACTCAGTGATTACAAACAGAGACAGGTTTTAACCTTTTGGTTCAAAATGGCTCTCACTGCCTTCTCAACTTCAGAAAGATCATTGATGTTCACAGTCCAGACATGAGGCTTCCCAATGTAAACTTCAGCATAGGGATGTTGAGATGTTAACTGAAATTAAAAAACAACAACACCACAGACATGGCTGACCATCACAATATTCCTAGATCCATAGGGGAGTTTCACAGTTATGCAGTGTATAGATAGATTAGTATTTCTACCATTTAAACATTTCTTTATTAATTTTACTCCTTTGCCTTGTTTACCAAGAAGTAGATAAGAATGACTGCAAAGCCCTATTCCTCTAAAATGCATGACCAAATGTGGTTTTCTTCCCCAACTGCACTGCTCATTGGATCAAATCCAGTCTGCGGGACTTCTGATGAGCTGTTCAGTAGTGTTTACAGTATGAGGAGCGGAAGTTCCCCCAGTGTTTTCCAATACCATATACTACCTCTATGGCACGATATGAGCTTTCATTGCAACACAATAGAAACACCAGGAGAATCTCACCCTGCAATTTATCATCTCAGGACATCAGGATAGTATAATACAGCTGAAGCAATAACTGTCAACCTTCAAATTGATGTTCGAAACTTTTTTGAGAAAGTTGTGCAACAGAACTTACTGTTATTGTCCACACAGTGAATACACAGCAAATACAACCAGAAATATACACACAGTTTTAATAACAGGAATGATAAATGGTAGCATTAATCGCTTACCTCCCGGAGGGTTGGTTTGCCTCTGAAGAAGTCTGTGTTTTTGCTGCTTTTGGGGGGACTGAACTTTGGATTCAGAAAAGCACATCCATTTGCAATGGCCTCTAAGGGAGCAGGTCCCTCATATGGAAAACCAAGACCCACAAAAAGCTGCAAAATATAAACATTCATATCAGCCTCCTCTTTATATTTGTCCTTAGAGAACAGGAAAATTGAGTTGACCTAAAATAACATATACACTTAGAAACAAGATTAATATAAGTCTTAAGGATTGCCTTTAAAAAGAACACCAACTTGTACATTTAATATAAACTCATCAGAAATAATTAAGTAAATGACCATACTAGGCCAATGTACTAAATCCAGTTTTCTCCTCCCCAGTTTCCCCATGCAAATTGTCTTTCAATGTCCTTGTTGCTTTGAAGGCATACCACAGAAATCAAGGAGCTTGGCCAAGTTTGTGACAGTGGATGTTGTCAGGCAGGGCCCAGAAGTGACAAGATCTTATTAACCATTCCTGTTAAGTGATTTTCCTGGCAATATATGGAAGGGGCTATAGCATTCATTCCTTTATATATTCTTAAAAGAAAAAGAAGGGGTTTCTTTGCTTTAGTTGTCTCACATTTACCTCAAAAAATCTTTTCTGTCGAGTACATTTGTATCTCGTCCTTCTCCCCAAGATCTCAGGAAAGCATACAGGGATCTCACTTTATGTGACTGATTCAAGGTTATTCAACAAGATGGGGATTTGTATCTGAGATTTCCAAGACCGTAGCTTGAAATTCCAGTGATCAATGAACAGAACCAAGTGTTAACTGAGTTTCAGAAAACACTCCTAACTTCAAGTTAGTGAAGGGAAGGGAAGCAAGCAAGCAAGAATTGTTTCTTTATAACCAAAAGATACAGTGTGAGAGGAAAGGGAGCAGGAACATCTTATTCCATTTTGATGCAGGAAGCATTTTGCCTGTGAAATAGTTGAAATATTCCTGACATATATATATTTTACTAAACTTTGACTCATCTCCGTTAAAATAATTAAAAATCCTAGGTACTCTTGGGACCATCCCTAAGTAACTGGGGCATTGTATGGACCTGGAGTGGAAAGACACTATATCCTTGTGGAGTCAGCAGGATCATGCCTGGATTAATTAGTTTATTTACAGAATAAATATGGCCGGTGGGGTGTAATCAAGAATGACTGACTGATCTATTTACAGAATTTATACCTTGCCTTTCTGCCCTCATTAGGACCAAAGTGGCTAACATACATAATAAAAAATACATCTTAAAAACTAATAAAGTCAAGTACACACCACTCAAACAATAAAGTTAAAATATATATAAAGAAAAACAACAATTAAAATGCTCTCCCTCTCATATGTCTACTTTGCTTACTAATCCAGAGTTCTTAAGTCAGCAAAACACTGTGTCCTGCAGCAGTCCAAATAGCATAAGCTTTCTCATCTAGGGAAGGTAGTACTAACTCCAAAAGATATCTTCTCAAGTGAAATTCTTCCAATAGCATAAAACTTCCACTTACAAACAGCAGGTGGCAGCACAGTTTGCTGGAAAATGCACTTCGTGTACTCACCGTCACCACCACACACAACTGTTCGAGACCTTAAAAGTAACAGGAAAGGGCATCGAACAGCTGCTTTTCAGCATTTTTTTTGGCATGTTATCAGAAACATGTGGAAGAGGAAGAATGATTTATGTCTTATACTGCATCATCCCACCAAAGCCTCATATTTCCCGTTTTTACTACACCCTGTCACTTGGCACAGCGACTGAAATGTTCATTATGAAACAAGTAGTCAAATGAAGTTATCTGAAGTATGAAAAGAACAGAACACTGCTGTACTCCTCTGGCAACTTAGGTATCACATGTTAGGAGGGAGGTAATATCATCTGAACCCTCCCTAACATGGGTTTCTGAGTTGTAAACTTTGACCTAGGTACCCTGAAATCACTGATGCCACATTTGCACAGGTACATCTGTAATTCCAGTAACTTCTAGCACAAAACATTTATAGTATTGTTAAAGTGAAAGATTCTAAATGTAAAATGAGTGGCATATGCTGAGAGAGAGAACACAAGAACCCCTGGATGCAGAAACAATAAATACTTCACGTAAAATAGAATATGAACATATCCTTCCAAAAGACTAATAAAGCAAAGAGCCATATTGTGACATACATATTGTGACAGACTGCATACCGAAAAAGAAAATGCTCTTCAGTGAGATGATTCAAACTCAACTGGTGTACTGAATTGTATTTTCAAGCCCTCTCTCAAAAATTTTAAGCAGCTTTCAGAAATTCAGTACTTATGGAGGGCAACAGGACCGATTTCTGCATTGCCACAAGTAAGTAACCAAAAAGTTGACAAACTACGATAAGCAATTAAACTATATCTTTTAATTAGCTCAGACAAACACAGCTGAACCATTAATTAAAGGATATAAAATGTCACCAACAATTCAGCAGTGGCCAGGTTTTTAATTAGTTAGAGAAAATGGTCCTGTTGTGCAGATAAGCATACTCCAAATTTTCCTTCGGAACCCTTTGAATATTTTTTGTTTCCTGTTCCATGTCACTGATTTATTTAACAAAAGCTCCTCAGGGGAAAGTGGCTGCATGCTGCATCCTGCATGTCTTGACAGCACAGCGGTTTCTGTTACCACTTAATGATAAATACAGCACCAACTGTTCTCCACTCACATTAAATAACTTCTATTTCTTCAGCTAAGTCTGTCTAAGAAGTAACAACATTAGCCACTTAGCCAAGGTGATCAAAATACAGAAAATGTATACACAATTTTTGTAACAAGATTTCCCCCCCAAAACAACTTCATTTGCTTTAAAGATGGATGTCATTTGTTCATTGTTGTAGGCATAACTTCAGTTTTTAGTACGTTTGAACTGCAGAAAGCTGTAACAGTCTGTATAATGCTACTTTCAAGTTATTTGTATATTATGAAGGCACATGCGCTACAAACACATGTGCTAGTATGGTTTGGGAATATTTAACATTTGCTGTCTTCCTGTGTGGACACATTTGATTATCTCTTGTATTGTATTGCTTCCCACTTGGAATCCAACAAAGCTTTATAGCTAAATCAATAATCCTCTTCCTTCCTTTGTTTCTTCCTGATTTTTGAAATTACAGATTAAAGTCACGATGGGGCCAACTCCAAAACGGCGACAGAGTATTTTAAATGTCCATCGCTCATCCACCAATCTTGGGACCCTGAACAATTCCAAACTCATCCGAGTCCAAAAGTGTTTCCACTTGCTACAGCCTTTCTTGAAGCCCACGTTGCCTCCTTGTACTTCATGCAGCATACTATGAGGAATAGTCTTGGGAAGAATTCCATGGATTCTAAGAATCCTAAACTTGGAGAGCAGGATGCACAGTTTGTTGCAAAGCTGCCTATAATCTTCCCCACACTTCTCTCTTGTCACTATTGTAAAGACTGGGATACCTTTTGTGTGTGCAATTCAGGTCATCAGGAGTATAACCAGCAGCGATTCCATGATTTCAGTGGCTGGAAACACGAGGCTGTGTGTGTGTTATGTACCGTCAAGTCGATTCTGGCAATTTTATGAATTAATGACCTTCGAAATGCCCTGTCTTTAACAGCCTTGCTCAGGTCTTGCAAAATGAAAGAGTGGCTATAATGCAAGTAACACACAGTTCTCAATACTGTGGACTATTCTCAGAACATTAGAGGAGGCATTATACAGCAGCTATATTAAGAACAGTATAAAGTATGCATTATCTGTTTGCTGTATATTATCCTACTCTTACTACATTGTTTTTATGCTTATGTAACACTGTTTTCTGGATTGTTTAACATACGTCTAACTCTATGCTTTCTTTCAGAGTGCTGTAATCCTCGTCCTATCATATTGCTTATTAGACGTCTCATCTTATTGATTGCATTGACTCACACAGTGTAATCCACCTTGAGTCTCAGTGAGAAAGGTGAGCTATAAAAAAAATAAGCACAGATGTCCAAAATTCTCCTCCTTTTTAAGCACAGCAGACATCTTAGTGTGAAGTAAAGCATAACAACACATGAACCAGGAAGGCAATTTGTTTTTAAGCAGCCTGAGCACGAAATAATTCAACTTGGGAGAATTTAAGGGGACAATCGATATTCTCACCAAGCCAGTAATCTACTATAAGTGGTAGAGAAAGACAGATTCCTCCCAATTGTAATAGAAGACAGAACATATGGAAACGCTTTTGAGCACATTCAAGTTGTATTCATGTTATTTTTCCTCCCTTGTTTTAAAGGACTGCGTTTAGGCATATAGATTAACACACATAACAGCCATATTTTATATACTAATAATAACCAACCGGCCTTGAACTGTGGATACTTAAATCTGGAGATTGGAGCCATGAATGAACAAGTCAGATCTTTGTAAACATCTGAAAAATGCCACAGATTTGAAGAAAAATCTGAAATCTAAAAAAAAAAATTGAGTTTTTAAAATCCCAAACGATAAGAGGAGTGCCTGTAGCATAATAAGAGGAGTGCTTATAGCTTTAATCAGATGTCCCCAGTGGCTGTTGCTAGACAACCATAACAGCCAGTATTCCGGACATGGTTTCTATCAGTAAAAAGCAGGGAGGGGGTAGGCCCTTTCCAGGACTGTTTTGGCCTTTGAGGAGGACTCATTAGTACCAGGCCAAGAAACAACTACCAGACAACTTGATACTTCATGACTTGCATGACTCCACTGCTTACTACTGTTCAACAGCAGGCACCCCACAAAAGCCAGTGTAGTGTAGTGGTTAGAGTTTCAGAGTAGGATCTTGGAGACCTAGGTTTGAATTACCACAGCTGTGGAAGCTCACTGAGTGACTTTGATCTGGTAGTCATACACTCTCAGCCTAATCTACCTCTCAGGGTTGTTGTGAGGATAATATGGAGTCAAGGAGAGTAATGTGAGCTGCTTTTGGTCCCCATTGTGGAGAAAGGTAGTATGTAAATGAAATAATAAATATAGATGAAGATGGGGGCAGATAAAAGGTAAGTTATTTAGTGGGTTTGGAGGAGAGAGAGATGTAGGGAAAGGCAATCAGAAAGAGAGAAAGAGGAAATAGTGTGGAGAAGTGGATACAGTAACTCCTGACAATTGCAAGCCACCCAGCAATCACCTACCACTGTCAGGCATCCTGGACAAACAGGTGCACACACCTCTGCATCCTGCCATGATGACATCACCTTCAGAAGTGACGTTGTCATGTGTGGGGGCAGGAGGGCACATTCACTTTGCACCAGGGCCAAATCCTTAAGAATCGGCCCAAAATATAATGGCACATTGTGGTGGGATGTGGAAGTGCATGCATGAGAGATACAAAGGTAAGAACTATACCCGTACACCCGCCGCCATCACAATCTCCTGGCAACCCTAGGATACAGGGGAAAGTGAAATACCCCCCAGAAGACTCTACTGGATCCCCACCACACAACTGGGCTATAGAGGAGAGGCTGCCAGGCTGGGGAGAGGGAGAGGTGAAGTCAGGGAGTTAGAAAAAGGGGGGCGGCAAAGACAGAAAGAAGCAGGAAAAGAAAGCAGGAAAGCAGCAGGAAAAGTCTATGGGGGCAGGAAAGGGAAAGAGGACATGGGGGGAGGGGAGAATGAGATGCCCCCCCACAAGTCCTTGCAGGTCCCCCCACTTGTAATATCTAATCCTGCAGGTGGAATGGGCATATATTCACCTATTTCACAAACAATATGAGTGAAAAGTGGCCCTAGCATCTTCAGGAACTCATCTAATTTGTCAGGCAACTTTAGTTGTTTCCAGTAACATGGAAATACCATGCTCACAGATGTTTGAGCATATAGCAATACTTTCCTGAGGTAATCAGTTATAGTTTCAACACTATTTATGAGATAAATTTCAGGTTTCAAATTAAGCACCAATCTCCATATCTCAAAAATGTTGTACTCTTTTCCAATAAACTTGAGCCCTGGGATATAATCACCACCATATATGAATATAATTTTATTTGGGGGGAGCTACAAAACCAGCACCTACTGCTGATAGAGAGGGAAGTTTAGATAGTCTATTTGGCATTAGTTGCCATGGATGCAACATTTTAAAGCAGTTCTCTCTTATTTATATGATGGAAGGATTATTATCAACAGTTAACTAACAAACAGTAACTCAAAATTCTCAGAATATTTTAGATGACAAAGATTGGCAACAGATTGCTGCATTTAAAAAAAAATCCCTTGCACTTTTAGAAATGAATGGATAACAAAGGGATAATTATATCTATATACATTCTCTTCCTTCATTTGTTTTTAATTTGTAAGCTGGATATGTTGTTTGTTCTGTATACTAGTTCTGACTATATATTGTGGTATTTCAGTATTTTTTTTTAAAGAAAAGAAAGAAAATGAGTCCCAAGTAGTGCTGCAAAACAACAAATCCCCAAAAGTTTCAGATATTGAAACTACAGCACCTCTGAGTCACGTTTAGGCAATTATAAGCAGTTTAAAGGAACACCACTCATAGACAAGCAAGTTAAGTGTTTGCTAACTTGGTCTGTTTCAAGATAGAGATATGCTCCCACTATTTCTCAACAGAAGTCAAAACTTGATCTCATGATTGAATTTCTTTTAAAAAGAAAAGCTAATGTTTTAGGGGGGAAACTGTTCTTTTGAAAACAAAGCAATTGAAGCACCCTTGAAGTACAACCTGACATGGAGAACGTTGAAAGTCAGTGGAATCTTCTACAGTTTGCAGGTGAATATATTGCAAGATGCCATTGCAACAACCATGATGCCAAATGGTACATTTTAGAAATCCCTAAAGGACAATAAATGCATACCTCTCAATATTTTAAGGGTTTAAAATCTACCAGCCAACTTACTTTGGTCTCTCTAAGCAGGAACTGTAAATCCCGGCCACTTAAGATACCATGGTTCTTCACATATGTGGGCATGTAGACAGTACTTGTCCCATGAACAGTTCCATGGACTTCTGTATAGGTGTGAATGATATCCAAATAAGACTTCTTATCCTAGAATAAGGCACAAGTCAGCCAATGTGAATCCTTACTCAACTTTCTTAAAACAACGAAGTAACTTAGGCCCATTACTTTAAGGTTCAATAAAAGGTATAAATGTATAAGAATTAGTCTATAAATTCTATAAATGCAATTAGTTTATAAAACATTTAGTATAATTGTAGTCTCACGCATAAGACATCAAAGGGATGGCCGATAATTGCAATGGAATCAAACATTGTTATGAGCAGTAATTGATACATAATTTCTCTGCAAATAAAAGGTTATTTAACTGGTTCTTAAAACTTGGTGGGAAAAGAAACATTTTCTATGTTCTCTGCAGTATCAAGATAAAACAAAACTGTGCTACACTTGAGGCCTGTACATCTGACCTAGATGAACACTCACTGTCCCCACGCTAGTATTCTCTCACATAATTTTTTCTTTTCTCCTCCTCATCCCACCTTCCCATGCATGTACTCGAAAACAGCAAGTCCCCTCAGTATATTGCAGTGTAATATTGTTCCTTACACTCTGCTATTTTATATTTCACCCTTGACGAATTTTGGATGGGGATCTTGAATTGAAGTCCCAAGTTTTGTTTACAGACAGGGGTTAGAGAAATATAGAGAACTGTTGGTATTTTGGCTGGGGATTTTTTAAAAAGTTGATCTGCCTTCCTTCTTTCTAAAATTCATTCAAAGATGGATTGTGAAGCACTAAGTAGCCTTTGGAACACATAGCGTGAATGCTGCTGCTCAAATGTGCAGGTCAGTAACCTCAAAGTCTGGTTTTATAGTCAGACGCTAAAAGCTCCCTTTGTCTTCAGTACCATCCAAACAGTATGAGCTCGCGACTGCATTCCTCAGTTCCATCACATGCAACTGCTACACTATTCCCTGTTTGTGTCCAAATTGGTTAAAAGCCATTTACAGTTGTTTGTTCAATTTGGGAAAAAAAATATTCCTTAGAAAAATCTTGGAAATCTAGGACACCCAAGCATCCTTTCCTTTACATTTTAAAATAGGGGTACACCAGCTATATTTTCATGTGACAGTATGTAGTCAGATTTTACTACCGTGCATATGAGTTCAGGGAATCTTAGGAAATGATAGGTTGATCTTGCTAAATCATCGTATCACAAAACATTTCAAGTCTGGCATATTCTCACCTTCCTTATGCTTTAGATCAAGAACCCAAGCTAGCTTTGATATCAACATCTGATCACACAAGTTCAATACTGAACATCCCTTCAAAAACAGGCTGAAGGGACTACATTCTAAAGTCTCTGAGCAAGACACATAGTTTCTGGACTTGTTTGGAAGTAACAAAAAGGATACATAATTTTCTTCTTGCATGGAATCTATACTGCCTTTGTTTTACCTGCAATCATGACGACTTGCATGTGCATGAATGTTTGGAGAAAGGAATTTTATGTTGCAAGGGTCTTTGGGGGATGCAGTGTTCCTCTTACAGCTGCTCCTCTTACTTACAGATGCACACATGTACACACAGGTCTTGCAGGGCTGATGGCAGGTTTTGCCCTATTTGAAACATTGCAAGTGTAGCACTTTACTTCTTCTCACAAGGTGAATGGAAACCAATTATTTAAAGAATTGTAGTTTGATCCCTACTTCTGGGTGATCTCATCAACTGCCAATCAATCCTTCTCTTGTCAGCATAGCCGAGTCTCTATTTTGTTGCTTGCTTGGGTTATTATACTGAAGCATAATAATAAAGTGTTGGGAAATTATATAAGCGCGCGCGCGCGCGCGCGCACACACACACACACACACACACACACACACACACACACGGAAATCAAATGTGATTTTAATAATTAACTGAGGACATGTTTTTTATACTGTAAATAAAAGCCACTGAAATAATTACTATTCAAATAACTGTGTCCTCAATTATTCTTTTCCTTTTTGGGTGCATCTTACTCTACTATACAATTAAAAAATATTTTAAAAGCTGTGAAAACCAGACTTGAGGGGAAACCACAATTCCCACAGTGCTTTGAAAAACTATGCATGTACAAAACTCCACCTGATTCAAATACACTGGCAGCCATTACCGTCACTAAGGAAAACAGAAAGGAATAGCGAAAGATAGGATTTTAAAAAAAGAAACAATTGATTTGCCAACAGTTTCTATGCTTGATAATTGATTTAACTCTGTATTTTGGCTGTAGACAATGTGAACACATTGCTGGGAAGAAGCACAGCTGCCCTCTGAACAGGCCCAAGCAGGTTATGAGCACTCGAGCCAGTTATCAAAAAAATTGGCTGTTTGATCGTGACTGCCAATCAGGATGTGATCCACACCAGCTGGTATCTGAGCATCCCTAATTAAGACAAGAGATGTGCGATCAAATTTCCTAACATTAAAAATGTTAACTTTCAAAAGTAACCACAATGGTCTCCTATTCAGACCCAATGCAGTACTGGGGAATGTTTGTTTTAAACCTTCTCTGCACACAATTTTCCCAACAGAAATCATCTTCCCTTTCTCTTTGACCTGCTGTTAGTCATGGTATGAAAAAACAGAAAGGAAGATGGTACCAATATGGTACATCAGGGGGTTTTATTTGTTTTGTTCAACTGTGGCTAACAGCAGCTGGAGGGAGCTAGGATTTCTACTGAGGAAATGATTTGGAGGTTAGCACAACCTGCCTCAAAACAAACAATTAAAGCTGTCCTTTTAATTACTCTTAGCACAGTAAAGGTAAACCAATAATCTGCACTGCCCAGTTTGCTGGGATGCAATAATGCCTATAAATTATGCTTTAAACTGAAAACAGACAAAGCTATAAAGCACACCTATGAAAATGTAATCTACTTATTCTGGAAACAATAGAAAGATCACCTTGAATATTATCTACAGAAACCATGCAGCGTGTACTATAAATAAAGTCAGATTACACGCTGTAAATATCAAAGAAGCCCTTCAGCTTTAAAAAGGGGAAGTTGTGTCTCAATTTCACTGATTTTTTTCCCACCCAGGATTGAAAGAAGAGACAGACACAAGTGTTGGGAACTAATGGGCCATATTTATCTGGCAACAACATATCATTCAACATATATACATGGCAAGGGCCTAACCAGTGGTACAGGTCAGGCCCTGGGGTCACCCTGGACCTCTGCCCTGACCTGTCTGGGCGAGCACCGCTTTCCTGGGTGTGAGCCATCCACAAGCATGGCTGGGACCCAGCCGGCCACGTAAATGGTTCCCCACTCCAAGCCTATAGCACCTCGCCATATATCAGGAGGGCTGTACTTGTCTAGGGGATCTACACGGCAGTCTGCCCTCTCAGCTGGCAGCTGTCAAGCAGTACCAGTGATCCTGACAGACCCCAATCCCCTCCCCCAAATGGGGATGTGCCAAGGGTGCTCACCAGCCCGCTCATTTCTCCCTCTCCTAATCCTGCCACCGCTAGGGCCACTGCTCAGCCCACCAGTGCCCCTCAACTAAATCCAGAAGCCACTGGGCCCCAAGGTAATGGAAACTCCAAGGAAACTCACCTTCTAGGTGCCAACATGTTGGAGACAAGGCTTGGTACCCCATCAGCTGCTGTAGCTCCCATAAAGGAGGCCAGCTAGCAGCTGCCTGGCCCAGGTGAGGTAAACCTTCTTAAGTCTCATTTACTTGTCTCTCTCCTCAGGTTTGCCTCATCCTTCTCCTCCCCTTACTGAAAAAGAGGGTTAATCCCCGACATGCTGCTCCCTTTATGACTCTGTCCCTGGGGGACTGAGTTAACTAATAACCCAGTGGCCAAACTGCAAAACCCAAAGGCAAGACCCAAGATGATATAACCTAGGATTTGAATCATGAGAGCCCGGAGACTGTCACATGACCCACGGACCCCCCCCCCCACAGCCAGGCACGAGGGGCCAGTGGACTTACCTACCTCGTAAATGAGATCCACTGTCACCTCAACATGACTGGATTACAGCAGCCTAGGCCAAATCTGCTACTAGCCTTCAATTGTGCTAATCTGGTAGAAAGATCAGATCTTCTGTGCCCTGTGACAGCTTTGCAGAGTTCAGCAGATGCAATAACACAGCATGCCATTAGGTGGCCTGAGTGACAAAAACAGCTCTTTGATATAACTAGCCACCACCCTAGGACTGTAGATCCTTGCTAAGCCAGTAGAAACAATGTGTACAGCAAACCTCCCTTCAGATCACTGCAAGCACCCCAGCCCATCCTCAGCCAGGCCTTCACTGCTGCTGCTAGTACTCTCTCCAAATAATGTGAAACAATGAGAGAGGCCTAGATAGGCAGGAGGCCTGCAGGGTCTGGGTCTAACCTTGCTTCAGCCCTCCTTACTGATGGACACCGATAGCCCAGTATTTCCTTCCTCCCCTGGGCCACTTCATCATCCTCAAAGGATGAGTCTGCAGGGCCACATTGCAGGAGGTCTATTAGCTGGCTGCTTGCCCTTAGCAGGGCTACTACCCTTTTTGGGTGGCATGATGGAAATGTACAGTAATGTAATGTAATGAAATACACTGTAAAATGTCTGCTTTTTGAGCTTCAAAGCTCAATAGGAATAAAGCACCCACAAAATAGCCCAAATACTGTGTAGGCTGCAGAAGCCTCTATAAAATGGCCACCAATGCCAGGAGGCTAAGCAGGCCACCATGTGACACACTCAAAATGGCCACTCCCAGTACAGGATAAGCTGCAAAGCCCTACCAAAATGGCCACTACTACCAGTAAGTAGGAGGCAAATTAGGTCACAGAAAGCCCACACGCAAAATGGCCACCCCTGGAGCTGTGCATATTGTAGATGCCTTCACAACATGGCCACCATTCCCAGGAAGCTAAGCAGACCACCGGGTGCCACTCTCAAAATGGTCACCCCCAGCACAGGATAAGCTGCAAAAGCCCCACCAAAATGGCTGCTACTGCCAGTAAGCAAGAGGCAAATCAGGCCACATAAATGCCACACACAAATTGGCCACCACTGCCAGGAGGCTAAGCAGGCTCAAAGTGGCTACACCCAACTGAATAAACTGCCAAGCCCTCCCACAAAATGCCCCCTGCTGCCTGAAGGTCTAAGGCCGAGCTATTGCTGCTGTAAATACTCCCTCCCAAGTAAGTGTAAACAGGGAAGGGGGAGCCTACCAGCATCCACCCTGCTAGGCCAGTAGCAATAATGTATGAAGTAATCCTCCCCTCAGATGGCTGCAATTCACCCCTGCTACCTATAGCAAAGCCCTTGCTGATGCTGCTGGAAGTACTCCCTCCCAACAAAGTGAAAAGTGTGTGTGTGTGGGGGGGGATCCTAGGTAGGCCAGAGGCCTATAGGGGCTGGGCCTCACCCTGCTTCAGCCCTTCTGACTGACAGACAGCAGGCCCCAAATGTAAATAAGAAAAAAAAATCCCTGCCAAACCCCTGAGCCTGGCGCTGGGCCCTGGCTCCAGTCCTGGAGTTTGAAGATAGCAAGCAGGAGAATAGCACAGCTTCTCCAAGGCAACCACTGCTGCCTAGACCTGACGGCCTTCAATAAAACCAGCCTCAGAGGAGCTCAGCTTGAAGTATGCTCTGCTGAGGCCAAGCTCAAGGCACCTGCAGGGGAGCAGGGGCGGAGCCACCTTATAAGGCTCTTGGCTCTGCCCTCTCCTTAATCCCGATTGGCTGAGAAGTTGTCTGCCAGCTCTTCTTCCTGCGGGGAGGCAAAAGACAGCCCCTAGCCTTAAGCAGCTACACTGCTGGCTGGGTGGGCTGAATTATTAAGCTATCTAGGACGTTTTCCATTTCTGTTGCCTCTTTACGAATAAATAGGCCAAATACACAACCAGCATTCATAAATTCTTATACATTAGGCTTCAATCCAAATTTCACTGTGTGGGGGAGATGAAAACCAATTGTTAAGAGACAAACAGCCTGACTGTGAGTTGTGGCCCATGCCAGCTTCTGGTTCAGAAGAGGAAAGACTGTTTGGCATCCTCCCAGCACCATTCTGAGGTTTGCAACAACATAAATGGCTACAGGGGATCTAGAAGCATTACTAGAGCCTCTGAGAAGCTTTATGATGCCTCCCTAATCATGTCAGAAGAGGGTTCAGAAAAAGATCTATGAGAAGCAACTCCTGATGTTAGCTACAGGGTGATGTACAGTAAAATACAATTTAGCCAATGCTAAATTGCTTTGTAAGCTGAATATAGTAAGTAGTACCACTTTAAATATGAAGGAAAACATCTACGGGTATTGAAAAGTATTTTGTAAGTAACTAGATGTGAGAACTTTGGATCTGAAGAGTTGCAAATGGGAACTGTGAATTTTTTCAAGGACAGATTCACGTTTAGAAATCTTCTGTTCTAATCAGGGAGCACTGAGAGGTCAACCACCCATGAAGACATTTAAGTCTGTAGCACTATTAAGCACTGTTCAGAATTTATTTGGCAAACAGATTACTTTCCAGAAACACATTTTTAGTAATAGAATGCATACATGCAGAAGTGATGTATTTGTTATAGCCCCTGCTCTCTTTGTTCATCAGTATGCAAATGAACAGTGACCATTAAATTATGCATTTGTTTTAAGTAAGTGCTTCCATTAGACCATTCAGAGAGAGAGTTTTACCTTCATTCATACACAAAGTACAATCAATCAACAACCAAAGATTTTGGTTTAACACTGACAATATGAAAAGGTAGAAGGGCAGGAGATCAACATTTTAAGTGTTGGATAGAAAGATTCAGCCAGTTCTCAACACAGAACTGGTTCAGAATGGGCTAGGCTAGCATTTCTTTTTCAGAGTGGAAAAATAAGTATCACAACATTAAATTATATTTTAAATCACAACAACAGATTCCACCAGCAAAACAGCCTGTTCATTTAGTATTTTTTCTTGATAGCTATAATAAACCTACCATTTACAAAAGACACTTTTGTTGATCTTTGACTACAGAACTGTTATGTAGTCTACCTACTTTTAAAAAACCTCTCACATCAAAGAAACCGGATGACAAAACCTCATGTTTTATTCCCCACCACCACCAAGACAACAGTAACATGATATAACCCTCAGATGGAGTTGGGATTTCAGAGTTGATTAAAATTTCAGAAATTTTCTGTGTAGCAATCAGCTGCAGCACCACAGGGATAGAGGGCAGGGGGAGAGAGATGTAGTCTCCTTTGTAACCCATGTATTTCAAGACTTCCTCGCCCCTGCAAAAAATACTGTCCAAAAGTTAACTGGACAGTCTGCCATTTTTTTAAAAAAATGTGTATGACTTAACAGTTATGCAGGCGTTTCATAAGATAAACAAGTTTATTAGTCAATTAACTGCCTAACATCATGGCAGCACAGTATGGTCTACAGAACCTAAGATTGCCCTGTTAGTCTCCTGACTGAACCTAGCTCAACTCTAGTTCCTGCAAATCAAAAAAGGTAACTAGGAAAATTAAAATACCTTATGTCATACAGGTGAATTTGCCTACATGTCTCTGGTGCAATGACTGATATCTTTTTAGCTTGTCTGGGCAACTACTACTATGAAGAAGTGGTTGTATTGGATTGAGCTGCATTTCATAATCAAGATGGTGGATTCTTTTTAAAGAAAGCCCAGAATATTGATGGCCAGTGTAGTATAGTGGTTAGAGTGCTGGACTAGGATCTGAGCTCACCATATTCAAATTCCCGCTCTGCCACAGAAGCTTGCTGAATTACCTTAGGCCAGTGACACTCCCTCAGCCTAATCTTCCTCAAATGGTGGAGACTGTAAAAGGTAAAATGGAGGAGAGAAGAATGACTGAGTCTCTCTACACAAGACATCTTACAAGAGACGCTCAAGTGACTTATTTTCTGTGTGGTCTTATATTCAAGTGTATGCTGTCTCCCTAGCAGTGCATGTGTACCCATAATGGGAAAGATCTTTCACTTGAGAGTCCCTGGCCATTTTCACACATCTTACCTGCCGCCAGAACATTGCCCAAAACACCCGGAAGACAGCGTCTTCTTGCGCGATTTCCCTTAAGAAGACACTGTATTCTGGGTGTTTGGGGCAATGTTCCGGCGGCACATTCTTTCTTCTTTGTCCAGGTGGAGAAGGAATCTGAAGAAAGATGCTACGAAGATCCTCTCTGACAGGCAGCAAAAGAGGAACTGAGGGTCAGGAACATTGCCCCTCCCAGAGAGTGGGCCATTTTGGCAGGAAACAAGGTGTGCATGCATTCTGGGAAGGGGAAAACACTCCCTAGAGGATTTTTAGCTACGAAACCTGCTGATTTGGCATGACTATGCATGCGCAGTCCTGTGTAGGACTGCACAGAAGACCAAAAATAAAATTGAAGTGATTTCGTGATGAGAAATCTGAGCCCAAGGAATCATGTTTTACAATATCTGGTGAACCAGACTTCCTACTTAGAAGAAATATTTTTGATGCAACTTTGTACAATGTCATCTGTGCATTACAGCACAGATTCAAAACAACATTTGTGTTACATTCCATTCAGTCCTAAAATATCTGACATTAGAACCTGGGAAATTAGAAGAAGTTTCTAAATGTCCACTTCATAAGTATCCCACAGATCTTTCTGAGAATTTTCTTTATGAAACGTTACAACTGAAAAACTCAAGTCTACTGCTGGAAAAAAATACCCCTGGTTATATTATTAAATGAGATTTACAAGAAACAACTGCAACTGATTTTCAGTGAACTGGACACTACAGATTTTTGCACACTGCCAGTGACTGGAAGAAGCCGAAAGAAGTTTCAGAAAACTAGCAATCAGAAACTTCAAGCATTCTACAATGGGGCAAAAATGGTTAAGCTACCTAGCCAGCTTGTCTACAGAATGTGAACTTGCCAGTTAAATTGACTTTGAGGGGATAATTCATGACTTTGCCATGAAAAAGGCCAGAAAACACCACCACAAAATCAAGATGTTGAAAGGATAATGACCAAAAAGTTACAAAACAATTAGCAAACCTGTAGACCTCTCAAGCTAGCTGTGTGTTATTATTAAAGCAAAGCCTGGCATTTTTCATAAATGTAGAATTCATAAAAGTAATTTCAAAATTAAACAATTGTTTTTCATGGCTCATGAGATTTTATGTATGGGATAAGAGATTGTGGTGTTGGTGTGAAAGGGGTATTACCAGTATGTACAAGGTCCCAAAACATAATGCTTAGGTTCTTGCTTTATATTCCACCAAGTTTTACAGTCCCGGTGTATTTATTTAGCTTAACTGTTCCAAAATATGGATGAGCAATTATGCTCACAAGACTAAATGCACTTCCCTCTGCAGTTTCTGAAGGATGCATACTGAGCACACCTTTCTCAGACAGGTATTGTGGCTGTGGCTTTGGTGCTATCCAATCTGTATGTCATGTTTTATTTGAATGTCCTTGGTACAACAAGGCAAGGCAGAAATGAATAGAACCCTTGATATTACAATGGACAGAGTAGACAATAGATATTTTAATTCCTAAATTATTAGTAAATTAGTAAATCCAACACTAGAAAATTTACTTATTTTAGCTAAATTCAGGCCATGAAAATTCAGGCAATTCACAGGAAACCAAATTTTCTGTAGCTTGTGTTTTGATCTTCTCTGGCCTAAATTCTTCCTTTCTTCTTCACATTTGGTAAATATTACTTAAGACCTATAGGTCAAAGAAGGAAGGAAGGAAGGAAGGAAGGAAGATCCTTGCTTTACTAACAAAGATGACATAATCATCCTAGAATTCCTCTACAGTTAGGGATAGCATCTTTTGGGTTGCAGCTAATTTTTAACTCCTCTAATGAATACAGTAAAAGGGATGCTGGAGATGAAGCAAATGCTTCAGTGAAATTATCCTGAAACTTGTCTTCAAATGCATTCCATTCTCAAGTCCATCTTCAGAAATCCTGCCCTAGCTGCCCTGACTTCACAAACCAGGAATCCTCCTTCTGTTCCCAGAACAAGTTTGCTCCTCATTCCTTAACAGCAGTTGATGCTAGACCTTCTATCATTTATTTTATTTAAGACATTTATTAGCTGTCTTTCCACCTAGAGGACCTAGGTCCCAAGCAGTAGTCTAGTTGCACCTTCCAAACACTTTTCAAGGGTAGCCCCATTGCAAAAATCCAGTAGAGATGTAACTAAGGCATCAATCACTGTGGCTAGATCTGACTGAATCAGGAACAAGTGCAGCTTGAAGCACCAGCTGAAGCTGGGCAAACTCACTCTGAGCCACAGCAGCAAACTGGCTAAAGTGCCTGTTGTGTCAAGCAGCGCTCCTAAGAAGTAAGCCTTACTTTTCAAGAGGAGCGTAAACCCACTCAAGACAAGAGAGATCTCTCATTGCTGGTCAGCCTTTCTACTAACCCAGAGAACCTCTATCTTGTCAGGATTAAACTTCAGCTTGTTCACCCTTATGCAACCCATTACTGACTTCAAGCACCAGAACATCAACAACATCCTCAGAATTAGATGGAAATGAAAGGCAGAGCAGGATATTGTCCACATATTGGTGACACCACTCCAAACCTCCTGATGACCTCTCCTATAGTGGCTTCATGTAAACATTAAATAATATGGGGTATCAAATTGAGTCCTGTGATTCCACAGGCCAATGTCCATGGGGCAGAGCAGGAGCCCCCAATACTACCTGCTGAGACCAGACACCCAGACAGGACTCAAATCATCATAACATAGTGTTCCATAGTTCCAGAGCCAAGTGGTGACTCAGTAGGATACCATGGTCAATTGTATCAAAGGCTGCTGAAAGATCCAGCAAAACTAGCAGGATACACTGATCCTGTATAGTTATCGTTAGATATCATCAACCAAGGTGACCAATACAGTTTATATTCCAATTCCTTACCTGAAAACGGGCCAAAAAACTTCATCTCTTTTAAGGGCTAACACCTTGCTCAAGAATGGAAGATTGGAGACCAGCCGAAAGTTCTCCAACATAGTAGACCTCAGGGAGGGTTTTTCCACAGCACAGGTCTAATTACTGCCTTCTTGAGCATGGGTGGCACAGTTCCCATCTCAAAGAAGCTTTTATTACTCCCCTTTCCCAGTCAGCCATTCCCCATCTGGCAGCTTTTATCATGGAAAAAGGGCAAGAGTCAAGAATACATATTGTATATCTCTGATTCTGCAAGGATCCTGTCTACATCCTCAGGCTCCACAAGCTGAAAGGTATTCATATAAATTGGACAAGCAAATGCCAGAGGTACATCATCTGACCATGCATCCACACTCAGAGTACGTCTTAGTGATTTTTTTTTCTGCACATTGAGTAGTAAATGGATCATAGCAGGCTGTTTTGTTTCAGAGTCCAATTCCATGGGGCCATGATACAAAAGCCCTGGAACTATACAAGACAACTTAGCTGGATGATTATCGTCAGATATCATCAACCAAGGTGACCAATATAGTGGTGGCAGAGAAATACTGCCTTTTTGCTGTCATCACCACCACAGAATAGGTTTTAATATGGGCTCTATGCTGTGTTTGATCAATCTCGTCCTGAGTTTCTCACCAGTAGTGCGTTAGCCATCATTCCTCCTGTTTTATCACCATCAGTTCCCTCGTAATCATGACATTGCCTACTACAACTACTCACTTAACGGGGCCAAAGTATATTTTATGCAGGAATTCTGTGACTAGGTTTTCTTCCAACACTTTAAGACGAAAATCAGTGTTCAAGTAACATGTTGCTGAGGGACTGTGGTTAATCTTTCCCCACTGCACCATTTCCCCAATAACAATGCACCTGAAGTATTTTTAGCCTCCTTAGGAAACAAAAGCTGCTCTAGGAGGAGCAGAAGTAAGATTTCTATTGAGGAAATGCCATGGAGGAAAGGGCCAAGTCTCTATTCCCCAGTGTTGGTCCACAAGTTCCTGGTGATGACCACAAAATTATGACTACTGCTAGCCAAAGAACCTCCTAAACAAATTTCCTCCATTTTCAAAGGGGATTAAAGCACAGCATAAAACAACAACAAAAAAGTGCAGTATTCTCATACTATGTAATCTATCTTGAGTCTCAGTGAGAAAAGGAGACTTTCTTACTTGAGTCTCAGTAAGAAAGGCATACTATAAATGACATAAATAAACGACAAATAAATAAATAAGGACTGTATGTGGCTCTCTCTCTTCCATTTTGTCATCAGAACAATCCCATGAACTATGTTAGGCTGAGAAAGTGTGACTGGCCTAAAGTCACCCAGTCAGGTTCATAGACTAAGAGGGGATTTGAACTTGGCCCTCCCTGGTACTACTTCACTTCAATACTCTAATGACAACACCATATTGGTGCCCAGGTTTCAGTGGCTAAGTGAAACTTTCTTTGACCATGGTGAATTTTACTACAACAGGTGAACCAAGGGATAAGAAGAATATATATAAATTTGTCATCTTCCCAAACAACAGCAGGTAATCACCCTTAAAAGACATCCAATATAATATAAAACATATTGAAGTTAAACAGAAATTGTGTGTGTGTGTGTGTGTGTGTGTATTGGGTGTGTGTATGTGAATTCGTTCAGATATAGAATCAAGCTTTATTTTTTCACAGTTGCGCTAACATGGCAAGGAGGCATTAACTGATATTTTTTGGAAGGAATTACCAAACAGATGGGCCATTTAATGAAGACACAATCATGTTGGGTATTAAGATCATATTGAGTGAACAATCCAGGCACTAATGAAATATATCTTCTGACTACAAGACTCAAGTACATGTGACATTCCTGTCTTCTGACTTGTGCTACTAATGACATCAGGACGCACAGCTGATTAATGTGCTCCAGATATTCTTTAGGCTTCTTAGTGCCTTCTCATATTGATAATTAGATCAGAAGCTGTAATCACAAAAGCCCACAGCTAGGAGAAAAAGATACAAATTAAAAAGATTCCAGCATTGCTAAAATGTGTTCTTGAGAACAAGGACCAGACTATAAAATCCTTGACTATTCTTAAATGAAGATTTAAAAATGTATAATGAAATCTTTCTTTTATAATGAGCCAAAACAAAGTGTAAGAGTTACTGAAGTGGCTAACACTTTAATCAATGAGAAATACCTTTTTGTACTTAAGAACTGTGGTATAGGACAAAAAGAAATACTGGATAATCCCACCCACACATATGTTGCAGTATACAGAATATAAGGCTAGAAACATACGTATGAGGTAGGAAATGGGCAGTCACCCTGTAACACACACACAGAACACTGTTCTATAAATGACAACCAAAGTAGGATATGTTAGGTGGCAACAGCACTTGCCATTATACAACCATGTCATTTCTTCTGCCAATAGGAAACTTTCTTCTCCTAATAAGAAACATAATCAGTAATGCCATCATTCATGAGGTTGGGACACCCCAGGTCCATTATGCAGTTAGAATTTGTTAATTTTTAAAAAATTCTCTTTAGAGAATCTTCGGAAATCATAAATCATTTTGAGGGGAAGGAAACTACAAGTGAAAGATTCTAATCTGGTTCACAGTTGCACCTTAAAAAAAAATTAGCTAGAACTGAGTTGCTGCACATTACTTGGCTGTGAAACTTTTGAGAATTTAAGTCATACCTGCATTCTTAAATTTTATATTTTTAAAGCACTGATGTGACACTAGAGGGTTTAATAAATAAATGTTATTTGGGGAAATGTTAAAATGGTAATCAATAGGACCCTATGGAAGCATTCTCAGGTTAATAGTTGAACAATTTTAGGAGACCCTTTAAATTGCTGTATTTTTAGGTACACTGGAAATTCCAATGACTTGCTTTACCCATCATTCTCTGGAACTCTATATCTAATCTGCAAAGGAAGAAATCAAACAAGCTTTCTTTGTAAATAGCCATTGTTCTCCAACTATTCAGGTTGCTTTCTGGCTGAAGGACCCTTCAGACTAAGATAAGAAACTTGCTATACATTATTTAGGAAAAATCAAGTTAGCCAATCATGAAACGTCTATAAGAAAAATACAGGCTATCCCATTGTGAAAGTGCTAATAGTCTAGACAATGCATTCAACTCTTCATAAATAATGCTCTTAAAATAAACCCAGTTCAATAGATTTTTGGACATGTACATGCAAATAAGTCCGTAAAGATGAGTATTTTTTAATAAATCAACTTGTAATTGAAATGAGAAAAATCACTGTGTGTTTGTTATGATATTCAAATCTATTCACACCAGAATTGACATGGGGCGAATTTATATGAAGACTACGCATATGCATCACAAAACAGGAAGATTATAATAAGTCTCCACTGACTGCCTTCATGACAAAAAATATTAATAGGCACATATTTTTTCCTCCTGTCTCTACTGCCGGGATCAGTTTGTATAGAAAATACTGCTCATGAAACCAGCTTTGGTATGCTGTGGATAGCAAAGGCATTGATTTGAAAGCAGCTCTGGTAATTCTAGCAACTTCTTTTTCCCTACACAAGAACTACCATGGCTTTGCGTCTCAGCATTCATTTTATTGTGGCAACCCCTACATTATGGAATAGCTGTCCAGAGAGATCCTTAAGAAGCATACTACCCTTATGGTCTTCAGAAGGGGATGTAAAACAGAATTCTTCAGTGATCTTTCTTTGACCCTTCTTGGATATTGAAAGGGGTTGTGTAGAAGAAATAGACAAGGAGGGAGCCCTACGTGAATTTGTATTGCCTTTTATTGGAAGAAAGAAACAACATTTGTTTGTTGTTTAGAAAGGCTTTTGAGGGTTGCGACAGTTGACATGTCACTGAACTGAGAATCCACAAGTGAAAGAAACTCTCTTCTAATTTTGCACGAGAAATCACATATACAGCAATTCAGAAGCAGTATACATAATAAGCCACTAGTAGCATGAATATTCACCACACATAGTAAGATTCACATTAAATTGTATTGTGTTGCTTTTCAAATATCAATTAAATGATTAAATTACAGCACGTAATATATAAATTCATGCAACTTATTTTCTACATAAAAAAGTTTCACCCACAACATAAGAAAAGCCACAACCCAATTGTGACTCCAACTGCTATGCATGCTAATGTCAAATTTCTTCACAGACAACAAAATTTAGCACCCTCATGTAGCATTAGGACAACTTAACAGATAATCCTATTCAAATAGATAATCAACTCCAAGACTGTGCCACTATGTATATTCAAATCATTGTATTTGAAGGGCATTGGGTGTTCCCCATTTTTTCTATGCTACCTAGTTCTGCAGTCATAAATACAGATGACTGCACATAGTGAGCTTCCCCACAGTGCAACTGAGGTAGCAGTTAATGTCACAGTTTTCTAAAGAGTACTTATCAGCTACTAATAAAAAGTGGGCTATTGCAACCTGTCAAATTTCTATTATGAATTTTGGGATCAACTGATAAAAAAATGTGATAAACACAGCAACTGACCTTCCAGAAGTTATCAACTTTGCCATAAACAAGTGACTGGTTCTGCCGTTTGATGACATTGAAGTGCTTTATGTCACTGGAGTTCAGATACTGTTCCACCACAAACCCAAGAAAACTGTTGTCTGGGGTGTGAGCTGCAAACAAACAACATAGACGGTAATGCTTTAACTGTCACAGAATCACAAAACCATAGAGTTGGAAGGGGTCTTACAGACCATCTAGTCCAACCCCCTGCCCAATGCAGGAGCAGCCCAAAACATCCCCAAGAAGTATTTGTTCAGCTGCCCCTTGAAGACTGCCGATGAAGGGGAACCCACCATATGTGTATTACCTTAACTCTGAAATAAAGGAAAAGATTCTTACAGCCTTTTAAGTGCCTATTTTTGCACACTTGGTAACAAAGTCAAATGATTTTATTGCTAATATGTTTGAATCATATTATGTAATGTTAAGATATGATGGATACAGAAGTGAAATGCAGGATTTACAAACAGGACATTTAATACATGCACAGATGTACTTGGCTATGTAACACTTTCTAAGGCTAATTCAGTTACAAAATTAGCCCCTACCCCTCAGAAAACAACAACAGTCAAACATTCTTTAGGTATGGGGGCTCGATGTAACCTTTAATATAATACATACTACTAAGTAATCAATCATAAAATGTAGGAGGACAGATGGTAAACATTTTAAAAGGATTTGTCACTTCTGCTGAAATGAAATATATATTGTGTTTACACAGTGATCCTGACATAAAGTTTCTTACAAGGATATATATAATTTTCTGCAAAAGCTCATCTCCAGAGAATTAAGGCTAATTTCCATATGCACAGGTTGGGTCCAGGGTCTCCCTCCTGTGAAACATTCACAAGCAAGTTTTTCAGTTGCAAAACACACTGTGCCCAGTCTGGATTGCAACTACAGCATACATGGAATAGGGGTGGGCTTCAGTCTCCCCGCACTGTTCTTCTGACCCATAAGCATCCCAGGAGTGTTATTTCATCTTTTGGAAAAAAATCCATATGCTTTCAGGCAGGTTTCTCCAATGGGCCAGATAGCGCCCCAGGACTGTTTCAGGTCAGAAAAATGACATGTGGGGTGGGGAAGATGAAGCTCCTTCTCTACATGTGTCACAGATATGATTCAAATTGGGCACCACAACTGTGCGAACTGAGGACCCTCTCAAAATCAGCCCTGGTGAATAAAATAGACAAAAGAAGAAAAGAGCGCAGTTTGGATCAACCACAAAGGTTCCTTTACCCTCAGGAGCAGCTTTTTGGAGATGCAGGGGACTGCAGCAGCACAAGGTGACAGCTGCTATGGGTGGGGGCTGTGCTTTGCAGCTCTGGAGGAGGATGAGGCAGCACCAGATCCCTCTCATCACAGGGAGGGACGCGCGGTAGGGCCGGAGCTACGGGGGCCTTTTTCAGCCACTCTGCCCCTCAGCGCCTCAGTGCACCTCGTGCTCAGGCAGAGGAAGGACATGTTTCCTTCTTTCCTGGCTCAAAGATTTGGCTGAGTGGCTGCTGGGGAGTGATCAGCGGCGCTTCTCCCCTTGGCCCATCCAAGCTGGCGCATCAGTGAGAGGCGGCTGGCTACTTGGGGCTTGGAGGTGTAGCTGGCTTCTTGGGGCTGGGGGCGCATTGGAGCGCTCTTATTGTGCTTTTCCTCCTGTCCCCACCAGTGCTGCCTTACTTGCGGTTTGTTCAGGCCCCTTCTATTGCCGCAGTGGAGGGGAGCATTCTCGGCTGGCTCTTGTGGTCATTTCTGTTTTTTCGCATGGGCAGGTATTGGCTCCGTGCAGCCCGGCATCATGCTGGGTGCTTTGCTGGCTGCTGTGGTCATTCTTCCTTCAAATTACATTACATTTCCTCTGTTTTAGGAACCCCCTTTCTACTTAAGTAGCATAGCTACCCCGATTGCCCACCCCCCTTCTTGGGCCTGTAGGTTTTGGTGGGGCGGCAAGTTCCCAGTGCACTTTCATCTACAAGTCCATTACAGGGGCAAGCTTGGCAGCTATTTTGTGTAGCCCTGTTGGTCATTGTAGTAAGGGTCTGGGTTGCCCGGGTCGCCATTTTGGGACCGAGTTTGGTCACTTTGGCAGCAGGGCGTTTAGAGTATAGGAACCCTGCATAGCTATTTAGCCTGGAGCCATTTTAGGAATCTTTAGGAAGGTGTTGGCACACGGCTTCTCCAGCCCTAGTTTAGTTTGATGATTAAGGGCAGCAGGACTCTCTGGAAGGGTTTGTTTGACTGCCAAATTAGTGTAGTGGTTAAGAGCAGCAGGATTCCTGTTGGGACTAGCTGGGTTTTCTAGACTGCCTATTTAGTGTAGTGGTTAAGAGCAGCAGGACTTCTGTTGGGGCTAGTTGGATTTTCTAGACTGCCAATTTAGTGTAGTGGTTAAGAGCAGCAGGACTCTTGGTGGGGGATTGGGGCTAGAATGCCTCCGAAGAAAGGATCTGGCCCCTCAAAGGGCAAGCAGCCTGCTAAAAAGCCTACAAGGCCAGCCTCTCAGCAGCCTCCGGTGGCTTTATCGTTGTCTGACGAGGAAGATGCAGGCCCTAGCAGGCAAGAATTGTTGGGAGCATATTGCTGCTCTAGAGCAGGCTAAGGGAGTACGTGGCGCTAGCCTTCCTGCAAAGTGCAACAGGACAGTATGGATGACCTCTTCCACTGCCTTCTTTAACGATTTGGCGTCTCGTATTTCTGCTCTTGAGAGTGCATCTGCCCTGGGTGACCCTTCAGTGGCACCCGACGGTGAAGGAATTGCTCAGCATCCGGAAGAAATGGCCGTGGCACATGATGACATTGGATGGTCCATGGATCCTGGTCAAGTGGCCTACAGAAGCTGGTGGTAAGGCAGCATTGCCCCAGCATGGGTCTGCGTGGCCATGTGGGCCTTGGGGCCAGGCCGCTGCCCCTTTGCCCCCTGTTACATCTCAAGCACCTTGCTCACAAACTGGTAGGTCGCAAGTTGCGGGTCCTAGCAGTTTATGGTCCCAGTGGGGGAAGCCAGCTTTTTCAGGCCAGTTTCCTGGGGTGTCCAGCTGGTCGCCCATGCCATCTCAGTCTCAAATGGGTATGAGTTGGTCTCTCCTTGGGGTGCATATTACATGCTCCGTGGTCAGCCTACGGGACGGTACTGTTTAGCGCGCTCCCCTTTGGGGATACTGCCATGCCTCTGGGGGACCACCTGACCCAATACCAAGGAAAAGATTCTTAAAGGGGAGTACGTGGATGGGTTCACCCTCCTTTTTAGAGAATTAGAAAAGAAGGATAAGGAGGACCTTGAGGAGTGTGACAAGGAATGCTTGAAACACTGCAAGATAGATAGGACCTGGGCTAACTGGGTGCCGGGCTTCCTCATATATACAGGAGTCATTGCCTGAGCTCAGCCTTGGAGGGTGCCCCCCTCCATTACAGTATATGGATATCATATACAGGGGGTATTCGGACTTCACCGGTGCAGTCTGGCTGCAATATGATGAAGAGGTCCACATGTGAGCTGCCCTTAACCCCGCCTTGCCTTGGGATCAAATCCACCAGCAGCTTTGGCTGCAAGTCATGTCCCCGGCTAAGCCCAATGCTGGAGATCGCTCCAACAGCGGTCACTTGGTCCAACAGTCCTCCGCGCTAACAGGCTCACACCCTTTTGGGGATCAGGCCCCTCTAGTTTGTGGGGGTCCTCATGCCTTCACAGCTCATAAGCGTGCGAGTCTGGGCAAGAAGTGTGGGCCAGAGGGTTCAGGTCCTTCCCAACAGTAAGGGAAGCAACAGCAAGGGCCCCTCACCTCAATGAGTTAAGAGGTTCTGTACGGTTGTTACCTTGTTGGAGATAATGGTTGTTTTTTTCCCTCGGTTTGAAAGGTTGGCGATGTCCTGGTATTGATATGCAGACTGTTTGAGTTCTGGTTGCAGGTCAAGGCCTGGGGCTTCTTCGCGGTGCTGTACCTGGGTTTATATGTTTCGAGCTGGAATTGTTGTGTTTGAGGAGAGCTGACCGCCAAGGATTCCCTGCAGGGTCAGAAGCTTGGAGTGGTTTTGCTGAGCCCACGGCCTAGGGGCCTGGGCAGGTATTTTCCTTGCTGGAGTGCAGGAAGGTCTGTTTTGTTGGGGTTCAATGCTGCTTGGGTTCCGAGTTTAGTTGTCCATCGCTCCACATATGTGGTATGCGTGGAGCTTGGGACAGGGATTGGGCGTAGGGTAGGTCACCCCTCTGCAAATCGGTGCCGTGTTTGCTGACCTCTACAGAGGGGATGGGGGGAACAACTATTTGGAGGAGGCATGGCAAGGGTTTGGGTGGCTTTAAGCCTCCTGTGGGGTGTGAAGGCTTAAGCAGAGGCTTGGTCTTAGTGGTGGCATGTTAGGAGTTGGGAAAATGAGCGGGCTGCTGACCACCCCTGGCATATCCCCATTGGTGGGGAATTGGGGTCTGTCAAGAGTGGCTGGCTGCTCTACAGCCCAGCTGCAAGGTCAGACGCCCTGGTGAGGAACCCCTGGACAAGTTGGTCCCCCCAGCAGCTGTATGGCCAGAGGGGGAGCTTTAAGGGGGTGAACCACTTTGCCAGGCCAGCTGGGTCACAGCCATACCATGGATGGCTCGCCCCCAGGGCTGTTGGTGGATCACCCAGACAGGTCGGGGCGGGGACCAGGAGTGACCCCAGGGCCCGACCTGTACCACTAGTTAGGCCCTTGCCGTGCTGACAAATATGTTGTTTTAATTTAATAAAAGCGGCCCTTTAATTCCCAGCACTTGTGTCTGCCTCTTCATTCCGACTGGGGGGCAAGGCACATTCCTTGAGCAGAACTCCTCTTCTGGTTCCAAGCCAAAAGATTACACCCAAGATGTCAAGGTAGGCCAAAGACTTGGCAACAGTACGAAAACTATTATATCCACTGAGGCCTGGTGGTACTTTGGCAATTGTGGTTTTCAATGTTCCATTATTATCCCCTCTAATGTATTGCTATTTACATTTTTACTTTTTGTATTCAGTACACATGAACTTTTAAACAAGACAAAGCAGCTTAGATAATTCTCTTTGCCCCCATATTACCTCAAAACAACCCTGTGAGGTTTGTTAGGCTGTGAGTGTGTGATTCGATCAAAGTTACTCAGTGAGCTTCCACAGCAGAGTGGTGACTTGGATCTGGGCCTCCTAGTTCCTACTCTGAAACTCTAACTATTACATTCTAATGGTTTTCAGAGGGGGCTGCTGTTGAACCATAGCAAGCAGTCAGGCCTGGGTAAGTCATTCAAGTCTTGCAGTATCAAGCTGCTCAGTGGTTGCTGCCAGGCCTGGCCCCTTGGCCAAAACAGCCAAGGCTCTCCCTGTCTTTTACTAACAGAAACTAAGCTTAAAATACTAGATAAACTGTTACGGTTGCCTAACAACAGCCACTGCAGGCATCTGGCTAAAGCTGGAGGAGCTCCTTTTATCTTCTGTCTTGTCCATTCATGGTTCCAATATCCAGATTTAACAACAACAATAACAACAATAATAATCACATTCAATTTATATACCACCCTTCAGGACAACTTAATCCCCACTCAGAGCGGTTTACAAAGTATGTCATTATTATCCCCACAACAAAATATCCTGTGAGGTGGGTGGGGCTGAGAGAGCTCCAGAGAACTGTGACTAGCCTAAGGTCACCCAGCTGGCTTCAAGTGGAGGAGTGGGGAAACAAACCCGCCTCTCCAGATTAGAGTCCCGCGGTCGTAATCCCCAAGGCGCTCTCAGTATTCTCAGATCTTTGCCACTTGGCTATTAGTATATAAGATGGCATAGCTATTGCATAAAAAACTAAGAAAACAGAAGTATCCTTATCTATTCAGCACAGAAATCAGTACCTACATTGCCTCTAGCAACAGCATCTACCTATTTGGATTTAGCAATATAATCAATTTTCAAAATTATTTTATATTGTTTATTGGTAGCTCTAGGTTGTTAATGATTTTAACAGTGCAGTCCTAAGCAGATTTACTCAAATATAAGTCCCTTAATTTCAAGGGACTAGCTCCGCACAGGATTGCATTATAAAACAGGTTAGCACATGAATTTCTGAAAGGGCAATACTTTTAAATAAACACATATGATGGACTGCACTTAAAAGCAGGTTTTCTAAGTGCTGCAGAATCAAAGCTGGTAGAGAAAGAGTTACCTATTGCCTGGCATGGAGAGCTTGAGTGGCAAGCTGCTCCCTCCTCTCTGATTCATCAGTTTAGAACCAGTCTGAAGTGAGTCAGTTGGTTTCTGACAGGACTACTGAGTGTGAGCCAAACTACACAAGATGAATTACACGTGTACAGCACATGAATACACTTACACGTGTTTCCCCATTGCTTTCCTATTCACGTGCCTACCACAGTCACTCTGCACTGAATCCCCATGCTTCGACTGGGACAGGTTTCTTCCCCATTCCTCCCAGATGAAGGATGGTGTCCCATGATGCACCTTCTGTTTGCACATGCTCAAGCCTTCCTCTGTAGCTTTTCTGAGAGGAAGACTTGTTTACTCCATTGGACATATCAGGGGGGAAAAAACCAACAGGTTTCCTAAGGGGGCTAAAAAACAGGGGTTCCACATCTCTGCTGAGATCTTGCAGCTCAGCCCACAGGAAGGGGGCATCTATGCAAAGAGGGGGTGGGGATTTCCCACTTTGGGCACTGAAGCAGAATTTATTGTTGTCAGAAAGAATCTACTCTTTCCTGCCTGTTTGTCCCCAGCCACCTCCAGTCTCCATTATTCCATATGGGGAAAACTATGGGGACTATCCAGAGGGATGGGGGTGGCATTTTGCAAAAGAAATCTACCAAATTTTCAGCAGACCTACTGATAACTGTCCTCTAGAGACCCTACAAGTTTCAGGGATACTGGACCTTGGGGAGCTATTTTATGGTCTCCCAAAGAAGTTGCCCCTAGCCGCCCCATTTGTCCCTATTGTGGGGAATAGGGGAATTTGTTCCTAATGTGGGGAATTGCCATGATGAGACGGTAGTACTATGATTTCTCCTAAAAGAAACATTATTTCTAGTCACTATTCTGGAAGACAATTGTTCTGGTAAACAAAGTTAACTTACGAAACATTGTGTAGAATTGTTGTGGATTAAGATTCCATTTTCCCCATGGTGTTTTGTGGCCTTTAGACTGGGCATAATGAGCATGGTTAAACTCTGGTTCAGTCCCAAATGAATCTAGCACTCGTAACATGCACCTGTGTGAAAATAAAACAAAGCAATTATCAAATTAACTATTGACTACTCTATCTTCTGAAATTGAAACACACCATAACTGGTTCTGGCATATGTGAGCATAAAAGTAATTTTTTATCATTATACATATAAATAACTGTAGATATTTACTTTAGACAATTACTTAGGCCAGATGAAACAGGGCAAAAATTGCTCTGATAGTAACATTTACATTATGAATACAGTAAGTTTACGGTTTAGGAAGACTCACTCTCCCACTCTACTGCACAAGCTCAGGCAGTGTTCTTCTTACTCAACTGTACAGTTGAGTACTTGCTTGTTCTAAAAGTATAAATGCTTTGCTGAACAGTCTGGCAGGATACAAGCCATTATACCATACTTCCATGAAACTTCCAGAATGGCCTCTTTTGCTCAGGCTCTTCATAGGATCAAAAAAGGGACTTGACAAGAAAAATGCAATCAGTAGCATTCTTTAGCATCATTTGTTTCACACTTCCATGGATCACAAATGGCTGAAAAAAACCTTCACAAAAAGCCTGGACTATCTACAGCCTTTTTTCGGAAGTGCTACATTCTTATTTGAGTGCACAAGCCCAGAATAAATTTAATGCTTTACTCTAACATAAAATAAAACACACTGAGAGATCACAACGGATTCAGTTCTGTTCCATTTGGAGCACTAATTCATTCAATGCTTTAAGTTATCAGCTTTCAGTGAAAACATTTTACAGCAGTCAAATTATTTTTGGATTACACAGTGTGCTTAGCCACAGCCAAACATATTATTCAGCAGCAGCAGTAAATCACACAGCAGAGAGAAAAGCTGTTGGGTTACTTTGTGTGGGGTGAAAGAAGTAGAATCTAAATAAAGCAGCCCTACTTGGCAATGGGGCTATAAACTGAATGTAGGACACGGGATGATTCTTGGAAGATAAAGATTAACAAAACAGCTAGGCTGAATTATCTATCTGAAACACAGCTGGACATTATATAACATTTATTATTCTCCTTGCTGCCTTAAAACTTAGGTTAAAGAAATAATCATCAGGCATGTACTAATATTCATTACATTTTTTCCTCCAACAGCTGCTAAACAAAAACAAACAAAGATAAGTAAATTTAAAATAACTCCTAAAGCAGAATCACTATTTTTGTTTTGTGTGTGTACATTTCTGCTGGGCATATACAATGTCAAAAAAATTACTGTAAACCTCAGAGCTCAAAGGAATCCCTATAAAACATTTAAGGCAATTCCTTGGGTCTCAGGGCAGGAAATTTCTATTGTATCCATCAATGACAAATTCCCATCCAGCTTTTTGTCATGAAGACACACATTCAAGAACATTCTAAGGCAATTCACTTCATTGTTAGATATTGTTCTTAAATTTAAGGAAGTTTCTTCTAATGTTTAAAACAGTCTTCCTTCAAACCTGTTTCAGATTAAGCTAAAACAAAAGAGTTGAGATGCTATTTATTTCTAACATTCAATGCTTTGGGAAAATGGAACAACAACTTTTTATTTGTGTCATCCCACTGACAGAATTGACTTTTGTTAGCAGAAATTTCAGCCCGGATCCAGTCTTATGTATCTGGAACTACAGTTCCTTTTGTTAAAGAAAATTATTTCAAAAGACAGCTGTACTTACTGATAATGAACCCAGGATGGTCCAAGAGTTTTCTTAAATTGAGTGAGTCCAACAATGTCAATGTAAATGAGTTCTACAACTTTATCTCCTTGTGTTGGGCAGCCTGATCGGTTACCAACAACCTTCTTCATAATCCTAGCCAAAAGAAAAAGCGGGAAGAATTCAAACTTCTGCATTGACATGTCAGATTAAGAAACTTGGCCTTCTCATTGCGTGTATCAGAAAAAGAGGTAAAGAAGATCAGGATTTTCTTCTGAAGAGAATGCTGAATTTTAAAAGGACAGGTTGTGGTCTTTGGAGGGCTGCCAAAAACTAGTTCATGGATTATAATGCTAGTTATAATGCTAGTTATAATGCTAGCCTTAAGGCATCCAGATCAAGGCATCTTGATTATTTTTTAATAGCTAGCTGTTTTTATTTCCTGGATTCTGCATCATTCCCTTGGAGAACCTTTCCTGGTTTTAGATTATTAATTTATTATTAGAAATGAATTTATTATTCTATTATTGCTCAAGATAATTTGATCATAAGAGCTCTGAAAAAGAAAGGAAGAATTATATCATTACTTGCTTATTTTGTCATATATTTATCATGGTTTTAGATTATGCTGTTTATCTAAAAACTTCATTGTTTTAAGTCAATTATCTTTTACTAGTGTACAAAGCCTCTAAAGCATATATTGCTGAATAAGCATATTATTCATGCAGTATAGATATTTCTTCTGCATTTCTGTATGTTGGTCTAGTTTCCTGCGCTAGCAGAACCACAACGAACGCTAGAAATTTTTTTTCTAGATAAATATTTACTGCTGGAGGACAGTATGATACTTCCAATTACTGTGAATTTACTCCTTTTAGAAAGAGATAATATTTGGTAGCTTTAAAAGTATATAATGAAGTTACTGTACAGGCATAAAAATCAGTACCTGGAATTCTGCACAGGTTAGAATTCATGGTAGACTAAAAATAGGTAGGGAATAGGGATATAGACTACTCCCATAAAAATAATTATTTCCACAATCTGATTACATATTTTAGGACTGATACCTACACCTTATTCTTCCATCTCATGGACTTCAAACATTTCCATTTATGGCTACATGCACCGCCCCCCCCTGTCGTCTGTCTGTCTGTCTGTCATTCACACACAGAGGAAAACAAGCTGTCACACACTGCATTTAACAGTCTCTTTAATCCAGAGTAAAGCACAATAGAAAAAAGTTTGTCATGCTCATTGATTTAAGATGTCATTCAGATGAAGAATTCTTTGAGACTCTGTAACTGAAATTCATCTGTGCTCAGCTTCCAAATGCCCTCTATAAAATATGTCCTATTAAAAAACAAAACATAGAGCAACTAATAAAGCTATCATTCTAAACACCACTGAAATGCCAATGAAAAAACTCTGAATGATTTCTTTAGTTGGTTGGGGAGAACAAGATTTTAAAATAATGGATCAAAATCCCCAAAAAAGTCTAAACAAATTAATATTTCATACAAATTAGCAGCACCCAATTAAAATTCTTAATTTTAATCTTATTTGGAAATAAAGTTTAATTACTGAGGAATAGCAATGAATTATGAGACCCAACCATTTATCTTGCTGCAGATGTTTAACACACCTGTAATAGCGGAGAATAAGCTGCTTAGTTTGAATTTTCCAACATTCATTTATGAAGCCTCAGGAGGAAAAAGCTACAATGAAAACATATTATCCTTTCCATGCTGCATATATTTAGCTGTTATCATCTGTTTATTGAATTATCACTTTCATTTTCCTCTTCATAAAATTACAGACTGAACAATTGAGACCTTAAGAGTTTATAGTTAGTTTTTTTTTTCTTTTTGGTATGCTACTTTCAAAATGGAAGATAATCTCCTTACTCCTTCAACTCTGCCAGTGAAGCTGAAATCCTAATGTCATGGCCCAGTAAATAGAGAGATGTAATTAAATCACTCCACTGGACTAATTCACCAAGCGGGCCCCCACTAAAGGCATTCTCTGCTATCTTGAATCCAGATTCTTTTGTCAGGAGTCCCAGATGAACAAGGACCTGAAACAGAAAGCCAAATACAATTAGCATTGGTATCCATTGGTCTCTCTCTCTCTCTCTCTCTCTCTCTCTCTCTCTCTCTCTCACACACACACACACACACACACACACACAGAAGGCAAATCCATGTGAGATTTTCCTATCATGATAGCCAAAATAGTACTTTTACATCATTATCTAAGGCTTTAAATACTTATTTGACAAAGAACAAAAAACCCTCATCAGAATCCTAAGCAATAATGTAGTTTCCTATTAATAGTTTTCTGTAACCGTCTTTCATTAAATTACCAATTTTAATTCTATGAGAGCTGATGTGTTTGAAAATTTCATCAACTTCTGTCTTTACAATGCAAAGATAGCATTTAGGTTCTATCTACTATAATCTTGAAGGATATCCTATATTCTTCAAAACCTACTGCTTTTCTGTGTGTATTCAGGTAGAATATTTTCTAATTTTAAACCCTGTAAGATTAGTTGCAGTTTGATGTGGTGTAGCCCATAAAACAACATCAGTAACGTTCATAACTGAGTTTCATTACAGCCAATTTCTCTCATTACATCACCACATCATTTGTGGAGCACAGTTTTCCCCAAAGGACTATTACAACATTACTCACACCCTATGTAAACACTGCAAAAATGGTTTCACACGATGATGCTTCCATGCGGAGTGGTATGATGTTTGAAATCCACTTACCATTTAGACACCTGATAATATAGAGACTCTCTAGGCCAGCTCTTGCCCAGGCAATCAATCCGGCCCCCACCTGGCCGGCAGCCAAAGGCTTGAGGCCGGGGGCCACATTTGCCGCCACGGAGAGTAAGTGGCAGCGTTTCCCCGGCCTCGTAGGGTCACATGGGAAGGGGGTGGGGCTTGGCACCTTAACAGGCAGCCCTGCCCCCTGTTCCTGCACTTGCCGCCTAGTGCTCGGTAAAAGCAGAGTGTTTCTCCTGCTCCCTGAGCACTTTCAGGCCTTCAGAGCCGTTTGCAGCAACAGCTGAGAGGTGGCAAGCGTAGGAGCGGCCAGAGCAAGCCTCTGAGTGTTTGCGTTGCGCTCAGAGAGCGTCGGGGAGGCAGCAAGCTGGCCGAAGACCAGCTGGATGTTGGGAAGGCTGAGCGGCGTGGAGCAAAGCAGTGAAAGGCTTCTGTGACTCGACAAGAAGTGGCTGCTTTCTCAGCATCAAATTTGTGCTAAGCATTGCATTCTTGTATCACATTCCCTTCAGAGCTGTACCTCAGCGGGGTTATTCAGGGAGGGGTTTTGGGGGGGCCTGCTTAGCAGGCTTGCCTGGTTTGGGGCAGCTCTCCCTCCTCCCACTAGGTAGCATATATTGGGAGCCAGTTATTTGGCTTTCTTTTCTGTGGCCTACATACTGTTGATTGAACTTAGTATACAGTTTGCCCTATAGGGGCTGTAGGTTTGACTGCAAAAGGGGCCTTGAAGAAAGGGGCAGACATTTCTAGCTCAGTTGCCTCATTATAAGCATAAGGGGCAGCCATTTTAGTGGGACTCTGTGTCCAGGCACAGGTTGGCAGCCATTTTAAATTCATTTCGGGAGCTTTGTGGGCAGTTTTACGGCTACCTTAACAGTTTGTACAGCCTACGAGCTTGTGGGGGCGCATTTTGCTACTAGGCGGAATTAATAATAATAATAATTATAATAATACTACTAATAATAGTTATTAATTATTAATAAGTGCTTATATACTGTCATGCCTCCAAAAAAGGGGTCTGGCCCTTCCAAAGGCAAACAACCAGCCAAGAAGCCCCCACCTAAGAGGCCTCCACCCACTTTGTCCTCTTCAGTTCCTGCACTTGCCGCCTAGTGCTCAGCCCACCCACCCGCCCAATGGCAGTCCAGGTTTTGACTGGTCACCTTATGGGGGCCAGGTAGGAATTTTTACTTTTTTCCCTGATTGGCCTTGGGAACTAAGTTTTTCACTTACCTTGTACCGCTTGTTGGAGCTGTGGCTATTGGCTACGGTGGTGCTGTATAGGCTATCACTGGCAGGATTTAGTTGGGGGGATGTTAGCGGGATGGTGAGTACCCTTGGCGCATCCCCATTTGTGGGGATAGTGGGAGCCTGTCAGGATCGGCTGGCATGCTTGGCGGTGGCATGTTGAGAGGGCAGGCGGTGGCCAGTTGAGTGGGAGCCCCTGGAAAAGTCCTGCCCTCATGCTCCGTGGCGGGGGTGCTTGGAGCTTTAAGGGGGAAACCATCCACCAGGCCGGCCGGATCCCAGCCATGCAATTGGATGGCTCGCATCCAGGGCAGTGGGTCTCGCCCAGACAGGTCAAGGTGGGGTCCAGGGGAGTGACCCCAGGGCTTGACCTGTACCGCTGGTTAGGCCCTTGCCAGGTTTCAGTTGTTGCAGTTCATGTTGTTGCCATAAATAAAAAGTGGCCCTTCATTACCCAAGCCTTGTGTCTGCCTCTTTTTCGACTGGGTGGGCAAAGCCACCTATGTACTAAGCTCAATCTGTCCTCACATTCCTTGTGACTTGTGTCTTCTATCTGGCTGTAAGCCTCAGGCAGAGCTTGTCATTTGTAAAGTAAATATGGAAGACTTTACATTTCAGTTTCCCGCACATAGCAATTTAAATGTTTACTTACTGTTCCAAAGCAGTACTCACTTTTTTTCGTTTTCTCTTCTCCAGGTTTTGTTTTTCAGCAAGTGATTTAATTGCTTCTATCCAAGTATCAGCCATTCTTCTTATTCTCAGCATCATCCACCTAAATTCTTCATGTCTGGACATCATTTTGTAGAGCAAATCAAAATTTGTTCGAATTTCAGCCTTCAATTAAACAATGATTTAAAAATCAGTGAATCTGCCAGCTTTATACTTTTTCCCTACATTAATAAGTATGTGTGTGTGTCTATGTACATAATCTCTATTCCATCATCCTTTTGTTAAAATCAGAATTACATATAGGTTTTTCAAAATTCAAATCCATAAAGCAGGAAAATGTATACTAGTCTCACAAACACTAATCCTGTGACAACTATAACTGAGAAACATCCCAATGATTTTTCAACACACAATGCTAGTAGTGCTGTTTCAGTGACAAAGCCTCCCCCATCCACTCAGTGTAAGCTCAACAGGGAGCTGCAGCTCATAATGACTTTGTGACAGCTGTAGCTTACGTGATACGTATTTACCAAATATGTGCTGTATATATCCAAAGTTATATATAAAGTGGGTTTTAATTGGAAAGCCAACAAAGATCACCACCCTTTGCTTAAAGGCTCTTTAAATATTTTTCATCGGATATGAAATGACCATGGTTGTATAAAGTGCTTGGACTTTGGGCCAAATAAAATGTAACGGGGGAAACTACAGGTATTCACATATCCCTCTGTCCACATGTAAAGCTGGGCACAGGTAGGAGGGAGGAGGGTTTTCTTTTACAAACAGTAAAGGCAACGTTCAGGTAAGGGGAGCTTAACACTGCCCACCTTGCTGCAGTCCAGAATTTTCCTCCCGGCCTCTGTCTAGTACCACAGTTAGCTGAGCTGGAAGAGTAATGCTTAAAGTAACATAACAGAGTGATGTAAGCTGAGCATAAAAGCAGGGTTTATCTCCTCTCACTTGTACAGTCCCCACTATGTCCACAAAAAGGCTCAATCTAGTTCATGAATAGACGTATTAATGTGGCAGATCAAACTGCCATACATAAAGTGAAGCATACATCCAAACCTTTGCTGAAATAGGTTTCCAAATTTCAAAACTGTACAGTTTATCTTCCAAAATACTTACAAAAATACAAAAAAGTGACAGATTGAATGTTGAGATCAAAGTAGCAATAATCAAGTTCCACTTAGAAGGTTGTGAAGTATCTCTAGTATCTTTTAAAATCTCACCATTGCCTTTTGATCCATTTCTTCATTAGGATTTTTTGCTCTCCAGGGTAAACGAGGACACCAGTTTTCAACCTGCAGAAATAAGGATCTTTTGTTAAGACGTCTAATTCAGCTTTAACTGAATCAAGCAAAACAACTGTTAAATTATTTCGGTGATGCAACTCCTCCCTACAGGAACCCCAACAGAACTGCAGGAGGTCAGCAGGTGACTAAACAAAAACACATTCTTTGTATAGAATGCTAAACCAGCATTAGAAATCCAAAATACAGCAAACAGATCAGCTATTAACGGGTTTATCTTCAGCTTCTTTCAATAACCTTTTATTAACTGATCAAATCTGGAGTATATAACTGCAGAGAGCTCTGAAGTTCTGAAGAGGTTGATATAATTTCTTTTAAAGGAAAGAATAGTAAGATTCTCTGCTCCGTGGGGTGGCTACTACACTGTACGATACATGAATTGTAAGCTTTAAAAAGAAAAATAAGTATCATATAGAGAGGATACACAACAAAGGAAATGAGCAAGCAACAATAAGTAAAAACTTTAAGAGTAGCAGTAGGATTCTTCCCACTGAAAACAGTAATGAAAACAGTGTTGAGTTTCAAGGAAGCAAAGCTCCCACATTCACATGCTAGCTGTCTAATTAGTCTAACATGATGCTCTGGAGAGGGCAGGATGCCACAATGCCTCTTCCCACTCTCATCTACTGTTGACATTATTTCCAATAGGCATGGCACCCAAATGGGCAAGAAGACATAACGGTAAATTTCCTTTCACTGTTCTCCGATATATATTCAGTGATACGCAAGTTATTACATTTCAAAATGTACCCCAGAGCTATCTTGCTTTCCCTTTGAAAAGTCTTATGTGTAATGGGAATGCAACAAACGTTGGAAAATGGTAAGCATCTTAGGAGACAAACCTTTCTGAATCTGTGTCACTAAGTGGGTACCTAATAATACTTACCTGCTGACCGAGAGTCCAAATTTAAAATTTGATTGCTCTCAGCCTTAAAAAAAAATGACCTGGCATGTTAAAAAACAAAACAACGATACTGCTCCCATGAATACAGGCAACGTATAAACTGGTGGAGAGAGCCCTCAAGTCATAGTTGACTGTACTGGTGGGGTTTCATGGCAAGAGACTAACAGAGGTGGTTTGCCATTGCCTGCCTCTACAACCTTGGTCTTCGTTAGAGGATCCCCATCCAATTACTAACCAAGGCTGACCCTGTTCAGCTTCTGAGATCTGGCAAGATCAGGCACACCTGGGCAAGCCAGGTCAGGGCACATATAAATTACTTCTTGGCAAAAAAAATTAGATAGGAAACAAAACTTTTCTGATTTTGTTAAAATCCCTACTCAATGCTCAATTTATTCTTCCTAACTGCTCCATTCCTACATGGTGCTGCACAAATTATCCAAATAATTATTTGTAACCATGTTTATAATGACAATACATGCACCAGGAATGTATTTGGAAAATGTATGCCCTCATCAATTTATATGACAAAAGTGCTAAGAATAAGAACAACACAGGATCAGATTCCAGGAAAGACTCTTCATCTGGAGATGGAGAACACTCAACAGATGTCTGCTCTGATAATAAACACCCAGCAGAGGATCCCACTCTGAGCGCAAAGCCATTGGGAAATTCAGACGACAATCTTGTCACCACGCAGGCTGTGCATCACAGGCACCCCTCTAGATCACAAAGACAGTTGTAGTGAGGCTGTGTAGAAGGACTGCCAGGCATGCAACCTGTGCCAACATCAGTGAATAAGTCTATTCCTACATACTCTTAGCTTCTTCCAGGATCAGGGCTCAAGCAGGAGTTTGCAAGGCCAACCTGAAAACTTTCCTGAAGTTTGTTTCATTGAATCTTATCACAGCTCATTAGACATCCCCCCCCCCCCCAGTCTGTAAGTAAGTTAAGGAACACATAGCTAAACACTATGTTCAATGTAAAGCAGAGTGCTAGCTATGGAAGTAGTCTGAGATGTTGTTAAACAAAAGCAGAATTGGCTATGGGGGTACTCAAGGCCTATAGTGCCTAGATTGGGTTGATACTTTGTTCACACAGGGCTATCTGAAAGTGCTTGGATTGTCCCTATTTGGTAGCTGAAAGAACCAGAGCATTGGCCCTCTGCTCCTGACTCCAGATCATGGTCCAGCACCCTGATTTATGAGTCAGGTTGATGTCTTCTTTCCTTTGCAAAAACTGCAGTGTTGTTAATATGATATGGATTGAGTGCTTGTTCCACACATTTATTTTATTGCAGCTGTGGTTATTTACAATTGTATTAGGCGAGTCTCTCTACTACCTCATTTTCATACACAGACATATTTGTGAGAAACAGCAACCCCACCTCAACATTTACCACACCAGATAACAGATTTTAAAATTAATAATTTTATGATATGCCAGAACTAGATTTTCATGTGGAAATTTCTTTTCTTACAAAATAACCAGAACTTTACCAAATGTTGTACTGTTGACTAAGCACACTTAAGATTTTTCACAAATGACCGCATAAATTTGTCAAGTAATAAGTATGTAAAATTTCTCTTATGCATCACAGTATTATACACTTAAGGAATGAGTAAAATGTAAAGCCACCCCTGTAATGTGAAAGGAAGACTTGGAGACATCTCTGGCAACTGAGTGAAATCCAGACTGAGTCTGTTCCTTCCTATGCTTATGGTAATTGAAGACTGGGTGTGGCCAAAGGTGAAAGCCATTTTGTGTGAACCAAGGAGTCGTGGCCAGAAAACAGACACCGCTGATTTTGTCCCTTGGCTCACACCCTATGGAGTGTCAGGCCTAACCCATAATTCTGGGGCTTCTTTCTCTGTGTGTATTTTGTCGGTTGGAATTATACTTTTGTTTTTCCTCTAAGCCACTTGCATTGCAGTCCTAAGGAGAGTTACTCCAGTCCTACTGAAATCAATGGGCTTAGACTGGAGTAACTCTTCTTAGGATTGCACTGTTGGAGTACTACTCAGTGGGGAGAAAAGTGAGGTAGAAATCCTTACAGTGACTGAAGATAATTATAGGTACAAAATAATACTGACAGCATGAAACTCCCTCCTCAAAACCCATATTTTCATGAAGCCTGCCTTAACCCCTTATTCCTCATCCTCCACAGAAACGATACAAATATATGCAGCTACATTTACTCGTATACTGTTCTTTTAAAAATGTTTAAATTGTTGTTAACATGAAAAAGGGAGAAAAATACAAAAGCTCACTCATTACAAAGTTAAAAAAAACACATAGGGGGAGCATGTGCTTTTCTCCACAAAAGGAGATAAAGCTCATTTCCCCATAAATTTATCATCCCTTATATCTTCTTGATTTGTAATTCTACTTGGACATCTATTTATTTATTTTACTTCATATATATCCTGCTTTCTCCCTAGCTGGGACACAGTTAGGATCCATAAATCATAACAGTCCTGTGAGGTAGGTTAGGCGGAGAGTGTATGACTAGCCCAAGATCACCAAGCGAGCTTCCACGCAGAGCGAGGATTTCAATCTGATATTCTAGCCACTACACCATGCTGGCTCTCAAGGGAGATGTTTTAGTCACGAGATCACTTTATTTATTATTTATTTACCTCATTTATACTCTGCTTTTCTCCTCAAAGGGGACCCAAAGAGCTTATACCATTCTCCTCTACACATTTTATCTTCACAACAACCTTGTGAGGTAGATTTGGTTAAGTCTAGACCAAGGCCTCCCAGTGAACTTCCATGGCAGAGTGGGGATTTGAACCTGCATCACCAAGGCCCTCGTCCAGCAATCTTAACCACTATACTACACTGGCTCTTATGTCAGTTTAGACAAGACAGCAATTTTCTGTACTCTTATAATCCAGTCATTAATATTGGGGATCAGGATTTCTAACAGAACATTACATGTTGTCTTGTAGCAGTTAATAAGCTTTTTATAAACTTTATCTTTAACACAATATAATAAAGCAATTACAGTATCAAATGGTAAATTGCTCACATGCTTTACCATCCCTCTTCTGTCCTTCAATGTCAACGTTGATATTACAAATCACAGAGTCCACAGATAATTTTCTAAGGCTTTCCATAAATAGCTTAAAATCTCCTAAAATTATTCACATTTGTTCTAGTACAGAAGAGAAACAGTTTTAAGAACCACAGGAGCACATCTGTATTCATCTGCTGTGTATGCTATGTAGTCTCAAGTCTTACTTAGCAGAACATATTTTAAATTCTGGACACGTGTCAAGTACCTTGATTAATATACCCCGATAAACCCACTCTCCTGCAGCAAAAAAAAAAAGTCTCATGAGGTATCCAAGAATTAATATTGTATGAATATCATTACTCCAAAATGATGGCTTTGCAAATAGTCCTGAAATGTAAAGTAAAAGATTTATTTTATCTTTTTTTCTGAAACCCTACAGCACTTTAAAATTCTGCTGCTTTTTCTTTCTAACCTCAGTAAGGTGCTTGTTCAGCAGGCACCATATTATCATTCAGCTGTCACCCATATCACAAATACTCAATTCTCCATCACTGCCCATTTTGACAAATTACTTTGTGCGACACCAGCTCCGAGTTATCTTTAGTAACCAACAAAGCTCATATATCCACATCATTGTAGTGGTTATTAGAATTTCATTTCATGCTTGCATTCACAAATATTTAAGCTTTCAGCCTTTGTTGTTTAGCATTAATCATTGCATTAATCACAGGATTAAGTATGCTGAATTTAAACTCAAGGTTAATAGCAAGCCCAAACAATATTAGTTTTATGTGCTGTCAAAGAAACCTCTTAGAAACACCCCCAAAGACCTTTATGTTTGCTGTTCACTAAACATAAAACAGATTGATGACTAAAACAGTTCATTTGTTCTTCTGGGAAGCTCTATACTTCCTAAACTATACACTGTAGCAGAAATGCCACATGAATGTAACCTGTAAGTATCCTAAATTCTAGATAGTTTAAGAGACAATAACAACATACTTTGTAAACCGCTCTGTGTGGGTGTTAAGTTGTCCTGAAGGGCGGTATATAAATCGAATGTTATTATGTTATTACTATATGGCTTGGGACCAGCACATTTATAGGACCACCTTCTCTGATACCTGTTCATTCCAGTCATCATCAGTGCCCTGCTTTGGGTGCCCCTGCCATATGAGGGTAGACAGGTGGCAACTCAAGAAACAGCCTTCTCAAAACTCTGGAGATTTCTCTCTCCTCCACTATTGCTGGTGAAGACTTTTTTGTATTGTCAGGCATACCCTCAATAACTGTCATTTGCCCTCCTCCCTGCTCTTTGTGTTGTATGTTTCTGTGGCCATATTTATCAAATTGTTTTAATACTACTTGAAATATTGTTTTAAATTTAAATTGTTTTAATATGTTACTTAAGAAAGAAAGCCTTAATGGGGGTAAACAGATACAGCAAGAATATCAATGGCTTCTACTCACAGCGGCTAAAGGTAATCTCCATATTTAGAGGCAGCAAACCTTTGAATACCAACGTTAGGAGTCAACGTCAAGAGAAGGTCTTGGCCTGTGCAACCCATTCGTTGGGCCTCCAGGGCAACTGGTTGGCTGTTGTATGAAACAGGATGCTGGACCACTGGGCTGATCCAGCAGAGTTCTTCTTGTCTTCTTATACGACTCTAATAAATTTTCTGTTCTTTTCTGCTTAGCATATGTGCATCATATTCAAGACTGACTACATTTTGTCATAGTTTTTGTTGTACATCTAGCAGTATATCTGTATGCTGACTTTAAAACAAACTCATTCACAAGTACATTGAGAAATGTCTCTTTTCTGATTAATGTTTGTAAAGAAAAATCTGCAAGTGTACCAAGAAATGCCCTGACCCAGTGTTTGGTGCTGCCAGTCTGTGTGCTACTCATCCAACCTTTCCAGTAGCAAAAGGCCCCATACCACTCACCCCTCACCTGCAGCAGCTTTGGAATTTGAGGTAGCCTTATTCTTCAGAGGAGGGCAGTGGGCATGGCTCAGGAACAGCCTGGCCTGCAGGAGGCCACCAGCAACCTGGGGCTGGAGACAGCAGGCCCTACCTGCCTGCAACAGATTTGGGACCCAGGGCAGACTTAACCTCTTCCCAAGGAAGGCAGTAGGCACTGCCTAGGAACAACCTGGCCAGAAGGAAGCCTCCAATGGCTTGAACCTGGAAGGAACAGGCCCCGCTATGGCTGCCAAGCTTGACCAGGGAGTGGGCAGGCAAATCAATCCTGGATGAGCTGGAAGGGAGGGGGAAGTCAGGAGGACTAAAAGGCTGACACAGTCCTTCCAGCTGATAGGCTGGAGAGAGGGCCATTCAGGGAGGCTGGGGCAGGACTGAAAGGAGGCCTGGGGGCAGAACAAGGAAACACCTGTATAAGTGAATTCCTGTGAGTGCTGATGATAGTGATTGAGAGAAAACTCTGGAGAGGCTGGCTTCCCCAGCTAGGGGAAGGAACAAGGTGCTGCAACCTCCTTCCCTGGCTAGTCTGAGACAACCCACTGAGAGCAACCAGTAAGATGGTGGAGAGCTGGTTGGTGACACTAATGAGGGAGGAATCTCACACCAGGATAGCCTAGGCTAGCCAAGTCTCATCAGATCTTGGAAGTTAAGTAGGGTTGGCCCTTGTTAGTTCTTGGACAGTAGACCACCAAGAAGGTACAGGGTTGCTATGCAGAGGTCAGCAATGGTAAATCACCTACCATCTCTGTTCGTCTCTTGCTTTAAAAACCCTATGGGGTTGCCATGTTGTCTGTGACTTGACAGCACTTTGCACACCCCAAAATTGGAATGTTTAAATGCCCCTCAACAAATGTACCTGCTGTAATCTCCCTTGAGTTTCAGCGAGAAAGGCAGGCTATAAATAAGCGCACTACTACTACTACTACTACTACTACTACTACTACTACTACTACTACTACTACTACTACTACCCTGGATAGTCCAGGTGAGCCTGATCTTGTCAGATCTCAGAAGCTAAGCAGGGCTGGCCCAGTCCTGGGCTCAGGCTCACTGCATCCTTACCCAGGTGTTGCTTAACTCAGTGCCACTCTTGCACTCAGGCTTGGGACGGCTCACAGCCACCACGCCTGGCTTCAGAGTGGCTTGCTGCCTCAGTGGTAGGGCCTGGACTGGCTTGCTGCCTCTGAAGCAGAGCTTGGGGCAGCTTGCTGGCACCACACCAGCCTCAGAGTGGCTCACTGCCTCCTTGCCTAGGCCTGTGTCTCGATGCTGCTGTGCTGGGCTTGAGTCAGCTCATTACCCAAACCTCGGATGTCTCACTGCTGCTGCTGGGCACATGCGCAGGCCTCAGGTGTTAACTCCCCCCCCCCAATTATTTTCATCTCATGTTTCAGATTTTTCTGCAACCCTGGGAAATCCCCTAAGGTTGCTGAAACATCTGGCCCAATATGGGGCCCAAGTGGCCCCAATCTGTGGGTTTAAGTATCTGCAGATCAGGGCCACTCAGCTAGTAGTATATAAGATGACGATGATTATGTAGTGGATAAACACCTCCAGATCTATTGCTGAAACAGCTTGAAACTCGCTCTCTTCTCTGCTGTATAATACTAAGCAAATATTTGCAAACCAATATTATAATTTTAATTTTGTTGTTGAATCACTTCCTCCAGCCTTGTCTATTTTCTTTTACAGATCAAGATACCTGCTGCTAAAGATAGCTTTAGACACATAAGCAGTCACTCATTTTATATTACTTAAAAGGAACAATTGATCAGTTTAGAATACTTCTGACTAAATCTTACAGATTTGAAAAGATGTTTTTAGAGTATTTTCAGTACACTAATTTCTATATGTCTCAAATTCAATCCATCCTAATGAATTGATCTGCCGCATCTAAAAACTGGAAAGTATTGATCTACTGAAAGCCTGTTCACAGGCATTATGATGGACCCTTTGCCTGGAACTATTTTATGAAATCAGTTTTTTTCCATCTACTGTATTCTTAATTAGAATGTCTATAAAAAGGACACCAGTAGCGCATGCAGGTACTACGAAGATAGCTCATGGCATAAGCAACATAAACATGCAAACTAAGAAAACACATTGGCCTTTCATTTATACTTGAAAGATAAAGAGGTAATACTGATATGCTAATTTTTTAAAAAATCATGGAACAAGTTCTATTTATCTATATGTAGAGAGAGCATTTAGATAATTTAATGCAATATTTATTCATTATCTACATCACATCTATTGGATACAAATAAAACAAGGGCAAAGTCACAGAAAATCCCTCCCTGCCCTGTATGGTTAGAAATGTACTACTATCCATTGTTCTACTTGGGGAATCGAAATGTGATATAAGTCCCATAGCCTGGATCAAGAAGTTCAAGAATTTACTTAAAGGTGTTCAAATATAGGAATATTCATTCAGATGTAAGGGATCTGCCAACTGTTCCTGGCGACAAAAGGCAGATGGTTCCTAGAGTTTACTTTTTACTTTTGTCTACTTACAAGGAATTTCTTTCAGAATTAGTAAATGTTCACATTTTTGTTATTACTTTGAAATGATCTGCTATCTAAAAAGGGTAAACTACAAATCAACATTTGATGGAAACAGCAAGCACAAATAAATTATTTATATGGCTGTGGTTACCCAATCAAAACAAAAGTTATGCTTCTATGCAAACTGGCACTCTGTAGTGTTCATCTAAGACCAAGATACAGGATCAGAATTCGGTATTACACCATTTCACACAACAAATTGGTTGATTAAATGTTGAAATTCAAACTAGAATCCTGCATTTAAGTTTCACATGTGGAGGTAACTTTGCATTGTTTACCATTAAGGAGAATTTAAACATCTGATCCCCAGAAACTATCAACAAAAGGAACAGCGCAGCAAGAGATACATCACACGAATTCAAAACAAATTTCCTGAACAAAAATTAAGCTTCCCATCATTTTTCACAGTAACAATGTTATTCATCTGAATTTACCTGTAGCTTAACGTGTCATGCAACATAAGCTTACTGACCTCACTGAGGTAAATAAAGAAGGAGCATGTGGACCCATCCACGCCATAACTTGCGTAACAGGGATCAGATCGCCACATATCTTTCATCCACTAGACAGGGGAAAAAACACAAACAAGAAGTTAGGGGTTTATGAACCTGACCACAAGACTTATTACACATTTATAGTAAGACTCAGGGAACTGGCAGAAAAGAGTACTTTAGGTCAACAAGGTCAACACAGTCTTCAGTCAACAGTAGGGAGTAATTGCTATAGCTGATGAAGATCTGACACAGTCAGTCAGTAGGGAATGGACAGATTAACCTAATAGTCATCACACCACTATACTACGGCTCACCACAGTGAGCATGGCCTTTATATACCAGGCCTGGAATATACCATCAACTGCTTTTTAAAATCCTTGTAATTACAAATGAAGCACAGATAATGAAACTAACTTATCAGCAAGCTATAATGCTGTCCTCTCACTACAGAGACACTAGATATACTGGCTACAAGGTTAGGTGCCAGCAAAAAAAATGGCATAGCGCATGCAATGGAAAAGGCCAAGCACTCCCCGTGAGTGCTAGAGGTTCAGCATCTTCTCAATCCTGGTGGAGCACAGGATGCTCCTACAACCAATCACTCCTTTCCCTCCCCAGCAGCAGACAAGTCCACCCCGGCATCCAGCACTATATAAACACCAACCAGGACAACCCATCCCCGCAGAGGGCCTACTCTTGCTGAAATCTTAGTCTCTTCTGGGCTTCCCACAGACGGCAACAGGCTTGCACTGCACTGGATCCTTCCTTCTTCCTATTGATTTCTACGCAAAATAGGAAAGGTATAACTTTGCTCTTCATCTTATCTATGACCCCTTATTTTCCAGTTCACACTGCATCACACAGAGAGCTGATATTCCACTTCCCTCTGCTGTGTAGAAAGACTAGACACTCATTCCTCTTCTGACTTGTTCACCATTTCCCCCCATATTTAAGCTTAGAGATAACTAGTGCTCCAAATTGGAATAGCTTTGGTTGATATTTTCTGGGTGTTGTTCGGACATGTGTTATTTGCTTGTGTTTTGTTTTAATATCTGCTAATATTTACTCAGGATAAGTTCCTCCTCCCTCTCCAAATCCCTCAATCCCTTTTAAAAAAATCTTTAAATCTGTTTCTGTTGTCCATTTCCTACTGAATCACTCCTCACAGTTACTCAGAGCCACCTCTTTAGGTAAAGATCAGTGTTCCTACTCCTTGCACAAACAAGCAACCCAATTCCCCATACCAGTTTGAACATGCATGTCTACATGTTTGCAGGGATGTGGTAACATCCCTATAACTCTGTCCCTATCCGCTTGTGACCAGAAGAGACTAGTTGCTCCCATCTCTGCTTCACTTCCTTCACCCACTTGTGACTTCTTGGTGCTGCTCCTTTACACATCTGAGGGGTTGGGCTCTTTCTCAGGGATGACCATGCTGGAGTCCTTCTGATGCCACTGGACCTCTGTTCTAGTCAGCTGCAGACCATAGTGGGGATCCAATGGCACCTGTAGTTCTCCAGCCTCCTCCCCCTATGTACTCTGCTGCCCACAGGGATGCAACTCTCTCCACTTCCACAACCCGCCCCCCAGCCTTGTCTCAGTGCTTCCAAACCCTTTTCTATAGTGGCTGTGCTTCATTGACCTATTTTGCTATGACTGTGGGCATGGGGTATTGTCCTGAGCATGTGCATGACCCCTGTCAGACGACTGATGTTTTGCTCTCCATTTCCCCCACCATGCCCCTTTGCATTCTTTGCCAGTATCATGGAACATTTTCATGCCCTGATCCATTTCAGACATGCTTGGTGGCCACGAGAGTCATCTTCTGGATGTTGGACATTTCAGGGTCACCAGAGGCAGCACTTGTGGAGGAGCAGACTTGATATCTTTGGAGGGAAAAAGAGTTGCAGGAGGTGGGGAGAAGCTGAGAGAGTTACAGGGTGGGCTGCCCTGGCTCTTGCAGCTTCTGTGGTCCCTGGAGGATTTTGGATTGGAGCCATAGTCAGGTCCCTGAGCGTAGGGTCCACAGCTTGTACATAGGGCCCCATAACCCTGTCTGCCCTGTGAGCAGCAGTCAAGCAGGAGTGGGCTGGAGTATGGCTCCCAGGTGCCTACCGGTGATGGGCAAACTCCTGAGGAATTGCCTCCTTGCTCACCAATCCACCAGCAATTGGCAGGAGGTGGCAAGCTGCCCTGGAGGCCACCTGCCACCACAGGAATTCCGTGAACAAGCACAGAGTGCACGCTCCTGGGGGGGGGCATGCAACAATATTGCTTCTGGGAGTGATGTCATTGCGCTGGCTGCGGAACTGCACCGGTGCTTTGTTTGGGGCTGAATTGGCCCCGTGCAGAGCACAAGAGTGCTTGCACAGCTAGCACGGTGGCATCACTCCTGGAAATGTCATTGTGCATGCACCATGACTGCGCACATGCTTTGCCCGCATATGATTACAGACACGCTGGTGGCATGAGGTAAGTGCCAGGTCCCCCACTCCTGCTGGGAGTGTAGAGGCACCTGGCAACCCTAGGCTGGAGACACGATGCGAGTGGCAGGATGCTGAATCCTGGGGTAACCAAGTCATGAAATGGCTGGCATTGTAACTGGGGGTGGAAACTTGGCTCTTGGAGCAGCTGGTGGCTCTCACTAGGAACAAGGACAGGCAGGTGCACATAGAAGGGCTGATAGAAGACCCTTTGGTGGGGATCTCTCCAGCAGTGAGTGTTGCCTGGGGTCTGCAATGGGGCCAGCCTTGGCAGGATGGCTGTGGTGCTGTGAGATGCCCCTGCTGATGACCGCTAGTTACCCATGTCTAGTCTCCTTCTACCTTCTCTGTTCCATTTTCCCAGGGAATTTCCCCCATTTGAACCATACAGGGCAAAGTTGATGGATCTGATGAGGATCTCTTTTGGTGCCTATGGTGGTGGTGGGGCTTCTCTTCTGCCCTTTTATCTACTGCTACCACTGTTTTGTTTGGCCTTAAAGGGGTGAGTTGTGTGCTGCAAGCTTCTCTTCACTCACATTGCTGGGCCATGTTGCCACAGTTACTGCCCTATGATTGGTTGGCTCCCCGTCTACAGGGCCTGACCACTGCACCCCCATGAAGTCTTGTGAGTGCGATGACACAGTTGCTTGGGAAGCTGACATGGTTGTAACTCGTGTGGCACCCCTGGCAGTTTGTTCGACTACTCTTTGGCCTCTGAAAGAACCCTTTAGGAAATGAACTTGCAGAGCTGCAGTTGTACCAGAGTCCTCTCATGCCGTTATTCATGTCTCTTAACGTTTTTATTTTGATGTGAGCTGGAACTTTAAAGCATAACTTTTTATACAAAAAGGTCTAACTTGCTGTTAAAACAGGCCCCATTGAACTAGACAATACCAGAGCACTGGGGCCTGCCAGTGCTTTACAGGTGAACTTTGCTGGGCACTTCAATGCACAGTAATGACATAGACCTTGTTTACACATTCAGGAGAATTAGGCAGCAATGTCCTGATGTGGTATAATGAGCTGTGCCCATGTTTATTTCCAGCTCTGAATATTTCTTTACATTAAAAAGAGCTATATTTAGCCATCACAGAAAGAAAGGTTCACCTCTTTTTCTTTGCTTCCTGTGCTGGTTTTTCTATTTGTAGGGGATATTAAGCATAAAGGAATATTCCTCCACCTGTATTCTAAAGTGGAACATTTCATAGCCACTTCATTCTCCTGCATGGTAGGCATGAGGGGTGGATTTTTATCAAATTTTTATCAATTGTTATTCATTCAGTTTACGATAATGTACTGTACAATCCTAAGCAGAGTTACTCCAGTCTAAGCCCACTGAAATCAATGCACTGTGACAGAGCACTGTTAAGATTCTTTCAAAAAAAGCAGAACATGCAAACGGTGAACCAATCAGACAGAGATCAGACTTACTTTTATTTTGCCCTCACAGTGGGGGAAGCCATCCATAGGAGGCAATTCACACTGTTCCTGTGCTCCGTTAATGAGATCTAAAGGGGGGGGGGAAGAGTAAGACACAGACAATGTGATCATGTAATGCAGAACACATCATATAAAATAAATAAATAAATAAATAAAATCATAACAGATTTATGCTGTTGGACCTCCCTCCCAACTGGCTGTGCAGATGAGTCATCACTGAAATGCCCAGTGGAGATCTATAATTTAATACTGCTTTCCCCTCACAATAGCGAAATTGGAATAGGGTCATGAAACTAGGGGAAAATGTGAAAAGTGTGCTGAGATATAAAAGAGGTTATTAAGAATAAAAATGGAATAATTTTCCATCATTGGTAATTGCTCATCCAACTTCCCAACCCAAAATGCAATTAACCTACTGGATAAAATTAAAGAAGAGCAATCATTCAATTAGTTCTTGTAGTCAAATGTTTGAATGACAAATAAGAGAATAAAGTAGATGAAAGTTTAATTGATTTAACATTTGCATGCTCTATTATCACTCCATGGGAGCACATATATTTACAAGAAGCACATCCAGAATTATGTCTCTGAAAGAAATGGGGCTTGGTTAAAACCACACCATCTGAACACAGAAATCTCACCTTCTTAGCATACTACACTGCCACTCTCCCAGAAAACGTCACCACATCACACTTGGGATTCAGGTGAACTGGGGAACTTATGACTAACCCTGCTGGTGTAGCTTCTGATAACAGCAGCTCCCCCACACCACTGACAAATACTCTGAAAATTTACATAGTGCTTCAAAGAGCAACCAAAGGAGCTACAACTTCAAAAACAGAAGACTTGATATGTGGCTGGAAGCGTCTGCATAGATAAAGAGAGATCTTTCTTTCTTGTTCTCTCAATAATTCATGGACAATTCTTGCCAGTTTTCCAGTTAGCTTATCAGAAGATAGCAGTTAACTTGCCAAAGAACCCTCATAAAGCACCATGTATTTAGCAGCCTGAAGAGCTTGGACTGCCCCAGTCTTGTTAGAGTTTGGAAGCTAAACAGGGTTGGCCATGGTTAGAACTTGGATGGGAGACCACCAATTAAGAATGGGGTTGCTATGCAGAAGAAGGCAAATAGCAAACCTCCTGTGCTCATCTATTGCCTTGAAAACTTCATGGACCTTGTATTGCCATGAGCCAGTTGCAATGTATAAAAATAATGTATATCCTTTTTTCTCTCCATATAAGGCCCAAGACAAGCTTACAAAAAAAATTAAAAGATTAAATTCCTCATAAAATATAACAAAAAGCACAGCTCCATTAAAATCGAATGTCCTGTACAAAAAGATTTCTCAAAAAGTTTAGCCTTGAACAGGTTTCAGAAATCTATCAAAGTGGAAGCCATCCTCACGCATTCAACTCCACAAACAATGTATTTGAGAGGGCACTTTAAAAGCATCTGGTTTAGGTGACCACCCAAACCAGTCCGAGTCTGTATTTCAAGTGGTGAGACAGGACTGCACAGTTTTACATCACAGCAAAAGCATCATTTGCATTTTTCTGGGTGTCGTAATGAAAGCTCACAAATTGCATCTTATGATGCACATTTCTTACGTATGTCTACAAAACGCCACCTACTACAGTGGTTATAAAATACACATCTTAACAGGAAAGCAAAATAATCAATAGCTACTGGAATATATGCTCTGAGCTCAGAATCCATGGTGCTATCTAAAGCATTGGTACATGTTACAAATTACATGAATTCACCATAGGGACTAGCAGCCATGCTACAGCTACAAGTTCCCACTTGCATCTCCATTCAGAAGCGTCACAGGGGCCTGATTCAGATTCAGATCATGGAGTGAAGGGGGAAAGGGCTGCTTTTTCTCCCCATGTCATTTTCCCAAGTCGAGTTATTTGCCCCACTGGTGCAAGCATTCAGTGCATATGCGTATGTAACCTTCTCATGGGGCAAAATTAAACTCCCCAGAGTTGGGAGTGCATTTGAATTTGTGTAAGTTGCAGTGTATAGTTTGGCCTGTGAAGCAGTTCTTAGCACATCATCCTAAGAAGACCCAAAGCATTTTCAGACTTACACTACTCTTATACTTTCTTCAAGTTTTTTTTTAACATGTCAGTAACATGAACAATTATAGATAAAGCAAAATATACACCAAAATTCAAATCATTGTCATGAAGGATATCTTGGAGATTTAAAGTAAAATGTAAAAAAAAAACAATATTGTTGTCAATAATACTGGCTTATCTGGAAACTATTCTGAATCTAACCTAATAAGGGCAACTCCAGATTGTACTTTGAGGGTGCTGCCTTTGGAATTAATGACACAAGATGGCAGCCTTCATACTAGTAGCAACTACAAGTTCAAGGCACTCAAATTCACAGCAATTAGGAAACATCCTTTCAACCAATATTCTATTCAGGTTTAACTGGACAGCCAATATTTTTACTATTGTTTTATAACTCTGTTTTATTAATTTGAAAATTAATCCAAAGAAATGCTCAATATAGAATTTTTTGCCATGGGTTTGAATGGAAAGTCCCCTTTCTCTCTCTCTCTCTCTCTCTCTCTCTCTCTCTCTCTCACACACACACACACACAAACACACACACACACACTCCCCCCCCCCCCCGCTCACTGATTCAATATCTTTTGCACAGGCTAAAACAAGGTAGGTTGAAAAGACTGTTCAAGGTTTCAAAAAGCAATTGCTGCTTCTCACTTTCCTTCACAACCAAGAACAGTGATCGGATGCCTATTTTTCACTTTCCCTTTACAGACGACAGCATTGCATACACCTTCTTTCTGAATTTTCTGTTTAGTGCTGAGTTCTAAATAGAGATGGGCACGAACAGCAATACGAACTAAAAAAATCCACGAACAGCCCAATCTTCTGTTTGTGAACAAGCTGTTTCTGAGGCCCCATTCTAAACGAACAGGTGGTCGTTGCAAGCCTGGTTTGTTGCTGTTATGTCAAGCCAGACAGTCTGGCACCTGCAATCAATTCCCATGGCAACTCAGGCAGGGATTGTCTGAACTCTGTCTGAACTTCTGCTGTTGCCCTGGAAACCCAATCTAAGCCCAATTTAGCTTGATAGGCAGGTCTTCCTTCCAAGTGTGGACTGGAGCTCCAGGTTTGTTACAAGAGGAAAAGACCAGGGGGGAGGGGGTCTCCCAGCTCTGGCTTTCAGGGAGAGACAGCTGCTGTTAGAGAGACAGGGTGAGTGCATTGGAGCTTGAATTTTCTTTGTGTGTGGTGGGATAGGGATCTACCCCTTCAAGTTCTAGGGCTGTTGCCAGGCTCTGGGGCCAAGCTATTATTTATTATTGGTACATTTCCTGCTGCCTGCTCAGGTAGGATTTCTGGAAGTGGTGCAGTAGGGATCTTGATGGCTGGAGGAGAGCCTGCTGGCCCCCACGAACAATGAACAACAAACATGTTCGTGACAGGATCATGTATGTCAGTGTTCGTTGTTCGCGGATGGCAACAAACAATGAACACCATGTTCATTTTTTCCGGTTCGTGCCCATGTCTAGTTCTAAATTGCCAAATTATGGTTAATATTTGCCCTCTAAACTAGAAGCCACGCTATCCATAATTTGCCATAATGAAAAAACAAACTGTATTGTTTCATTGTTCCTGAACCCAGAATTCTCTCAATCCTACAGAAATCCATTCCTGTTCCATGTTCTATAGTCTTAGCCACTAACAGGAAAACAATATCGGGTCCCAAGAACTGTGACCTCACATATTAAAGGTTTTTATTGCAACCAATTTTAGACTCCTTTTATTACTTTGTGGAAGCAGTGCATTGAAAGAGCAGCCAGCTCCATGGAAAGGACACTCGTCAAACATGGGCATATCATGATTTACAATTTCAATTATGGCTGGACAAACTTTTTGGGATTCTAGTCCACTATTAATGTTTCAACCCACATATGTCACACTGACTTGGCTTTAGATGTACAGGGATATAAAGACTGCAGAAGTGGGAGATCTATTAAAAAGATCTGCTCCTGGAGCCAGATGAATCTGAATGGCTTTCTGATGGCTATAGGGGATTTTCCTCTTGATATGATTGGTGCTTCTGTCAATGCCCCAGTAGACTTCTGGAATGATGGAATGGCTGGGATAGTTGACATAATCGCTCCCAGGCACCTTCTGTTGTCAGAGCTCACATAGCCCCTTGGGTTACTGAGGTGCAATGGGTGGTGAAAAGACACGCAAGACAGCTAGATCGATAGTGGAGGAAGACTTGGAACAAATGTGATAAGACATGTGTGAAAGTTCATTTTAAAGCCTACTCCATGGTGGTGATGATGGTGAAGAAACAACACTTTTCTGCTACCCTGTATCTGCACTGTGTAGGCTAACAGAGCTGTCCTAGGTGGTTGGAGGCCTATTGGGATCTGGCCTGTAGGAGGAAGTAGACTGCTCAGTGTTTTGCTCAGCACTTTGCAGATAAAATCTCTCACATCCATTCTGACTTAGACTCTACATTAGCAGGTTCAGATGGTGCCAGAGTGCCAACCTGTCTGGTTGTTTGGGATACTTTTATTCAGTCTGAGAAAGTGGACAGAACCCTACTTGCTTGTATGACTCCTGCCTTTCCTGGTAGATTAAATCTGGGAGGGTGTGTGTGACTGGGTCTGAGAGGTAGTTAATGTGTTCCTTGAGAAGGCTGGGGGTTGCTTCAGCCATGAAACAGACTATGGCATTCCCACTTCTACAGAAAACTACACAGCACCCAGGAGATCTTAATAGCTATCAACTGCTCTCAAATGTTCCATTCCTGAACATGGTGATTGAACAGGTGGTGGCTAGAAAGCTTCAGGCTCTTCTAAATGAGGCAAATTGTTTAGATCTTTTCCAATCTGATTTTGCACCTGGTTATTTGACCGAAAGAGGCTTGGACACCCTGGTGGATGAATTGCACTTGGAGATGAACAGACAGAGTGTGACTCTATTGCTTCACCTGGACCTCTCAGCTGCTTTTGATGCCAACAGTCATGATAACCTTCTGGACTGCCTTTCTGGGCTGGGAAGGCACTGTTCTGCGGTGGTTCCAATCTTACTGGAAGGGTTTCAGGAGGTGGTGCTGGGGGACTGCCTCTAGGCCCTTGATCTTTGACCTGTGGGGTCTCGCAAGTTTCCATCTTATCCCCTATACTTTTTAACATCTACATGAAACTGCTGGTGAGGTCATCTGGAAATCTGGGCTGGGTTATCACAAATATGCAGATGACATTCAGCTCTACCTGGCATTTGTAGCTGATCCCAGGGTGGTTGTAAAAACCTTGAACTGGGGTTCTGAAGGCAGTTTTGGAATGGATGCAGGCTAATAAACGGATGCTTAATCCCAACGAGATGGAAGTACTACTGGGTAAGTGGAAGGTCTGATCAAGGATTGAAGGTGTCATTCATACTGGATGGAGTTGCACTCCCTTTGAAAGAACAGGTCCATAGTTTGGCGGTCTCCTGGACCCAGACTTAATGCTGGATAAGCAGGTGGCAGCTGTAGCCATGGGTGCCTTTTATCAGCTTTGAATGATTAGTCTAATTTTTTGTTCTAATTATGGAATTTTCTCCAAGTAAATAGTAAATGATTATTGAATGATTAGTCAGCTGTGGCCTTTCTTGGGCAGGAAAGAGCTGACCACTGTGATACATGCCCTGGTTATATCTAGATTAGATTACTGCAATGCACTCTACATGGAGCTGCCTTGAAAAGTGTTCAGATACTTCAACTGGTGGAAACTGTTGCAACCAGGATTCTGTCTGGCGTAGGTCGTAGGGAACGTATCACTGGTTCATACTCTGGCTGCTGATTTGTTCCCGGGTGCAATTCCAGATGCTGGTATTGACCTTTAAAGGACTATATGGCTTGGGACCAACATACAAAAAGAAAATCAAAAAGGCTTTTTACTCAAATGGGAGGGCTGTATTGTAGGGATGGGGTCTCAGATGCTTCACTAACGAGTTGGGGATCATAGTCTGCTACTTTAAATATGTACTCGTATGTACAACCAGCGCTCCATGTTGTCTAATGTTAGTCTTAGAATTGATTATGTTTTGCTTCAGTATACTTTCTATTATGTCTTGGATATTTGCTAATGCTATGTCTTTAAACTTGTATATGTTTACTTTATGGTATTGTATTGAAATGTACTCACTTGATACTGATTGTATTAACCTCATACTGTGTAATCTGCCTTGAGTCTCAGTGAGAAAGGCGGACTATAAATGACATAAATAAATAATAAATGACATAAATAAAAACACACGAAAGAGCACCTACTTCCTTACAAAGCTACCTGACCACAGTAGTCATCTTCAGAGGCCCTGCTTCAGGAAGTTTAGGAAGGTGGCAGCCTGGGAGTGGGCCTTCTCAGTAATAGCACCAAAACTCTGGAGCTCTCTCTCCAGGAAGCTTTGCCTGCACCCTTCTGTCGTTGTCTTCTGCTTCACATTTCCTCAGTGATCCTTGTTAACAATTTTCATCTTTTGAATTTATTTTAAGCTCTGGTTTTAAACTATTTTAGTGATGTATATGTGTGTTGGTTTTAATGGTTTTTAAAATGTGATTTTAATCTGTATGTTTTGTTAGCTGCCGGTGGCTCGAAGAGGTCAAAAAGACAGGGTAAAAATCTTAATAATTAATAAATCAGCCCTGTGATAAAAATCACATACTCAGAGGGGTTTTTTTTAAGTCAATGCAAGTGACAGCATGTTAACTTAAGTCCAAAATCTCCTTCAAAATAAAAAACTCAGAGAAAAGATGCTTTCGTTTACATGTCAAAGTAAACCTGAAATTCATTTCCATAGTTTTGTTCAAGTTCTAACAAGTACCAGAAATCTTTTAGAAACATGCTTCATACACATTATTGAGAGCAATTCTGTGTCATTAAACCAAAAGAATACATGTTCAAACTAGGAATGTCTCTCAAAACAAAAAGAACTTTAGAAACATTTGTTTTTAAATGCTCATGTATTGGGTCTATATCTGCAGGCCTGAACAAGAACTTTACAATAGTTTAAACTAAGATTTGCAAGGGCAAATATTTTAGGTTCTGATGGAACATGTGGGCTAAGCTCTTTACTGTTTAGTCACAATGTGTTATTGTCAGAGAGAATCTTTTTAAAAAGAAAGGAGAAAGCTAGTTGTGGTAACTTAATACCCTTCACAGCAATTTGTTCCGCAATGGTTGCATTAACACGTTCATGACATCAGGTTATCAGTTTTCCATGCAATACCTGAGCAACAAACAGCAAAAGCCATACTTTAAAACAAAACTCTTCTGTAGAATGAACGAATTTCTTAAATATCGTGGCTACAAATACTTCATAGAACTTTCTAATAAACTAAGATCAATTTTTGCTAGTCAATATAAAGAGAGTCACTAGTGTTTAGACGGGGTTGGAGTTTGAATTTTGAACTGCATCTGGAGATCAAAACTTAAAAGTCCACTTCTCGTGAAACTTACAGGGAGATCTTAGCCAATCATATTCTTTCAGTCCAACCTGGGTTGTTATGAAGATAAAGTGGATGTATGCCATCAAGGGCTCCTTGGCGGAAGGGTTGGATATAAAAGCAATATATAAAACCATAGACCGCAATTCTGTATAAAATCACATGACAGATTTTTTTAAAAGCTAAATATATAAATAGGGGATCGTCACACTATTTATTAAGAATTAGGAGCAACAGAATGTACAGCTTTATTGTCACCCTCTGAAACAATTCCTTCTTTCATTCTAAGGCCACACTGGTTTTTGAAAGGCTAGAAATGTCCATTAGATGTTTTGTCTGGATCTATACTCATCATCAGTTTCCATTTTCATATTGTTTGGCAAAGAAGTTAATTCCAACTAGGGTTGCCAGGTCCCCCAACCCCCTAGGCGGGAAGTTGGAGGCTCGCCACCTACCTTTGTGTGTGTGTGTGTCTCTCTCTCTGTCACATGGCCTTTACTCTTGGCCTGTGCAATGACATCACTTCCAGGAAATGATGTCATCACACAGGCCACATGCTGCCCTGGGAGTGCTTCTGCCCTCCACGGGGGGGGGGGGGGCAAATCAAGCCCAATTCAGACTGAATTGGGTTGCTGCAGACCACAGGAGCATGCTGCACCGCCCGGGAGCACGCCCTGGGAGACGTGTTTCCCCCTGCCAGCAAGTTGAGTGGGGGCAGGGAGGAACTAACTAAGATGCACATATTTTACATTTATTTTGTGGACCAGGGTATCACTAGACCCTAGTAGAAAACTCTTCCCATCAGATTTAACTACCAGGAATCACCCTAAAAGAATTCCCCTATCTGTATTGAGATAAAACTGATCCTTCTCTGCAATCATTTAAAACGAATATACATGCAGGGCCAGCGCCACTGGTGAGGTGGGGGCCGCGAGTGCCACGGGGCTGGAGGGGGTGCCAGAGGGGGTGCCGGGGCGGAGGCACTCATCCCGTGCCACTGCCAGCCAGCCCCATGATGCCACTGCCCGCCCCCTGGCAGGCGCAGCAGCCATGGGCCAGGGATGACAGGTGGCCAGGGCAGCGTGCGGCGCACGGATGGCTTCCTCGCTCTGCCCCAGCCACCCGCCAGCGGCACTGCGTGATGATGTCATCATGCAGTCCAGGGCACGCGCGTGCAGGGCGCGTACACGGGGCTGGCCTCCGGCGCCAGAAACCCTGGCACCGGGGCTGTTTACATGGAAAATCTTATTAGGTTAAACCTAGTGAACTAAAGTATGAACACTGTCCTTTTTACTATCCTGAGTCAAAACCTGCATTGTAGTCAGATTGAGTATGTGAATGCTGGGATTCTGATTTCCATAAAATAAATCCAATTTCTTTTTAACTGCATGTTCTACATCACTGATAGCCAGGTGCTGGGGGGAATGGTTATAATAGAAATTGGGGCATCTCTATAAACTTGGTGGCATGACAAGTATGGCTTATGGGCTTTTAATGCTTTTAAAAGTGCTTTTAAAGGAGGACAGCCTGGATTCTACCACAGCTGCTGTCTATGTTTTGGTTTTGTATTATTAAGACAAATGTTTTTATGCTTCTCTATTCATCTATTACTGTGAACAGCTTTTATCCGATAATTGCAAACACCACCATTTTATTCAAAGAATTAAGTGCTATTTATGTTCTTCCAAACATGTGCAGGATTCTTATTGTTTAGTTCTCCCCCCCCCCCCCACCGGCCACACCAACTATTTCTAGGAATATTGTTCTGCCTTGAGAACAAAGTGACCAAAAACAAAATTCATCTTCAGATGAGTCTATATTAATAGTTACTTTATATATTCTTTGATTATTTATGTTGTTATTTTTCTTATAACTCACAAAAAGGCTTTAGGCAGATGTTATATGAATTATGAAAAACTTTTTAAAAAATGACATAATAAAATGGCATTACAGTTTCACAAAAACATGGGCTTTAATGATGTTTCAGAAAAAAATGGAATTCTATACTCAGTGATTACCCATCTTCTGAAATAATGCAACTTTTAAAAATGTTCAACTGCCAAGTAGTTAATACTGAATACTGGCCAGTGAATGGAAATGTAATGGGCAGGGGTTGTTGCTACCATGAACTAGTTGAGCAATTTTTCAGTGTCTATGCTAGCCAAGAAAATTAAATATGCACAAAGAGAGCAGCAATAAGAGTAAGTTGTATCTTGAAGTTAATTTAGGCATTGGGTAAACTTGAAGTTTAGCTCTTCTGTGAGCTGGGGTACAGCTCTACTCTTTAAGCTACAGTATGTGATTGGAAAAACCAATGTTGCCCTTGGTACAATTATTGTTATTGCCTTGATTCACATCTTACTTCTAATTGTTCATTTTACAATCCCTTTCTGAGATTCCACTCATGCAGCACACCAACTTTCTATGCCGGCTCTGCTTTGTTTCTGGATTGTGCAAGCATTCCTTCACTCAGCAGCCTCTTCTATCTGCCCCTCATTCTATATCTACATTACATGTCAGGGATAGGGCCATGGCTGAGTAGAAGACTACCTGCATACTTTGCATGTAGAACGTCTTAAATTTAACCCCTGGTATCTGCAGTTAAATTGATCTGGTCATAGGTAATGTGACAGACCTTGATCTGAGCCCCTAGACAGCCCCTGCCAGTTGGAGCAGACAATACTGACCTTGATAGACCAATGGTCTGACTCAGTATAAGGCAGCCTCACGTGTTCATTTAACTACTGACTTCAGCTTGCCTTTCACACTTATGATTTTTCTTATCTTATTCCAGGACACCAAAATACTGGACAACACTTCCAACTACTTTGTCAGACTGCACAGAGAAGCCATTGAAATTCACAAGCATAAGCAAAACTTCAACAGGAAAGAAGAAACCTTAAGAATGAACAGAGCATGGTTTCCAGTTCTGAAAAACACCAGGCTAACAAAACACTCTATACCCAACAATAGCCCTGCAGAGAAGATTAGCACATCAAGCACCAATCCATATGCAAAGGAAGCTCCTCAGGATACAGTGAAGCCTCCCGCCATTAGCATTCCACACCCTGGGAAACTCTTACAGGATGACTCAGCTCAACCCCACCCCTCCTGAGTAGATATAAATGACCTGCCAACATCTTTTTCACACTGTGACACTGAGAGATCTCTGTCTTTTGGTGCTACACCTCTGAAGATGCCAGCCACAGCTGCTGGCGAAACGTAAGGAACTACAATGCCAAGACCACGGCAATACAGCCCAGAAAACACACAACAACCATCGTTCTCTGGCCGTGAAAGCCTTCGACAATACAACAACGTAGTAGATCTTTTATAGTGGTGGGAAATATTCTTATCACATTTTCAATGTCATATGAAGCATAAAAATTCTTGCAGTATTGTAACTTTCCCAAATGTTTATCTCATCATGAGAGTCAATACTGTACAGTGGGTAGAATATTAGACTAGAACTGGGTAGCACTGCTTAGCCATGAACCTCTCAAGGTGATCTTGTCCTACTCTCTCTTTCATTATCTAATTTACCTTACAAGATTGCTGTGAGGATAAAACAGATACAAGGAGAAGATATACAGCTCCTTGGGTTTCTTGAGTGTGTGTGTGTGGGGGGATAGGATAAAGGCATAACATAAAGATCAATAATTAAATGTATTCATTTAAAAATGAAACTTCTTTACTGATAGTATCACTGGACCAAAAATAAGTTGACAAATCTTCAGTCTAAGTGTAAAGGTTCCCATATACATAAGTGTCATAGTATGTTTCATACCTGCCAAGAGAGAAAGAATAATCTTTGATGATATGGGGAATAGTGTTCAAATGTGTTGCCTTTAATAACATGGTTAAATTAAATCCTTAAGGTTAAACAATGCAAAGTGTCCATTGCTAAATGAGGTCAAAGAAATAGAAAGCTGCACTAAAGGAGATTAATGTACAGAAGCTGGCCTAACCTTAGAGATTAGGTAAGTGAAATCAAGCAGTGTACCTCCAACATGTCGCTGTTGAGATCTTCAAACTCTTTGGTTAAGGAACACATAAGAAATCTGTTATTTCAAAGTTTTTCTAAAATGCACTTGTTTGTAACAAATATTGCAAGGAATCAAAGGAGTATCTAAACAACTGATAAAAGCAAATATTGATACAGAATATTTGCAATGAGCAATAATTCTGCTATAGTGATGTTTCTCAGAGCCAAACTACATGAGACGCCAGACATGGGATCTTCACGTGTCGGGTCTCGCAAGCTTACCTGGGAGGGGTAGTCTTTTAAAAAAACCCAGCTGCTCAAAGCTGAGAGAACAGAATCCAGAAGAATTTTTTAATGACTGGGGGAAATTAAAACAGTATTTGGAAAAGAAGTGGGACGTAAAGGGAGAATTATGGTTGTTAGATAACGATTAAGCTTACAGAAAGGAAGAGATACTGATCTTTACAAGAGAAGAGAGGAGATAAGTTAGAAATATAATGTAATTGATAGTTTGATGTTAGGTTTTGCTTAATTTAATACATATTATCTATTTTAGTAGTGTATTAAGACAGTTAAGAATAGAAAAGGAGATATAAGTAGTAGATTTAGACAGCGGGTTGGAAAACTGTTGGAAGTCTTAGATTAAGGGGGGAGGGGAAAGGGTGGGAGAATATGGAAATGAGGGTTTCAATTGAAAATCTGTAATATTAATTTTTACTCACCCAATAAAAATTTATTAAAAAAAACCCCTAGCTGCTCGATGCTGGGGAGAATTGCAACTGGAGGGACTCTCTCTCTCTTTCAAAAACCCTCCAGGAGCTCAGGATGGGAATGGGGTAGGTGGGGAACAATGTAGGAAAAAAGCCAAGAGAAATCCAGTCTCTCCCAGTGTTCTTCTCCCGGCAGGGAATCGCAGCGCTGATTTTCCTTCTCTTTCTCGGCTTTTTTCCTGCCACCTGTTACATCCCTCCCACCCGTCTCTAAGCGCCTGAAGGAAAACCAAGCTGGGTGGATTTTCTTACAAAGAACAGCCACTCGACTGGAGAGATGCTCTCTTCCAAAAATTCACTCGGCTCAGTTGTTCTTCAGGAGCTCAGAGACAGGCTTGGGGGATGTTTCTCACTCGCAGGCAAAACACCTTGGCTTTTTCCTTCCTGCCTTCTCTTATGTTGTTCCCCCCAACCTGCTCCTGAGCTCCTGGAGTAGACATGGGCACGGAACGGGGAAAACACAAACCACGTGGTTCATTCATTTTCACGGAACATGAACCACGAATTAGCCAAACTTGAACCAGTTCCGAACCGATTCAAGGGAGCCAAGAACAGGCACCTTCACGCAAACAGCCAAACTAAGCAAAACTTTCCCAATGTCCAATACCCACCAAATTTGAAGGTGACCTAGTCCTCACTGTCCTCTAAAGACCCCCCCAAGTTTCAGAGAGATTGAACCCCGGGAATGGCATGATCCACGGGTCCCTCCCTTTCCTGTCATTTTTTCTTCACAGTGGCAAAAACTGGAGTGTCTGCTGGAAGCTACTTTGAGGGGCTGGCCCTTTTCCTGGCTGGATGGGCCAGAGTGGGAGCTATCTAGTTCACAGGGACAGCTGCCAATCAAGCGTGGAGGCCTCAGATTGGGGGCAACCAAAAGACTGCCACCGTTGCCTGGGCAATGGATTGAATGGCGCAAAGTGTCTGGCTTCCCGAACCAGCAACGGAACGGTAGGAAAAGTCGTTTGTTCCGTAAAAAACGTGGCCCCAAGGAACGCGTTTCTTTGACAACAAACCGGCTGTTCCGTTTGGAATTTCGTTCTGTGCTTGGTTTCGTGCCCATCTCTATCCTGGAGTAGTTGTGTGTGTGTGTGTGTGTGTGTGTGTGAAAGAGAGAGAGAGAGAGAGACAGAGAGAGAGACAGAGAGAGAGAGACAGAGAGTTCCTCCAGTTGCAATTCTCCCCATCTGAGAATTACATGGAGTGGCTAGAGTGTTTTTTTTTTTTTTAAAAACTACACTGCCTAGAGAACCTTGCAGGACCCGGTATGCACCCGTGCATGTCATGTAGTTCCCCTTTCAGTGTACATGTGCTTCCTTTAAAGCCTTCTGTTGATTAATCTGCTAATTCCAAGGACATCATTTGAATCAATTAACTCTTTACTTCAAAAGTTACCAAAGCCTAGGCCAGAACGTCATAGTTCCAGTTCCCAAACTCCTAAGAGCCTAAGATAGAGAAAATGTTTGAGAACAACCAAAATTACCACTGAGTACCCACAACAAGCATTCGCCCATCTGGGAATTGTGGTCTCCAAAATACAAAGATCACTTACAAGCAGGCTTGTGCAATGTTATTCATTACATAATTTGGAAACTAACCACCGATCATTCACAACTGCTTGGCAGCCTTCCTCTTTTTATCTTGTAGAGTTTTCTCTGACTAATTCCATAGGGCCCAGTTTTTAGCTCACTACTTTCTCAGCACACTCTCTGAATATTTCCATGTACTTTCAAGACTAAGTGCCAGGCATCTCTCTGAAAGCTCTGTGCTAAAGCCAATTACCTCAAGGTCATAAATGGTTGTCATCTAGATTCAGATATCTGCACATGACATGATCAGCAAAAGAATAGGTCAATAACCAGGTCATAAGTTGTCAGATGAGAAAGGCTTTAGTACCAGCAGACAAAACCAAATGAAATCAAGGCCCGGTGAAGCCAAATGGAGTAATGTAAATCATGGTTAGGAAACGGAGCAACACAAAAGGTGAGTAATGGAATCTAACACAGACAGAACAACTAGAGAGCCAGTGTCACATAGTAACTAGAAGCACATATGGAAAAATTCTTAGTTTAATTTGACAAAGTTGGCTTTAGCAAAACCACTGTTTCCTTTACTCTTCCTGCTCTCCGACAGTCCCCCCCGCCCCCCGCCAAATGATAATAGTTCTGGCCTGCCTCTTAGAGCAGTTGTAAGAACTACTGAAATACTGCCTGTGAAGTACTGTGAAAACTTAGTGTGCTACATAAAAATACTACAGTAAAAGTCTTATGAACAAGCTCTTAGTAAACTGGAAAACATGGTTAACAGGGATTCTAGCAACCTAGCTCCCACTCTGCTCAGCCTGTGACAGTTGTATGGGTAGCATTATCAAGCAGGCGGCAGCAGAAATGCCCAGGATCCAGCCAGAAAATGACATCTGTTCCATGCTGCTGCTGACCAGTGGGCCCAGCTGGGTGGTGGCGAGAGGACGGCACTATCAAGTAGGCAGCAACCAGGCCAGGATGCATCCAGGACCTGCCATCTGCTTAGTACCACTGCCTTCTTTCCACCACAGTGCTGGGCCCACTGGCAAGTAGTAGCAGGGAGACAATCGAGAGAGCTGCGGATCCCAGCTGGGTGCCAGGCATGGCCACTGCCCATTTGGGGCTGCTTCCTGCTCACCACCACTGCAGGTAAAAGCTTTGTTAACTGGCATTTTGATTAACTGGCAATTCCCCATGGATACTGGTTAACAAAACTTTTACTTTGTTACTATCAATGAGTCTAATATAGGTTCATATATCCCATGTCGATATTTCAGCCCACTAGGATAGGACAAGAAAACTTCCTTTTTAGTTATGATCTCTCCTACCAATTGGAGTCCATTAAAATGTCTCTTACCATTAAAAACGCAGCTGAACCACTAGCTACCATCAATATCAGTCTATATTGTGTTATAAAATAGTATCAAAAACAACAAAACTTTCATATACCTACCTGCCACATTGATCTTTTCAGCAGTTCCTGAACTGGGAACAGCAGTGGTGCTACTGTTTGTAGAGTTTGCAGCACTGCCATTGATTACAAGGTTCTCCACTTTGGACTCCAGTTTCCCAATACGCTGCAAGATATTATCCAGTAGAACAGCAAGTGTTTTCTTCAGATCTAAGTCAGGAAGGAAATTAAAGCCAGTTAGCATTATTTATTTACTTACTTAATTTATATCCCACCTTTCACCACAATGAGGATCCAAAGTGGCTTCCTTTGTTTTCTTCTCCTCCATTTTATCCTTACAACTGCAACCCTGTAAGTAGACTTCTCATTCCCAGGGATCAGCTGACTGGCAGGCAGACGCAGGCTCACCAAAGAAGAGTGCAGCCATAATTCCCACATGATAATGCAACTTCTAGCACAACCTGGAAACAATAGCATTGCGCCAGGGGTGAAACTTTAGCACTCAGCTAAAACACAGAATTTTTGATCATAAACTCAATTTTTTTGGGCCAAGTGCTAAAGCATTACCTTTGGTGCGATGTCACCACTTCTGAGTCATGCTGGAAGCTGCATCATTATGTAGAGACAATGATCAGCCCCCCAGTAAGTTCCCACCTCCCCTGTCTCCTGCAAGTTGTCGGGGTGGGGGAGACTGACAACAACCTGTGAGGTACATTAGGGTCAGACTGTGTGACCAGCCCAAGGTCACCCAGCAGGCTCCCACGGCAGAGTCGGGATTCAAATCAGATCCCATACTCTAACCACTACATCTCAAAAGTCATATGCCAGTTAATTAAAAACAACAATGCTACAACCAAGTCTTCAAACATACTCTTAATAAACCCTAAATTAAAAGTCTGAAGATCCCCATTTACTACCTAAACACAAGAGCACTTCTAAAACTGGAAGCACACCTGCATTCAGGGCTGGCGTGCCCATTGAGGCAGGTCCCACCCCCGCCTTGAGCGCTGAGGCACCACAGGGAGCACCAGAGGGGGCGCCAGTGGTGGGGGCACGTGCCGCGGAGCTGACGGCGGCAGTGCTGGCAGTTGAGCGGGTGGGATGGGAAGCCGCTCGTGCGCTGCCCCGGCCATCTGCCGTGCCTTGCCTGCAGCTGCTGCAGCCTGCCAGCCCTCCTGCCCCATGCTGCTGTGAACACCAACACATGACCCCAGCCAGGCACAGCAGCTGTGGGCCAGGTGTGGCAGGCGTCCGGGGCAGCGTGCGGAACAACAGAGCGGGAGGGCTGGGAGGATGCACATGCACCTCCCCAGCCACCCGCCGCACCCGACTGGGAGCGCAGGCAGCAACTGTGCACCGTCCCAGCCGCCCGCCACACCAATGGGGCCAGCTTGCTGCAGTGACATCATCACGCAGTCTGGGGCACGCGCGCATAGGGGCAGCAACGGATCTGGCAGAAGGGGGTTCATGAGCCCAATCTTCCATGGCCATTTTTAGTACAACAAACTGAACTTCCTTGCTAAGCAGCCCAAGAATTTTGACAATTAGAACTAAACCAACTGCCAGACAGATGAAATGCAACTTTAGGTTGACACAGTTTCTAATTAGGTCAGGAAGTAATATGAAACACATTCATTGGAAATGTTCTTAGGTCCCTTCCTACAAAGGCTGACTAGCCTTTGGCATCCACATATTTTGGGAATTTCTTTTAATATTAAATTGGTGAAGGAAAACAGTAGCTCCTGGTGGAAGAGGAAAGAAATGCATCATAATTCTCCGTATTTGGTCAATTCAAGCACTTGCCTAAAACAAACTCCGTATAGTTAGCAAAGCACAGTTGAGTTCTCCAGGCTGTCATAGACAAACTGGAGTTACAGAACAAGGGTTTCTTGTTACTTGAACCACTAAGCGATGCAACAGACAGCTGCCTAGGGGATAGTGACCTCAGCCACCCCAGCAAATGCACTCTCAAAAACACCAAAAATGAGGAAATGAGACAAAGGAAATGAGACAAAGGTGTAACAAAAGCAGCACAGCACTCCAGCATCTCTGGCATCTGTTCTAAAGAGGCACTTTCATTCCAAATAGAGAAAAGAAAGAAGATATGAGGTAGCAAATGAATGGCTCCAAGCTCTAACCTGAGTGCAGGCCTCATCTAGGGCATCATAACCTTTGGCAAGATTAATTGACAGAGCAAGTTAAAAAAAAGATTTCTTAATGATAAAAATGGCAATGAAAGAAAGACCTATTGTAAGCAGGAACAATCTGAACAAGTAATTGGCAGCTAACTTTCCAGACAGTCTAAAAAGAAGCAGCTACTTTATGACAAAGCAAACAGAAAGGTTAGAAAGGGAAAGCCTACTGTGCAGGGGAACGCACACAGACACCCTGCTTTGAAAGGGGCCTTGACACATCTAAGTAACTGAGAAAATTAACTGATTTCCAAAGGAAGGTTTCTAGACCTGTGTGTTTGTGTTTTGTTTTCATCCATATATAGCACAACTTTAAAAATGTAATTTGCAGAAATAGAGACTTAAATAATAAAATCTGGAAACTAAGATACAAGCAGGTTTTTAACCTATCAAAAGAAAAATACACTTAAACCCACATCTGAAATCTGAGAAGAATGACTTGATTCACTAGTTAAATATCTGAATTAAGCTGTCTGCAAAAGAAAACTCTCATGGTTGTTAAGCACGAACAAGGAGTTCTATAGTTGGTTATTATCTTTTAATTAGGTTCCACTGTATTATTTAAATCATTTATATTAGAGAATTTATATTCAACCTTTCCCCTATAAATACTCTAGGAGGCATACATAAAAATTGTGTGTATTCAGTTTTTTGTTTTAGCACAAATTAGTGTTGACTGGTCCCCTTACCCTCCCAGCAGGAGCGGGGAGGACCCAGCACTCACCTTCTGTTTGTTTCTCCCACACCTGCGTGATCACATCACTTCCAGTGACATCACTTCTGGGCAATGTCATCATGCGGGCACAGGAGCAAGTGCTTCACAGTGGACTGATTTGGTTACCAGTCTCCCACCAGAGACTGGTAACCCTAGCACAAATGTTGAGTAAATAGATGTGAAAAGGAAATTAAATTGCTGAATAATATTCGTAATGTACCAAAGATCTTTCAGGTACTAGGGGAAAAGAAAACAAATGCAACCAAAGAGCATTATAAGGAAGAAAAAAAGGGCAGCCACCTTCTTGGACTAATTATACAGGCAGCCTTTTTCTACAGTCTCATGTTGTGGCATTTCCTAATCCTGATGCCAGGAGTTATTCAACTGGAGCTACCAGGGACTGAACCTGGAATCTTCTGCACGGCAGACATATGCTGTACAAAATATACTTATATCTCCAAGTTTTCATGTATATTTTAAATATATCACTATACTGAGAAATGCTTAACTTTCTATAGTTTTTGAATACTCTCACATAAAGAAACATAATAAAATAATTGAATCAAATCAAAGGGCACAGCTTTTGGACTATCTTTTTCTTAAAGTTCATTTTTCTAGAGGGTCAAAAAAGTAATGACATCTTCAACATTCTACAATGCCTGAGGCTTGCTCATTTAGCATGCCTGTGTCATTGTCTAGGAACACAGTTGTATCAAAGCAACACTGACCTATTCACCCAGAGGTTTGACATTGCTACCTTTCTGAAACTGGTTCCCACTACCAAAGGACTTCTGCTCTAGGTCAATCCTTTTCAAGTGCAGCAGGGCAACAAAAGTCAACTAGAAGGTTGAGGGGGGATTAATATCTCTTCTGTTTAAAAAAAACTACAAAATTTATTTTTCATAATGTACAGTAAAAAATTGCCTCCCACAGCTGCTCACCGGAATCAAAATCCAAAACAAATATTTGACATGAAATGTTCTTCCAGGGGAGAGAGACTCTCAGAGCTGCATCCAAGCAAATTTGAGAGGTGCCTGGTTGTTTCCTACCCTTCTTCTGCTGGCCTCCAGGATGACAAGCAGAAGTTTAAGGGAGGGGTTGTGGCTGCTCCTTTCTTCCAGTAGCCTCAGCACTATACAATTGACAAACTGGAGTAACCACATTAGCCTGCTACCGCTAGAACAAACACAGTCACCTGCAGCATGCTTGGAATTGTGTTTATATGAGAAATCAAGGGCCGTTTTCATACATCTTACCGGCTCTGGTACATTGCGCAAAGCTCCCGCAAGGACAGCATATTCCTGGTGCGATTTCCCAGTTCTTGCATGAAATCATGCTGGAAAGATGCTGTCCTTGCGGGAGCTTTGCGCAACGTACTGGAACCAGCAAGATGTGTGAAAACAGCCAAGCTATGGAAGTGCCTGTGCTTAGAAATGTTATGCAGTGCTGACATTGCTGTTTCATTTTGCTGCTTGATAAAACTTCCATGAATCCCAAGGAAGTAATTACTTCTGTTGACAGGCCTCCCTTGTTTGCTGACAACTTCTTTTTTCCAGTGAAAACATGGAGCAGAGTTTCATGAGACCATTGGAGAACAGCAACACTAACCTAATAAATGTGGGCCAATATCATTCTTAACTCAGGAGAGAAGAGAGTAGTCAACACAGTGGCCTAAATAAGATCAATGGGGCAACAATGTAGGGACTACTCCTATAGGGAGTGAGCTAGTAGTATAAATAACAAGAAAAAGTCTACAAGCATCACACTGCACTAGGCTAAAAGGTCTTAAAATTCAAAACTTCTGGCACAACTTATTTTTGTCTGTCAGTAGCATCTGTGCCCAGATTTTAGGTTGGCTTTTGGCCTGAGCTACTTGATTCATTAACTTCTTTTTCTTTCCAAAGCTCCGCAGGAACACATGCTTCTGCTTGCATCAGCTTGATTTGCGGCACAGTGGAAGCACAAACAATGGATGCTAAATGGACAGCCGCCTCCTCTCTGGACATGATGCCCAATGAGTGATGCTATAAGCACAAAGAAATTCTTCCTTCAATTCAACCAGAGAGATCTGAATCTCTTTTTCCTTTGTTGAACAAAGGGAGGAAGAAGAAAATGTTAAGCTTAGGAAACAGTATTTGGCCAATCACAATATTAGTCTTTGAGATATTTATTATTAATTGGGAACTTGAAAGATGGATTTTCTTGCTTTAATATTAATCACAATTAAGTTTAATTTTCAATGACTGTTTTAAATATTTTGAGTAGCCTTCTTTTTTACTTTCAACCAAAGTGATTTGGTTTAGAGAACTATGAATTTTGATACGAAATTTCTAAAACATTGCAATGAATTATGAAAATGTTATGCCAGCAATACTTAAACGCAATGTTTTCTTTTACTCGCTGTAACTTTGTAAAAGAAAGAAGTTCATCTGACAGTAGGTAAATGAAGGACAAAAACAAATGAGAGGAAGATCACACATCACAGTCTATATCTATAAAATGCAAATTGCAGGAAAGGGAGGGGGGTTAATATATATATGTGTTTTTTTTACGAAGTGCTATTAGCAGAGTAGATGAAACTACTTTCAGTCAGTGATACAAAGTGGAGATATCTTTCTGCTTACCCTGCATGGTTCCGGTGCACATCGAATCTGCATGAATCTGCGGTGGTTTGTGTTTGTAGATGGATGGAGATGCACAATTTTGTGCCACCCATTTTTGCCTTAAGGCATAAGACCAACTCTTTATATATTTTACTTTGCATTATCAGCATCAATCATCAATAATTTATGTCCCCATTTATTAACTTATTATTAACTTGCTTCATCTTAATTTTTGAGTGGGTTTTATTTCTACTCTTGGGTTTTATGACAAATATTTACTCAACTGATCATATTTTTATCAACAGAAAAACATTCATTCATATGACTGAAAGCAACAATGATATCACACTAAGAGATTTTATGGTGGGGAAATGGCAGCCATATCCTGGGCCGCTGCTTCAAGCATACTTCTTCAGACATGACCAGGGCCTACCCTTGCCCTCCTCACAAGATTAGAAAGCTTATGATTATTATTATTATGCCATAAGCCCCTCCTCTAATATGCTTTAAGCATTAAAACTACTGCCCAGGCAGGCAGAAACATGGAAGCTGCTGCCCAAGCAGGCAGACACATGGAAGCCAGATCCTGGAGATGGAATGTGCAAACACAGAGAACAACAGGCGGGGCCAGCTTACCCCCTCCCATGCCCTGGAGGCACACTAAGGATCCTGATACAATAGGGCCTTTCCAGAGTTCCTGAATTAATCAACTCAACCAACCCTATTGATCTCCCCTAAACCACTTTCCTATTCTTAGGAGATTCAGGGAGCTGATAGTCTCACCCATTCACCTTGTGGGTCATCAATCATAATTGATAACTTTAGTTCCACCCAGGAAGATCTAATCAAATCTTCCTAGTTCACTGTCACACCTGGAGATGGTTTGCTGGCTTATTATCCCACTTCAGAGACCGTTTGCTCTTTGTCTCACCCCAGAGACAACTTCTCACCCACCTCGGGAACAACCATTAAGTCTTTGTTTTGGGGGCAGATGATGCAATCTTGCCCCTGGGTAGGATCTGTGGTGTAAAATAGACTGCCCCTCTGCCATAAACTGTGTGCATGTTTTGAATCCAGCATCCACGCTCAAACCTCTTTTCAAGTCCTTCTCCTCGTGCAGGTCGCGCAATGCTCCTCCTCTACCCTGAGTGTCTGGATAGTAAATATCACCCAATCCCTCAAACTCTATCCAACTTTCACCCCTGCTTTCTAATTAGCTCTGAATGTGTGTTGTGTGTGTGTTTTGTGTGCTGTTGATCTTCATTATTTTTCATTAAAAACCCTTTTTGGTTGAAACATCTGTCTGATCATTGAAAGGGGTTCTCTAGCTGGAACAATCCTCGTATACATTGGTGGAGATCTCAAAGTTACCCCCCTCTTGCTGACTTCTCCTTGTTGCCAATTCCTCCCAACTTGCAAGGAGACCTTCCCTTTTCAACAATGATTCCAATTTGCAAGATGCTAAATACGCAATCTCTCCCCAACAGGATCTTTATAACATGCATGGCATTCACACATGGTTCATCACTTTATTCTCCTGCCTTTTAGCCCACCAGTAACTTGAAGTAATTTCACAAATAAAATAGTGCATAATTGAATCCCAGCTCATAATCACCCCAAGCCATCATGATAAGAGCAGATTCCAAAGAGGTAACTGTATTAACCTAATACAGCCAAAACAGCAGTCCTGCAGGACCTTGAACACTATCCAATTTACTGTGGCATCTCTGACTCTCTGTCAGCTGACATAAACACCAAGATTAGAAAAGGAAATGGAAATGACTCAATGTTAAGAGCAAAAAAGAAAATATGAATCAAGTTCCACTTAGCAAAGGAATTTCATATTTTAGTCAACTCAACATCAGGGAGGCCTGGAGAAACTGCTTTTTAAAACTGTCCATAAAATCCCAACAAAATAAAGTTTGCATGCCTCTCTGGAAAGGAATTCCATGAAAAGTAACACATCTCAGAAAAGGCACTGCTCCTTATTTCTATCCTCCTATGTGGGGATGGAGTCCAAGATGGAGACTGTCGTAGACACTTTGCAACCTTGCTCCTTTTATTTTTTTTAACTTGTTTCAATTTATTCCCTTTTAATTTGTTTGAACAGAAAGTTCCCCCCTTGAACAGTAAGAGACAGTGTCTGGGAGACAAGAGGTTTTTTCTGCTCTTTTAACTTGATTTATCTCTGGAGCTTCTGTTAAATTTTAAAATAGTAGAGAATCCAGTAGCACCTTTAAGACTAATCAACTTATTTGTAGCATAAACTTTTGAGAACCACAGTTCTCTTCATCAGATGAAGGCTTGGATATCTCTGGTAAAGTATAAAGATACTTTACCTGCTTGCCTGCTGTGAGGAAAATCCCAACAAAATAAAGTTTGCATGTCTCTTTGGAAAGGAATTCCGTGAATGCGGAACATCCCAGAAAATGCCTACTTCTTGTTTTTATCCTCCTATGTAATAGGACAAACAAGGCTCATTTGAGGAACTCAGCATGTTGGATCAAAACAAGATCCCACTCTGTGATCTATCCTAGGCATCAGCCATTTAGGATTTTTGAGGATAATACAAGCATATTGAGTTTTTTCCAAAAACATCTGGTAACACAGTAGAGCTCCTTCATGAGGCCAACTGGCCACAGCCATGCTCCGGACCAGCTTTTAAAGAGTCTACAGGATTATCTTCAGTAACGAGACAGACACACTGAAAACACTGCATTCCCCTCTCACACAAAGTGCCCTGAATCTGATGGGTTGTCAATGTATATTATTCTATACTTGCTACTCATCCAAATTTGCTATGAAAGAGGCAGCTGTGAGCAGAGAAATGGGAACATTTTGAGAAAAAGAATTTCCCTGGCAAGAACGAAAATTTGGTTTCCAGCCAGTGGAAAGGCTGAGCTCATTGTGGTCACTTGCCAGCTATTAATATGCCTCTTTTTACCTTTGGAATTCTCTCAAAAAAATGGAGACGCTGAAGGATGGTTTGTATCTCAACCAGGGAGTGGGAAATATTTCTTTGCTACTAAGAACAACCTCCTAACTTGAGGAGGTCTCAGATCTTGCTGTATACATTGTTGCTTTGTTTCCTACAGCTATCATTTTGTGACTTTTCAAAACTGTGCTTATTTTTTAAAGAAAAAGATGAAAGGAAAGAACATCCCACCTCCCATGATTTAGTCTTCCCATTATAGCAAACAATATTTCTATTTTTTCACTGTGGAAGCATCTGTATTTATTTGTTCCAGGAGAATGCATTTTGATTTTGGGAGAGCTTCAGAATCCTGTCAGAATAGGAGTTTGTTGCTATTGCAGTGGGATAAGTGCTGCACTGGTCTGCAACATTGTTTGGACTAGCAACTAGGATGGGGCAATCATGGCAGTGTCAGCTGAGGGTGCCAGCATGCTATTTCAGCTTGCATGCCGCTTGTAAAAAACTCTAACTCATGCTATAATCTAAAACAACCCTGAAAAAAGAAAGGGCATGCCTTATATATATTAGATATTGTCAGGTAAGTGCCTAAGAGCTAAGAGGGAAAACCAACCTTTTATTTTAAAACAAAGACTTTCTCCAAAACCAGTCCACATCACACCTGCATTTCACACAAGGGTGTATGGGTGGGCATCAAGGGAAGTCCATCCCGTAGCAAGATTTAAACAGAATGTCCATCAAGTTATTTCAAAATATAGATCAGAAAATATATTACAAAAAGATAAAAGTTTAAGAAATGAAATGAATGCTGCTAAATCGAACATTGCTTCTTTTTGGAACAAAGCCTCGCTCTCTTTATGGAAAAGATTGCTGATCAACTCCATTCGTACAACAATTTGCAAATACAGTATAACTTCATATGTACATGGCTTCCATTTCTAGAATACATGGTTGTTCTTGGCCACTCACAATTACCTGATGCAGCAGTGCACAATATTCTTGCGACTCTTTGATGCACCATAAGTGTAAATATGGACCCTTGGTTTGTTATTTATTTCACTATTTTTGTAAAATTATTTACATCTTCCTGTTAATATGTTGTATAACATTAATAGCAGTGTCTAGTCAGCAGAAGTGGGTTATTGTTTTGTGATGTTTGTTGTTAAACTGTTAAAATGAAAATAAAGTATTTTTTTAAAAAAAGGAAATGAAATGAAACCAGCTGTTCATTCAAAGTGAATGGAGGAAGAAGTCACAGTCACAGTTGATTATTAATCAGCAGACTTTCCCAAAACAAAGTTTTCTACACTCAAGAGGGAGCTACAGCCAAAAACATGTCTTTATGGTAACATGACTCACTGGCATATTGCAATTTTCCAAGTATACTTAAGTAGTCGTAGGCAAATACACAAAATCAGAGTTGTATTCCTCCCAATCACCAGCAAGCTGGCAAACATATCCTTCCCTCAGCGGCTCACTGCAGCCATCCTAACCCACATGTTTTGTTTTGTTTTTGTCCGTATGCATAAAAAAACATCCAGCACTAGTTTTTCGTCATAAAGGCTGCTGGATAGTAGAAAACACTGATCTGCATCCACAGCTTTGCATTAGTATTTAGTAGGATACAGTCCAAAATAAAATGCCTTTTATAGACATTTGAATATACTGAATCCCAATCAGACCATTCCTGAAAAGAACAAAGAGAAATTTTATAAATGAAATATGTTAGGGTCAGAGAATGGAAGATTTGTATTCACTTACTGTGAAGCTTCCTTTCTCGGTGGTCCAGAAGTGGGACAGTCCTTACTTTTGGGATATAGCTCCTCCTCTCCGAAGGCAGGTTGAGCCAGCTGATTTTGATCCTGGAGGGAGGGGCTTGTCCCTGGAATCACCAGTCTGTTCCCAAGCCCTGACTCCCCATTACGATACCAAGAGAGAAAATAAAAACTCCCCCCAATTAAAAAAAATCAGTATAAAGGTCTCTCCCTTGAATCCACTGGAAGACTATCATCCTAACGCTTCATCCAATCCTAGAAACCACCCTGCAAGAAATGTGGTTGGGCAGGACTGCCCCACTCCTGGACCACTGAGAAATGAAGCTTCACGGTAAGTGAATACAATTCTTTCATTCTCCAGTGGTCTTAGGAGTGGGGCAGTCCTTACTTTTGGGACATACAAGAGCAGTGCGCCCCAGGGTGGATAGTCCAGCTTCCAGGACTAGGGTGTGTGTTGTAGTACCCACCTGCTGAAGGTTGTCTCTGGGGAGGACAACTTATCTATCCTATATTTCTTGATGAGAGAATATACTGATTTTCATCTGACCACCTTATTTATTGTTTCTTACGATTAAAGGATTTATAGGCTGCCTGTGTCACTGTTTCTCTTAATGAGTATGCCATGACATCTATGGGCATGCCCAGATCTCTGGCTTGACATGCCAGAATTATGTACCCTCTGCTTTACCTACTTAGCCAAGAAAAGGACACTCTCTGTCCCAAGGAGGACTTTCTGCAAATACACTAGTGTCCCAGATTCCTGCTCAAGTGGAATTTCACATCCCTACTTATATCAACGTAGTGTGTTTTTCCCCTCTTCCTGTGTTTTGGATTAGGTTAGAAGAAGGGAAGTATTATCTCTTCTGTCCTATGAAAACATGGAGTTCACCTTTGGAAGAAAGTTGGTTTTGTTCATAACTTGCTGCACCATCTTGGAGGAAAAGGGCACGGATCTCTATCTACTGCTAGTGCCTGCCATTCTGACACTTGTCTAGCTGATTTTATTCTCATGAAAGATGGCTTTAAAGGTCAGTTCCTTTAGGGGACATGAGGTCATAGGCTCAAGCCATCTTTTGTATAATATTCTCAATACCAGATTAAGATTTCATGTGGGAAAAAACCAGCGAATTCTTGGAAGATTCTACAATGAGGTCCCCTTTTAGAATCCACTGCCATGAAGGTGGTATATAAAGGAACGTCCCTTCCTAGAACTCCTTATTGGTGGGATGGTCACTACCTGTTGTCTAAGGGTGCTGGTATTAAGACTTTTCTTCAACCCCTCTTGAAAGACAGTAACTCCCTAATTAGCCCCCAAAGGTTACATGACTCTATCCATGTCCTCTTCTGGGAACTTGGCAGGATTTTTTTTTAGCATCACTTCAGCACTTTACTGTGTGATCTTCTGAACAGCTCTGTGCAATAGCTGTACTGTGGAAGACATATAGGACATGTGAATGCAGCTTGCTGCTCACATCATCTATCCCTATAGTTTGAGGGTTTCTTCTCCTCGCACCTTGTTGAAAACTGTGGTTCACCAGTTGGGGAATCTCTCTGGATAGCATCCACTCTGCTTGGTTCATCACTCTTTGGCTTAGCCAGTCCGCCTCAGAGTTGTTCTCTGTATAAACATATAGTGACCTGTGGAAAGTTTATGAGATTCCACCATACCATGTCTGATGGCTCCGAGTTCCAAAAGGTTTACCCTGTTGATTATTTGTCCTTCAGCCAGATGATCTATGGATAGGTCATCTATTCCTTGGGTGTGGGATCCCCATCTCCAAAGACATGTCCATGGTCATCACTGTTCTCTCTGGTTCCTTGAGTGGGACACCATCATGGAACTGAATGAGGTACAGCCACTGGTTGTTTTCCTGTTTGAGGATCTCTGGCAATTCAACTATCTTGGACCTCTTGTGATCTAAAGCCCCATGGTTATGGCAACACGCATTTCTGAAGTGCACAGATCAAGATGTCGTTTGGATATGGGAAAGGAGCCACTCTCCGTGGCCTAGCCATGCTATCAGTGATACTAGGATTCTGATTAACACCATAGGTGGGGTTTTCAGCTCAAAAGAAAAGGCCTAATGTTGGAGGTGCTTCTGAGAGATCGATGGAAGCCAGACAATCTCCCTTCTGAATGGCAGTCATGACAAATTTTAGCCTTTCCATTCCGACCTTGTTCCTAGGTATCTATTTTATTTGACCAAATTCCTTTGGATCTAGGGGAAAAGAGACCAGGTGGCACAGAATTGAATTCCACTGATCACAGTATCCAACACCCGACTGTTTCTTATTAGCTGCCAAAGGCCGCAGGCATATGATCTTTGAGGCCTGTGAGGTGGCTATGCCTGCCTTTGCTGACATTCTGCCAACAGAAATTTTCCCACCAAAAGGAGAAATGAAAATGAAAGTGCACCTCACAAGTCCTGGCTGAAGGAAAGAGAAATAAAGGAGGGCTCCCTTTTATTTAGGGTGAGCTGACTCTGAGGCTTCTGCTATTCTTTTCTCCTCTCTCCTTCCTTTCGCTGCCATTCTGCCATTACCCGCAGAATCAGTCATACTGCGGTTTAGTTGGGGCTGCTGGGGTTGGAGCAGGTCCTCTGCTGCTGCTGGAGGCTGCTCCTTCCAAGCCTGAGGGAGTTCCCGATAATATTGGTCTCTACAACAGGCTACCGCGAACTCAAACACCGCACCCTCTGGCCATCTGGCAGGGGGGGTGGTCCTCCCAACCTGAAGGTGGGGATCCTCGGTGGAGTTTTGCGATTGTGGCCATGGAACCTAGGAGCAACCTAGGGCTGTCGGCTCTAATGCTCGCCATCGCTCTGAGCGAAACGGGGGTGGGGTAGGCAGTATGGCTTTTCTTTTCCCCTGCGAGCTCCGCACGGCCTGTGCCCTCGGCCTCCCTGAGTACTGGGATTACCGGCATGCACCACCATGCCCGGCTCATCTCCAGCAGTTTCTTCTTCACCGGGATTGCTGCACTCTGCAGAGCGTTGCTGAAGACGTCCTGCTTGGATGGCAGGGCCAGAAAGACTGGTGATTCCAGGGACAAGCCCCTCCCCTCCTGGATCAAAATCAGCGGACTGACCCTGCCTTCGGAGAGGAGGAGATATATCCCAAAAGTAAGGACTGCCTCACTCCTAAGACCACCGGAGAAAATAAATTTCCTAACAGAGAGAAGCAAAAGCATAATAACAAGTACATTATTATACAACTTCCTAAGCATTATTAAGTTAGTAATATTAAAATTAGGTCCAGTCAGATTAAAGATCTAGATGGCAAAGGAAGTACAACATTCATTCTATATTGTACTGTGCAAGCCAAAGTTCTCATAATAATGAGTTTTTAAAAATGTATTCTTAAATTAGCCACCAGCATACATATTAAATTCCATCCTACTAAAAGCCATTAAGCTTTAGATAGAGTTGTTGAAGCTTTCCAATTGCTGACAAATGGGTTTTTTTCCAGCTTCCAATGAATTTATTACTGCTGCATGATATCACTTTGTATTATGTAACAATGTTTTGCAGACACATTTTGGGGATCATGAGTAAACCACGTATCATGCCCTTTCTGTATCTCCCGAAACAGTATTTTCTAGGAAGTCTCAATTCTCTAAAATGTCTTATATCTGTAAGTAACATCTAGGAACTGGATCCAGTGAACATGCATGCAAGGGTCATATATTTTTCCTTTATTCCATTACCCCCAGCAGACCTTTCCCTTCCCAGGAGCCTTGCTTCCCAGGGTTGTGGGACCCATATGGACTAATAGCCACATAGGCCAGACTGCACAACTGCTAATTGTTTCCCCTCCAGTACAGTACGCCCCTATCCAACATGGGTCTTGTGATTTCTGGAATCAACTTTGCCACAGTGGAAAAGGACTTCTAGGAAGGAAGGGAAAACCTGGACAACCTAATAATAACAAAACCAAAACTTTACACTATCTAATTTATAATGCTTCCATATCTTCTACTGAATCACTACTGGATTGCCATTTTGACGTAATTCTCCCTTAAGTTAAAAGCTGTGAAGCTTCTATAAACAAAAAAGAACATAACTCTCCAGCAATTTCTGACCTTAAGTATTGCTTTCCATTTTACCCTTTAGGATTTGGGCCGTTTGTATTCAGTTTCTAATATAACTCACAAAACAATTCTATTCAGAGCTTGAGTCTACAACTATTGACTAGAGGCGGAGAAAAGCAAAGATAAATTCTATACTTTGGTTTGGTTTTAGTTTCCAAAGAAGGGGGAGGGTTTGCTCCCTGTATATCCACTGGGAGATGTTTCCAAGCCCAAAAATGTAATGAAGTCTGCCTATGGTCAAGCCAAATGTATACATGCCTGTCAGAATTAACTGAACATTCTGCTAGATAGGCAACTAGCAGGAAGCATCCTGATGCTCTCTGGTTCCCCCTCCTACCCTGTTCAATTGAAGACCCCCAAGGAGCTCCTATAGCACCACCCTGTCACCATGCTAGGGATCATCCTTCCATGCTATCCAACAAGAGCTATGCCAAGAAGTTTAATTCTATACCCAAGGTTAAAATGTATCATCTCTTTCTAGACCCAACATGTATTTTAAAGCTATGTCCATCATTAAGTAGTGGCATCACCTCAAGAACATGACAACTGTTCGTTACCCACTCCCCACCCCAACCAATAGAGCACTTACAGCAGTACAGACTAGAACTCCACAATATTATTCCAAAGTTTCATTTGGCAATCACTTACTATCTCTTAGTCTAGACTATTATGCCAAAGAACATCATTCAATACAAGATGCACAAATGCACTGGCCATGGTTGCTATGGTGATTGCCCTTCCCAATAAAGCAAGAGACCCTTTCCTCATCTTTAAAGTTCCCCTGAGTTTGGAATCAAATTTTATTATCTGGGTTTTGTTTAACTTGAAAGTTACAGAGATAAGGAAGCTAAGCAAGCCACTCTGCAAGAAAACATTTGTCCAATTATCTTATCTTTGTCATCAAGTAGAGCTAGAGGGGATTTCAGACTAAAAAACAATGACAACCAGGAAATGCAAGAGATAGAAAGTAATCGCTCTCCCTCCCCATCTCTAAAACCTTCCAGTCACAATTTCAAACCAAACAAACAGTTTTAATTGTAACATTAATGTTATTCGCCTCAACTGCAAGGGACTGAAAACTCATGCCATCTTAATACAGCATGTTGGGATTGGACTTTACAGGAATCTAACTGAAAAGGACAGTTGACTGGCCTGTTTAGTAGCTGCCTACTTCAAGAGCTTACACTCGCACTACGCCTGCTGACATTTTGAAAGTTGATTCATTTCATTTGGTCTTTGACAAATGATTTAATTGTTTGATTTTGTACACTGGCATGTGCCTTTATTTTAAGGTTTTGCTAACGAAGACATTTGTATGTTCTTGAAATTTGATGTATTTTACTTTTTTTTTTGTTCACTGCATTGGAATGCCAATATAATAATAACAATAATAACATTCAATTTATATACTGCCCTTCAGGACAACTTAATGCTCACTCAGAGTGGTTTACAAAATATGTCATTATTATCTCCACAACAATAACCACCATGTGAGGTGTGAGGTGGGGCTGAGAGAACTTCTAGAAGCTGTGACTGACCCAAGGTCACCCAGCTGGCTTCAAGTGGAGGAGTGGGGAATCAAACCCAGTTCTCCAGATTAGAGTTCTGTGCTCTTATCCACTACACCAAACTATCTCTGCAACAAAATAAAAATGCAATAAATAATCATAAAAACAGGATAGTTGGCTGGCTACCAAACCAAATCACAATCTGTGGACACCTAACTCAACATGAGCATGTATAGTTGATTACTGGTAATCCTTGAACTGCAGGTGATTGAAGATACCACCAAATAACTCTACAGGATAGGAGCCTTTAGGCAGCTTCTAACTATAACAGGATATATACTTACCATATGCAGTCATAGTCCCAACGTATGGTCCATCCACCACATTTCTATTCTCTTCAGCCAATGCTTTTATATACCTTTTGCTGAGGTCCAGTATTTGTTCACGGAGTACTGAACTACTTTCATGCTGAGTCTTCTGTTGGATAGTAAAATGCAATAGCATCATTCCCCAAATGAATCCAAAAGTCACTAGAAAGAAGCCAAGTTTCTGAGACGACAACTTCCATGGAGTAAAGTATGCCATGGCTGTTTGACCAGCTCTGAAGTTACTCCAAATTAGTCTTACAGCCCAAAACCAAGGACTAAATTCATAGTTCAGGTGTGTAACAGACACAGTTCAGGAGCCACTCTGGCTCATTAGTCAGCAAATTGTCTTCATTCAGCTCCATCTTGTTGCTGCAAGGAGAAAGGAAAGATACAGTTATTCAAAGTAACATGAATGCTTTCTTCTAGCTTCTTTAAGTATGCTTCTCTGTAAATTTGTAATGGTTATGAATCAATATTTTATCATATGAGTCATTGTATAAAGAGTCCCAGAAACATCTGGGCAGAGAACAAGAAATATGTCTTAACAGGTACAGAATATACCTTGCAAAAACAAAACTTGGAGCAAAGTCACAGCACGCACTGCGTAGTTTCCCATTTAAATTCCTAATAAAAATCTTTTCATATACCAGAGAGGGATGATGCAAAAGAGACTGATTCTTGAAAGTCCTGGACGTACCAATACAGCGACACTTTTGTTTCTTACCAGCTTTACAATGTAAGCCTGCAACGATGCTGCAGTTTTGGCAAGAGCAATGGCATACGGCTAGACTTCTGTTTCCTGATTCTCTGATGTGGAAAGTGAAAACTCCCATGGGAAGAAACAGAAAAGGGTTGTGCATTATTTAAACAAGTGCACACTCTAAAAGATGTTACCAGTTATTCAGATGCTGAGAAGAAACACTTACTGTTCTTGTGTGGTCTCTACCCCTTTTGAAATCACACAAAATGCAGTCATGCAACACAGAACACTGAAAAGTAATTTTGTGATAAGATTTTAAAAAAACTTTTGTAATACTTTCTCTGCTGTTCCAATTTTGGCACATTGGAGAAATAAGTGAGGCAGTGCTGGATGATCCTTCCAATGTATCTCCAGGGTAACTCCCAGGGAGGTAGCAATGAGAGCCTTGGGTTCTTACCAGCTTGAACAGTCCCTCTCTTATTCTTCTCATCATTAGGAAAGGTAAGCATCAAAACTGAGAGATACTTCAATGTGAGATATCCTGTTGATCGTTTCATAATATTCATGTATTTAGTCTAAAAGTATTATGCTGCTACAACAATAGCCCTAAATAGTATGACTATATTCTGTGTTATTTCAAAAGGGAGAAAACATCTATCCTGGAGCAATATTGTTTTTAAAATGCAATCATGACTTTCCAGAGATTAGAGAGGCAGGCAGAAGTCTACCTACAATTAGCATTAAAATAATCTAACTATCAATCACACAATAAAAACAGCAGCAGAAGCAACCAATTACCAAATGGCCCCCCAAAACAAATGTGCAAACCTGACAAAAAGACATCCATGAGGGTGCTTTGCATTTTTTCCCTGGTAAACTATTCTACAAGTTATGGGCCACAACCACAGAAAGTACATGCCCTAACAAACTGTGTGAATCTGCCAAATGCAGCTGCTCAGACCAAAATTGGTACATAGGCTCCTAGGGTGAGATGTATGCTGGTCCAAAGTGAAAGAAACCAGCACTCTGCATTAAAGCTAGAGGCTGAATAGATGCCAATGGAACATTTTAGATTGAGTAGAATAGGAGTACTTAAGAAAGAAAACACAGACCCAGATAATGAATTAACTAAAGTTAACTTTACAGACTGCTGATCTGTAACAATAAACCTAATTCATAGTTTGATCCTACCCCTTAAGTCTCCCATGGCTTTGAACACTGGGCAATTCCACCCTTACTCCAGGCTCAACACAGCCTAAGCCTTTCACTGCCTGCCCATTTACCTATCTGCTAAGAACAACCAGATACATGTCCTCCCTCTAAGGCCCTAGAATTCAGTGATGCTGCCCTTCCCTAAGAAAATCTCCTCACCAATCTTCCTGGGCCTGTAAGCCACAGGGGCTGATTTAGAAGTCTCTCCTCACCCAACAGGTACTTCAGGATGCTTAGTATTAAACTCTACATTATTCCCTCATAACCCACACTGACTTCACCTCAAGGAAGGTACAAAATTGCCCTCCCCATAGGCATGGTAATCCCTGCTGAGTCAGGCGGATGCATTTTCACAAAGCGTTAACTTCTGGGTTGCCTTGAGGGTCAACTCCACATAGCATGCAAGACCATATTCTTCTAGGCTCCTGAATATAATTCCATCACTTTGGGGTTTTCCATAAGGGGGGAAGTGGGAAATATACTGTATCTCCAGATTAATACAGCATCAGATTTTCATATTGACTGGGGTTGACAAAACTTAAAGAAGGATATGGATTTTTTTAAAAAAGTATTTCTTACAATACAATGTTCCCATACAGACTTACAGACCACTATGTTCTCCTTTCCACTTACTATCTGCATAAAAAATGTGGGTTTTCTATTTAATGTGATAATTATGGGAATAATCATAAGTGCATTAATTTGGAATATGCAAGAGCTGTAGTGCAAAGACCCTGTCTAAACCTGCAGTAACAGCTCCCATGAATTACCTTTTCATGGATATTTTGTTGTCGCCTCAGTCACTACACTATAAGACAGACTTTGGTAACCAAACTTACTGAAGGCCATGGGCAGCACTGGCAGATTACTTCAGAATATTACATGTCGAACAAATAATGTAGCATTTAAAGAAATAGCTTTGTTTGTGATTAATAGAGTGTGCTGTTCTTTTACTAGATATGTTTTTGCAGACCAGGTTCTTTCACTGATGTTTACTGCAAATATTCATTCAATGTTAACTAATATTCAATATTAATTAATGTCAACATTCAACATCAATATATTCATTCAATATTAATTAATGAAAGAAGGCATATTCAGTATAAATAGCCTCTATCACACTAGCTTTTGATTTTTCCTAGCATCTATTGTAGATTTATTTATTTCATGTATTAATAACTTCATGAGTTCTTTCCCATTAGATGTGACAGGAACCAGCCAAAAACAACTTTATGTAATTCCAAATCTGTAACTTTAGTAAGATTTGAATGTCAAACTTTTCAGATCATGGTTCTCAACACTAAGCTACTTTACATCACGTCTCACTCCTACTAACCTTCCTAATCAATATGTGAAATTTACAAGTAAAAAGCTTTCAGACAAACACAGCTCATTGTCTAACGCCAAGTTTAAGGAGCCTTGGATTTATGAACATCACTGAACTCTCATCTTTTTAGGATCACACTATTTCTGTAGGCAATCTAATCTTTCCCCATGCCACTCTCCATGTGTCCTTGTGTTCTGACCTTGGGTCATTCAGATTTAAGAGTGTACTAGGATAAGTCTTGGAGTATACAGAGAGTACAAAGAGAATGCAGTTTTCTGAATACAGCAAAAAAATGGTTATCCGGAACTTTCCATGCTTATCTGTCCTCTTTCTTGAAGGTGCCAACATCCACAGCTAAAAAAGCCTTGGTTAATTTCACTTCAAGATCCTAGAATGGAGGTGTTCCTAGCCCATTGGAAATGAAATTGACTAAGGTTTTCTTGTTGGGTTTAATTTTCAATGCACTGGAAGAGCATTGAAGGACAGGAAAGGTTATGTTCCTGGCTGTAGAGAGCAAGGGAAGGGATGTGATGAAGTAATGAACTGGATAAATAAAAACCAACTGTGCAGCTGCAAAAGTGGCACATACAACTTAATTTAGCTGCTTTGAAAAAGAAACACCCCATGAGACATAATATTCAATGACATATGACCAGCTGTGACTCAGCCCCCACACCGAACACAATATTGCTTGTTTTGAACTGTGAGCAAATCTGAGACGATCAAAAGAGATGTTCAACTTGATAAAAACAAGCACCTTGAAACAAGGTACATTCAAAGGTCAACTGAATTTTTGTGATGTTAGCAGCATCCTTATAAAGGAAAGCAAGATAAAAAGTTAATCAATATAGGAAACACTACACCTGTCCAAATTCCCTCTGTATAGAGCTATTTACATAAAGGAGTTCAGTCCTCCTTACTATATGGGCTCCTTAAGTTGCATTCATTCATCATGAAAAGCCTGTTGGTTTGAACATATTATTGCCGCAAACTGCAAGTGCATGTTTCTTGGTTTGGGAAACCTTCAATTTGCCAAAATGATGGTATGTAAATTACTTATTCAGGAAATGCATATGCTTCCTCTCCAGAGACCTGCTCAAGGTGGCTTACACAATCCCTCATGAGTTGGAATCAAGACTCAGAACCAAACTCCTCAGAGGATGACAATCCTGGCTGAAGATCAGAAGGCTCAGGGGACACCCAACACCACCAGATGTTCTCTGGATCCAGAATTTCCAGATGCTGTGGCCTCAACTGAGGGGGCTCAGCTGCACATGATCCTCAGTGTACCAGACTCCAGGGCAGCCAGCCCCCTGCCTCATAGGGCCAAATTCCAGACCAGCAGTTCCCCAAGATCTCTCCACATTTGGCAGGAATGGCAGAAAGAGAGGCCCATGAGGAGGCCACTCAGCAATGACAAAGCACCAGCTAGAGAGCCTGTCTTTCATTTACTGAGCCAGACCACTGCCTGAAGCCCATATAATGCTCTGCAGGATCAGGGTTCAGTCAAGCCCAGACCAGAAGAAGCCCCGGAACAGGTGAGGTTTCTTACTCTCCAGGATCCAAGGGTATTCCCAATGATCCTGCTGTTCAGGTGGGTGCCTAGACAAACAGCACCAGGTTTGGAATCCTGTTTGTCCAAGTGTGTACAATTAGAAGTCCCGGTAAACCGGAGTTTGACTGAAAGCTTCCCAATCAGGAAAGCTCAAGATCTTGTTCTATATGCAAGATGAAGAAGGAAGGAACATTCAGGCAAACAAGCCAGGTCAATGCCTGTCATGGGCAGAGGTTTTTCATACAGAGGAACAAAGAGGCCCAAAAACACTGAAGAAAAAAAATAGAAGTGAGTTCAAATGTTGCAAACCATGATTAATGGCAGATGTGAATATGAAAAGGTTGAAGCCAGCTTGCGGGAACAGCAGGTTACAAATCCAATAGATGAAGATGAAGATGATGAGGCCGTTGAACTAAAGCATACAGGGACTAAAGCATGTCATTGTACATGCTGAACTACAGTTTTAAAAACCCAGCAGCAAAGTTTATTACACTGCAGAGCTGTACACAGTTCCAGTTCCAAAGATGGTCCTTGATAATTGCATTCATCTAGGTAAATTGCAGCTTATATCTTCTATAAGATGACTGGTTAACATTAGACAAAGCCTAGATGTTAAAACTGATAAATGAACACACTCTTATGTATTGTAATACTGTCATCTCTCATACAAAGGTATCTGAAGATAGGAGAACACGGATTTTGAAAGATGTTATAATTAAATGGAATAAAAGTGAGTGCTATGGAACTGGAACCTAATGTGTAATTTCTTCTAGCTGACCTACATATGTGACTACACTAGATGGTGGAATTTGCCCCTGAATTATGGAGTGCAGCACTGTTAGTTGCTTGAATGGGAAAGAAAAGCTTTCTGTGTATGAGGGGCATGAATCCCAGGCTAATTTTCTCTCACTTGATGTGCTGTTTTCTATGGACAGAGATTCTTTTTTTAAAAAAATAGGAGACCATTCAAAGACATTTGTAATAGCTTGAAGATCTATCATGTAGCTTTGAATTAAGGGGAGAAAAGTCTCTTAGTACTAACCTGTGATTTTTATGGATAATTTGAGATCATTGTGGGTTTCATGGACAATCTAAAAATAAAGAACTGTGCCCTACACAAACCATTTTGAAATATAACTATACAATATGGAATAAGTATACTCTGTAGGATATTGCTAAAACTAAATTATAGTATCTTGGTCCTGGACTGTACATCTCATGTAATTGATTGTGCAGCAATCAATGCAAGGGTGGGGGAAAGTGAGATGCTTATTTCATGAAAGAATTGATTTTTAAAAAATCTAAATTCTCAGACTCTTGACATATCAAAAATTGACAAGCTCTTGTCAAGTCTCTGAAATGCTTTAGATGAAAATATTTTGCTGTTGTGCAAGATTTGCTGTTATGATGATGAAGTGCTTTTTTTCAACTGGACCACATCTCGATCGACCATTAGTTTATTTTCTGCCTGTCCCTTATTGTAGGCACACGGACAACCCTGAATATACTTTCTCCTCAAATCAGAGATAGCATTCCTGTACTGACGGTGTCTTTACACGGGCTTTGACTACTGGCAAGATTTGTGCAAAATAGGCTTTATCTCTGCTAAGAAATTTCATGAAGTTTTTGTGCTAGTTCAGAATGGGGACTTTTGAGGAGTCTGAAATATATTTAATATTTGGTGTCATATCTTGGAATCTGAATCAAATTTGGTCAGGTTTCCTTCATATAAATGTTTGAAGCTGGAAAATATGTTTTATAAAAGGGCATCAGGTATTTTATTTCTTCAATTTTGACAGACACAGATGGAAAGTTATTAGGTAGATTTTAGTACAACTAGTCTACCAGCCTAGGGCAACAACATACATCGGATGATGGAACTTATTTATTTGCTTGTTTGTTTCCCTGCTTTTCTCCCCAGCAGGGATCCATCATTCTCTTCTCCATTTTATCCTCACAACAATCCTATGAGGTAGGTTAGGCTGAGGATGTGTAGCTGACTCAAGGTCACCCAGTGTGCTTCCATGACAAAGTGGGGATTTGAACCTGGCTCTCCCAAATCCTAGTCTAACACTTTAACTACTACATCATACAGTAGAAAAGAAGGAAGCAGTTACTTTCCTTGCTTGGAATCTTTCTTAAGACTATGGTTTCCCTGGAAATCACACTGGTTTCCCTGGAAATCACTGGCTGCCACCACTCAGGCAACTCCTAAGAATATCTAGATTGACCTGCTGAGAAGATGCCCTTTTAGTGCAGTACTAGAACAATAACCAAGTAACTGGTTGAAAACCCTGGAAAATATCTTACAGTAACTATGCAGATCCCATTCAATCTGGAACTTAGGGAAGAAATTCAGAGAAATATCCTGGAGAAATATATTGTATTTCTGAAGCTAAAAAATGTCTTTATAAAAAGACAGAAAAAGAGGGGAAATGGTAGTTGGATAGAAAAGGGGTAGGAAAGGGTACAAAATACAGAAAAGGGGAAGAGCACAATATCACACACAGCACACAGTCTCACAAGTAAAAGCAATAAAGTGGGCCAAACTCAGCTCTAAGTATACTTTAGATGTTAACAGGTTCATCAGGGAATGTACAAAGTTTCTTGTAATACCAAGATAGTAGAAGATTCCTTAGCTTCTGCCCCCTACTCTTAGGGTCTCCAGATGTCATGCTGTTCTAAAGTGGGGACAAAGCAAAGATCCAAAGCTCCCAGACATTTATGGGTGATGGAATCTGACATAACCTAGCCTCCTCTGTGAGACCAATTAGTAAATTCAACCAATCCAAGTAAAGCTCCATCTCTGATGTCAGAGGCTACAGCTATCCATCAGAGAATTATTATAGGATGGTTTTCCCTGTCCCGTTAATAGGGCTATATTTCCATGACATAACTTGCTTGCTTGCACTGAATTTTTTTTTAAAAAAGGAATGATCAGGAACTAGCCTTCTTACTGACTTGCCCATATGAATTTTCACATGGTTCTTGAGATCAGACTCAGATTTCAATACAATTTAAACAGCTTCAGAAATAACTCAAGTTATAGTTTTCACTTTTGATTCTTCCTAAGTAAAAAATATGTAGCCAATGTTAAGTTTAGGAGAATTGAAAGACACTTCATTACTCTTTCCATATTACTGATTGTAGTACATACATTTATATCCCACTAGTCTCCTCTTTTTTTCAGAATTAGTCCTGGTCATGTACAGTACATTTTTAAGCACAACTATACCCATCTAAGACCATACACTTCAATGGATTTAGAAGGATGTAATTCTGATGCACTGGTAGTATGCTTCTTGGATAAGAAAAAAAGTCTCAAGAAGTACAATAGAAACTGTTCATTAAAGATAAAATAGAGGAGGAAAAAATCATGTATGTGACAGATCCTTGAAGGAAGGGCAAGCTAAAAATGAGCTAATAACATTTTTAAGACTGCCACCTTTGTTTTTTCATCTGCTTATCTGGTAATTATAGGCCAGGTGGTTCTCCTCTGAAGGTTATTTGAGCTTCATCTAGCTCTTTTTACAAGATACTTTATCAGAGAATATTTCCTAAGCTGTTCCTTGAATAAATTGGTCCAAGAGAAGTCAGACTTGGCATATGTTGGATTGTTCAGACTAATCATTAAAATCAGTGTGACAGACCTTGAACTTGGAAGTATAAAAAAAGGTATTAAAGTCTCTAAAGATTTAAAGGGGGTTCTATATAACTTGAGTTCAAATGAGAGTTTACTGTTTGCAGAAATGGTTCCTCATTCTCTCTGGCTATTTAATACATTTGCTCAATAACATATGTCCATACTGAAGTAACTGTGCTAACCACCACCTTCAGGGACAAGGTCTTTTCTGTGGTGGTACCACATCTATGAAGCTCTCTTGCCACTAAATATCTGATGTTGTCTTTGTTAAATGTTAGTTGATCGGTGAACATTTTGTAATTTTTCTGAACTTTTTCTGCATACCTTACGAGATGTGTCCATATTGGGCGGGGCTGGTTTTGCTTCTTAGGTCTTTATTGCTGGCAAACTGTACGTGCTAAATATAGTTATCATCACAGGGACTGCTCTAATCTTTCCTTGTGGATCTCCAATTCTATACCCATACACCCATCTTCCCAGGCTGTCCTTGTATCATCCTACATGTTTGCTGCTTATGCACAGTGCCTGAACAATGGATCAACTAAGAAACAAACTAGATTCAGCAGTGGTAAAGGCAAGAGGGTGGTTGTACAATGCACAATGGATAAAAATGCACCAAGGTTGCACCATAACAAAAATAGATTATCTGAAAGCTGTTTTAACTACATCTGGCTGGTTCTTTTGTTAAATTCCATTTTTAAAACCAATCTGTAATTGGTGAGTGTTTGAAGGAAGAGAGACAGTGATTTGGGCATTCTTCTCATTTTTCTTTTTGAAATATTCCTTCCTTCTAGATTCCAGATAGTTTTATTGCGGAGCATTTACCACTATATGCCTGTAACTCTGTTATCTAATGAAGATTATTAAAGAATATCCTATGCATGACAGAGGAGGAAAGGCAGTTGAAAAATAAATGCTAGGTTCTCTCCCTTGTACACAAGGATATGTTCTCACATGTACGTTCCCCATCCCTATAAAGACATGTATGAGAACTGACAAGAAGAGACATGAAATAATGTGACATGAAATCACTTTTAATACTGAACAAGCAATACAATTCCAGAGGCAATCTTATTTGTACTTCAAGTGCTGTTGAACAGGCCTGTGGCAACCTAATAGTTCTCGCAGATACACGAGTCCTTGACTGCACTATGCATTTTGAAATCTTTCCAATTTTCTGTCAAGTATGCCACCTTATATAGTTTAGTCCCACAGAAATTAATCCATCAGTGCACTGCTTCTCTCATTGAGCTCCCAACGTATTTTGTTTGTCCTTGAATTGTGGTTTGTGTATACACAGAGGGTTCTTTTTGTTAAAAAGCTATCACTCTCTTTCACAATGTCTTATAACAGCTTTTTGTTTACTAACTCCACTATTACAAAAGAAAAGTTTTTAAGATTTACTGCGGCACTCAATAGAATACTTCTGAAGGACAGCCTTGTAACTTGCTATTTGTCTGGAATGCCCAGCAACACTTTCTCAAGAAAGAGCCCAGACAGCAAATCCCGCCAATCCTATGTGCTCCCCCTTCATTTCAAGATGTGAAGAGCTCACAGTTGTGTTCACTGTCAAGTCCGCAGGATGTAAAGCACCACTATATGAATGAGTACATTCCAGGCCGATAGAAACAATAGAATATTGGAAGTGGTTTAGATAGGATAGTGTTAAGATGGTTCTGGTCTTTCCCATCCTATTAGATAAAAAAGGTTACAGCAAAGAATTGGACTCTTTGGAAACCTTTGGGGGTATCATAATATTTGTTCTGTGGGACTCCCAATATTTGTTCAAATAGCCTGCTCCTGGACTATTTTAATGATTTTTTAAAAATTATTATTGATTTTATTTCAGGAAGGCCATTCCATAAAGTAGGGACAATCACAGAGAATGCACATGTAAAGACAGCTGCTGATTTTGCCCATCTGCAGGATGGCTCCTGCAGAAGGCCCTGTTCAGATAAGTGAAGCTTCTATGGTAGAATATAGGAAGAGAGGTGGTCTCACATATACGAGGGACCAACACCATGAAGGGGGTGTGCAGTGAGGGATGTTCCGGTCTTGGTTCCCCTGATGTCCGAGATCACCGCCATCTGCCGTTTCAGCGTACTGGTACTAAGCCCTTTGTCCAATCCATCTTGTAAGAACAGGAGAACCTGTTTCACGGGCGCCAATATCGGGTTCCGACCGTCCTTGACGCACCAGTCATTGAAAATTTTCCATGTTTTATTATAGCTTTTGTTGGTAGATCCTTTCCTTGAAGCCAACATCGTGGAAATCACCCTTTCTGAATATCCTAAGTCCTTAAGCTGGCCATGTTCAACCTCCAAGCCGTTAGCCTTAGGGATATTGGGTCTGGGTGCCGAATCTTCCCTTGTGTCAGAAGATCTTCCCTGCGTGGCAGAGTCCACGGTTCCTTGCGAGACATCCTCTTGAGGTCCTGGAACCAGGGCCTCCGCGGCCAGAAGGGTGTGATCAGAATGACATCCGCCTTCTGATTGAAGATCCTCTGAAGCACTCTGTGTATTATCTTCGGTGGAGGAAAGGCATAAAGAAGACATTGCGGCCACTCCTGAGTCAGTGCATCGACTCCCATCGCCTCTGGTTCACTGTACCTCGAGAAGAACTGCAGTACTTGTCTGTTCTTTATAGAAGCGTAGAGGTCCACTTCTGGAGTGCCGAACCTTTGGCATATTAGCGCAAATACCTGTTTCTTCAGAGTCCATTCGGACTGATCAATTCTGTTCCAACTCAGCCAGTCCGCCATGATGTTCTGTTGTCCTGCGATATGGCTTGCCTTTATCGATTGTACGCTCCTCTCCACCCAGAAGAAAATCTTCTCCGCCTCCTTGGTCAGAAGCTTGGACTTGGTGCCTCCCTGCCTGTTTATGTAGGCCTTCGCTGTCATATTGTCGGTGTGTACCATCACATGACTGCCCTGTAGGTCGTTTTCGAACTCTGACAGTCCGTTTCTTATGGCTTTGAGCTCCAGAAGATTTATGCTTGCCTCTCTTCGGGAAGCCACTCTCCCTGCACCACTCTGCCCTTTATGTGGGCACCCCAGCCTACCAGACTTGCATCTGTTGTTATCGGTATCCTGTTTGGTTCCCTGAGTGGTGATCCCTCGGTAAATCTGTTCGGATCCAGCCACCAGTTCAGCTCCCTGGACAATGACTGGGGAATCTCCACTAGTCTGTGCTATTTGTGGCATATGACCCGCTGGTATGGGTGCAGGAACCTTTGCAATGGTCTGGTGTGAAATCTGGCCCACTGTAGCGTATCCTGGCAGGACACCATCATGCCTTGAAGCTTGGCCAGTTGCATTATCTCCACTGGTTTGCCCGCTTGTACGGACTTGATCAGGGAAAGAATTTTCTGTTGTCTCTCCAGAGATACAAAGGCTTTGTCCAATACTGTATCCACTGTCACCCCCAGGTGAACGATCTTCTGAGTTGGGGACAGTATGCTCTTTTGTCGGTTCACAATAAAACCGTGATCCTCCAAGCAATCTAATGTCCTTAATACCGCCGTCTGTACTGATTGTAGAGATGGCGCCTTTATCAGGATGTCGTCCAGATAAGGGGACAGGGCTATACCTTGGACTCTGAGGAAGGCCACCAGCGTTACAAGCACCTTGGTAAACACCCTCGGCGCGGATTTCAGACCGAAGGGGAGAGCCCTGTACTGGTAATGCTCCCCGTCGTAGGCGAAACGCAGGTACCTCCTGTGAGAGGGGCGTATAGGGATGTGCAAGTAGGCCTCTGACAGATCTATGGACGCCAAAAAGTCCCCCTGCTGTATGGCTCCGGTGGTAGATTTCATCGTTTCCATTTTGAACCTTCTGAATCTTATGTGAAGGTTCAGCCATATGAGGTCCAAAATGGCCCTGATCTCCCCGTTCTTTTTTGGGACGATGAAGAAAACTGAATACACCCCACTGCTTCTTGAATTGTGTTGGCACCGGTTCTATCGCCTTGATCTGTAGCAAGTGCTTGATGGCTTCTTTTATTTTCCGATGTTTCCGTTGTGATTGATTCCGAAGCACTTGAATGAACCGTCTGGCTGGTACCATCTTGAATTCCAAGGAATAGCCCTTGGATACTGTTTCCAGTACCCATCTGTCTGATACAGTTGGTCTCCACTGGGGCACAAAAACCTGAAGGCGACCCCCAATTTGCCCCACCTTCCCGTGACACGGATAGTCACGCTTGGTTGTTCTTCTTCTGTCCTTTGGATTGGATGGCTGACTTTCTGAAGGCAAAGGGTCTGGCATCAGATCTCGATTTGGTTTGCCACCTGCTCTTGAATGGTCTGTCAGTGCTCTGGCTGGCTGGCCTTCTGAAGTCTCGAAAGGAGTGTCTTCCTTTGTACCTCGTGTCCCTTTTCTTTGATGGTAGCACTTTTTTCTTCTCTGTGTTTTCCACCACATATTTGTCCAAAGCCTCGCCGAAGAGTTTGGAACCCGAGTATGGGATCGCTGCCACCCTGCTACGGGCTTGTTGATCCACGTCCCAGTTTCTCAACCGCGTATTCTTTCGGGCTGGAACGTTAAAGCCCATGGTCCTGGAAGACATTTGGAATGAATCCAGGGTGGCGTCTGCTGCGAAGGCTGCTGCTAGGCCTATTTTCTTCACCTCGTTTTTGATTTCCTTGGGGACTTCTCTGCCTGCCGCTGCCAGATCCGAGGCCCAGGTATAGGCTGCTCTGGCAAACAAAGACCCAGTTGCTGAGGACTTCAGGGACGCTGCGGATGCCTCAAAGTCCCTGCATAAGGCCTGTTCGATCTTTTTGTCTGATGGGTCCTTAGGCATGCCCTCTGCATCCATGGGTAGGACCGAAGTTGTTGCCAGGCTAGTAACAGGGCCATCCACAATCAGCAGCTTGATCTTTCTGGCGTCATCCGGACTCAAAGAATAGAATTTGTGAAAAATAGATTGATACAGTTTAGGCTTTGCTGGAGTATCCCATTCCATTTTTAGAACGTCGTGGAAAATGGCTGGCAAGGGCACACCTGAATGCTTGGGCCCCATTTTAGGTAGAGCTCTCTCAAGACCTTGGGGGTAGGAGGATTCCATCTCCTCTTTACCTGCAACAGATTGTGATATCTCCAGAGTTCTCAATACTTTTGTAAGTAGCTTAGAATACATTTCAGGCGGAAAAAGCCTAGATTGCATTTGGCTAGTATCCACCTCTTCCTCCTCAGATAATTCCCCTTCTTCACTCCCTGATGACCCATGGGATGTTTCTGAACCTTCTAGGGAATCATCTGAGTCACTGGAGTTTTCATCTACCCATTCTCTCACTTTCCTCTTTTTGGCTTTAATTTGGGCAGTGGGTTCTGCACGCCTTTTCCCTTTGGAGGTATTTGGCTGTTGCTTGTCTTTCTTATGGGAGGCTGGGTCCCTTTCAAATTTTTTACTGCATCATCTATTCCTTTTTTAATTTTGCTTGCAGCCAGGCTAAAATGTTTGCCTTTGCTTCTGGACCTGCCAGGTCAGGGTCACTACTTCCCAGACTTTCCCCTTGAGAGGGGTGTATTTGTCTTGGCAACTTTGGGGACTCCATGCTACTGAGAGCAGACTCAGCCACTATCTGTTCTGCTGCACCGGCCTGTGACATCATTCCTGCTAAAATCTTCCCGCCTAAAGTGAAGAGAAGCATGGGCGAGCATTACTGTGCGGCCTGAGCCTAGGTACCCCTATACCCCCATGGATCTGCAAAGATCAGGAGTCTCAAATAAGGAAGTATTGACCCTACTTAGCTTCCAAAATCTGACCAGATAAGCTGCTTGAACCACTGGGGTCAGGGCTCTCAGATTAATGAAACATTCCCCTAACTGGCCCTAAAGAAAGAAAGAAGGCACTCGGGAAAAGGAAAACCTTCAGGCTGTTTGCTGCTACTTCATGGTCTTAAGGCCGTCTCTGTTCCCAAGCCCTTAAAAAGGCCTAAGGGAAGATTCCCCCTCCCCCCCGCTTCCTTGAGGTTCCGAGGCCTCTCCACGGGGTCCATTTACTCATGTTTCCGACATGATCTATAAGGCCTCCGCCGCTCGGAAACCCCGCTGGGCTTCTTCCCTTTCCCACGGCTTTTGCAGCGTCCTCAGCCGCTTTGATGTCTCGTGCCTCTGCAGAAGCCGGGTCCTAGCTAACTAGGATCGTCGGCTCTGCTGCTTGCCTCCGCAGCGTTTGAGCCACCCAAATCCTGACGCTCAGAATGGAGGAGGGGGGGAGGGAGAGGTTGGAGGAACACGTCCTTCCTTTCCCCGGCAAGCTCGCGTCTTTTTTCTTTCTTTCTTTTTTTTTTGAAGGATCGCTGCTCTCACGGAGAGAAGAATTCCACGTCCACCTGCATAGCAGGGCCGGAAAAAACTGGAGCAGCCTGGGAGCCCCTCCCCCAAGGATCGCAAGATTCGTCCGACCCTGCGTAAGAGACGGAGGAGGAGCTACCCAGAGGTCTTGACTGCCCCACTCTGGACCACTGGAGAAATAAATACTTCACTATCCAGCCCAGCTAGAACTGTGCATCTTGTAACACAATGGTTTTTAGTTGTCTACTGGAGAGCCCTGAGTGCCTTTGCAAATGATCAGCAATAGCTTGATAGGAACAACACTAACAGCACACAAATGTCTTTGAAAGTTAGCTTGTGTACTTTCCTACTTATATTTTCTTGTAACGTACAGAACATTTCCCAAAGTTCTTTGCACCATGGAAGGGTTCTTCAGCAGGTATGTTAATGTGGAAAGGCCCACTTGGTTGGGGAGGGTGGACTATAAATCTAAGTAAGTAAGTAAGTAAATAAATAAATAAATAAATAAGGACTGCTTGAAACCAGAAAATCTGAAAACAACTATCAAGAATCCTGTGAGGTTTCAGTTGTGAAATAAAGGACACCTATGATTGTCATCATTTCCTACAACACCCTACCTTGAGGACTAGTAGTTTTGGGTTTTTTAATTATTTAGCTTAGCAGCCAAAACATAACATTAGTCTGATACACATCTTAGAATATATGGAGTTCCTAAATTATCACACTGAAAATGAACTCTGGGAGATGTTACATTTGTAGAGCTGGCAGACTTCTTGCTGCAACCCTCAGAGAAGTTACAACAGTCATAGCAGAGCTGGTTGTGTTTTCCTAGATGACATAACTGTTGGTTATGTCATCCTGTAAATAGTTTTAGTTGGTCACTTAAAATAAAACCATCATGGTTTTTTTGCATAAGCAAGTTTTCCTTGAAGCTGATCTGCATCATCTGAATGAACGGTTCTTACGGTCAACTGATGCATCCTCATGAGAGTGAAGAGGAAGGCAATAAAATTTAAAACTGGAAAAAAACTGGAAAAAAGGGCAATGAAGATGGATTAGCAAGAAAGGATAATATACTGGAGGAATACAGATGGTTTGACTCTTGAGCAGGATGTTCCACTTGCATGAATGTAGTAGCTGGTCTCATGCAAAAAGCTTCAAATATTGAAAGAACTCAGATAAGATTATGTAGAACAAGGAGACTCATGTATGTGTAGTTACACAGAATTGATATATTCAGGGGAATGCTAACATTTCAAGTATATACAAGGTTCTTCAGGTAAGCATGACTTGTAAGTACACAAAACAAAAATACATTTCTGAACCCTCATATTTTGAAATCAGACTTCAGAAACTGCAGAACCTCAATATTAAAGATGAATTCTGACATGTGCAATGTCATTGGTTAAGAGTAAGACTCAGTACCCATATAGTTAAAACTTGGATAATACACCACTAACATGATGTTAGAGCACAAGGGAAATTGTCTGGTTCCAATTAACTAGTTTTAATCAGTTATTTTAGTGTTACAGAGCAGACCTCTGCAGAGTAGCTTTGAAAAAGATCACTGCCAGGTATGCTAATTTCTAAGTATGAGGATCAAAGAAAAGCCGCAGGCGCTACGGCAATACCAAGATAGACTGTAAAAGGGAGTAGTTTCAAAGCTGAAGAATAATAGCAATAAGATTAAAGACATAGAAGACAGGTCAGACCATGCAAAGAATAATACAAAAATATGTAAGAGTTTGAAAACCAGTGAGGGGCACATTAATGTCATTGTTATAGATAATGCACAGCTTAATTTGTAAGAAAGCTCCAACTCTAGAGTATGTTCTCAGAATAAAAATCTGTGATTATGAAGGTTTCCTGCCGATATTTCAAATGAAATGGCCAGTCTTCTGCTGCAAATCTGATTAAATTGACTCTCAAGTTAAGACTCTGAAGTGATTTTCCATAGAGAACAAGAGGGCAACAAAAGTGGCCCTGCAAAGGTAAAGATACAGCACTTTTGATGCTCCAGAAGTTAAATAAGGAATCTATACATCAAATAAATCAGACACTATGGGCGTAATCTAGTAGAAGAATTAAACACATTGCCATTCTTCATTGATTTTAATAGGAAACATTTCAGCACAGACTTAATTCTTCAGCTGAAATCAAATGGACTTAAAGATGAGGACTATCAATCTTGTGAGGGGTGTGTGTGTTAAATTTTATTTAGTTATCAGAAAATAATTTTCTAAAAGGCCCAACAAGTTAAACAGGTTTTGGGCCTAAAGGGTGGATGTAGAAAAATCTAATCATTGTGTTTCTATAAACATGGAAAACTATTATGATACAAAGCAAAAGTGCTTTGTTTGTTTGTTAGGACCAAGTTTTAGAATATTAAAAAACAACAACCGAGCTTTACAAAACAAACAAGCTTTATGAGAGGAGGCTTCGGCAACTCATAGTGAATTTCTACAGCGGGATCTTGCTTTTCAAAAGATAAACAACTAAAAGTAACACAACCACATTGCTAACTTTTAAACCATTCCCCCCCCCACACACACATTTTTAAAATTGTTTCCCAAAGGACACATCGTGAACAGATGACCTAATATGCTCTTTCTTGCTACCAAAATTTGCACGGCATTGAAAAATGAGGTTATTGAATACATTACATGTCATAAATTTGTTGAAAATTGATTGATGCGTTTTAGGGCCTCATTTTACAGTATTCAAACCAAATACATCAAGCTGATCCTAAACCTAAAAGTCAGCAAAATGAATTTGATATCTGTCAAAAACCAGCTGATTTCCCAACATTGCTAAATATTATAAAATATAATTTTAACAATGCAATTATTATTTATTCATTAGGAAATAAAGTTGCACATCCTCTATACATTCTGTGAAGTAGAATCTCATAACTATGACTTGCTAACATCTGTCTTGTAGAAATTTTGTTAATATACAAATGTTTGTATATAAAAATGCAAGAAAACTGCACATGTGCACACGCACGCACATACATGTACCTTGAAATTGTACAGGAATATCATCGCAGGATTAGAGTTCAGAAACACTTAAACAGAGGTATCATTTGAGAGCAACTCTCCATGTGGCAGCCATGAAAATAGTTCCCTACAGTTTACATAACGATATGGACTTTGGACATTTCCACACATGTTGAATAATGCACTTTCATGCACTTTCGCAATCCTTTTGAAGTGGATTTTTTGTTCCACACATGGAAAATCAGTTTCAAATGTTCACTAAAGAGTATTGAAAGTGGATTATCCAACGTGTGTGGAAGCAGCCTTTGTTTGAGCTGCTACCATCACACATATAACCAACACTGCCCAATTCCAAATAGTATATAAATACCTGGACTCAATGTTGGCTTTTTGCCTGCTCTCAGAAGCTAGTCATTTTCTCAAAATACAGAAAAATGACACTTCTAAAATTAGAACTTACTCCCCCACCCCCACCCCTCTGCTTCTTGCAACTTTCATTACATGAAGTTTACAAGAATTACCTACTCTGGCAACAGCTTACCACTTTGACAGACTCTGATTTTTCTAGCTGATATCATTAGCTATAAACATAGCTCCTCATTTCCCCTATGCTGGCGCTCTCCCCAGACTGCCAGACAGTTTAGGGAATAGCAGAAATCTTTTATTGCCTTAGCAGAAAAAATTGAATCGAGTCAGAAAGAAAATTGATTTTAATGACTAGCTGGATGAAATTCTACTCTTCTCTCAAATAGAGCTTTCTCCCAGCAAAGACCACACATTGTGGAATGAAGTTTATATAGACCTGAGAATTCCTTACCCTGTACTCAGTTGCTTCCGATATCGATTACTTTATTAAATACATACAAGTATATTAGAAGAAAGCAGATCTTGTCTTTTCATAACAAACCAAGATTGGTGCAAATTGTTTTGGTCAAGTCTAATCTTTGCATTGCAGTATTATAAAAAAAAGAATGAGTAAGACATTTCCTCTTGGTTTAAGGAGGCTTATAAGTTAATAAAACATTATAAATCAAATAATAATAATAATAATAATAATAATAATAATAATAATACCTCCCTCCCCCCCTAAAAGATGCCTGATGTCCATACCCATTTAAGCCCTGACAAAGAAAAAAAGAGTTGCAATGCCTCCCAAAGATCTTTATTGAGGGGATTCCCTCACCTCTTCAGGGAGCTGGGTCTAAGAGAGGAGAGAGATGGCAAACCAGATGCAGCTGAATGAAGGTGCTCTTGACCACTATGCCAACTCACTTTTCAAACAGCAGGGGTGGGTCCATGAGCACCTCTGCACTCTGGAAAAGCCAAGACCAATCCATCTAGTACAAGTGGATCCAATCCCTCTAAAACATCAGCCTTTGTGAGCAGCTTTATCTGTTGGCCAGACGTCAACTCACAGCTGACTGGGGAATCAGGAGTTGGGTACTTAGCCATCCCACCCACTCAGCAAAACAGCTACACAGTGAAGTTGCAAAAAGGACCTCTTCTCCCCTCTTCATCCAAGCTGGTGTGAACGGAAGCAATGCTTAACAGTAGCATTGCAAAAGGCAGAGTAAAAAGAATATGTTTCTCTCTCTCCCTCCAAGCTGGATAGAGGCAGAGGCAATGCTTTTAATTTATGGACTTTGGTGGTTTTAGAAAAGTATAATAACTCTGCTCAGGACTGCATTGGAAGAGACTAAACTGCCCTTAGCATGACCCCAGTTTGAACCTAATTTTCTCATCAACTCACCAGGTGGGCTTAAACAAGCATCTTTTCTCTAGCAGCCTCTCCCCTTTTCCCCCATAAAGAGATGATAATAAATAGATGGCAATGTACATGATAAAGGATTACTGCATGAGTTGGTCTTCATTAAAGAAATTAGAACTGCTATATAAAACTTTTTACTTCTGCATCAATTTAGTTTAGGTATTATTTAATGTCTTCAGACCATCTTCTACTATTCCAAGATTCAGAAGCCTCCTTCTAACACTACCTTAGTGGCATGACAGCCAGTGTGAAGGAGGTCCAATCTCCTATTCAAACCAATCCAGCAGTAAAACTGCAAGATCCCATAAACCAGGAGTGCACTCTTTCCACATCAGCATATATCTTCCCAGGAACTAGGACGCTGCTGCCATGGGGGGAAGAAAAAAAGAGTTGTAATGCAGGCTTTTCTCATTTACAGCTTGTGATGTATCTTAGTGGAGTGGGAGTCACTGTAGAGGCTGAAGCTTCTAGCCCATTAAGGTAATGCCAGAAGAAGCCTCAAAGGTATTCTAAGCAAGCAACATGCTTTCCTACAGGTATTTCTCTAGTACAAGCAATTCCAGGAAGATGAAATTATTGGCCTCTTCAGTCAGTATTAAAAAAATATTAAATTTGGTGGATGTAAAAGTTTCTGGGTAGTTTCATCCTAATACAAAACTAAATTGAGGATGGAACTACTCTTTATGAAATTATTTTTCTGGATGATTTATTTAAATACAGAACAGCCGCAAGAACTGAGCAGTAAAGCAAGAGGAAGGCAGGAACTACCTAACTCCTTCTCATACAGATAACTGTCACCTCCAAGATGCTTTCACCTCCACTAGGGAACTGTACCCTAAAACTGGATAAAGTAGCTGTGAGGTGCTGTTTTTCAGCAGAAAAACAATATGAAAGAAGTTTTTTCCCCCTGTTGCTCATAAGGACGTAAGATGAGCCCTGCTGGATCAGACCAGTGGTCCATCTACCCCAGCAACTGAAGATTCCCACAGCCCCTAAAGCTACTTCATTAAAAAAATATCAGGAAAAATAAATACAAAGTTGTATGCAATATAATTTATATCTTAAAAACACGAGTAAACGTCTTAGGACATTGACAGCCAGTGTTGTTTAGTGATTAGAGCAGGATTTTTCAGACTCCTTACCTTAACCGAATCCATTCTACATTAACTTTTTTGCTAAAGAATCACTTCAAGTCTGTCACAGAACCCATGTAAATTGTGAGAATCCTGGACTATATTTTAGGGTGTGTCCATATAAGACACAGAGTTACTGGGATTCACCGTCATCCTGTACCCAGAATACACCCTCTATATCTCTAATGATGAGTAAGGAAATATTTCGGTTGTGTTCTGTGTTGTAGACTTCCTCTACTTGAAAAACCCTGGACTTAAGACAAGAGTTAAACCAGGGCAGTGGCGGGGAGGGAGCTGTTTTCATATATAGTAGTTTTTAGGTATTTTAAAATCTCAGTGTATAACTTCGAATGTAAACATGATATACATGTATCTGAAACATGTAAGTCTTTCAGTTATAATTGACAGAACTGGCTACAATTCTGGTGGTTGCTTCACCAAAGAGATAGGAGTACTAAGCTTACAGATCAAATGATCTCCCCAGCGGTCCCCCCCCCCACACCCATATAATGCGGCTCTCCCAGCGCGGCAGAACGCCGCTTAAGCTGGGAGCCGTCCTTTGGAGCCCCGCCCGGTGGAAAGGAGACAGTCTCCCTTCCCGGGCATCCGGTGCTTTGCTGGGGGGGCGGAGCCTTGAGCCTTGAGCCATTCAGACACTGCAGCAAACCACACATGGGACGAAACACAGTTCACAAACCTGCTTCAGTCCACTGTTTGGGTTACCGGTATGTAAATACATGGCAAGCCATGATTTATTAAATCCAGATACATTTCCAAACTTGCAGTAGGACATGCCAGTTTCAGTACCCCACAGTACTAACCCTTCTGTGTTGAAAGACTGTTTGCTTGAGTCAGGAAAGAGTTACGTTATTGATCCAGGAGGAGGATTTGGCTGCCATTTCATCATTTTAAATCTGAAACTCCCTGCACTATCCAGAGTCCTGGTAAACTAGTTCAATCATGTAATAGTCAAGTTTGCAGCTTTCATTCCCCACAATTTGTGTCAAAGCGGGTGAGGAAGATATTCAACCCTGGCTATTCATTACCTAGCAAAGACTGAAGTTCTAGGCATAAGAATAGATATTAAGAAGCTCTTTCAAAAAGGTAACACTTCCTACATAACCCTCAATTAAGTGCAGAGAGGCCTGTAGCTCAGCTCTCAAATCACTCATGTCTTTAGCTCTGTAGTTTACAAGCAAACAGTGAAATAACAGCTTTGAAGGTGGGGGGGATCAAGAATTTTTCAAAGGAAGATCAAAACATTTTCAATATACAGAACCACAGTTCATCTTGATGAAGACATTGATTTAAAAACAGACCTTCTCCATATTATTTGTATCAAGCGTAACTACTCATTCATGTACGTTACCCCTAACAGGCTTTTAAACTCTTGCATACTACTTACAAGTCTCTGGTTACTCTACTAAATACAGCGTTTCACTTTCATATAAGCAGAGGGTATATAATCCTGCCTCAAAGGATATGCAGTTAAAAATCCTTAAAGACATAAAATAGGTTTTAAAAGTATAAAGGAACTTCAGAGCAAGTACTTGATCTGGAGGTTTTATGGGGTTAAGGACTTTCTGACCAACTGTTGAGAAATTTCCTTCCTAGTCTCTTTGTAGTTCTTTTCTTGGGATAAACCTGTGTGATAGTGCACAGGCTGAATGCTTATCTGATAGCTATCCAGTTCCAGTGATCTGCAGGACTCACCGCAGTCATGCATCTACAATCTCTATAGAGATGTCTTAAAAGGTACAGAAATGTAATTAAATAGAAGGCTGTACATACAATACAGAAAGTAGTTACTGACAGCACAAGATAGAATGATCTTATCTATGCAGTTAACTGTTCAGTGATCATCCCCCTAATCTAACATCTTTATTTTCCATGAAGCAGGCATAACATTATATAAATATGCTTACATGCAATGAGCTTTATCAGATTTTCTCTCTTTAGAGGCAAATGATTGAGATCAGATATTATACCTACACACCAATATTTAAGGCACTTCCATTAGAATCCTTTGAACTTTTCGACAACGTTGGGAAAGCTATTCTTCATGGTTCTCCCAGATGATTCTAGAAAATATTTTGCAACAATCCTATCATAACCATTGGATTCAAGTAAAACCACAGATCAGTTAGGAAAAACTGGTTACAATAACTTTTTGGCTTAATATACCACACAAGCAAGTTTGAAATTGTATGAGCTATGCTTTCAAGGATGTTTTTCCAAGCTTAGGATAAGTGGTTCATGTTGCTATTTTCCTTGAATTTTTTTGGTATTTTTTCATAAAAGTGCTTTATAACCATTAGCTTGTATGACTAGATCCTTTCATTTATTCTTAGTAAAAATCTTAAAGGCAATGCAGCAACACAGGAGCAAATTTTGCAATGTAAGAAATGTTGAGTTCACATTACAGATCTCAGGAGGAAAAAACACAATTTTTGGACATACTTCTTAAGTCACTGCCAATTATTTTTCCACCTTCAGGCCCTCAAAATGAGTGAAAAGATTTTTCCTTTACATTGGAGGAGGAAGGTGGACCGCACTCATACATTTCAACTGACTATGTTCAGAAGGTTTTTGACAAAGGTAATAATTGGGTAATAAGAATGGGAGGCTACAGCTGAAGAAAGAATGTTGCAACTTCCACTCTTACTAAGAACAAACAGCTAAGAGAGCTCTATTCACATGCTCTAATGTGCTTCAAAATGATTTGCTTCTTGGCCTTTTGGTTAAGATCAAGTGAGTTAATGATTCATTTCTTTTCTTTAATTTTTCCCCATGGGAAGATACATTGAAGAATCCAAAAAGATGGGGGAGAGAAAGGTATGAGTGGGTAGTAGAAATCACATATCCTTGCAGGACAATATATAATGGAGTTGAAATTAATGCCCTAATTCATTTTATTAATGGCAGTGGAGATGGAGCAGCAACAGAATGTGGGAACAAACACCAGTCTCAATAATTATATAATGCTACAAGAGACAAAATAACATCTGAAGGAAACATACAAAACATGGATCCAGACACTTTTATTTTCCCCTTGATTATTATCAGAAGCAAATGAGAGTGACAAGAACTTTATTTTTGGCATCTTGTTTATTTCTTGCACATAACTGTGCCAAGAGGCCCACGATTTCCCCTCTGTGCTGTATAGGAACTAACATAAGAGTATTCATTCTTTATTAATATATTGTCCAATTTATGACAACACAATTACAAACTTTGCTTTACAAGTACACTAACTTCATATCTTTTCAGAAGTTCTATTTGGTTGTCACCTGCATACACAGATGCTTCAGTTGAAAAGTATTTAAAGTATTATGAAATAAGCCTTTTCTGTAGAAATCCAAAGCAATACTCACCTACCTCAATGACGCTGAATTCTGAGAAATGAGAAAGCTCATAAAATGACACAAACATAAAAAACAGGAGCAAAAAGAAGAACCTCAGTCTAAGTCAGAAAGCACTGTGGTTAGAAGCCTCTGCAGAAATCTGATCTTCACTTAGCCTAAGAATTTTCTCAGCCTTACCCCTCCCTGGCCGCTAACAAAGGGATAGCTCTAGAGAGCTGTTGTAAGGATTAGGGGTATCCACACACACACACACACCAAATCCAGGTGATCCAGATCTCGGTTTTAAAAAGTTGAGTTTCCCTGAAATCTGGGTCAGATTCTCTAATCTGGATACCGAAGCATAGCAACCTGAAGCGATTCAGGTCGCTTCGGGTTGCTTTGGGTCAACCGGGTGCACTTTGCTGCCTGTTTGCACTTGCAAATAGCCAGCAAAGTTTTGCAAAGCTTCCCGGCTCTTTTATAACAGAGGGGAGGGGGAGAAAGAGTGAGTGACTCACTACAACCTCCTTCCCCCTCCTATCTGGCAAAAATTGGCGGGAAGCTTGAAAGCAGCACTTTTCTTGCTCTTTTGCAAACTTGCAAAACAGCAAAAGAAAGTGCTGCTTGCAGAGATTCCTGCCAATTTCACAGGATGGGAGGGGGGAGAAGTACAAGGGGGAAGAGGGAGGGAGATCAGAAAAGGGAGGGGAAGTTAGGAGTGTCCAATCCCACTGCTGCATCTTCCTTCCAGCCAATGGATTCTCTGGAAGGAGATGAAGCAGGGAATTTAAATTAGAGGCTTGCCTTTGGGCTAGCTTTCCTTCTGTTCCTGGCCTAGAGAGAGACACTGAGAGAGTGCCTGTGGATTCTCTCAGTCTCTGTGGTGTAGCCTGGCCTTCTGGATCTTTCTGGACTGTGAGGATTCCCTGTGCTGTGACTGACTGACTCACTGCTGGACTTTGGGAGACTGGTAAAAGAGTCAGAGTGACTGACTCACTGGGTTTTCTCTTTGGGGGAAAGGGGGTTGGTTATTTGTCTTGGTGGGGGGGAAGGGAATTTGTTTTAAGCTTTGATTTTAATTTTTCCTTAACACCCCCCCCCCGTTGAGGCCTTAAGTGAGTGAGTGTGTGTGGAAGAGGGGTTTGTTTTTTGGGGGGGGGGGGGACGATTAGGTTGCTGGGTTTGAGTGCTTTTCCCTTTTGAACCTTTTTAAAATTACTGTTATTTTGTTCTGTATTACAAGTTACTGTTGGGGGCCTATTTTTTAAAGTTCTTGGGGAGCTTTTCCAAGTTATTGTTGGGGGGGCTGTTATTGTTAGGGGAATGTTGGGGGTATTTTACAGGTTACTCTTGGGGGTCTGTTTTTCCTTGGTCTTGTTGGGGGGGGGGTATTTGGTGCTTTATAGTTGTTCATTCCTGTTTATAGGTGCTGTTTTTAGCTACTGTTCCTGTTTTAAAGTTATTGTTGATTCTAGTTCTTCAGGTTGTTCTAGTTCTTGTTGGGGGGGGGGCTTCTGCATGTGTTTGGGAGGTGTGAGTGGGCCTGGGGGGCTGCTTGCCTGGGGGGAGGTTGCTTTGATTTGCTTGGCTTAAGGGGGTGGGCTTGAGTTCTCTAATTTTTTTAATTTGTATTTTGCTTCTTAGCAAAAAATTTCTGCAGTGTGTGTGTGTGTATGCTAGAGAAGTGTGAGTGGGCCTGAGTGGGGGCTGCTTGCCCAGGAAAGGGGGGGGGGTTGGCTTTGATTTGTTTAGCTTAAGTGAGTGGGCCTGAGTTCTCTAATTTCAATTTAATCTGTGTTTTGCTTCTTAGGAAAAAAATTCTGCAGTGTGTGTGTGTGCGTGCGTGCGTGCGTGCGTGCGTGCGTAGGGAGGTGTGATTGGGCCTGAGTGGGGGCTGCTTGCCTGGGGGTTCTGGTTTTCTATTTTCTTTGCTTAAGCTGGGGGGCTCTGTTGGCTAGTTTTACAGTCACAAGTTGCAGGGTCCTGGGGTTCCGTGAGGGAGCCCAACTCAAGTGCAGATTTCACTACAAGGTGGTGGGCCACACAGTAAATGTGCTCTTGGCCAAACTGCTGCACTGCTGCCCACATGTTGCAGCCACCATCCATCACCATGCATCCCATGGTGACGGTGCCCTCACCTACGCAGCTGTCCAACTCCCTCCTCAAGGTGGCCACGATGTTCTCCGTCATGTGCGCCACACTGAGAACCTTGGCATGGAGCAAAGCCTTGCAGCAGTTGGCCCGGCGGTCTCCCATCCATCCCTGCCTAACACTGGGCACCCCACCCCAACCCTGAAGGTCCTCGGGTTGCCACCAGTGAGTAGTAAGCAGCAGGTACGCATGCTGCACACTAGAGCAGGTCCAGATGTTGAACGTGAAGCGCACAGTCCTCCTGGCAGCGCAGGACAACTCTGGCAGCGCGGGACAACTCTGCTTTCACGTGGTCCCTGGCAGCCCTGAAAAACGAGGGCACCACAGTGGGGTGATGGAGGATTTTGGACTGCGTGTCTTAGCTTCTGCCCTGCTTTCCCTGTGCTGTGCCTGTGCTGTGTGGCACCCACCCTGTGCATGAGTGCCCCTGGGAAGACAAATTTAAAAAGTTCTCGTCATAGGGAAGAATGGAGAGCGGCTGGACAGCCAGCTCTCAAAATGATGGAGGATTTGGGGGTGTGTATCTTTGCTTCCATTGGGCTGTTAGGGGTGGATTGTGAGTGGGACTGTGGCTGTGGCCATTGGCAGCCATAATCCATGTGTTTCTGCTGTGTGGGAGTTTCCAACACAGTAAAAATATGGTGTGGGATGGAAACCACCATTGGGAGGCCATAAAATGCCCCCAAAGTGCAGTCTCCCTGAAACTGAGGGGGGGGGGGCGCCTTGGGAGAAGAGTAAGGAGCAGATCCTTTTGCTTGCAAAAGGCCACCCCAAGCCATCTAGAAAGCACCCCTGTTTTTCCCCATAGGGGATAATGGAGAGTGGAGGAGGATGGGGGTACCTTCTTTGGGGGGTTTGGTATGCTTAGGAAAGAAAATCCCCCCCCCCAGGCTCCCGGAAAACCCGGGAGCATGTTCCCCATTGAAAACAACGGCTGAATCTTTCCAAAGCATACCCGAAGCGACACGAATCGCGATTTCCAAAGCGGCTTGCAGCTTCAGAAATCGCTTGATTCTGAATCTTATTCCCCATTAAGGTAAACTGAATTGGAAAAACCAAATCACCCTGGTTCTGCACACCCCTACTTATATTGGAATAAATCTTTGTTAGTCTTTATAGTGCAACAAAGACTTCTGTTTATTCAAGCATCTAGCTGTCTGCCCTGATTTATACCACCCAAAATTTAGAAATACATGCACCATATCTTTAACTATTCAGCAATTGCTCCAGCTGAATAATAAATATGTAGATTATACCCAAGTACTGCAAAGATGTACACTTTGATTTAGTGGTCAAGCTAAGCTTTGTCAAAATTCTTAGGAAAATTCTTTAAGGAATCTGAAGGAAGAAATGACATTAGAAGAACCACAATTTGCACCTTGACCACAGGTCAGGGAGTTTTACACAGATGGAAAAAAGGCTATACCAGAAAATTATACAATTTTAATATAGGATGAAATGCTTAATTACCTTAGGGCAATACACTACATAGTTTAATAGTGCTGATTCAGTCTCACCACCACAAATGCAAACAGACATTTTTGCCTATTATCTATCACTGCTGACATAGTTTATGGATAGACTAGGGGCCTCACCCAAAGTAAAATTTTATTTGGGTACTGATTTCATAGAAACAGAATAAAGCACATAAGGCCTTCAGGCTCACAGGTGTCTTGAGCACATGCTTGGAAGGACTCTTCAGAATTTCAGGAGACATTTATTCCAACCTTACAAAGGTGAAGGTTTCTTCTAATCAAACAGATATCAGCACACTTTGAGCCATAAGTATAATACCTAATGAATGCTATGTTTTTGAAAACATATTTATTTACCCTATGGCATTGTTTATGGAAATGTCCTTGATACTGATTGTACTAATCTCACACTATGTAATCCACCTTGAGTCTCAGTGAGAATGATGGACTATAAATGACATAAATAAATAATTTGATCTACATAAAATGAACAGTCAGATACTTTCAGAGAGCCCATACGCAAGGACTGCAGCTCCAGCAAAAAGGAATACTGGCTCTAAACCGGGAGTTTCCAGTTAGTCATTTTGATTAATAGCTTCCTGTAGAACTACAATTTGTCTCAGAATATTTTAAAACCATCTAAGTTAATGACCACCACACCTTTTGGCAGCAAATGTGTTAAGTGAATTATGTACTGTGTGAAGAAATGCTTTCTGAATCTACTGCTTATCAATCAGATTATGAGAGCCCAAATTCTACTTGTCATACAAGGCAGAGAAAAATGTCTCTATCCACTTTCTCCATATCACACATATAACTACCATGTATATAAATCTCTACCATGTCCTCCCTCGCAGTGTAGCTTTCCCTCATACAGAAAGTGCAGCAACCCCTTGATAATTTTGGTCAGCCTTTATTGTTATTTTCCAGCTCTAGAATGTCTTTTTTAGAGATGGTGTGACCAGAATTGTACACAGCATTCAAAATATGGATGCACTACACAGTTATTCAATGGCTTTATAATGGTGACAGGTTCCCCTCACCCAGTCCCCAACATGAAATTTTCACCACTGCTGAATGCTATGTGGACATTTTATTGAGTTATTTACTGCAATACCAAAATCTCTTCTCTACAGAGTTGCATTTCAGACTCTATCACTGTACATATGCCTTTCCCCCCTCTAATAGGCATCTCTGTTTACATTTACATTGAATATTACTTTATTGCTCATTCATAGAGTTTTAAATCATTCTGTTGGAGCTCTTCATCATGCTGAATAATTCGGTGTCTGTAACAATCTTGCCTCCCTCACTTCTCAACCATGATCATTTAGGAGCAACTTAAATAAGACCTGTCTCAATTCAGATCCTTAGGGGACCTGAACGCTTATATTGCTCCATTGTGAGGACTGCTCATTTACTCCTATTTTTGGCTTTCTGTTAGTTAAGCAATTAACAGCCCATAACAGGACTGTTTATGCAGGAGCCTCTTGCAAAGGACTTGTAAAGAGCTTCTGGCAGTTTATACGCCAGTATAGCTTCATACAGCCCATAACAGGACTGTTTATGCAGGAGCCTCTTGCAAAGGACTTGTAAAGAGCTTCTGGCAGTCTATACGCCTGTAACGCCTATTGGATCCTACATATTTGCTGACACTGTCAAAGAGCTCTAAAAAATTGGACAGGCAGAACTTCCTCAGTAAGTCTGGTTCTTCTATAACTTATAATTCTAGCTTTAGCAATACTTTCCACTGATTCCAGGACAGGCTAATAGGTCTGTAATTCTATGTCTCCCATCTGGATCCCTTTTTAAAAAATCAATCATGATGGCTACCTTGCAGTCTTCTGGTAAGGATGCCTAGTAACTAAGTTGCTTAATGTTATTAGGAAGTTTGCAGTTTTACATCTGAGTTCCTAAAGAACTCTTAGATGTGTGCCATCTGGGCTCAATGAAATTAATTTGTAATTTATCAATTAGCCAAAGAATATTATCTCATTGCCTCTAAATGATCCACCCAAAAACATTTTGAAAAGAGGGCATCTGCTCATTATCACCTACAGTGAGGTTATAGGATTTCCTTATATGCAAATCAGATACATTATTTGCACATATCTCATGGTGTACTTTCCCTGAGCTGATTAATACAGATAATATTTAGAAACCTGTTTGTGAGAGCACTGTTGGTTAATTTCCATCTGTGTGCTTGCCTTCATGTTTTCCCAGAAAAATTCAGAAGGGCTATGTTTGTCCATAGTTTCTCATATATCACTGGTCATATGGCCAATATTTGAAATTAGCAGTTATCAGCATCCACTATGCAAAGAAGCAATTTATGTACACAATGGACCAGGTGCATTGGGATCTCTCTCACATTGTTGCTGATTTAGCAGGTCTTGCAGCCAGTAAGGTAATCTGCTGTTCAGCTTTTGAAGTGGCTTGCCTCATCACATATTCAACTGCAGAGGTAAAACTAAAGAAAATGTCCTGGCTCTGCGTACAGTTCCTGTATAAATGTGCAAACCCTTACTTTGGATAGCTGCCATCAACCATTTCAAAAAGCATTATCCTTAAAATCTTCTTGACACACAATATCCTTATCTTAACAACAAACATGCTAGGTTGTGTGAGGATACAAAATTAATGCACTTAACAGGAGTTATATAAATCAGATGAACACTGCAGATTTATATAAAATGCTGTGTCAAAAGTCACTCCACAAAAGTTTCCCCTTAACAACAACTGACTGACAACGTTCTTATTACTGATTACTAAAAGGAAAAGATCAGCTTTAAACATGCACACCTGAACCAATCACAGAAAGTTTCATAGTGAATACTGAGTGAAGAGCTTTGGATGGCCAGTCAACCAGAGATCCACTGATGAGCAGCTTCAGGTGAGATGGGATGAGAAAGGCAGAGGGCAGAACAACTTCAGGGATGGGGAGGGGAAAGCTCCCTTGCTGTCTATTTACCAGGCACCAGCTTATATACAGAAGACAAGGTAATAGAAAATGGTAGGGACACACAAAGGGCACATGTCTAATTAATTGGTAACCTGCAGCTCAAAACAACAGCAGGTAGCACCAACTTGATGTGGATGATGCAAAGGAGGAACAGCACTTCAGGCGCCATCATCTTAAAAGGATCCTGAAATTCCGGAAGCAGGATGACCTTAAGACAACCTCAGCTCTTTAAACGACCAGACTCCCTGCAAAGTTTAGAAGGTGATGCGAACCAATAATTGTTTTTTTCCCCCAAGCAGTTATGAGATCCTCCAACCAAATAACTGGAAGGTACCACGTAGGGGCTAGCAAATGTAACAGGGCGCTTAGTATTCTAGTCCCTCAGCTCCCTCTCTTGGCACTTTTGCTTCCCTTTAACTTAAACCTGAATTTCCATAATTCTTAAGTCAACTGAGAAAAATGTGGTTTTTAAATAATTGAGACTTCTGTGTGACTTGGAGCATTTTTCAAATGTCTTGTCGCTGAAGTAAAAATGGTGTGTGTGTGTGTGTGTGTGTGTGTGTGAACACTGCAGATGACAAATCATGTTAAAAAACTGACAAAATACTACAGAAATTAGTAGTTAACACCATTCCTCACAACACTGCTACGACCCATGGGAGAGATCTGTGACCAATAAATGTTCTGTTTCAATGTTTTTATTTCAACATTTGTATTCTTATTGCAATGTATCATTAATTAAGGCCTCTCAGTTTAGTAGTCCTGAAGTGTTATAGGTGTCCAATGAATATGAGAGCCAGTTTGGTGTAGTGGTTAAGAGTGCGGGACTCTAATCTGGAGAGCCGGGTTTGATTCCCCACTCCTCCACTTGAAGCCAGCTGGGTGACCTTGGGCTAGTCACAGTTCTCTGGATCTCTCTCAGCCTCACCCACCTCACAGGGAGTTTTGTTGTGGAGATAATAATGACATAATTTGTAAACTGCACTGAGTAGGCATTAAGTTGTCCTCAAGGACGGTATATAAGAAGTTGGTGTTGGTGGTGGTGGTGTTGTTGTTGGTGCTGGTGTTGGTGTTGGTGTTGTTGTTGGTGGTGGGGGTGTTGGTGGTGGGGGTGTTGGTGTTGGTGTCAGTGTCATTGTCGTTAAAAACCCACCAGTAATAAGAATACATCATACTGAAAGTGCCTGAAAACTAGCACGATGGACTACATATGAAGATCCACAGCAATAAATCCATTTGAGTTTACAGCACCTTGTCAAAAGCATTAATGTGGTATTAGCATGCAATGTATGCTATCAAACATATTGATAAGGTCTCAAAATCCAATATGCTAGTTAACCAATTTCCTTCTGCAGTCCATGTACTTGCTTCTCTCTTTTAAAAAAATAAACCACCACTCCTGATCAGGAATTGTGGCCTTAAAATATATGACAAAGTTGATAAATATTCTGCAGGAGTTGCAACAGCCAGACAACTGCCCCATTTTCCTGACTCATTAACATGGCACAGCTGTCGCCATACTCACTAATAACACTAGCCTCAGGGGATCTGACAAATACAGGTCATAGCAAAGGTAAGAGATTAGAAGACAAATCTACAGCCAAAAAAACCCCATATTCCTCTCTCAAGCATACTCTAGCAGATTTGCCCATAGCAGCAAAGCTGGCCAAGTCTTCCTTCCTTGACAAGCACCTTCACCAAAACGAACAGCTACTTCCCTTCTCCAACCAGTCCATTACATTGGAAAATATATTAAGCAATAATCTAAAGGTTTTCTCTGTCTCATACAAACAAGACAACAGTACAGGAAGGATACAGAAAATTGTAGCCAGGGAGCATCAGATGCCCAAATAAAAGACCTTCAATCTTCTCCCTATTTAATTTCTTTTCCTGAGTCACAGTGATAGGAAATGGGGAGCGAGCTTTAATCTGACAGTGATATAAGTGGCCTCTAGATAAGAAGAAAGAGCCCTGTGGCACAGAGTGGTAAGCTGCAGTACTAAAACCCAAGCTCTGCTCATGTCCTGAGTTCCATCCTGGTGGAAGCTGGGTTCAAGTAGCTAGCTCAAGGTTGACTCAGCCTTCCATCCTTCTGAGGTCGGTGAAATGAGTACACCCAGTTTCCTGGGGGTAAAGTATAAATGACTACCTTTACCTTTAGGTAAGAAGAAGCAGGAACTGGGGACAATACACTACAAAAACACAGAAGTCCCTTCCTCCTGTTCACTTGATATCACAGTTTGCTTGGCTGTATGTACACTTTTACTCTCATCTATTGAATCCTGTATCACCAGCCTCAATATGCAAATAATGGCAGTATTCACAGCTGCATAATGGGAGCTAATGGGATAGGCTTCTCATCTTTTCTTCCCTCTTACTTCCCAGAAGGATCCTAGTTAGGCATTCATGAATCCAGTCCATCCTACTTCCTTTCTTTACAAGCACCAGCTCACCATAGTTACCCCTTACTTATGCCTTATCCAAGTCAGAAAAGGAATGACTGCTCTCTCAAGCGGGACAGAGGACATGTTCCATCACCCTCTCCACACTTACAAACCAAAATTATTCTAGGAGCGTAACTTTTCCCTCATTGTTTAGGTTCCCTTCCTAAAATGCAATTGTGGTGTATTAAACATGTATGTTTTCAAACATAAGCTGCATACATAAGCAAAACAGTGTCAGGAGAAAAAAGTGGTCCTCAAATGGAAAAGTAAATTCCAAAACAATGTATATTGCTCATGTTAGGATCATTTTAATTGACTTGAAATTAAACTTCAACAACACAGCTGCCAAAGCTTAAAAATGCCTTATTTTGAATAAATATATTTTCTGACAGATATCAAGACAGCAGAACAACTAAAGAATGTGTGTATATTTATATATCAACTTTGGCATACGAATTAGCAAACACTGTGCTGTCTTTCTGGTCAGCAAGAGCAAGTTTCTGAAATGGAAAAAGGAAACCAGGAACACTTTCCTAGTTCTTAAACATACACAGCACAAACTAACCCAAGAACATGAACAAGTATCCCCAGCAGAAAATTTCACATTTCAGAGAATTATGTTTATGCAATAAGATGAGTCAAAAGTTTTTCAAGGATGATTCAAGGTTTTTAAGAAATTTTCATTCAGCTACACGGCAGGTGTTTACCAAGACATTCAGCATCTTAATCAAGCTCCCATCTTGAGATGAATTATACAGCAATTGATGTATGCTTACTGTACTGAATGGCTCAAAAGCATTGATTTATAGAAATGGAGGAGAGAATTTCAACTAAGAACAACACCAGTTGTACCACAATGATCTGTGGAGCATGAAATGCCTCAATGATCTGTTGTCTACAGACAAGGATTAACAAAAGGATACTATTTCATACGCACGCAGTAAAACAGCTAGCTACTCTGCGGTAGTTGAGTTTAGTGAGCTTAATGAGTTTGTACGCTCATTTAAGCATCAGGGACAGCTCTAATGGGACAAGATTAGAGACCCCCCTTGAGCTTTTAAACTGAAAAAAAAACAAACCAATCAGAGTCCACATTGAAGGAAAGGATTTACATTTGTTTCATATTTAAAAGATGCCCAGAATACACTCTATAAATAGCCTGTATGAGTAATTAACCAGTATGCTAAGACCAAAGATAATGAGAGCCAGATGATCACTGGTTTCTCTAATTCAAACAGGGGGAAATATTGCATTACTTTACAGCTCACCAAAGGAAATTTTATAGGGACACATTCTCTTGCTTATGCTAAAAAAGAAGACAATCATCAGCTATCTACACCGTAGGATAGATTCTACAGGCTAACAAGCTCACACTGTCAGCTCTCTCATTCATATCCTCTAAGATCTCCCATAAGCCAAATCTTTTAAAAAGTGTTGAGAGTCATTTTAACAGACTGAATTTAGAATTTACATTGGTGAAATACTTCTGAACACTATTCTGTTAAAATTATTACACACTGGAGAGAGATAAAGTAACAGAAATTTCACCAGTATGTGATCTGTGGAATCAGCTAACTCCCCACTCCCCACACACATAAGCCATTTCTCATTATACACTTCCAAAAAGTGCTACAACTTTTCCTAACTTTGAGAACATTGTTTCCAAACATAGAAGCCTCCCTAGGTTACAATGCCAGACTACAACGGCAATGTCAGCAGCAGCTTTTAAGCTAGGACATTCAGCTTCTCAGGTGCCTTAGCAGAAAAGTAGCACTTTCGATGAAGAATCTGCAAAGCTACAGAAACTGAGTCCATCAAAATTTTAACAAGAATATGCCAACATATATGGAAAACAAAACAATGGCCCATATCGAAAACACTCAATCTACAAACCAATTCCAAAAAAAGGAGATATCAGAAATTGCGGCAACCATCACGTTAATTTCCCATGCAAGCAGAATGATGCTCTTGAATGACAGATGTTCAAGCAGGATTCAGAACTCCAATCCTGATTGGGTTCTGCAGCACAGAGCTCTCTTTTCCACTCCTTGCATTTTCAAGTGCCAAAACAGCTTCAGGGTGTGTGCGTCCCCTCCCCACAGCTGGACTGGCACTTGAAAAGGCACGGGACAATGGTAAGAACTCTGTGCCTGATCACGATTGGGCCTTAGTGGCATTTTATAATCACTTTAAAGTCACAATGGTGAACTCATGGCAGCCATTAGCTTGCTGTCACATTTAGTTTGGCCTCCAGAGAATTTCAGAATAAAATTAGGTTGTGTATTATAGATTACAGCAAAACTTTTGACTGTGAAGATCAAGAACAGCTATGGATAGTTTTAAAAGAAATGGGAGTGCCACGACGTTCTTTTCATGTGCAACCTGTACTCTGGACCAGGGTTCCCGCGAATGTGAGTTCCTGTGCTACGGCGCAGGAATTGTCACAACTCAGCGCAGAGCTGAGAAGCCACAGCGCACGGAAGGCGCTGGAGGAGGAGCCTCGGCTCTGTGGGAAGAGCTGCGGGAGGCGAGGGAAAGGTGTAGCCTTTCCCTCGCTGGGCTCTGGAGGAGGCAGCGCAGCAGCTGCCAGCACGGCCTTTCTCCAGCCCCTCGCCAGGCTTGGGGGAAAGAGCTGCGGGAGGCGCCCGCGCGCGGCCTTTCCCCAGCCCCTCGCCAGGCTGGGGGGGGGGGGAGAGCCGTGGCAGGTGCCCATGTGACCTTTCCCTGGCCCCTCGCTGGGCTCTGGAAGAGGATCCGCGGCAGGTGCCTGCGCTGCCTTTCCCCTGCCTATCGCCGGGCTCTGTGGGAAGAGCTGCGGCAGGCGCTGGTGTGGCCTTTCCCCAGCCCCTCGCTGGGCTCTCGAGGAGGCAATGCAGCAGCTGCCCGCACGGCCTTTCGCTGGCCCCCCGCCAGGCTCGGGGGGGGGGGAAGAGCCGCAGCAGGCACCCAGGCAGCCTTTCCCCCGGGCTCTGGAGGAGGCACTGCAGCAGGCGCCCACACAGCCTTTCCCCAGCCCCTCGCCAGGCTCGGGGGAACGAGACGCAGCAGGCACCCACGTGGCCTTTCCCCCCTCGCCAGGCTCAGAGGAAAGAGCCATGGCAGGCACCCGCGTGGCATTTCCCTGGCCCCTCGCTGGGCTCTGGAAGAGGAGCCATGGCAGGCGCCCGTGCGGCCTCTCCCCAGCCCCTTGTTGGGCTCTAGGGGAAGAGCTAAGGCAGGCGCCCACGCAGCCTTTCCCAGGCCCCTCGTTGGGCTCTGGAAGAGGCGCTGCGGCAGCCGCCCACACGGCCTTTCCGTGGCCCCTCGGAGGAAAGAGCTGCGGCAGGCATCCGCGCAGCCTTACCCAGGCCCGTTGCCGGGTGTGGAAGAGGAGCCACGGTGGGCATCCCCAAGGCCTTTCACCAGCCTGCCAACATCCTCTCTGGCCCAGTGCTGGAGGAAAAGGTGGCAGCGGCAGGCACCCATGCTATTTCTCACCAGCCCACCGAGCAGCCTCTCTGGCCCAGTACGGGTGCTGGAGGAGGAGGAGGGGGAGATGGCACAATGGCACAGAGGGCTGGGAGGCCGCCTGCGCCACTTGCCTGCCCAGCAGGACAGGGAGTGGGCGGCAAGCCGGGCACTGCCTCAGCAGGGCAGGTGAGTGCTGCGGGCGGCCTCCCAGCCACTGGCGCTTCCGCTGCTCCGCTGCCGGCATGCCTGCGTCTGGGCAGCCAGACATGGGTTGTTGCAGGCACCGGGAACCCTAGATCCGGCCCCGGAAAAAGTGTGTGTGACTGGCTCAAAGTCACTCAGTAAGTTTCCATGGCAGGGAGAAGAATTTAATCTGGGTTGCCCAGATCCTAATCCATCACTCTAGTCACTACACCACACTAGTTTTCTTAGATGGATTGACTCAATAAAAGAAGCCATGGCCTTCAGTTTGCAAGACCTGAGCAAAGCTGTTAATAATAGGGCATTTTGGAGGTCATTAATACAATACGATAGTTGGAAATGACTTGATGGCATACAACACAGTAAATACTTGTAAAATATCTCATTCAAGAGGAACCCTTACTGAAGCTCATCTGCCTGATGTTGCCCAAAATGCAAAGAAAACTCTGGCAATACACTGATGCCTGTGGAAAGAAATGGTGTCTGAGCCATTTGCAGGCATGCTTCACAACACCTTTTTATATAAAACATAGAAGGGAACAGCCAGAAAGTGAGTGCATTGCGGGGCTGGATGATGCACAATTCTTTTTCTCTGTAGATCCAGAGGAGTTAGCCATGTTAGTCTGTAGTTGCAAAATAGTAAAGAGTCCAGTAGCATCTTTAAGACTAACCAACTTTATTGAGGCATAAGATTTTGAGAACCACATGCCTAAGTCGGTGTCATCAACATATTGATGGCACCCAATACCAATGCCTCAGACAACCTAAATCAAAAGTCTTTTAATCAAATGGATTCTGGTTTTCGAAAAGGCGCACTCGCAACTTGCAAGTTGCTGCTCACAAATTGGATTTCTGGCTCACAACACTGCACCGCTTAGAGGGAACATTGTTCTGGACAGAAGGCTACTGTTAGGGCAGAACATGGTTTTCAATGAGCAAAGGAGTCAGATAAGGATGTATTTTATCTCCCTATCTGTTTAACCTATATGCAGAACATATCATAAGGAAAGATGGATTAGATTTAGATGAAGGTGGAGTGAAAATTGGTAGGACAAATATTAACAGTTTGAGATATGCAGATTACACCACATTTCTGGGAAAAATAGCAAAGACTTGAAACAACTACTGATTAAGGTTAAAGGGGAAAGTGCCAAAGCGGGATTACAGCTGAACATCAAGAAGACAAAATTAATGGCTACTGAGAAATTAAACAAGTTTAAGACTGACAATGAAGAAACTGAAATTGTTAAAGATTTCCTATTCCTTGGCTCAATAATCAACCAAAAAGCAGAATCCAATGAAGAAATCAGAAGATATTGAGACCTGGACGGGCAGCTATGAAGGAACTAGAAAAAAATCTTTAAGTATAAGGAAGTGCCACTGGAGATCAAGATAATCCATACTATGGTATGGTATGGATGGATGAGAAAGCTGGACTATGAAGAAAGCTGGCAGGAAGAAAATTGATTTGGCAGTCCAATACCATGGACTGCCAAAAAGAAAAATAAATGGGTTTTAGATCAAATCAAGCCTGAATTCTCCCTAGAAGCTAAAATGACTAAACTGAACCTATTGTACTTTGGTCAAAACATGAGAAGAAAATACTTATTGTAAATAACGATACTAGGAAAAGTTGAAGGCAGTAGGAAAAGAAGAATAACCAATGTGAAGTTTTATTTTTATTTTACTTCACTTATACCCTGCCTTTGGGTTCCAGTGGAGACCCAAAGCAGCTTACATTATTCTCTTTGCCTTCATTTTTTCCTCTCAACAAACCCTGTGAGGTAAGTTAGAAAGAGACAGGGACGTTTAGATTCATTGCAACTACCAATCCCAATCCAAGAGATAATATGGAGTAAACAACACCTCAGACCACCTCAAATCATTAACAATATATTTTGGACAAACCTACTTAAAATATGGGATCAATACAAATCTAAATTAATTCCAAAGATACCACGTTATTCCACTATACTTATGCAAAAATGGTTCCCACCAGGTTGTAACTTGATCAATAGTCAGCACTGGAAATTCCTATACGGCATAAAATTATGTGATATATCATCCCAAGATGGAATATTAACAAAAAATGAAATGGAATTAAAATTAAACACTACCATCCCATGGTGTTCATATTTGCAACTGTCTAATATGGCAAATAAGATAGGTTTGAAAGACATTATGACGAAGCTACAAACCCATTTTGAACAGCTCTTGGAAAATAATAACAACCAAAGGAAGGGATTAATTTCTAAAATCTACAAATCTATCATAACCATCCAGAAACCAAAACAGTACGCCTATCAAAACAAATGGCAACAAGAATGTAATGCCCAGATTTCTCAGGATCAGTGGAAGGAAATTTGGTCCTCCTCGACATTAAAATCAAAAGCAATAAATATTAAGCTTCAATCGTTTAACATTCTCACTCGTTGGTATCTAACCCCAAAGAAACTTTCAGTCATCACCTCTAATTATTCGCCTATGTGCTGGAAAAATTGTGGCAATATAGGCACCTTTGCTCACCTTTGGTGGCAATGCCCCAAAATTAATGCATTCTGGACAGAAATATTAAAACAGATAAAACTAATAACAAATTATGACATACCATTGGACCCTCTTTTAATCTTCTTAAACCTTTGGCAAAATCGCGACATACCTCCCTCACAGAAAGAGTTAATTAATAACCTACTATCGATAGCAAAATCTTCAATTGCTTATTTTTGGAAAAAAACAGACACCCCCACCAATCTCACACTGGCTCTCAAAAGTATGGGATCAACTTATCATAGATAAAATAACAGATAATTTAACCAGCAAAGTACACAAATCCAACTTCTATGAAAAATGGTGGCATTTCTTAGATTACATTGACAGAACAGAAGCAAATCCTCCAAACTATCTATATCAGAAAATTCTTGATAGTTAGGTATAAGATAAGTTGTTTCACTAGACTCTGTATACTATTTCTAACTGTAATGACTGCAAATAATAGTATTCTGTTATCAATTTCTCTATGTAAAACATCTTATTGTTACTTCTATACCTTACCCTTTGTATTTACTGTTTATGTGATAATGTTTGAAATTGTTTACTGTTATGTTGATTTATAAAATTTAATTAAAAAAAAAAAGAAAGAAAGACAGGACCGGATCGAGGGGGGGCAGGGGGTAGTCTGCTCCCGGCACCGCCAAAGAGGGGGCACTGGGCGCAGCTGCCAGCCGCCAGCAGCAGCGCGGGTAGCTGAGCGGCCACATGTGCCATTCGCCTGCCCAGCAGGACAGGGAACATGCAGCAAGCAGGCCGCCCCCTCAGCCGGGCAGGCAAATGGCACAGAGGGCTGGGAGGCCGCCTGCGCCACTTGCCTGCCCAGCAGGACAGGGAGTGGGCGGCAAGCCGGGCACTGCCTCAGCAGGGCAGGTGAGTGCTGCGGGCGGCCTCCCAGCCACTGGCGCTTCCGCTGCTCCGCTGCCGGCATGCCTGCGTCTGGGCAGCCAGACATGGGTTGTTGCAGGCACCGGGAACCCTAGATCCGGCCCCGGAAAAAGTGTGTGTGACTGGCTCAAAGTCACTCAGTAAGTTTCCATGGCAGGGAGAAGAATTTAATCTGGGTTGCCCAGATCCTAATCCATCACTCTAGTCACTACACCACACTAGTTTTCTTAGATGGATTGACTCAATAAAAGAAGCCATGGCCTTCAGTTTGCAAGACCTGAGCAAAGCTGTTAATAATAGGGCATTTTGGAGGTCATTAATACAATACGATAGTTGGAAATGACTTGATGGCATACAACACAGTAAATACTTGTAAAATATCTCATTCAAGAGGAACCCTAATTTAGCATTCACTTTTGTATATAATTTGGGATAGCCTTCTCTAAACTCAATTCTACCCAAGTCAGTTGGAAAACAAGCTCTGTCATAATTCAAAAGACAGAGACTGGAAGCAATACTTCCTACTGATACAAAAGGAAATAGGCATACTAACGTTCTTCATTGCAGCTCCTGTTCCACATTGCTTTTTGGCCACACCAGGTCCCGCAATCCTCATCAGAGCCTTTGAGGAGGAAATATAAGAGACTTTTTCCTATTGCAACAACAGCAATCTAAGATGCAGAGGAGTTAGCCATGTTAGTCTGTAGTAGCAAAATCAAAGAGTCCAGTAGCACCTTTAAGACTAACCAATTTTATTGTAGCATAAGCTTTCGAGAATCACAGTTCTCTTCGTCGGATGCATTTTATGCACAGTTCGTCTCATCTAACGAAGAGAACTGTGATTCTCAAAAGCTTATGCTACAATAAAGTTGGTTAGTCTTAAAGGTGCTACTGGACTCTTTTTGAACAGCAATCTAAGAGATTCTAACCCATTTTTTTAAAAAAATCAAGCTTTCTAAACCTACCTGTGAGCAAGTCTAGTTGGAAATGACCCTCAAGTATTCTGTCTTACATTTCATGTTTCAGTTCAAGTTCATTATTTTTGGCCACTACAGAAACCCAGCTGATACTCAACTCCTACAATTTCCTACCCAATGTCAGAGGCTAGACTACAATACTTGGCATGGCAACACCCAATTTCCTGTCCACCTGTCTGATATTCTCTCGTTAGGGATACACAAAAATTCTTCATCAGATAACCTGCTTAATTATTTCTGCAACTTTTGTAGATTGTCAAATTAATTGCACATAGGATTCCACCCTACCAATGGGGTTGTTGTAAAGAGGCAAAACCATTAACAGTAAGAAATCCCATCACAGTAACAAGAGATTCCCCCTTCTGCTCACCTGAATAAGTTAAAAAGCACCTGAATATATTAAAAAGGGAGAATTAATATCTATGCACATCCTTGTAAAATCTATTAAAGGCTCAGTTCAGACCTCATCACAAATACACCATGTTCCTAAAAAAATTATGGTTAATTTGTGAATCCAGGTTTCAGCTTTGAGATGATCATCAAAATTCTGGTTTCCCTGCCTTCTCTCTGTAACCTGGGAAGGCACTGTCAGGGAACAAGCCAGAATTCAACCAGGACAAAGACAAAATATCTGTATTTGTATGTCATGACGCCCCTTCTTTTCCTCTTAAATAACTTAAATGGCACTAGAGGTGTTTTTAAATTCAAAAATAATAAAATATTTTATTTAACATAGAGGGTCAGGTGAAATCTTGGGTTGAAAATTTCTGAGGTAACCCAATATAGATAACTAAGGTAAAATCAATACATGCACAGACTTTAATTCTTATGTTTCAGGCTAATGAGAGTTTCTCAAGCTCTTCACAGTTACTTGCATCTTTATGTTGACTGGGCTTTTCTTCCAGTGTTTTCTCAAACACTGTAGAACACTTACTTTGAGTATTCTGTTTTGGTTTTAAGAAAGCTGGTACTCTCTGTCCAGTATCAAAACTCCTCTTAAAACACCTGTACTTGTTTTCAGTTTTTAACTGACTTTTAAGGGCTCCCAAAGCAGTTTCTAACCACATCTGACCAGAGATCACTTCATTATTCAGAACAAACTCCCTGTTTGACTGGATAGGGAAATTCTCCTATCACTAGAAGATCTGTCCATCCTCTTTCTTTGGCCCGAACGGGAGTCTGCACCTACTTCCCAAACTTCCTTCCCAACTTTTTCCATTCTTCTGTCTGTATTAAACTGCTCTCAGTCACGGCTGAATCTCCAAACTATTCGACTCCTCTCAACTTGGTTTGAAATCAAACTCTCCTCTCCCATCATCCAGTTTAGAAGTCTCTCTGTTTAGCTCATGCTATCCAATCAGATTCCTTGGAGTAGCCTTGTCACTCAAGGTTGTCTGTTTCTGTGAAGAGTTAACTTTTAACAGTCCTTTACCTATTTGTACAGCACTTCTAAGCTTTTAAAAAGTACAGTCCATCACATGTACTCAAAACTACTTTCAGATCCTGGCTTGACTGATACTAACTGTAATGACTAAAGTAGACTGCATTCAATCTAGTGTGTGTGTGTGTGTGTGTGTGTGTGTGTGTGTGTGTGTGTGTGTGTGTGTGTGTGTGTGTGTGAGAGAGAGAGAGAGAGAGAGAGAGAGAGAGAGAGAGAGAGAGAGAGAGATTTGTCATCAAGTCGCTTCTGACTTATGAATGAACTCTATGAATGAAAGACTTTCAAAACATCCTATCAACAGACTCCCTTAGCTCTGGAGGACGTGGCTTCCTTTACTAGGTCAAGCCATCTAATCTTCCTCTATTCCTACTGTCTTCCATTTTTCCTAGCATTATTGACTTTTCCAGAGAATCTTGTCTTCTCATGATGTGACCAAAGTATGATAGCCTTAGTTCTGTCATTTTAGCTTCTAGGGAGAATTCAGGCTTGATTTGATCTAGAACCTACTTGTGGTTTTTTAGGGCCATCCATGGTGTCCACAAAACTCTCCTCCAGCACCACATTTCAAATGAATCAGATTTATTCCTGTCCGCTTTCTTCACAGCCCAACTTTCTCATCCATACATAGTAATGGGAAATACCATAGTGTGGATTATCTTGATCTTGGTCTCCAGAGAGACATACTTATCTGTAAGGATCTTTTTCTAGTTTCCTCATGGCTGCTCTTCCAAATCTCAGTCTTTTTTTGACTTCTTGGTTGCAATTTTTCTTCTGGTTAATTAAAATACAGGTAATAGAATGAATTCAACCATGGTGTCTGAACTAATCCACCATGTTCTTTTTAACCTGAATGATCTTCAGCTGCTGTCCCTTCACATGTAGTACATGTTGGAAAAATATAGTTAGCAAATATACCAGAAAGTTTAATTATGATTCTTCACTGATATTCTGTTCATTCATGGCACATGTGTGAGTGTACACATCCCCAACTCAGCCATGAAAAGACTTGGCAGTCTTGAGCCAAATACACTCCCAGCTGAACTCACCACACAGGGTTGTTCTGAGGGTATAACAAGGAGGGACGAAACATGTACACCTTCCTAAATATCTTGGAGGACGGATGTAACAAAAATGGAACAGATTTATAATTAGATTATCAGTGTAAATTTAATTTTGCTCTTCTGATCCTGTGGCCTGCAAATGTGTAAGAGCTTTCTATAAAGAATTTCTAGAACTGATTACAGAAGTATTTTACCTATTTACTTTTGAAGCACATAAACTATAAGAAATATAGTAGAAATCTTAAGAGGAGGCATGATATTAAATAGAAGTTCCTACTTATATTTTATACTTGACCTTTATAATTTCTTTAAAGATCATTCAGGTTAAAAAGAACATGGTGGATTAACTCAGACACCATGGTTTAATTAAACTATGGGTAATTTCTTTAAAGAAATTATACAGTAAAAGCTTTTTAAAATAGCATGATTATCCAGGATGTTCAGTTATCCAACAACATCTAGAAGGCAAGCTCCTCCCTCAGCCACTATGCCCATGTGTTCAGACATGCGTACATCCAACTATAACATCTCCACAGCCAGCCTGACACCTCTGACCACTGCTAGGTCTCTGCCAGCTGATGTCATCCTTGGTTGCCTGCTTCCTTCTCAGACAGCCAAAAGCTGGTCCACTTGTCCTGCTGTGCAGGATAGCTCAAAGCTCTAGATTGTCATGGAATTCCCAACAGGGTGGGGTTTGGCCACTGCAGATTCCTCTGGGTTGGGTGGCATAGAGAAATGAGCTTGAATATCTGGTATTTTTAATTACCTGCCAACATCTATTCACTGTTAACTGATGGGGAATGGAGCTTTTACTGTATCTACTTGATATATACTGATACTGTTAAAGAATTGTAAGAATGATGACATTTCCATGTGACTATGTACACCGTCAAGGTCAGCACCACCTTCTGACTATCTTAAATAGACACAAAAACAAAACTAATCCCGCAAAGGAAATAAAATATGTACAAAAAGAATTTTAAGACATGGCTTGGGTACACTTGAGCATTTCCACAAATAGAAGGATTTTCGACAGTGGAGAGTGTCTCTCTTGCCTCCATACTTCCACTGCAGCTTCTATTATTCCACAGCTGGATCACAGCAACAGCATACGGGGGCAGTTTTGGTTGCAATGGAAGGGGTGAGACAAGATAACCATATTCCACCAGTGAATATGCTTCCTTCTGTGCAAACACAGCAGTGCATTCAACCTAGGAGAGAGAGAGAGAGAGAGAGAGAGAGAGAGAGAGAGAGAGAGAGAGAGAGAGAGAGAGAGAGAGAGAGAGAGAGAGAGAGAGCATCCTCTTCTACAGCAAACTATTCTTATCTTAAAGTTAGCTCTGTATTTAGCATTTTAAATAAAATTTTGCTTATTCAGACACGTGCTACACATATGACACCATACTATGGATATTATAAAACCAACCTTTCAAGAATTTTGCTTTAATAAAGATGTCTTAATTTGTAATAAAAATCCCAATACTGAACTAGAGTAAACTGCAGCCTAAAACACAACTCACTGAACTCCATAAGTTCATATATCCCAGAAAGTCCTAAACCAAACTAGTAACCAAGAAAATGTCATCACCAGCCAATTCAAACTAAAGTAGTATTTCTAAAGCAAAGTCATTGTATCTTTATCCCAACATACATTGTTTTGGCAGAAACTATCTGTGCAAACAGAAGTAGAACCAAATTTGACAGTTCAGTTTTGGTTTGAGTCCTAAAATAATTTTATTTAAAAATTGTTCAATCTACAGCTATCGTTCCTGGACTCCACACACTGTCATCTATTCCATGAAATTTTGCCAGAATCAAATTAGCCTAATTTTAGAATATGTAGCAGGAGGCAAGCACAAAACATAGTGCAAAACAGGGTTCTGTTACAGTTACATCTTCAGTTGCCTATAAGTTCATTATATACATTAGTTGCACACAAATTGAGCCGACTTTTCATTTGCAATTGTCAGGGCAAAAGGGAGGTTTTCATGAAACACAAAATACTTCATTCACTGCAGTGAACCTCCAAAAGTAGTTCCTCTATAATTGCTTCTCCGGCACCATTTTCTTTCACAGCACATCCAACCAATGAGGGATCACATAAGCGAAATAATATCATAATGCCACAAAGGCATGGGGATGGGGTGAAGATTCCCTATATTGCCAAGCCAACTGGGAGCTGCTCTCATCATTCCCTGCTGCAAGACCAGTTTAATTACCTGCTTTTGCAATGCAGCAAGGCAAGGAAAAATTCTCAATGCATGCCTGAATTTGCATTTCAACACCCATCCAAAGACCCTTGTTATGCTGAGCAGCAGTGGTTTTATTGCCACAGAACTGAAAACAGAGAACACTGGCCTGGTTGCCATCACACTGGAAATGTTTCACTTAAAAAAAAAAAAAAGTAAAATGGCACATCAGAAAGAAATATTTGAAATGGAATGTATTTGTACATGAATTTGATTATACATTGACCCATCCAATAAAAATCTATTAAGAAAGAAAGAAAGAGAGAGAGAGAGAGAGAAAGAGAGAAAGAAAAATATTTTGCACAAACCTTTCCCATTACGCACTACTTTATTGTCATGCATGAATATTTTTTACTTTCAGAAGTATTCAAAAATAAAGATACATATCTTCATCTTGATTCTAAAGCTGTTTCCACATAGAATTCAACTACCTCATAATGAAAAGGATATCGGATACACCCGACATATAAAGCATTAAAGGATTCTGAGAACCTTAACTTTGGCATTCAAACTCTGCTGCTAGCCACCTCTTAGACCTTGCCAAGTCACACATTCCAAACCGCACCTAGTAGCAATATGCAATCAGAAATGTACCCATCAAGATTCTACCGAAACTGTGGCTATTTCCAAATACTGAAGATGCTCCAATCGGAACAAAGTTACTTCCAATAGTTGGGAGGGTAGAAGCCTTCTGATCTCATGGCTACCCCAGTACTTCTTTCACCGATATTTATTATTTGGACATAGGAAAGCCAGAAAGAAAAGAGTGACTCAGCACCAGCAGATATACATATGACAGGGATGCTGGGAACAGGATCCACCCAACTGGCATTTTTTTATGCTCAGCATTTTCATTTCCTGAAAATCACTGCATCATCTCACTGGCTTGGGCAGATCTTCCTCAGTCACACATGTGAATCCTGATTTCTCAGGTTTTTCTGATAGCTGTAGCTGCACATGTGCTAGTCGTGCTGGAAAAGGGCTCTGCTTACATATGCTGTATGGCAGGTAGATGGGAACGGAATAAACAGAAGCTATGGCTTGTCTCTCTGTTACTGACATGAAGTTTCAGCCTAACCACCCATACCTCCCACAAGGAAGCACTTTACTTGCACAAAGGCAGGCAGGTAGAAGAGAATAAAAGCAAAGATGCTGTGGATTGCCTCCCTGATACATAGTCGATGCAAGCCTGTCTGTCTACATGCCATGCTGGGAATACAGGGAAGTGTTTTGTTTGTTTTTACTGGCTGGCAGGGGGAGGAAATAGAGGAAGAGACTAAGGTTTCATACCTGCAAGTACACCTGCATGATGCAAGAGAATAGCTATTAGGAAGGATCATCTCATCTCCCAGAACTGTTGATACAGGACCTGGTTTCTCTTAACTTCTGCAATTACATGTAATCACTATCCATCTATTTTTTGTCCTGATAACATGGAATCCCCGCAGCTGCTACGAGCCCCAACAGAAGACAAAGAGACAGGAAGCCCACTTGTTCACATATTAAAAAGTGCATTTGGGGAGTCCTATTTTAAACAAAACTGCAGTGCACTTACTTAGGTTGCACTACCCCTGTCCTCTTCTGAGTCTTACTCTGGTGCTTTGGCTCCAATTCTTTAAGCCAGCAGGGTGGAAAAAATTCTCAAAGAACTGGCCAGCAACAAGGAAAGGCAGATGTACAGCTCCTCCCACCTGTATGTAGGTATACACACAGCCTATTAAACACACACACACACACACAACAGATACAACCCCCACCACCACCTCAGGGTACTTTTCCTTTCTTTGGGATAGCCTTCTCAAAGTACTGGAAAAGGAGAGGAAAAGCTGACTCATGTGCCAATTTAATTAACAATACAAAGGTCAAGAATAATTTCCAAGAAATCTACAGTTTAAAAACCTGAGATCAGGCTGACACTTTCACAAAACTCCACAGCTCTGATAAATTCAGTTGTAAAAAATATTTTCAAACCAATTAACATGTCCCTTTGTAGTTTAGCTATTTTCCAAGCATTTCCTAAGTTTGATCTATTTTCAAATACCTTCTTACAAAAAGATTGAAGTATCTCCTATTCGTCAAACAATCAACATCTCCATTAACACTATCTTAAAATTAAGATTTTTTTCAGCTTCATATAAACCACATTTGGACATCTTTTCATGAACCATGCAAAAACAAGCATATTTTCTTTGAATCTGACAGCTGTACAAATACAGTAATTCTCCAGAAAATGATGGTTAGCCATTACACTTTTATTAACCATCTTGCTTCTTATACACTTGGTGGTGGAAGTGGAACTGCTGTCAAGTCATAGCTGACTTATGGAAACCCTTGCTGGAATTTTCAAAAAAGGAGACTAACAGAAATGGTTTGCCATTGCCTGCTTCTTCATAGCAATCTTCTTTGGAGATCTCTGATCCAATTCCTAATCAAGGCCAACCATGCTACACCAAACTGGTTTTCTACACCAAATTTTTTGGCTTACTAGAAAAGTTGGGCATGTGCAAATTGGGGAATGCCTTCAATTTATTCTCACATGCATATACACCACACTAGCCAACTGAATTTCAGGGTTTTAAACATGTCCTATCAATAACTAACCCTTTAATGTCATGCAACAAATGATTTGTAGGTCTTGGGAGTTCAGCCCAGGAGCACCAATCGGTGGATTTTGCTAGTTGTGAAAGCATAGCTGTCAACCTAATTAAACTAATCATATCTTTATACCATTCCATAAACTGGCAGTTACAAAAGAGATGGGAAAATCCAAGAATTTTCAAATGATTAAGTATAAGTGTCATTGTTTTACTTTAATAATTGATCTCTTAATGGAGAGTTTCCAATCTGCTGACAATTTCTGCCATACAAATATTATACAAGTTCACTTTTACTTTGTACTATGAAAGGTGTCAGTAGCACCTTTGGCTTAGATCCAAATTTGGCTTAGATCCAAATTTTATTTACTGGATCCAGCATTATTACTAGAAAAACAAGTGAAGGCAGCGGCAAAAAATGCTTTCTACAACCTCACTCTAGCCTGGAAGATGGCTTCTCATCTTGACACTGCTGACTTGGCCACCTGGATCCATGCTATGGTAACATCAAGGCTTGACTATCGTAATGTTCTATACATTGGCTTCCCATCTAAGTTAACTAGGAGGCTCCAATTAGTGCAAAATGCTGCAGCTCGATTGTTATCAGGAGCGAACAGGAGCATGAACATCACTCCTATCCTACAGTCGCTCCACTGGCTACCCATCGTTTACCATGCTCAGTTCAAGGTATTAGTTATTACATACAAAGTTCTTCATAGCTTTGGTCTGGCATACCTACGGGACCGCCTCCCTCCCTATGTTTCTCCACGGCCGTGAAGAACTTTGTATGTAATATACCTTGAACTGAACACGGTAAAGATGGGTAGCTCATCTGAACAGGGTCTCCTGCAGGTACCAGGCTGCACACAGGTGAAGTCAGCAGCAGCCCGTACACAAGCTTTCTCTGTGGTGGCCCCTGTCCTGTGAAATGACCTGCTGAGGAAGTCAGAAGAGCCCCCACTCTCCTGGCTTTCCGAGAACGATGCAAAACTGAACTATTCAAAAAGGCTTTTTACTCAAATGGGAGGGCTGTATTGTAGGGATGGGGTCTCAGATGCTTCACTGAGTTGGGGATCATAGACTTCACCACCATTTTTGCCTTGTATATTATCTGCTGCTTTAAATATGTACTCCTATGTACAACCAGTGCTCCATGTTGTCTAATGTTAGTCCTAAAATTGATTATGTTTTGCTTCAGTATTTTCTACTATGTCTTGGATCCTTGCTAATGCTATGTCTTTAAACTTGTATATGTTTACCTTATGGTATTATATTGAAATGTACTTACTTGATACTGATTGTATTAACCTCATACTGTATAATCCACCTTGAGTCTCAGTGAGAAAGGCAGACTATAAATGATGTAAATAAAAATAAATAAAAATTTATACTGTTCCTTTCTCCCTAATGGGGGCCCAAAGTTGCTTACATTGTTCTCCTCTCCTCTATTTTATCCTTACAACAACACTGTGAGGTAGAGTAGGCTGAGAGCATGTGACTGGCCCATAGTCACCAAACAAGCTTTCATGGCAGAGTGGGGATTAAAACCTGGGCCTCCTAGATCCTAGCACAACACTAACCCACTACACATACTGACTTTCTGCTGGTGGAAGACTACTTCCATTGACTGAAGAGGCTTTCAATTTTCTGTCCTACTGATGACCTCCCCTCAGAGGTATGAAGGCCCAGAAAAAAAATCAAAATATTTTTTTTCTTGATGTCTTCTATTCAATTCTTCCGCAGCAGGAGGGGAGAACTCTCCTATGAACTATTTTCTTTTAGAATGAGTGGGATGTTTCTTAAGGCAACATTTTTCACACCAAAAATGTATTGCCTGAAAAAGTCTGAATAATTTTTGAATTTTTTCCAGTAGGAAAACTGGGAAATTTGGGGCAACACTAAAAAAACTATGAAACTGGAGCTTTAACCATAGCAGCTATTCAAATGGTGAGAATGGAAACCATCGGTGGCAGGAGAAATCTGACTGTCCTAACCAGTCCAACAGGCAGGATAGAGAAGAGAAGCCTGAAAAGCAGCAAAATAAGGACACAGATTTTAACCAGGATATTAGGAGGTTTATATGGGCAAAATTAAGACAAACTGACATAGATATGGCTCAGTTTGACAAAGAGTCCAACTCTGTCCTCCTCAATACCCTTAAGAAAGCCAAGTCCTCATGCTGATTTGTGGTATGATAAAGTAAAGGTCAACATGGATTTCTTAAGAGAGCCATCTTAAGAATTTGGAACAAATATAAACCTGAGATTATCACAGAAGACACCGCTTTGGATTTCAACTCAGGAAGCGTCTTATAGAGGTGAAATGACAACTAAACAGGGATGGTTGACTTAGGGCCAAGCTACACATGACGAATGACACTTGAACAGCAAGTGGATTGAGTGGAGGGCAAGTGAACAGGGAGAAATACACTTGCTGTTCAAGTGTCATTCGTCATGTGTAGCTTGGCCCTTAGGGAACGTTATTAGAGTTCTCACAAAGAGATTGTAAATTGAAGTCAAGTGAAGATCTAATAGGCCAGGGCTTTGAGTTGGAACGATCCAGAACAGCGTTCCAGCACCTCCTTAAAATACCCAAGCAACTGATGTCACGTTGGTATTTTAAAAATGGCCTGTTTGGGCCATTTTGGGTCCATTTGGGCCTGGATTGGGCCCCAAACAGCCTGGATCAGGCCGGTGCCGGGTGGGGAAGGGTTCCCCCACTCGGCGGCAGCCTGTTCCACGGCACTTCAGCCCTGATCCAGGCTGTTTTGGCCATTTTGGGCCCACTTAAGGCCCAAAACGGCCAGGATTGGGGCCAAAACAGCCAGGATCAGGGCAGTGCCAGGTGAGGGAGGGTTCCTCCGCCCAGCAGCAGCCAGTTCCAGGCTGTTTCAGCCCCAATCCAGGCCATTCTGGTGCCATTTTGGCAGGCCCCAAACGGCCTGGATCAGGCCCTAAACAGCTAGGTTCGGGCTGCTGCCAGGTGGGGGAGTGCTCTCCCATGCGGCAGCAGCCTGTTCCAGGCTGATACAGGCTGTTTTGGACACGAAATGGGCCAGATCTGGCCACTGCCAAGTGGGGGAGTGCTCCCCCATGGCGGAGCTGCCCGTTCCATGATGTTTCAGGCCCAGTCACCAGTATGTGGATGACACCCAGCTCCATCTGTTGATGGACAACCAGTCTGACTGTGCTCTGGATTCCTTGGCCAAGGGTCTTGAGGCTGTGACGGTATGGTTACGTCAGAGTCGCCTGAAACTGAATCCCCTGAAGATGGAGGTTCTGTGTCTGGGTCGTGGAGCAATGGGGTTGGGGACCCGGCTCACAGCCCTCAAATGGTTACAACTGAAGCCTTCGACAGTGAGAAGTCTGGGTGTGACTTTGGATGCCACACTTTCAATGGAGGCCCAGGTCACGACTGTTGCCAGGTCTGCCTTTTTTCATCTTCGACAGGCCAGGCAACTGGCACCCTCTCTCTCATCCCAGGATCTGGTCACAGCTCCATTCCCGCTTTTCAGAGCACCGCCTTCTTGTACAATTGCTCCTCCAATTGCCCTCCCTCTGCTCAGTTTTGTTTTTCAGAGGGAGGATAGAGAGAGAATTTTGAAGCTTTTTTGTTCCTTTTTACCTACTCCTTTTTTCTACCTCCACCTCACAGGGCTAATGGAGAGACAAAGTATTGTTACCTTTATCCCACCCCCATCCCCATTTTCTTCCCCATTTACCAGTGGCCTACCTTGCACGGCTGGTAGTGACTTGCAAGATGAATTTTTAAGATCCATCCCACACTCACAGTGGCCGAGACTTTCATGGCCTTATAAGAATTGGTGTGCTTACCCTCCTTTCTTTTTGTATGGGGCGTCGGTGGCATGTTTGCCCCTCCCCCCTTTCCTTTTTTTCTCCTTCCTTCTTTTTGTGGGAAGCAACAGAGGGGAGAATATCAATGCACATTTCTCAAAGTTGCAGGTTCACTGTACCTTAAATTACCAAAAGTTTCTCCTTAGCTGTGCAGGAAATGGCACACCTAACACCCCCTTTCACTCCTTTTTTTGTCATATATAATGCCAGTAATGAATCCTGAACCAATGGGACAACAATAAATGGACTGAGTTGGAACATGGAAAAGTCAGTGAAGGATGCTTAAGAAGGAACTAAGCAGTGCATGTAAGAGTAATGGATTGAGCAGAAGGAACTATAAAGGAATGCCTTATCTTTAAGAAGCTATTCTAGGGAGTGAAAAGTAAAGAAGAAAGATATGCCTAGCACCACTAGACTACACCTCATGGTGCTAGCCATAGGAAGTAATGATTAAGCAGGTTTTTGCATGTGTAAAGATGGACTATGATAGAGGAACCTTAAGGTTGCCCAAAGTGAGCAACCCCACCTTCTAATGATGTTCTTCCCACTCCCCTTTCCCTCTTGTATTACATTTTCACTATGGAAAGATGGAAGTGTTCAGCAAGGTCACTTTTCAAATTGCAGACAAGTTAATGTTTTATTCTTTTTTTATTCTTGAGTCTTCATCTGTCTAGCTGTTTTTGTTTTTTTAAGAAACACTGCTTTGAAATCCAGCTTTTTCTCAGGGATCTCTGCTTTTTCAGTTCCCAAACAGTCATAGAGATCAGTGTCAGTGACCAGCTTTTTGAACAGTTTTAAGAATGGAATCTCATAATCCACTTCCTTTCTTTTAGAAAAGGTTTTCTTTTTAGCAATTTTTGCCATTTTTATCTATGTTTTTTGGCAGTTTATATATATGAAATCATAAACATCCTTCCTCATATAGCATAAGTGCAAGACGCTGCTGGAAATAAAAACAAAATGAATGCCAGCCAGGTCATAGCCTGGACAAATATTTTATAAGGAGGGTCAGAGAGGCTGGGTGACCACACACATCCTTCCTTGCCCCTGATGAGATGCCTAACTTCGGACAATGAGGTTTCCAGGAAGCTCCTGGCTAATCTCTTCCACACCCACCACACCCAGCCTCATTTCCCCTTACCCATTTACCCTGATTAAGCACCATCTAACACTATTCCTCAAACCTGGTAGCTTTTCTCATCCGGTACTCACAGGGTCATCAAGTTCCATTTACACCTACTGTCCACCTCAAATAGACCTACTAAGCTTCTCCCAAACTCATAATCTAGTTCCAAAAAACCCATTCAAGTTATTGTTTCAGGGGAACAGATGTTAGCTTGCCCTAGGGAGCATTTTGCCATATATCTGGACTTCCTAGCCACCACTGTGTATGTGTCTTAGTATCTGAATACCCACACACCCCAAGCCTCCTCTCTTCTCTGTGAAACGCTGGTCATTTTGCTGCTGCCTCCATGGAGCTTTTCAAGACTTGGTAACTATCACCTCCCCCAAAACGGTTTCATCCCCTTTTCCCCTCTGATTTTCTCTTAGTTAGACTTGTTTGTGATTTTTTAAACGTTTTTTGCTCTTTTATTTTTAAAAAAACCCTTTCCACTTTATTCCAAGCATTCTCTTAAGAGATTAATCCCCATAAACATAGGAGAAGAATCCCAGTTACCCCCTCTCTCATGTCTTCTTTAATTCCTTCAACTAATTAGGAGACAGTCTATTTGGGTAACAAGAGGAGGCATGAAAATTTGGTTCCTTTTGCAGAATTCATTCATACTAATTTGATTCCAAGCTATTATCTCTTGCCAGAAATAGTCTTAAAACAGGTAAACATTAGATCTACCAGCAGCCCTATCACCTGCCTCTTTCTATTGAAATCCAAATGATATATTAATACCGCAAAAGCTGAGAATTAAGGAGAAAGATGTGTGCTTTCTGACCATTGTAGTAACCCAGATGCATGTTGTGTAAGCACAGTATTTTAGGCAGCTGTGGCCACTCAAAGAGATAGTTGTCCACCCCCTCCTAAAAAAATCCCATCCCTACAGAAAAAATGATGTGACCAGTTATTGCCTAGTGTCTAATCTGCCCTTACTGCGCAAGGGAACCAACTCCAGGTCTTCTTGGATAACTCATCTGCTCAGGACTGTTTTAATGCTGGCTTCAGGCTGGGCTAGGGACAGTGACAGACCTGCTAGCTTTAGCCAATGACCTCCATCTCAGTGTAGACAAAGGTCATGCCTCTTTGTTGCCCCTAATAGATTTATCCACAGCTTTTGATACAGTGGACTATGCCATCTTGTTGAGGTGACTGGAGGCAGAAGTAGGTATCAGAGGATGTGCATTAAAGTGGTTTGAATCATTCCTCATGGCTCAGACTAAAATAGTTGCTATAGGTTATCATCAGGACACAGGAGTAAACTTCAGGGGGGTAGTGGGGCTCAAGCCCTCACTGGAATTTCCTAGAGAGGCAACACCTGGCAACAACCAGGCTGCCAGGTAGCATCATAAAATTGCTCAGGATGTCCTCTTTGTCCTGTTGGTCTTTGTTACAAGTCCTGTTGTTTTCTGTTGCAACTTAGCAAGTTCATAGGAAGCACAAGTTTTGTTTGTTATTGTAAAGATGAGAGAGGGGAGGTGATCTTCAGTGGATAATCCTGTCTGTGAAGAAACAGGAGAAAGAAAGAGCCGGGAGGGGAGGGGAGGGAAAGACTAGATGGTGAAATCCATCTAGCAATCAGAAGGACTAAGTGGGACTGAAGAATGTATTTTTCTGTGACTTGAAACATGCTCAGTCCTGGTGAGCCCTGTCTTAGACAAAGAAGTGGTTCCATCTCCATTTTATCTGTAGCTATGGGAGGGGTGGGGGGAGAAAAACTGGTTCAGCAAAAGCGGCAAGGTTCTATCTCCATTTTATATTTAGCATGGTGTGTTTGGGGGATGTGAAAGCCTGCTGCTCAAATATTATGGGTGGGGGGGAGCAGAGGCCTGCAGCCCAAATGATAGAGTTGATTTTAGTATCCCGGGACCATCTTTAGAGAAAAAGAAATGGAGAACATGGAAATAGACAAAAAATGGCTTAAAAACTATCTTGATTTGTCTGCACATGGGGAGGGAGAAATATAAAGTTGGTTTCCCAAATATAGAAAGTAAGATGATTCTGCTATCCTGGAGCCTACTTCAGCCAAACAAATTCTCCCATTTTTTCAGGCTAGGTTATCTGAGAAGCTAATATGTACTCTGGATTCTGAAATTCATGTGGTGATTCATACTGGGAAACCAGTGTGTGAGTGGTGTAGTTGTTAAAGAGGTCTAAGATTTGGGAGTCCAGAGATCAAATATCCACTTAGCCATGAAGCTCACCTCGGGCCACAACTAACCTCCTCATAGGTTAGCTGCGAGGAAAACAGAGAAGGGGAAAGTTCTCTCTCTCTCTCTCTCTTTGTGTGTGTGTGTGTGTGTGTGTGTGTGTGTGTGTGTGTGAGAGAGAGAGAGAGAGAGAGAGAGAGAGAGAGAGAGAGAGGGAGAGCACGAGCGAGCGACCTATGTGGGACTGATTTCCCTCACATGCTCACCATCTCAAGAGATACCAGGATAAGGAGAGAAACCCACAGAGAGAACCCCTCTTGGATTGCTTATTAGACCTCCCATAAATTAATCTTCACCCTGAACAGAGGACTAAAGAAGAAGACCAAGATGTGCATGCCTCTTTTCAGATTCAGACTTTAGTCCAGATAAGAAATTTCTCTAGACTCGTGTTGGGTCTTTAGCTGTATTTAAGAGATGAACACAAGAAGAGCCTTGCTTGTGTCACTTCATCACTTACAGCACAGAATAAAACTGTCTTCTCTAAGGGAATGTATTCCATTCTTCACTTTCTCATCCGATCTATTTTTTAAAATCATGTGATAAAAAGATATAGTGCCGTACATGAGTTGCAGGAGAACGGCACAAAGAAAAACTTGTACAGCATTCTTCACAAAGATTGTGTGTTTAAGATCCAGGACAGTCAGTGACACTCATATGATCAAACACCACTTACACAAGTGAGAAGTCAATTTAACTTTTAGAATAACTGAATGTGTAAAAACGTGATCCTGACAAATCAGGAGGAAAATTAACAAGCTACTCTACTGCTAGCCATACAGAGAAGCCAATAAACAGAATGTACTCCAGAGACTCCATTTATTCAGCATGGCACACAGTTATATATAATACATTACAATTATTGCTGGGGAACAAAACAGTTTCCTATGGTTCTTGTTTAACAAATGGCTTATGTTGCACAGTATATGGCGATGTTATCATCCAGCAGAATAAGGCCAGATTATGTTCCCTGGGAGGATCAAGTATGCATTATGTTAGTAAAAAATTGTCTGAAAGCAAGCCATAGAAACGCAGCTTTAATTTATATAATTACTGTGAGCCAGATGGTGGATGCATACTTGTTTCCCTTCTAAGTTCTCATTCTCCCTTAAACAGTTGAAATTTGTATTTACAGTTCACCACAATTCTAACTTAACTATAACCCTTTCTATGGGTTATAAAAAGGCAATTTAATAGTAGGAGCTAACACATAAAAAGGGTGGCTTCAAGAAATAAAAACAGCAACAAGGTGAAGAAGACCCCCCCCCTTATTATAATCCTTAGGTCAGGGCGGATATGCTATGGTTACACAAGAGCTAAGTAACTGTATGGGAACTGACCTTATTTTAAATCTACTTACTACTGAAGAGCACTCTCCAAAGCATTCAGCAATTCAACTACTAGTGACATAATAGAAAATAATTCGGTAAAACATAAACCCCAAACAGAACCCAAACATGAATCTGAAAGTATTTTAATGTGCAGCAACATTCAGAAACCTTAGCTTATTACTGGTGAAGGTATTTTTAAAGAACTTAAAAAAGAAACCCTTCAACTGGGCAAATATACTAAGGTTACCCAAGAGCTAAACAACTGCAGAGAAATTGACAAGATTTTTCAAACAGGATCCTTGGTTAAGAAATCTGAAAACACTTGTTTTGAATGACTGTTAACCATTATACATTACATTTGGCTCTTTGCAGTTCTGATACAATGTAGCTTTAAAATCGCACACATTGCTACAAAGACAATAAATCAAAAATAAGAATATTAAAATGAAGGCCCACAACTCGTTTGATTTAGATGGGTTTTTTCATATTCTGATACTGTATATCTTAATAATTATAAATAATTTTTAGGGCACCACTCCAAATACCTGCTGAAGAAAGCTCAAAGTAAAAGCACAGTACAATATAAAACTAACAAAACATCAAAATAATCACTAGCAAAGAAACAAAAAACAGCATAAAGCAGCGTAAAACAATTTTAAAATAGCAATCATAGCAGTTCTTTGTAAAATAGCTGTCCTTAGTTAAAGTCAGTCCATAAAAACAAAAACCAAAAAAGACCTGTTAACTCTTCAATTAAAAGCCAGAATAAAAGGAAATCTTAGAATGGCAACTAAATGACGCATTGGGACATACCACATGACCCTCAAGAGAAAGTGGATTGCAAGGGTCAGGCACCACCACTAAGAAAGCCCTGTGTCTAGTCACAGGCAGACTCACCTCCATATACAGAAACCAGGGTTTAGCAGAAGGACCTTTACTGGCAGACTGAAAAGAAAGTCCTTCGAGTTTTTGGTGAAAGCCACTTAAAAGATATGAACAGAACTCTGATTTATGCCTGGAAATGAACAAGCATTCATGTAGATCTTTCAACACAAAATGACACGATTTCTGTTTTAGCCCCTAGCGTAGCCAGAAAACCATGTATGACTTTATTGAACTTTCTGGACAGTTTTTAAAGCTGACACAAAGTGAATTATATTAAGCTAGCCTAGAAGGAATCAGTGCATGAATCCCTGTGGTCAAATAAAGTTTAACAGTCAGTTCAGAGCTGATCAAAGGTGTACCACATAGGAGAACTGAAACCCCAACTATAGGCCAGGATCTAGCATTGCACTAAAAACTTGCTCCTTTAGGGGGGGAAAAACTTTTCAGGATAGGCTGATTGCTCTGCCCAAACATCTGTTCATAAATTCCACAGAATCATTCCATTCAGCAGTTAGGAAGAATGGCATTATCTGCTTTTTGTAGACACCTGTCTTCAAAGCCCCTGATGATCTCTCCCAGCAGTTTCACAGAGTTGTTAAATAGCACAAAGGAAAGCTTGCCTCTATAGATCCCCCACAGCATAAATATCAGAGCTGAGCAGCAGTCCCCAGCATAGCTTTCTGCAACCAGATGGGCAGGTAAGAGCACAACTACAAAAGCATACAGCCAACACTGGTACCCAACTACTATTTTCCAACACCAACTGGACATGCTTGTTTAATCTATACAGCCCTGAACAGCTTAAACAGCATGGAGCCTATCTGCTATCTTTCACAATTCCCAAATCCTTTCTGTCATCAAATATATCACAATTCAACCTTTTTCTTGCCCTCATCAATAAGCAGTTTGACTTCATGTCCTCCATTTCTGTAAAGCAAGCAGAGCTGTTGAAAGCCACCATGGCCCCAAAGACAAAACCATACTTCATACCATCCAGACCTAACCCAAACATCACATATTCCAAGACTTACTGTCAGCATAAAAGGAATCATTGGTTCTCTGTGTGAAAATTTTGTATCCCATTTTTCATATTCCTATCTCACCCTTGTTCAATTCAGATCAGGACATTTACACAATCCATTTCATTCTCCCAACACCCTGTGAGGTAGTATTTGTACTTACCCCCCTCCACCATCACCAACCACAAAGACAAGTACAACAGCTAAATGCAACCATTTAATTCTTCATTGTTAAGTGCAAAACTACTTCCTCATTTAACTTGTATAGCCCAGATCCAGCCCTTCCTATGTTTACTTGGATGTACACTGATCTCACTGCAGCTTAACCTAAGGTAACCATGGAGTCTTTAACATGACTACAACATCAGATCAGTTTTATGTGTCTGTCTTTCCCCCCAGTGGACAGGAATCTAAGGATTTTAGTTCCTTTAGAAAAAAGAAAACCCTAAAGACTTGTGTGGTCTTCTTCGAAACAGCTACTTACAAAACATACATATACGAAAAGCACTTTAGAAGCAAGCAGACTCTAACAGCAGACTGCCAACCACTGATTTTGCATCAGATCTGCAAACAGCAACAGCTGTATTTAAGTTTCAACCAAGTACATTTTCAGTTCTCTTTCTTCTGCATTTAGAAAAGCAATTGCTTCCTTTTCTTTCTCTCTGTTTCTTTTGCCTGTTTCACACACACAAAGATCTTAGGACCATGTCCACAAATATAACAAACATTATGAAGAGGAAGATTCCAGTAGCACCTTAGAGACCAACTAGATTTCCAGGGTATGAACTTTCAAGTGTCAAAGTTCCCTTTGTCAGACACTTGGAGTAGAAAAGGGACAGAGTCTTTAAAGTCCAGGCAGAGTGTGAGAGGGATACTGCAAACTGAATTGTCAGAAAGTGGGCTAATTTTACACATTGAGAACCCATGTTCTATCTAGCTAACTACAACATGTATTATAGCCAGCTTCCTGACTATCTAATTTATAAAACTCCTCCACCTACTGCCTGGACTTTATTTACATTATTTATAGTCTGCCTTTCTACTGAGACTCAAGGTGGACTGCAATGTGAGTTAGTACAGTCAACTGCAGGGACATTTCAATAAACGATATAATAGGTTCTATAAATGTAAATTTGTAAAGATTTAAAACCAGCAGAAACCAAACACAGAGCATAAGCTGAAACAGAGCATAAGCAGTTCTAAGACTGATACATTAAACAACATAGAACCACCCATAAGCAACAGGTAGCACAAAGTAGCACATAGTAGTAAAGTCTGTGGTCCCTATCCTTCTACTGATGCATCCCTATGAGATCACTTTGTTACAGCACAGCCCTCCTATCTGAATAAAAAAACCCTCTTGAACAATTGAGCATTGTATCATTTGCAGAAGGTCAGAAGGCTTTCCTGACATCTTCAAGTAGGCCGTTCCATACGGGGGGGGGGGCACCACAGAGAATGCATGCTGATTTTGTCCATGTGCAAGGTGGCACCTGCAGAAGGCCCTGTTCAGATGACATTCACAAGAATCTCCCAGTAAGTATTACAATTTATATGGCATCTGATCTGATTGAATGACCAAGCGTCCTACCATAGAAGAAGCTTTCTACACAACTGATTATCTTTTTATCAAAACTGGAATACTCAAGACTGGAATACTCTCAGATTAATGGTTTTGACTTTGTATGACAGAAATATCCTCCAATACTAATAGCATCTGAAATTATACTATTTTTTAAAAGGAGCTTAAGATACTGTTGTTTTTAAGGAGAGAAGAAAATGGAAAAAATAGATAAAGGAAGGCAAAGACATGCATACGACAGGTTAGGCTGGGTCTCATATTGGGATTTTCAAAAATAACTCTTCCACATCATACAAAACCTAGATAAATGCTAATACTATGGGTCCTAAGAGAGAAGTTTAAAAACTTAAGCGTGTTGAACAAACATTTCCATTTCTCATTTTGTTTAAAGCATGCAACAGAAGCCCTAGTTTTCTGAAAGGCAAAGGCAGAGAATCAATGGATTGTCTTATTTGAAAGATAAGAAATGTTTGAAGGAAATTATCCTCAGCAGAGCCTTGAAAACCACCTGATCTCATTAAAAAGACTGTACACAGGGAATTCTGAATGGATAAACACCCTTCAAACTTATTAACACTTCTTTCTTCCTCCAAGCAGGAATAACTTAATTTGACAAGAGGAAGAAAAACCAAATCCTTCATACATCCAAAGGAAACAACACTGATATTCTGCTTCATTTTAACTGTTTGGGGACACCACTAAAATGCGAAGTAGAAGAAACAATACTAGAAACTTTAATGCTGAAGGCAAATTCGTACTTCAAAAATACTGTAGTTAAAACCATTGCACCTATTTTCAGTGGATTTAGGCATTTTGATCACTTTTATAAATGTCTGATACAAATTAATATTGAAGCTTATCTTATCAGTGAAAGAATTTCTAGCAGCTGAATACTGCCAGAGCACAATTACACAATCTATTGAAATAAATCATAAGACAACCCATCATAACAAACCTATTCAGAGTAGGTAATGAGGCTTCATTTTAAAATGATAGGAAGCATTCTTAAAATCCAAAGGTTAAACCCAACAGTGCTCATTTAAAAGTTACTAATCTGTTTTATAGTCAAACAGAAATATCTAGAGCAACAGACATAACTTGTTGAATGCTATTTTGGTTATTATTCTCTATGTGCACTGCAAATGGAGAAATCACATTGCTCAGATTATGTAATATGGGGCCCCACTACTGACTATACAGGAATAGAGAAACGGTACTATTGTCTTGGGGCGAGTTTATAATTCTAGAATATATTCTGGCTAAAATTAAACTGCAGGATAAGTTTTCCATACTGACAAAATAAATGCTAAATAGTATTAGAAATTCTTCAGTTCCTACATATTTTGAGCTTTGCAAAGTTAAGAAACTTCTATAACACCAGCTCTTTTTTTAAATTTTGCATTTTCAGAGATGAGCTCATTTGCACTACCAAACTTTGCCACCCACTATATTCTCTAAATAACTTCCAAACTTGATGTTAGTGTTAAAAATACTTAGCAGTCTATTTAAAGGAAGATCCATCTCTTGCAATTCTTTTCACTAACATGAATGATTAACAAGAGGGTAATGCAGTACAAGTGAAATGATTTAACAGCTTTAAAATATTAACCTATGCATAGTTGGCTGTGGACTGTAAAGGAAGTAACAAATCTTTAGAACTTTACTCAAATTAGAACAAAGCCTTCATATCTCAACTAGGAAGAAAATAAAAGAATATTTATATATTTGAATACAGTTATAGGAATCACTCAATAAGTGACTGATCATTATAGAATAGGACCAAAGTACAAATACAGCAAATACAAATGTGAGAAAACCATTATTAAATTCACTGTGATATGAGAGTTAATGCATTAAGCTTCCTACTACATGATATTATTGAAATTGTCAAGAAGACTGAGATTTAGAGGAATATTTAACTAATATTTCCCATTTTAAAATCCACATATTAACAGGTTGTAATAAGAAAATGTATTGACTTACAGCTAAATAAAGCCTTTGTGTATAATCCAAAACCTTCGATAGTATTGTTTCTCTGTAAGAAAAAGAATGTCCACACTGTCTGATTTGTAGAGCAATAAATATTCATGTTCTGAGAACTGTAGACTTCATATATCTCAGGTAGTTGCAGAATATCAAACAGGCATGCAAGATCTCCAGTAGCCAGAGAATATCAAATAGAAGTGCGAGATCATGGTGAGATATTTATTTACTGTCCACCTTTCTCACTGACACTAATCCCTACACCCAGAGAAAATGTATGAAATTCTTTGTATGTTGAAAGTTATAGAAATGCTATGTTTACTAACAATAAAACAAATGATACCTGGCAAACCTACTACTCTGTTTGCTTAGAAATGACCAGAATCTTCTCTGTATGACTGCCCACAATCTAAAGGATCATGCAATTATGTTTCCTGACTTAGGGCCTTTTTGACATGTTTCTTCAACAGCTGCTTCCATGCCACATAACTTGTTTCTAGCTTGGGTTCAACAAAACTCAGTCCTTTCCTACAGAATCTGAGACTGAAGCAAACAGAATGAATTTATTAGTGTTCAAACAACAACTGTTTCAAGACTATTCTGAAGCAGAAGAAATGTTACAAGTAAATGCAGCTTTCAGAATGTGACATAAACATACTCTTGTCTGGGGAGTAAAATTAAGACAGTCTTTCCTTTGAGACATGGTGCAAAGCTTTAAAAACATTAAAAGCGCTACATAATTTGAAAGAAAGCAATATTTTCCAAGTTTGCCTTTTTATTAAAAAAAAAGGTTCACTGTCTTGTTCTACTAAAAGGCTGTTTTCATGGCTCCAGCCACCTACTGTATGTATGCCAATATCTTGCTATATAAGAACATAACCCTTTGATACTTCCCTAACAGTTCAATCAATCCTAGCATTCACCTGTAACATGACACTGTTTTGAACCAATTTACTGAGAAAAGCATCTACAACTTCAGGAAGTCAAATGACCAAGCAGCCTTATATAGTCTTTAGTTACTCAGTTTCCTTGATAACTTATCAGTAAGACCATGCTTCACAATTTAAACAAACAAAACCTATGATCAAATAAACTGTTTCAGCTGATGAGAATACAAGCTTCAGCAAAGATTTCTGTGAAAATCCCTATTATACCATTTTTTCTGTTTTGCAATTCAGATTTTGGTGTAATTAAGACTGTTGGACTTTTGCAATCTTTCAGTTGCAAAAGTAGCTATTTAATGAGCCAACCATATTTTACTTTCAGTCCACTTCCTACTTGACCCAAGTATGTGTGCATGTCAAACTTCCAGCACAGTCAGAGTAGCTTCAGAAGGGAAAAAGAAGTGAAGAAGGAACAGGAAGTGCTTTTTGTTGGGAGCTGGCATATCACAGATGGCATACAGTGAGGTGAGGGTGAGAAAAGAAAGGCAATACCAAACTTCTATTTTGGTGACACAGAATGATCAGTTAATGCATTTGCTGGAGCAGTATTATTCTGTGCTGGATAACACAGTTCCCTTGCGCCTGGCATGCAAGCTGGGTTTTCATATGATTGGGTATCAGTTCACATCAGTTAAGAACAATACCAGTCCCAGGTAATGGATTAACTAAAAAAGAGTTATGATAGAACAGGAGGAACAAATCATCCTTGCTTGCTATATGAATGCTAGGTAACAGCCACAGCTGCAGCCCACTGACCCCCTTCCAAAGACCTGGATGTCCAGGAATGCAGGGCTGCCTCTCCCTCCGTGCGGTGAGGCAAAAGCAGCCCCCCGGCCCAAGCATGTTTCACGTGCAGCTGGGTTTGCTGTCTTTACACTACATGTGCTGTCAGAAGATGTAAGATCACTGCTGGCACATGCAGTTGTTTTTGTGGACAATCCTTTATCCCAGTATTACTTTTCATGTATATTATTTATGCATCCACCTTGCAGAAGGAAGGTAAGGAGGGTGCCTTCTCTTTAGGTTTTTAGGAAGTGAAAGAAGGCAGTATTGATGTACACCAAGCCTTTTAAATGGACTTAAATAGATTTTTTGAAATATTGTGTTTTTAATTGTTTTTATTAAGTGGTTGTAAATTGCCTTGCGTCCATTCACATGGGAAGACAGTAGTTGAAATTAGCTAATGGAAACTTCCAAGAACAGAGAAACTGACAAGTACTTGACCACATTCCTAAATTTCACTGTCAGTCCTGAAATCAGACAGTATAAAATGGAAATTCCAGGAAGGGGGGGAGGTGGATTCCTGATTCCTTGAAAATTGTTCCACTAACAGTATTTTCTAAAAAGAGAGAAGTTTGAAGGTTCTTTTTCAATAGCAGTTGCACATTACATCCACAGTTCCAAGACCTGTAATTGCTGTTATTTGCCTGTTCCTTCACTTGGCCTTTCCCATATTAATTTCAATGACATTCAATACCTCAATTGACCTTCCAATGACCTTTCAGAGGGCTGCTCAAAAGTATTGTTTTTTTTTTCAGATGTCAAATACAGGCCAATTTGCCCTCTTTCCTCAGGGCTATACCAACAAACTCTGGTTTTCTCCTCTGAAACAATGTATCAAATTAGATACAGATCTAAATTTCAGGTACCAATTGTGTATTAGACGTCTTGTATCATTAACTACTTTATAAAAAGCAAAATTCTTCTTGTTACAGTGTTACAGCTGTGTACTTCCTAAAAAGCAAGATCCTTCTTGTTACAGTGAGATAACTATGTTTCTTGCAACATGGAGAAATTGCACTATTTTTAAAGCATGCACAAAACATCAAAAATCATTGTATGCATGTTATATATTGCTATGGCTACTTTGGATATTGATCCATAAGAAGTGTACTTGTACAACATAGAAAGAAGCTTTTCCCACTGACTTTATTACCAGCTGGCCCTACAGACAAAATCATGTTCACATTTCCTCCTCTAAGTATGGACTTAACATAAAATAGCTAGATCATTTTCAGCCTGTTCACTGCAATGACATTACCGTCCTGGTTAGTTTTCTATTGTTAATAGATCTGTGTGAACAATATCTATATTGCCTTAACATGAAACAAACATCAAATTATTAAAAGTCTTTCCTAATTATGTGGAATTAGAAAACTGACATTTGAATAATTATGATTTACTGTTCTGGGGGAAAAGAACAAATGTACTAAAGATTACTATAGTTTCTCTCTCTTTAAAGGGAAGACTGTTATTTCCTTTGTGATTTTATAAAAAACTCTCCTGAGCTTCAAAAGCTAGTGGAAAATAACATAGCTATTTATTAAATGTTGACTCTTAAGAAGATAATAAAGCTATTGTTTTTAACAAGTTAAACTATACAGCAAGCTCAACTATACCACTCAAATTGATTTCATACCCATTCCATGCTCCAACTTAGCACAAAGATCTGTCACAGTGAAAAAGAGAGCATTCAGAAGCACCCAGGGCTTTGGAATGAGGTGTTCCCCCAAAGTTGTAGGAAGAAACAATGGAAACCAATATCATGCCTGTCTTTTTGAGTCCTGGTAGCAAAACCAAAAATGAACAGGAAAGCTTCTTTCAATCAGGAAAAGAGCATGGGAGGAAAAGTGGGTGAAAACTCTGCCTTCCTAGCACCTTCCTTCAAATATAAAACTCTTTTACAGTTCATCCAATGCTGACCATTATCTGATCCTTAGACTAGGTGTGACCTTGGCTCTGGTCAGGCAAGAAGTACTTACCTCCCTGACATCAAATGGGCTTACTACCTTGTTTAGTGCCATGCTAGAATGCCAGAGATCTGTAACCCCAGTGGACATTGTACAGACATGCTAGTACTTCATCTGTATCAGCTAAGCGGCCATTTTAAAAAGCTGCTGAGCAACACTGTACAAGTAATCCTCGCATGCCACCATCACATTTAAATTAAGACCATTCCAATTTCTTTGTTCCCAGGGCAAAAAAAAATCACTCTATATCATCACAGAGTTTGGATCTTAGAATAGCAGGCCCAAAGTTTGGATAAGCATAGTGGTTAATTCTGAGTAAGGCATCAAGTAGTTCCTAGTTCAAAGTCTAACCTCTGCCACAAACTCATTAAATGGGCTTAGATTTCAAAGTGGAAGTAGTAATACTAGTTCCAACCTGTTTCTCAAACATACCAATGATGTACTGAGCTGGTATATTGTAGATGAACACCAACTATGAGGCTATGAAGACTATGGTTCAAACATGTACTGAACTGGTATATTGTAGATGAGCACAAACTATAAGGCTATGAAGACCATGGTCCAAACACATTGGTTTGTATTAAGCAGAGTGCCACAAATTATATAGCCATGACAGGTATCTCTGTAACATGGGAGCCTCAGAATCTATGGTTCACAAATGGCTACTCCATAACCAAGTCAAAATTTGGCTAAGGAAAAAAAAGTTCTGATGCTTTGCTGAGAAAAAGGAAGATTTACACTGATAAAAGGAGGCCTACAGTTTGAGATTTTGCAAAGTTGTGGTTAGTACTGGTCAGTTCCTGGAAGACATGGTGGTATCTTGAAACAAGGGATAGGTGACAAAAGTTGTGTTCAACTAGTCAGAGTTCAGAAATTCATTCTGCATGAATGTCTGGAAAACTGGGGACCAACTTACCCAAAATAATAACCAGAACAGAAACTGCTACTAAAAGTAACATATGAAGACAGTGGTTAAGAATGGCTTGGTTTTGCTTAAACAATTTCTTCACATGTACACATGAAAGCAAGTTTTCAGAAGATGTGGTCAGAATATGAACAAAAAGCCAGGTACAAGATGCAAGACAGCTCCATTTTGCTCAGTAGATAACCAGATAATGAAAAGCCAGGTACAAGATGCAAGACAGCTCCATTTTGCTCAGTAGATAACCAGTGGCATCCTCTAGTCATCAAGTTAGTCTTCCATATAATCCTGAATAGTAACTCTGGATCTAATTACTGGAATGTATTGTAAATGGGTTCCAGCTTATTGTAACCAGATATAAGAAGGAAGTCAACACTACTTAAACATATTTCCCTGTGGTACATTTTGGGGGTTACTGTGAAATGCTTGATGCTAAGTTTATTTCATTTATTTAAAACATTTATTAGCCACATTCCCTCCAAAGATCCTCAAGGTGGCTTACAGTATAAAATATAAACACAAATATATTTTAAAAAACAAGTTAAAACTCAGTTAAAATACATAAAAAGCTGTCCTAAATAAAGTCTTCTCTTCACCTGCTTCCTTAAGATAGAAAGTGATGGGGGAAGTGCAACTCCATTCCATGAAAGAGACCAGTACCTCACAAGATCAGCACTCTGGAAGTTGGATTAAAGTGATTTTTAATTTTCATTATGTAGCCATAGCTGATTAACTGAAATGAGGAAAGATTAACTTTAAAAACACCAAGAGTTGGCTTCGATCCTACCTAGAATGTCCAAGGGCACAAGGAAGGAGGACATTTTCTGTTGATTCTCTGTTCCTGCAGGAAACTTCTAACGCTCATGCTATTCCTTGATAAAATTGTTGGGTCTGGCTAATACACTATTTTACAGTGTTCCATTTAAAACTAAAACACAGCTATATTTTGTTTATTTAATTGATTCTCAAAACCATTTATCTGTGTGGTCTTATCTCTTTTATGAATAAGCATTTTGAACTCAGTTTATTTATTAATTAAATTTAGTTTTCTATTGCCTCTGGTCTTCAAAATTCACACTGGCAGAGACCTAGAAATCTCATGATCGTCCATGAAGAGTAGTGAAGATGAATATTTCTTTCTGATTCAGTAAACTTCTTCAGAAAAAGAAGACTGGAAGCCAGTCACAAATGACTGAGGAAATCAGTGTCAAGGTTTAGTTATTTAGGTAAGAAAAAAGTATTGCAGATATATGGCTTCCAAGCACCCACCCACCTTCAGAGTCCAGCTGATTAATCAGCCAGCAAGGGACCAAGGTTGTCTCAGCTGGCTTCATCTGCCAACACTTCATTTCATTTCATCACTTATTTATTCTGCTTATATGGTCATAGGCCTTAAGCATAATTTAATACAGTTAAAATCAAGTACAAGCACAGTTAAAAATCAAGTACAAATATGCATCTGCCAACACTTAGACTGATTCTCAATAGAACCTGAATGGTCCCAGACACTCTGATCATGATACAGACAGGTAACAGAAACAGTGACAAATGCGATAAGACTGATTAGTTCTTCCAAAAAGAAAAAAAAAAGGTTGAAGTAGCAGCTTCCCAAGCCACAACACAATCTTTTAAAAGTAATCTATATTGCTACTGATGCCACCTGCTCTCTAGTTCTTAACTTGCCTATTTAATCTACCTCATGTGAACCAGAGAGGCCTGTACTAAGACAGCAGCATATGAGAATATCTGTTCTCTCCAAAGAGGATTGTTTTGTGAGAGCTATTCAGAAGCAGATAATTCATCTCTACTGTAGATGCTTCCTGTTCCAAGACCACATACCCCCGTTTCCCACAGTCCCCCTGAGTGAAAAGCACATCCAGCTTCAATATCCAGTGATTCCATTTAAAAGCATCATGTAGTAAATGATATGAATAAACTTTACCTGAGACACTGGAGAGCTGCTGCCAGTCAGAGGACACAATACAGATCCCAACAGACCAATGGGTTGACTCTGCACAGGGCAGCTTCAGGTATTCAGAATTCATCTCTGCTAAAAAACAAACAAACAAACAAAAAACCCTGCCATCTCCTCTATAGTAGACCTTAAGAGGGGTCTTGCCTAGTTGCCTGTGGGGCAAAATAAATGCCTCTAGAGAGAAAAATGTGTAAATGTGTGCATACCACAGGAACGATTAACTGCAGCTAGAATACTAGGCTGGGGGTGGTAGAAGAAGTGTATGCAATTGTTTATGAAGCTGCCTTTAGAAGACATGGAGCACACACTATAGCGGTAATTTTTAATGAACAAGCTGAGACAAGAATCACATACCTTTCTTTTTTGAAAGAATGATTAACTCCTATCCTTTCCTTACTTTAACAAAGTATCATACTAAGAGATGAAAAGGTAGCAGAGTTCTAAGATATTATTTAGCCTGCTATCACCAAACCAAATTGTCCATGCTACTACATATATATTACTGTAACACCTCTTCTGTATAACCCACCTACTTTAAAATATTTTGATTTATATGGGACAACATAGAGGATGACAAATACTGGAGTGATAAATAAGAGGGAAAATAAAACCACCAACATAAACCCTGTATTATGAGCAGTAAGTTCACCCAGAAACTGATCTGTTACAAATCACACTATGTAACCAGTGCACTTCCTTATTTCGGGTCTTCAAAAATTCAGCAAAACCCATATGACTTATCTTCTAAGGAAAGGCTACAAAAATCTAGACAGATAAAGATTTGTCACTAGCTGTTGCTAAGATGTGAAATCACAGCCATTTATGTCATCCTCTCAGTTTCCATAAACAGAAAGTTCTCCTTTCACCAGGCATATTTTAAATATTCTGTCTATTTATAAGCATCCATAAGCATTCATATTAAAAGAATGATGGTTTGCTTTTTAAAAAAAAATTAATATGCCTCTACACTTTCCCGGGCTATATTATGGTGAGTCTCATCTGACTTTCGTCCATAGCACAGATGTAATACATCTGTCATACAAGAAAAGACGTCCAGTCCATTAAAGCCCAACGAAACAACCAACAGAAAAGGTTGAAAAGCTGGAATGGGCTTTGACATCACAAAAAATGTATTATAACCAATTAATCACAAAAGTCCAAAATGTACCATTGACTAAGAGCAAGAGTTCTATCTGAAACAAAGAAGTCAAAACAAACCTGAACCCTGCCTGAAAACTGGCTCTTTGCTCTTACAAGATTTTTGTTAATGAACAGGAATTGGATATTTTACTTTCCCATGCCTATGATCTCCTGGTTGTTTTGAACTTGAACAAACCCATCTTAAATATTAAATATCTATTTCAGCTAAAAGGCAATCAAGAGATTTCAAATTAAAGTTCAGTCCCAACTCACTGTATATATGTGTATGGAGGGCAGGGGGTACACTCTGAACCAATTTTGTAGAGCAAGTTTCAGACTCAGTTTGATTTCCTGCTTTAAACATATACATTAATGTCATGTTAGATATCCTGGGTAAAGATGCAAAATTTTCAGAAATTCTGAAGTCATGAAACACGCCCCCTTTTTTTCCTATGAAAAATGGAAATTTTGAGGAAACGCTGAAATACACGCAATACTTACTTTACTCTCAAACCTAAACATACTTTGCTGCTTAATGCAGCTTTATAACTTAGCTAACATACAAAATTCTATTAACTGGCATATTTATGCAATTAAAAATATAAATACCCTCATTTTCTACAAGCAAAATTACAAACACAAAAGTGAAAGATAGCTGCAAACCACTGCATCCTAAACTATCTTAGTAGAGTTCACTCATGCCAAACATGCATGCATGTACATACACACAAACACAATTTCACAAGTGTTTTTATTCAGTGGCCCCCCAAATTTCCCAAAGTTTCAATCAAGAAAATGGGGAGTGCGGCATCCTCAGAAATTTTTTTCAGACCTTTATTTCTGATCTTGTGTAGGCAAACTTCCCAAGAATCACAAGCCAAATATGACAGGCAAGAAAGCAGTCTTTTGTAGATTCAAGTACAGGAAGAAAATACAAGTGTCCCGCCATCGCAGTCTTAGGTTGAAAACAGCAATATAACCAAGCCATTCTGGGATGTCTTTGAGTGAATTCTCCATTTATTCATTGTGAATATGAAAGACAATCACTGAAAGCTTTCTGCAAAATGAAACCTCATCAATGCCTGAGTGATCCACTTTTCCATGCATATCTGAAATGTTCAGTAATGACTACAAACCCTGTACTTTTATTACAGCTACATCAAGGAATGACTGGACTACAACAGGAGTTAACCAGAACTCAAACACTCCTATCCTCAGCAGTGAATGAAATTATTAAAGCTCAAGTCAGTGAATGCAATGTTACACAACAAAACACAACCTCACTATTTACTACTTGTAGAAGCTAACAATTCCTTTAGCATCTCTGCTAAGAATCACTCTGGCACAGAGGTATATGCAGGTAGGGAGACTGGAAAACTTTTCATATTTCATACTTATTTAAAACATTTCTATGCCTCCTTACAACGACATTTAAAATAAAATAATATATGACAGGGCCTAGTCTGGAGACATGATAGGGACAGTTTAAAAAGCAAACATGAGTAATTTTCTGAGCAACCCAGCTTCAAATCTGAACTTTTTCCTGCAATTGTTTTCCCTGGATTTGTAGACAAATCTGTCATGGCTTCATCTCTTGATTTAAGTATTCACAGATTTGTACATATTGAGAATGATAGACAGAGAGACAGAGAGAGATACTGCCTGACGTGGATAGCCCAGGTGAGCCTGATCTCGTCAGATCTCAGAAGCTAAGCACGGTTGGCCTTAGTAATTGGATGGGAGACCTCCAACAAAGGCCAGGGTTGCAGAAGCAGGCAATGGCAAACCACCTCTGTTAGTCTCTTGCCAGGAAAACCCCATCAGGGGTCTCAGTAAGTCAGCTATGACTTGAGGGCAGTCACCACCACTACAGACCTGTTTAATTTTGCCATGCTTATTTTCTAGGTGCATAGACTTGATGTTTGTTTTCAGTATTCAGTATACTCACCAGCAATGAAATTTTAGGTGGAAGCACAATTTCCAGATCCACACAGATCTGGGAAGCAGAGTCAAGAAGAGCCTGCATTCAAACAAGCATAGTGTCATATCGTTTCTGGATTATGTATACAATATACAATGAGATGACTATGTTGGTGGAGAACAAAGCACTTTCAAACTCACCCCAAATCAAGGGTTGTGGGGTTTTTTTTCTGTAAAGCCCCACATGACTCATGAGCAGAACAAACTGGATATATCCATTAGGATTATATCCTTTCTGCAAGTTTCCAGAAGCTTCTGCCTGGTTTTTGCTGAAAACAGAATGCCAGCTTAAATGGACCAAACTACTAAAGGCCCAAAACAAATTAAGTACAAGTGCTTTCTGTTCAATTATTTACTCCTTTATAAAAATTAATACTGAAAGAGCAAGATCACAATAAGTGATACTATCTCTGAACATCAATGGGGCAGGACAAGAACAATGCTCTAAATGAAGCAATGGCAAAGTTGGCACAAACACTTGCCATTAAGTGGCTGATTAAAGAGTGGACTTCCCTATCACTGCAGTAGTGTGAAACCACAACAATATTATAACAACAGTAGGCTTTTCATTCTGCGTATTCTACATATAAGGTCATTTTTTTTAACTGTGGTAACTTCACATGGTAACTGTGAAGTATGTTTCTGCAAGAAGTAGCTCTCTGTTCAGTAACTTATTTCTGTGTATATCAAAGGTATATCTGCATCCAATTATGTCAGTAATTCTCCATTAGCTTCAACAGCAGTATAGAGGACAAGGGGGGATGCTATGGGGGGGGGGATTTGCCAATATTAATACAAGTATACTGAAGGAGGATGGGAATCTTTGTGGAGCAGCAGTGAGTATCACTGTAATGATGTTCTATAATGTAATAGTGCAGCAATGCAAATAAAAGTACCCAAGTGTGAGTAGTATGTCTGGCCTTTGTTTTCTCATACTTATTTAATACCTACTTGGTTATTCCCACCATTTCCAATTGTACCAATTTTCAAGAGAAACGCATTGCTGGAGCACAATTATAAACTTATTTTATAAAACCATTTCTATTTTACTGAAAAAATAGGATGTGTTGAAGGGAGGTTGACAGGTTTATTTATGACAAGCAATGATCAGCACCTTGCCAGAATGACTTTATTCAATAACATCCTTATTAAAATATTTTTAGCTTTTCCTAATTTCTCTTCAATACTTTCCTCGAACTTAATGTAATCTTGGCAGAAATACTGACAACATTCTGCAACAGATTGCTAAAACAGACATGTCACAAACTAGTTGCCTTGCTGCCTGTGTAACTGAATGATTTTCTTTGAAATAAAAATATTACGTGGCTTTTGTATATTTTTTCAAGTGTTGCAGAAACTTCACACGTAATCCTTATACCCATATCACAGAAGGAGAGTTAGAAGCATGAGAGACAGTGGCTTGCCTAAGGCCATCAATTATGTCCACGGTAGAGAAAATCAGTACTACGGACTTCCTGATTTGTAAACACACTCTTAACTACTGTACCACATCACACAAAGTTTTACAGCTAAGTAGGAATCCTGAGAATCTAAATTTTCAGGCTTCAGAATAAGCTTCCAGTATTCATGACTGCTTAAAGTATCTCTCGAGGATATGAAAGCATTCTGTGCCCCAAGACACTTTTCCTGAATTGCAACATCTGTAGTACAACGTAGCTTCTAAGTAATGCTGATAAGAAAAAAAGAAATTCTCAGTGAAGCCTAATATGTTGTGACAAGGAACACAAGCTTGAAATACACAAATAAAGGTTATATTTATATTTAGAACTACATATTTCAGAGATTGATGGGTTTGATCTCTTAATATTTTTGGAATATGACATCCCCCCCCCTTTTTTTAAAGCAAATTTCTGGAAAATATGTCAGAAAAAGGTCTGTATACAAGAAGGCTTTACAGAAAGTTTGAGAGTATGAGCACTGCTTCCAAGAGCCCCACAAACACAATGCCAGGCTGCCAATTTAACTTTGATTACCAGAGAGAAAGGCTTTAGGATGACCCATCACATAATAAATCTTTTCTTAAAAAATGATGTCCCATGTTATGACAATTCGTTAAACAAACAGAAAGGGTTTTGTGTTTTACAAAATCCTTGTACTTTGTGCCCTTTCAGTTTATTTTCATTACGGATGCTAGTTATAGCTTTATCTATAGTCCTGAATGGACCATACCTTTGTCAGACATTTCTGAAAAGAACAGCTGTACTAATCTAACAAAGGATAAAGGCAATACTCCACTCTGACCAGAAACAGCGCTTCAGCCAGCTGTATTAGACCACTGTAAGTAACAACTTGTAAAGCTTTGTGTCACCCACCCACAATGATTTTTTTCTTATTCCACAAATGGGGTAAACTTTTTAGTAAATTTCCATTTAAAGAAAAAGTGGAAACTGTTTTCCAGAAAATAATTTCAAGTTAATTGATACTTCTTCTAGATGAATACCCTTCTCTTGGACCAGTTTTTCCACCATTCCAGCTCAAAGAAAGAAAGAATCCTAGCACACTTTGGAAGATGAATATGTACAAGCAGCAAAACATGTGTGTATTCATAGACAACTTATTTTTAATACTTGTTTTGTAAAGCAGAATTTTATTTATTTTATTTATTCAATTTTTATACTCTTCAGTTAAGATCTCAAAGTAGTTCACAACAATTACAATGGTTAAAAACAATACAAAAATATAATATTCAATATAATCATAATAAAACTGCCTAATACAATTATTAAACATGACTCTAATCTTTACCCCATCTTATAAATCCATACGAATAATAAAAATTGCAGGTAGATAAAAATGCACAGCAATTTACTCTGCCTCACAAAAGAGTATTAGATAGCAAAGGCATGCAAAAATAGTTCTGTCTTACAGAGTTTCCGAAACATCAATAGTCCTGCTGAGCATTCCAAAGGGAGGGTGCCACAATCATAAAGGCCCTCTTCCAGGGGGAAGAAAGTTGTGCCACCCCTTAGCCAAAAACCACCAACAAGCCCTAAGAAGATGAATGAAGCAGGCAAGAGGGGTTCATAAATGGAGAGGTGGACTTGAATGTATGAGGGTCCTGGACCATGAAGGGCTTTAAAGATGAGGACCAATGCCTTGAATTGGATCTGGAGGCTAATTGCAGTGCAGCTGTTTCAAAATCGGTATTATATGAGCTGACCATGGTGACTTGGTCAGCAATCTAGCAACCACATTCTGTACCACCTGAAGTCTCTGGAGCATCTTCAAGGGTAGCCCTATGTACAGAGAGTTATAGTAGTCTAGAGGTGGCAGTCACACAGATTTAATGTTGCAAGGTCAGATTTAGATATGGAGAAAATTGTCGGGCCTAGTGAAGATGGAAAAATGCTGTTCCAGCCACAATGGACACCAGTTTGTCCATGGAAAGCTCAGAATCAAGCCAAACCCCCAAACTCTTTACAGAGTCCACAGCAGAAAGATGGGCTCCGTTGAGTAATAGAAGTGACAAATTTCTCACAGCCAAAGTTCTTCCCAGCCACAGGATCTGTTTGCAAAGGATTTAACTTCAGCCAGCTACCTCTCAGCCACTCCACTATGGCATCCAGGCACTGGGTCAAGGAAGAGATATCTGCTTCTGGTTGTTTTAAAGTAGAAAGTAGAGTAGGGGGTCATCAGTATACTGGTGGCATCCAACCCCACATATACATATATATATTATATATATATACATATACGGCAAGCCATTGCCAGGCGGTCGCTCTTACCCCCAGTAAGGCTAGACAGGACCAAATGGCCAATTGTGTCAAACATTGCCAACAGATCTAATAAATCAGCAGAGCACAACTGCCCTTATCTAAACTGGATGTCATCAACCAGAGCTATTAAAGCAGTCTAAGTCCCAAAGCCTAGCCTGAAGCCAGTCTGGAAGGGATAAAAAGTTGATGATGTATCATTCAAAACCTGCTGAAGCTGATCAGCCACCGCCCTCTCAATGACCTTACCTAGGAAAGGAAAAATTCGACAGTGTAAAAAGGAAGACTTTTTCAACAGAAGTCTCACTACCTTGCAGGGCCGGATCGATGGGGGGGAGGGGGTAGTCTGTCCCTGGCACTGCCAAAGAGGGGGTGCCAGGCACAGTTGCCAGCCCCAGGAGCGCGCTGCCAGACTCGGGAGCGCGCCTGGGGAAAGGTGAACGGCAAGGGCGGCCTCCCAGCCACCCGCGCTGCCTTTTGCCTTTCCCACAGGACAAGGGGCGGCCAGCTTGCGGGAAAGGCAAAAGGCAGCGCGGGGAGCTGGGAGGCCACCCGCGCCGTTCGCCTTTCCCCAGGACAAGGGGCGCACGGCAAGCCGGCCGCCCCTTGTCCTGCGGGGCAGGTGAACGGCGCGGGCAGCCTCCAAGCCACTCGCACTGCCGCCAGCTCCACAGCGCGCTGGGACAGTCAGCTTGCCGTGGGGGGGGGGGGCAGCGTTATGATGTCACAGGAGTGACGTCATCACGCAGCGCCAGGAGCTGTAGAGCCTGACTACGGTTGCCCTGGGTGCTGGCAACCGTAGATCCGGCCCTGCTACCTTGAGGGAACTAGGAAATTGGTCTGGTGCAAGTGAACAGTTAATAATTGTTCAAAAGATGCTTCCCATCACATAATGGCAAGATTTAATTAGCCAAGAGGGGCAGGGGTCCAATGAACAGGAGGTAGGTCTTACAGCCATCAGGGTTCTGTTAATATCTGCGGGAGTAAGTGAACAGAAGGAGTCTAAGAATGGATCCAACAATGCAGATGGTGACACTGGTACGTTACTAGCAACAAACATGGCAGCCAGGTCAGCACGAAGCACAGAAACTTTATCTGTAAAACAAGTTGCAATTAATCACAGCTAAAAATCAAATCATCTACCATTTTAGACTCCATAAAAGGAGCAGTTAACTGCCGAATCAATCTAAACAACTGAGCTGGACATGAACTCGAGGATGCGATGGAGGTGGAAAAGAATTCCTTTTTGCCGCCTTCACCACCACTTCATAGGCCTTCAAGAGAGCCTTATAACATGTTCTCATAGTCTTGTCACGAGTCTGGCACCATTTACGCTCTAGCCGTCTTAATGACCCCTTAGCCTCTCTTAGTTCCTCATTATAACATGGAGCCACCAAGGGCGGACACAAAGAGGACGTCAGGGAGCAACTCTACCGATGGCCTTAACCACTATGCTACAATACAGAATTGGACCAATAATTTCCAGCATGATACACAATTTAGAGGATCTGCAGCAACGTCTCTTGCAAAATGACAATATTCTGGGTGTATCCTACCAGTTTCACATTTGGGACACTTATTTCTTCTGTTTCATGGTGGATTCGTGTTAACAACTACAATTAATTCAGTGTCGGTAGCACAAAGCTCTTCAAGCCTCAGAATTCAAGATTCCAGTTTCTGCACTTAAGAGTGCAAAAAAGCTTTTGTCAACCTTTGCTTGCAGAATAGAAGTATACCTCATTGTGTTTTACTGCCGATACACTTGTCCTCAATGCATCATTTACTGCTGTATCTCACTGTACTACATCTGAATTACCCTGTGGATGGGTCCATCTTCCTGCTTCTCAGTTCTGTATAAAATTATCATGTATATTGACAAAAAATAGACTAACAGCATGCTATACCAGGACTGAGAATTTTAATGCCATGATTTCATATTCTCTCCTTACTACACATGGCATGAAGTGTTTCTACATACAGAAAACATGCCTAAGATAAAAGTCTACCGTCACATTACCAGTCACAAAATGATTGCATAATTTGAGAATGCAATGGATGACCAATGTAAGACTTACATGTCAAATCTGAAGGTTTAACTCATTTTTTTTCTAATACATTATTCCTCATCACATATACAGGTCTGTGTGTGAAGTGGTTACATCCAATTACAACAAAATATTGCACCGACAGAACAGGTACTCTTCAGTGACCTGGTATTTCTATGGGTCTTAACATAAAACATTCCCTGACCCATGCCTGTATATGTGATAGAGGATAACAGGCAGGAAAAGAGACACTGGCCCACAAACATTTAATAATCTATTCTCATCTTGCTTATTTTAAAACAACTACATTGGGTGCCAGTTTGTTTCTGAGTTCAATTCAAGGTGCTGGTTATCACCTTTAAAGCCCTTCACGGTCCAGTACCCACATATCTGATGGACAGTCCTTCCCCAGATATTCTTGTGCGGCAACTACAGTCTTCTGGTTGCCACCTTCTAACTATTCTCCCACTTAAGGTGGTCCACCTGGCATCTACTACAGCCTAGTCCTTTCCTACAAAGGCTCTCACCTTGTAGAATAAGCTCCATGAGAGGAGGTAATGAGGTTTTATTGTATTTTGTATCTTTTCAGTTAACGGAATTGTAAACCATCTAAAGCAACAAAGGAAAGGTGAGGCACAAACATTTTAATAAAATAAATAAATCTCATTTTCACGTGTCAAGGAAATGCCAGAAATACCTTGTGTTTAGGGGAGATGCTTTTATGTTGTTTTGCTTTCTGCATACACCTTCAAAGAGTCCCCAATAACTGTCATGAAGGAGGGAGAAGGCAAGTGATAGAGCTACAATCTCTGCTTGCTGACCCCCTCCCAACCTACACCGATGCCAAGACAGCACATAGCCCACCAGCCCAGCAGGGGCTGAATCAAGGCCAACAAGTGTTCAGTGGCATGGAAAAGGTTGCAGCCATTTCCCAACAGAAACCAGGCTGAGGCAAGGGAACAACAATTAGCCTTCATGGGCATAAGAAAGGGGGGGGGTGGAGAAGAGACCGTTTCTCTTTCATGGGGAACAAATAATAGCTCTCTATAAAGACAAAGGCAATGGGAAAACATGTTATAACCCATGGCCTGAAAGGAATAGGCACTAGGAGGAAGGGGGAGGAATCAGCTGCTCCCTCCCTTTATCCCATCCCTTCAAGGCATTCCATAAAACGCTCAATTATTATATCCTCTCAAGCAAGTCAGAAAAAGGTAGGGAGAGAAGAATGATCCTCTGACAACAGAGGCGAAAGAGAGAAACTAAAGGTTGTCCCTCGGCAAATGATCAGAATAAAAACACAATTCTCGGAGATGAAAAACACAACAACACTTTTGTCAAAAGACGACAGGGGGGAAAGTAAATCAAAAGCTGCCCTACATGTCCGGGCCGGGCATGGCAAAGAGATGTAGCAGCCGCGATTTCAAATGCATTCTTAGGAAGGGACACGAAAGGACAAGAGCGCGCAGCCTCTTTCCCCACCCAGCTAAAGCAGACAAGAACCGCGTTAGGTAGGACAAACTGGAAGACTCTCGCTTGGCCGAGAAAGGTAGATAAGAGGGTGGTGAAAGTACGCGGGACAGGCACTGGGGGGAGGGGGCAGAAGGCGACGGAAGAAAGTGTAAGCTTCATTTTAAGTCAACGAAGGGGACCTACGAGCTTAGTCCCCCCCCCTCGCCCAAACAGGCAAGGAAGAGGTTCTGCACCCCAAAGACGCAGTTGAGGACAGTCGGCACTTATTCCTCTCCCCCACAGAGAAGGCATCCCTTCCTGACTCTCTCACACACACAGAGCACGCAGAAATGCGGCCAGAGAAGGGCTCTCGTTTTCCCCGCCACTGGTACACGCGCACAGCCCTCAAGGAAGGAGGGAAGGCGGCGGCGGCAGCACGTCTAACTAGGACACCGAGTCAAGGAGAGGAGGCGGCGCGGCGGCAGCAGCCCCCTCCTCGTTCCCTGGTGCCCAGCAACACCGCCGCAGACCCCCACCCGGCCCTTTTCAAGCGGCACTTCGAGCCGAGCTTCCTGGTGCTGGTTTAAGTCGGGCAGAGAAGGAGGCAACGCCGAAGAAAGCTCTTACCCGCCGCTCCCGCGCCGCCTCATCCTCGCTCATCCTACTCCCCCATCGGGGCCGGGGTTTGGCTCCCTCCCCGCCGGACTGGCGAGGAGGCCGGACCCAGAGCCACAACGCAGCCGCTGCCGCCTCTGGTGCTACTGTTATTGCTGCCGCCGCCAAGGCGCCGTGTCGCTGGGCTGGGGCCAGACCCACAATCGCAGCACCGGAGCTGGCGAGCGAAGACCCGAACGCGGCGTTTCCCCGGGCGCTGCTGCTGCTGCTGCTGCTGCAGGGTCAGGCAGCCCGGGCCGAGCAAGGAGCGTCTACAAGCCGCCCGCCCGGCCGGGAGCGTGCACAGCAGCCTCGCCTCGTCAGAGCCAGGAGGCGTCTGCAAACTACCCGCCCTGGCGAGAGGCGTGCCAAACAAAACGCCGCAGTAAGGGAGCGTCTGCAAAGTGGGATCTTTTCTCTAGCCTAGGGAGGAAAGAAAAGAGCAAAGCGAACCCACGCGGAGGCGGAGTGGCTGTGGGCTCACGGCTGTTTATGAGTGCATGTGCTTTGATTTGTATCGAGAAACAACAGCAGCAACATGCACGGCCGCAGTTCTCCGGAACGCAATAAGCACGGTTCCTCACCCAGGCAGGAGAAGGTTAAATTCTAACCACCATCCCATACTCTCTCTGTGTGTATGTGTGTAAAACAACACTGCATGAGCAGGAAGCATCTGCAGTCCTCATCTGTGGTTGTCCTGGAGTCCTCACAGAGGATTAAATTTTTAAAGGTGTTTGCAAATACCTGGTCTCAGCCACCGAGTCGCCAGTTGACCATCTAATTTTAGATAAACTCTAATTTCCGTTTTAAGCGTCTTGCCTGTATTTATATCTCCCGCTCTCTTTCCTAGACGTCAACCATTGCCAGAAGGGTCAAAAATCAATCTAATAAAGCTTTCTGCAGTGCAGTCTTCCTTATCTGGAGATAAGGAGACAGACGCTAAAATCCTAAAAATGCTTCCGTGAATAAAATGGGACATGCTTCTGAGAAGACTTGCTTAAAATTGCTCCCCAAAGCACCAAATCAAGCGAGTCCCACACCAAATCAAACAAGCAATGCAATGGAGATCAGACCAGGGCCCTGACAGGAACACAGTTTTTCTGAGCCTGGTACAAAACTTGCCTCACCACCCAGTCCCTGAACACACACAGCCTTATAAATCCTGAAATAACATGTTCTATTTTATTTCTAAAATGTAATAAATAGATAATAGCAGGGCAAAGGATTTTAATCTGGCCGCACACACATCCACACATTCGGTCATGGCTGGACAACTTCAAGTTTTCTGGAATGAATGGACTTGTTTAGATTCTTTCCAATCTGGTTTTAGGCCTAGTTATGGGACTGAAACAGCCTTGGTTTCCCTCAGTCTGTGGGCTAAGAGCAAAAATCAGCATACTGATATCAGGTGAAGTGGCAGAACTTCTATATGTTTTTCTGAAAGGGGTATGTCTATGTATTATGTTTATGTATTATGTCCTTCATCCATGACTGGAAACCCTGCCATGCTAGCCATATGAGTGCTTCATAAACTAGTTTGTGAAGTCGAACTGCATGGTTATACTTTGAGGGTCTATTGCCCCAGATACTGAACCTTCTGCTATTGTGCCTGATTTAATGCACAAATCCTACAGTTCAACATCTTGAAACCGCTTACTAGTGATGGTCATAAAAGTGCATATAGCCTGAAACACATCCATTCTAATTATTATTGTATGCTTAAATTTTTCTGAACGCTTCCATATGATTTCTACAGCTTTTGCATAAAGTGCCTGATCATACAATCATACTATCTTGGATAACTGCAGAGACTGCATGATGTTAATAGACTGGTTTAGGACATTATAAACAATTGACATTTGGGTTGCAGGAGTATTAATGTGGGTAAATAGCCAGTATCAACTTGCTACAGTTGTCTAACATACTTTAGGAGACTATTTGGATCAGGTAATATCACAAAACAGGATGTTGACTAGAGTGGGTCATAGGGACTAGACATGGGCACAAACAGCATTACGAATGGAAAAAAACAACGAACAGGCTGCTCACCTGCTCTCGAACAGGTTGTTCGTGATGCGCCATTCCAGCCAAACAGGTGATTGTTGCAAGCCTTGTTCGTTGCACTTGGCTGCCGTTTGGGAAGCCATACACTCAGGCGCCTTCAATCAATTGCCTCAGCAACGGAGGGAGGGACTGCCTGAACTCTGTATGCACTCCCTCTGTCTCCCCGGACACCCCAATCAAAGCCCAACTTAGCTTGATGGGCAGGTCTTCCTTCCAAGCGTGGAGCTGCAAATTGGTTATAATCGGTAATGTGGGAGCAGACACCAGGGGGTAGTGAGGGAGGAGGGGGTGTTCTGTGGCCATGGGAACTCCAATCTCATCCCTGCAAACCCAGTTAGGCAGTTCTGACTGCCAACCACAGACCTCCTGCGTTTCTCAATGAGACCTCTGCTTATAAAAGGGCACTGCGATCTCAGTTCGGGCTTTCACTTTCTGCAAGCACTGGAGTGGGACAGAGCCTTGATAGCCTTTTGGGCGAGAGAGAGGGAGAGTGCATTGGAGCTGGGCTTTTTTTCCATGTGTTTGGTGGGTGGGATAGGGAGCTATCCGCTCTGGTTCCAGGGCTGCTGCCAGGCCCTGGGGCCAAGCTCAGTGGGCGCCTCGGCTGAGGGCTCACCCTGACTATTATTACTATTAGTATCAGTGCCTGATCTGGTGGTCAGGCTTGTGGGTGTGCTGGGCTAGGGCTCTAGCCTCAGCCTCCAGTTCCAGGGCTGCTGCCAGGCTCTGGGGCCAAGCTCTGTGCGCAGCTTGGCTGAGGGCTCACGCTGACTATTATTATTATTATTATTATTATTATTATTATTATTATTATTACTATTATCAGTGCTTGATCTGGTGGTCAGGCTTGTGGGTGTGCTGGGCTAGGGCTCTAGCCTTGGCCTCCAGTTCCAGGGCTGCTGTGAGGCCCTGGGGCCAAGCTCAATGGGCACCTCGGCTGAGGGCTCACATTGATTATCATCATCATCATCAGTGCCTGATCTGGTGGTCAGGCTTCTGAGTGTGCTGGGCTAGGGCTCTAGTCTCAGCCTCCGGTTCAAAGGTTGCTGCCAGGCCCTAGGGCCAAGCTCAGTGGGCACCTCAGCTGAGGGCTCACATTATTATTAGTGCCTGATCTTGTCAGGTATCTGGGAGTGCTGGGCCAGGGCTCTAGCCCCAGCTTCTGGTTCAAGGGCTGCAGCCAGGCTCTGGGGCCAAGCTCTGAGGGCACCTTGGCTGAGGGCTCACAGTGTTCTCTCCTTTTCTGTCCTCCTTAATTCTAGTTTGGAGGCACAATGAGTCTTCATGTTGTGGTGGCCGCCATGTGTGGTCGTGGGGTGAAGTGCAAAGGCAGTCCTCCTGGTTTACTTGTGGAAAGCAGTACTGGGTGTGGCTCAGGGGGAGCAGAGAGTGCTCCCGCTCCCCCATATTCACCTGTGGAGGCTGTGGAGGAGGCCAAAGAGGTCTTTCTGCTGGTGGGAGAGGATCTCTCTAAACATTTTGAGGAGGAGGTGGGTGAGGGATCCTTGGAGGAATGGTTTGTGTTTTATGAAATATCCCTCCCATCCCCATCCCAAACTCTCTGTGGTGTCCCTGCCTGCAGTCCACCCCTCACTCTGTTGTCTGTGGCCAGCTCCACAGTGCAGCCTGTAACCGTTTGTCCTCCTTCCCCTGGGACAGTTGGTGGTACACGTTTCAATGCCTCTGTATGGAGGCACTTTTGGGCCCTTCCTAATGACCCCTGTGTGGTGTGGTGCTGTGCCTGTGATGTCCTGGTGCGCAGGGGCAAAAACCCGAAGCACCTGTTGTCGATGGCCTTGACTAGGCACCTGAAGACGCACCATCTGAGCCTGTGGTCTCTGTCCACGCCCAACAAAACATCCATTGGGGGGAGAAAGGGTGCGACCAGCTCTTCTGAGCGAGGATCAGTGGGAGGGTCACCAGAATCCACCCCAAGCAAGAATCCTTCCCCTGAGGGTGACACTGCTGGGAGTGGAGTGCTCAGGCAGGCTGCACTCACGGAGGTTGTTCCCTTGGGGTCTGGGACAGCGCAGCTTAGAACAGCGAGGTTGAGGGCTCAGGAGGCGGGCCTTCGTGTCTTGGCAGAGACGATTGCCCTACATGGCTTGCCCCTATCCATCGTGGAGCGCATGGGCTTCCACAGGCTACTAAAATATTTTGCCCCTTGGTTCTCCATGCCGTCGCCACGCATCCTTGCTCATCATGTCCGGTGTGTATCTCGAATGAGGGCTGGCACGTTTGGGTCAGGTTTAGGCAGGCCTACTCCCACTGCTAACAGGCTTCTGAGGCTTTGCTAGGCCTTCCTGGCACAGCCAGATCATCATAGCAACTCCCTTCTGCGAAGGCAAGAAAGTGGGTGACGTTGGCAGCAGCCTCCTTTGGGCACTTGTGCAACATCTCAGGAGCTGTTGCACATGTATTTGAGCTGCACAGTGCCCCAATCCATTGCAACTGCTGTGCCCTCTGAGCAGGGGGGAATGGGTCCCTTGACTTCTGTCCTTTCCACAAAAGCAGGAAAGGCTCTCAGTAGTGAGTAGTGCCTGCTCAGGCTAGGTGTCTGAGTGGTGGGTAACTGCACCAGCCCCACTCAGTTCTCGGGGCTGCTTCCACTCTAATCTTTCCTAGCGACCTCTCCTGTCCTTTCTCTCCCATCCTTTCCACGAAGGCAGGAAGGTGGTTCATGTCTGCACATTTCATCATCACTCACACAGTCCCCATTTCTCCTTCCACGAACCCTTTGGAGACCTCTGCTGTCCATTCCATCCCATCCTTTCCATGAAGGCAGGAAGGTGTCTGGTGTCTGGTGGTGCCACCCAAACTGTTATGAGTAGTGCCTGTACTGCCTGTTCAAGTGAGGTGTCTCGGAGCAGTGTGGAAATGCTCTGGCCCCTCTCATTTCTCGGAGCTGCTGGTCCCTCTTTCTACCTCTCCCTCTGTGGAATCACTCCAACCCTTACGAACGACCTCTCCTGTCCTGCCCATCCCCTTCTTTCTGTGAAGGCAGGACGGCGGGTCATGTCAGCTGCTGCTTCACGAGGGACTATCATGTTACTGCTGCCTCCTTGGTCACGAGGGACAGCTTGGCTGCGTTTGCACATCTGATTGTACCATATAGGGATACAGCACAGTTGCACAGCATGGCGGCTCCCCTGCCAATGGAACTGACTGGACCCCTTTGAGCCGGGGGGGAATGTGTCCTGTGACTCCTGTCCTTTCCACAAAGGCAAGAAGGTGGGTGATGGCAGCTGCTGCTGCTGCCCTATTTCTTCCTCTCCCTCTCTGGGACCACTCCGACCCCTCCCAACTATTTCTCGCTTGGGAGCTTTCCAGTTCCCGGTCCATACCTCTCCCTCTCCGGTACTGCCACGAGTCCCTTCCCAACCACTTGCACCACCCCGTCCCCTCCTTTCCGTGATGGCAGGGAGGTGGTTGATGCCAGCAGCCGCTGATGGTTTGGGGTCTTCCAGGCCCTGTCACAGGATCTTCCAGGTACAGCTCATCACTGTGGCTGGAACCCCTTGGTCCCCCTCTCCATGACCACTTTGTCTCCCCCCTCTTTCATCCCCTCCCTCTCAGGTACTGCCATGAGTCCCTTCCCCACCACTTGCACCACCCCGTCCCCTCCTTTCCGTGATGGCAGGGAGGTGGTTGATGCCAGCAGCTGCTGATCTTCCTTTTCCTTCACACAGGATCTTCCAGGTATGGCTTGTCGCCATAGCCAGAACCCCCTGGTCCCCCTCTCTCTGACCACCTGGCAGCCGCAGTCATCAACCACCTTGCTGCGTAAAAGCGGATACTTTGTCTGCCTCCGACCCGGAGGCCTGGTGGGTGGGCACATGGGTGGTGCTGCCAGTGAACAGCAAGACCCCCCACCCCCAAGAGGGGAGGCAGCATGCCACCGCCTCCCTATGCCCGCCTGGCCCAGCAGCTGCAGTCATCAACCACCTTGCTGTGTAAGCAGATACTTTGTCCACCTCCAACCTGGAGGCCTGGCGGGTGGGCACATGGGGGGTGCCACTGGCAAATGGCCAGATCCTGACCCCCAAGAGGGGAGGCAGCATGCCACCACCTCCCTGAGCCCACCAGGCCCAGTGGCCACAGTCATCAACCACCTTGCTGTGTAAGCGGATACTTTGTCCACCTCTGACCTGGAGGCCTGGTGGGCAGGCACATGGGGGGTGCCGCCGGCAAGTGGCCAGAACCTCCACCCCTGAGAGGGGAGGCATCCCGCCTTCATGACCACCGCACAGGGCCAAAGTGAACTGGGGAGGGTGGCTCCATTTGTGTTCAATGGGGATTTCCTTGGGGTGTCAAATTTGGGAATGTATAACTCCGAGATCCATATGGCAATCTTGACCAAACTTGGGTGATGGCTGGAGAAGAGCTTGCTGCACATTCCCTGTGAATATGGGCTCTCTAAGTGCTAAGGGGGCCGCTGTGGCAGCGAGGGACACCGGACACCAGACACGTTAGTTAACGGGACATGTTCGGTTCCGTTCGGCTGTTCGTGTTTGTCGTCGGGAACGAACAATGAACAGCCTGTTCGGGTTTCCCCCGCCCCTGTTCGTGCCCATATCTAATAGGGACCATATCTTGGTCCATCTACACTGACCTCCAATCCATTTCTGGGCACAATTCAAGGTGTTCGTGTTAACCTTTAAAGCACTATATTGTTTGGTACCAACATACATGAAGGACCACCTACTCCTTTATGAATCTACTTTACCACTGTGGTCCTCTTCGGAGGCAAAGCCTTTTGAGATTAGAAACCTAGGAGACGGCCTTCTCAGTCATGGCACCAAAATTCTGGTACGCTCTCCACAGGGAGACTTGTTTGTTGCCATCTTCTGCCAGCAATTAAAGACTTCCTTGTTTTGTGTTCCCTCAGTGATTATTCCTTCCTGCCCAATGCACTAAGAGGCCATATGATTAAAAACATGCTGTTATACCACACAGCTTACTCCATAGACATTGGGGAAGGGATCATTCATACATGCTTATTCATCCCGTGATGCCTATAACATGAAGTGAAAACTGATTTGTGCTGAAGAAGCTCAAAAACCATACATAACCTTTTAATATCAGTTCACATAACCCCAAATGCAATACTTTCCAAAAAACAATGATGAAAGTTTTAAAAATATACGAACAGTGTGGACAGAGAGATTTCCCCCTCCAGCTCATACAATGCCAGAATTCAGGCCATTCACTGAAACCGATTGTCAGTAGTTCAGGACTGACAAAAAAACTTCACAGGATTCATCATTAATTAATAGAATTTTCTACCACAAGTAGTGATAATGGACACTAATTTGCACTTTGATAGAGGGATAGAGAAATGCATAGAACACAGGTCTGTAAGCACCTGTTAACTGTAACAACCAAAAGGATCCTCCAAGTTTGGAGGCCAAATAACTCTAATTAGTAGAAGATAGGAACAAATAAAAGCGGAAGGCTATGCCTTCTCTGTGACTTTTTGTGTCATTTGGCTGGGCTTTATTAGAAACAATGATGACTAAATGGACTTTGGTCTTATCCAGGAAAATACTTTTTTACATTTTAGTTAAACCAAGAAGTCAGATTAATTCTGAAACACACAATGAAAATAATGTATGAGGCTTTTAAAAAAAAACAGGAATTGTTTTTCATTCATTTATACCCCAACTTTCTCCTGAACGGGCAACCAAAGTAGTTTACATTCTCAGCTCCATTTTATTCTCACAACAACCCTGGGAGGCAGGTTAGGTTTAGAGGATGTGACTGGTCCAAGGACACCCAGCAAGCTTCCATGGCAGAGTGAGGATTTGAATCTAGTTCTTCTATATCCTAGTACACCACATTAGATCTGTCCCACCTGAAAAAAAAATTGACTGGTTGCCTTTTCCTTTCTTTAAGGCGATGTAGAGATACCAATGGAAAATGAGGGAAAGATCTTGATATACATACACCTGCCTGGAAGCAACTACACTTGCAGTCTTTTAATGAATCAGACAATTACAATGTTCCTTAGAAATCTATAGTAGTTCCATAGAAATTAAGAGGGAACCTGCAACTGTATTTTTTTCATCTGCAGTTATCTGGTTCATACATTTTGTCCTCTTGAGCAGCATCTGTCTTTGGTAGTTGTTTTACAGCATTCCATTCCTCCAAGTACTTCATACTGCATAAGGATTTTTTTAAAAAAGGTGTCAGTGGGATCAATGCATTCAATAGGTTAGATTTACAAATTAAGGTGGTTTATGAGGCACAGTAGCAGAACTGAATTTCTGTTTTAATAGAATACAATAATTTAATAAAAAAAAATCAAAGTGCATACAAACCTGTATTACTTCACCCAAAACGGTTCATAAATTATCTCAGAGCGTCTACTTATTGGTAGGGATGCTACAGATTTTGCACTGACTGTGTTTGACAGTGGAATTTCTCATGTTTGAATGTGACAATCAGATGTGAGCCAAGTACAGGATCAGCTTGCTTTGGCACTAAACAACTTGAACACCAGATGAACAGGTCTGAATCAGGGTTTTTGCAAAATTGCACATGTGCAGACAGATTGGCAACCATTAATGTCACCAAGGAAGTGATTAATGTTACTAAGTATTTGCTAAGGAATACTTGGACAAACACCAAACACTAGGATTTTTTTTGCAGTTCTGTTTGTTTATGATTTATTTATATGATTTTGTGACTGCTTTAACAACTACATACAGTTTAGTTTAGTTTAGTTTAGTTTAGTTTAGTTTAGTTTAGTTTAGTTTAGTTTAGTTTAGTTTAGTTTAGTTTAGTTTAGTTTAGTTTAGTTTAGTTTAGTTTAGGGGCAGCAAAGAACAGGAGAAGTGGAACTCAACTGAGCTGTGTGTGAGCACATATGAAAAGAAAAGATTATTGCATTGTAGTATTGAAGGAATAGGATGAAATAACCTACAGAATAGCCATGAATGGGTTGATGAATAGTCTATTGAACAGATTAAGATGGGTAGCTGCGTTTGTCAGTCCTAGCAGTAGAAAAGAGCAAGAGTCCAGTAGCACCTATAAGACTAACAACATTTGTGGTAGAGTATCAATTTTCATGATACTTGCTCTTTTCTAGTCTATTAAATAGTCTACTGAAAAATTGGTTCCCTGGTTTTGATTGGCAAACAGGATGTGAATCAAACTGGCCAGTGTTCAAACATTAATTTCATTGGAAAATTGCAAAATTAGTTTTTAATCAAGGATGGCAAGAAGGAAGCAAGAACCCTACCCAGCTTTGCTCCTGATGCATCAGAGAACATAGAAACAAGTGTTCTTACTTCTGCATCTGTAGAAGACCAACTGCATCAGAGTTCTATAAAGAGTGATACTGTGATCACTGGGACGTGTTCTAAGAGTTGTGTTGCTTGTGTATGGGGTCTGAGCCCCAGCCCCCAGACTTGACAAGAGGGAACAGCAGGTCAACCGGGTTGACGGGCAAACAGAGGGGGCAGCCAGCAGCCAGCAGGTCCACTGGTCAGCCAGCAGCCAGCAGGTCCACTGGTCAGCCAGCAGACAGCAGGTCCACTGGTCAGCCAGCAGACAGCAGGTCAACCGGTCTGACTGGCAAGCAGAGGGGGCAGCTGGGGGACAGCAGGTCAACCCCTCCCACGGGCAAATGGAGCCAGAACCTGCCTGTGCCAGGGGCAAGGGTCAAAGGCCCAGGGCCTCAGGAGGCAGGGGGAGACAGAGAGAGGCCAGCGAGTCCCACTCCCCTGGGGAAGGAAAGGGGACTAAGCAAGGCAGAAGGGGGCAAGGGCAGAGGGTTTGGGGGCCCAGCAGTCACCCACCCAAAGACCTTACCTGAGGAGGAGAAGCAGTAGAAAATAGTAGCCTGGCCCAGGAGTTGCCAAAAGCCAAGCCACTCCAGGTGGGGCTATTGGAGGCACTCTGCATGAAGTCCTGGGCAACCAGCCAAGGAGCCGCAGCTGGACCCACCTTCAGCCATCAGCTCAGCCAGGGAGGCCGGGCTGCTAGCCAGGGGACTGCAGCTGGACAGGCCTTCAGCAATCAGCCAAGGCAGGGAAGCTGGGCAGCCAGGGAACAAGGTACAGCTGGTGCTGGTCAGTGGGGCCAGATCAGCTACCCCAGCTGCAACTGCTTGGTGCAGCCCAAGACCAGGCTAGAAGAGGGGTGGGACAGTAGAAGGAAGCCCTATAAAAGCTGGCTGGGAAGAGCCCTGAGGTGGTGGGTTTGAGTAGGAGTGATGGAGCAGAGTTGGAGTGGAGAGAAGCCAAGGAGAAGGCAAGAAGAAGAGTGGAGGCTTGAAGGAGAGTCTTGGGAGGAAGAGATGGTGGAAGATGCAGGGGGTAAGCAGGCCAGGTTGAGCAGGCCAGCGAGTGGATTGAGAGGGAGTCAGGGTGAGGTATACTGCCCCTCCTTCCACAGAACAGGGTCCTGCAAAATCCCTGGCCCCCCTGTGACGTCAGGAGCAGACTGCCCAGTGCCATGCCCAGCGGCAGCTGCGGCAAGCCCTGACAGCTTATCTTTTCAAAGCCAATCTTAAAGGAAAGAACTAGCAACAAAAGAAGAGGGAGCTGCTAGGCTGCAGAAACAGCAGCAGCCAAGAAACAAGGACAAACGAACGCCTTTCCCATCTCAGTAACCCATATGTCAGTCACCCAACCCTATTTCTGAAGGACTAGTTGCTAAACTGAATATCAAGATTTGTGCACCCCATGAATAAATTTAATGTGGCGACACGGCAATCATGAATAGTAATTCTTGTAATAGTGACAGCAGCTCTCCAGGTTGCAACAGTATGATTGCCTAGTTCATATATGAATATGTAAATGTGCATGTCCTTGGGAAGGCTGTAATAAAGAAACAGGTATAATCTAAAGTCATGACTTTAATCACAATGCGCTCTACTTTGTTAGAAATAGAACAGGTAAGAAAAAATATTGTCAAGATAAGTTTAGTTTCAAAGTCTAAGAGCCATTTTTGAGGCACACATTAACTTTTATATTAATTTGATCTTTCCCCTTTGGGATTTATAACCTTTTTCTCTTAGAAACTTTGGCAGGTATAGTTAATGTAGGAATCAAAGATACTGTCTCAGTGAGCAAAATAGGTGAAAGTACAAAGATATACTTTACTATTGCTTTATTTATATCCTAAGCAAAACATTACCAAAAATACTGAACTAGTGGACAGACAATTCAGTGCCTGGACCATCATAGACAAGCACAATAATTCAGTACACAAAGTTGTTGTATGGGTGCTCACAAGTGATGAACAGATTTGCAGTGAAGACTGATCCATTCCAACAAACACTTCCCTTCAAGACAACCATTGTCATTCAGGATGCCTAAATCAGCTGAAATCAGTGGACTTCAGTGTGCTGGACAGGACTGCAAAGGGTGGCTTAATGTAATCATTACAGTCAGGGCTTTTCTTCTGGAGAAAGAGGTGGGAGAACTCTCACCCGGGGCCCAAAGCAGCCTGGATCAGCCTGGAACGGGCTGCTGCCACACGAGAGAGCACTCCCCCGCCGGGCAGCAGCCCAATCCTGGCCAGGATCAGGCAGCTGCCGGGTGGAGAAGTGTTCCTCCACCTGGCAGAGGTTCAATTCTGGACATTTTGGGCCCAAATTGGGCCCAAAATGGCCAAAAGGAGCTCAGAATGGCCACCCACCTGGGTGGTCCCATGCCTGGCAGAGTCCCAACCCTGTCCATTTTGGGCCTGAATTGGGCCTGTGCTGGGTGGGGGAACCCCCTGCCTGGCAGCAGCCTGATCCAGGCTCTTTTGGGTCCAATCCTGGCCGGAAATGGCCAAAATAGGCCATTTAAAAAATACCTTTGTGACACCAGTCATGTGGGTATTTTAAAGAGCTGCCAGAACTCTGTTCTGGGGTGTTTCAGCTCAAAAAAAGCCCTGACAGTAGCTGAAAGAGAGGGATAGGACATTAAAAACATCGCTTTACTATTTTGCAATTTACAGTTTCAAAAATAAATAGTATCTATTGATTTTAGGCATTAAAATGCAAGATAATCATTTTAGCATCTTCCCATTAGGGATTTTTCTAGTTCCCCTATGTAATCAGTATGACGATACTGTAATACATTCGTTTAGTTTGTTTTGAAAATTTTTCAGCATAAAAACCATTTCTTTTAAGATACCTTTACCTATATTGTGTCACTGTAGGGCTTGATCAGTGTGTGTCAATCCTGTAGGTTGTCACTTTAAAGCTGTTCTCCTAAGAGCTCATTGTATTGCAGTAGCATGGATAAAAGTAAAAACAGTCTGCCCAAGAGTAAGTGGAGATGACCTGTGGCTGTATTTATCAGCAGCTAATGAAATGAGATTGAGTTTCTAGTCATTACCGGAGAAGGGAGACAATGGAATGTAATCTGTTCTGGCTTTGCTAATTACCCATTTTCAGATTGTACTTGGTCTCAAAGAAGATGCTAACCACATACAAAGAAGTTATGGAAATCCCACACACATAAACCGTGAATGTGAATAAATCAAACAACTCGGAAAACCTAATATATTGGTGTAAGAGGAAAGCCTCATATATAACTTGGTGTAGTGGTTAGAGTGTTGGACTAGGATCTGGGTGACCCAGATGTGAATCCCCACTCTGCTATGGAAGCTCACTGGGTGAACTTGGGCCAGTTGCACACTTTCAGCCTAATCTCCCTCACAGGGTTGTTGTGAGGATTAAACGAAGGAAAACAGGATGATGTAAGCCACTTTGGGTCCCCGTTAGGGAGAAAGGTGGGATATAAATGAAGTAAAATAAAAATAAAGTAAAACTTTTTACGTATCTGTAGTATGCATTGTTATATATGACTGAATCTAACACTGAAATTCTCAAATCTTGTCTTTCCATATAAAACCCAACACTTGTTTTTGAAACCATAACAGGACCACAAAACCCTCCTAAGACCCAACCTAATCTTAAACTCAGATTGCAAAATAGCACCTAGAATCAAATTATCAATATCTAAGAGAGCACTCCTAAACAGGTCAGAATCATATTCAGATCTACTCAATCGTATTCATATCTGCTCCCAGGAAAGTATTCTTAGGATTGCACCTCACTTGCAAATGTAACCCACAATTAATTACTCAAGATGTCTCATTGTCATTAATAACATCAAATATTTTTTATTCAAACACTGATTCAGTCAGTATAGCTGCAGAATAAAAATATTGGATGTATTTCAATAAGCTTCTTCTTCTGCAGCAGTAGTTTGACAATTCAGTGCATAACATACAGTATATTCAGAACAGGGTAAGGGACAAGGTATCTTTTCCCTGACCTCAATATGTGACTATATTAAAACATAAAACAGTGAGCTGTTAAACCCAATTTAAAAAGAAGCATTATACATTCCAACTCTAGTTTGCAAAAGCCCAGAATGAAAATGTAGCTCTGCATATTCCTGACCTACTTTATTATCTGGCAAGAAACTACAGTCTCCAGTGTACTGCTACTGGAGAAGACATATATATGATGTTAAGCTAAACACAAGGTTTTCCATGTCAAAATTTGAAGTTTTATGCAAACCATCGTACTCACTTTGAAAAAGCATTGCAAGGTATGTCTCTCTCCTCAGTGTGCGAGAGGGTCAGAAACGACACTGTTGAAGCCACGCTGATGTTACTTTGAACAGCAAACTTGCAGTTATGAAGGAGGGGGTGGAAGCAAGAGGAAGGTGTAGCTGTTGACAACGATGGTGGGGATAGGACTAGGGCTAGGAATGGAGGCACTCACAGCCTTTTATAGCATCGTGAAGCACAATTTTCCTGGAATGTTCAAATTCAAACTACTTGGTGGTGGAAAGTGCCGTCATTGCTGCCGACTTATGGAGACCCTGTATGGTTTTTATGGCAAGCAATGAACAGAGGTGGTTTGCCATTGCCTGTCTCTGCATAGTAACCCTGAATTCCTTTGGTGCTTTTCCATCCAAGCTCTGATGAGAGTCTCAGCTCTGAAATACTGAAGTGTAACGTTTTGTGTGTTTAATGAGTATGGTGTTATGAACACTTGGGGCAAAAGAAAGACACATAGTAGTGCCGGCCAATGGGAGATGGGTGACCTCTGGTGGTCAAGTGTAATTGTTAACCTTAATATGGTTTTAATAAATTAGTATATAATGGCCTCAAAATTATTGTGAAGGACTTTCATTCAAATTAACTGGACTTCAATCCTGTACCGGATATAAGGATTGCAGAAACAAATGTTTTTCTTTAGATCTATAACAGAACCTCCTCCTAAGACCTTATACTGAGCTTGGAAGATACATTTATGTATTTTTGTAACATTTGCAGGACTCAGCCTGAGTTGTGCAGCACTAACACGCTTGGAAACTATCCAAAGAAATAGAAGGAAGATAGATTGAAAGTAGATACATTTGCGGAATGACTGGAATCTACAATTATATACTTTGTTTCTCTGAGTAGATAAACATTAACTAACTACTTTAATACTGCTTCAAAACATTTCGTTAAATGCATAGATTTCCATTAAAGCTATATGTAATCTGTAGCTGAAAATTGCAGAGTGCTTTATTATTCTATGGATATGTCACTATAATTTAGAAAGTCTCATGTACACTTGATGAAAAATTTGGAATTTTTATTTGTCCGAAGAGGCTAATGTTTAAGCTTCAGATCTCTTTCTCTGCACAGGGTATGCAACTTTGGAAATGTTCCCCTGTGATTCATATGCTTCATACAATTGACTTTTTCACAGAAATATAATGTTTTAAAAAAACAGGTTTCTTCTCAGAGTTTAAGGTGAATCAAAGTTCAGTAAGGGAGCTGAGAACAGGTGAAATTATAACCAGTATTTCAGCATCTGCATAATACTCACTCAAGCCAGAATGTGGAAATACACAACCATATTTTGACATGTCAAAGATTTAATCTGAGTTACATTTCTGATGTACATTGCATTTCCAAAGACTTACAGTGCAATCCTAAGAAGACCTTTTAAAACCCATTGGCTGAGATGTATAGCTGGATTTAGGACTGCACTGTTAGACGGACACATTTATGCTCATGGTTTGCAATTCTACACCCCTCATTGGCGATGTCTAATTATGTGTTAGTTGGGGATGGGGCGGTTTATTTTCCATTATCCTGTCATTCAGTTCTTCAGTCAACCTTAGACTGTAATTATCAACCAACAGGAAGGTCTATGAAAGCTTGGCATAGTATGCAAAATAGTTATCATTAAAATGGGATTATCTACATTATAGCTTTCATTAACTACTGCTCATCTGTGTGAGATCTGATATGCAAAACACCACAGCATTATTATTTCATCAATACTTATACAAAACCACTAGGTTTTACAGAATAGCAGTATCAGTAACAGGTTTCATTTCAAGAAACGTGCCTGTGTTGAACTGACTTACCAGTTTATATTATAGTATATATTCATGCAGAAAACTGGTCTGTATTGTTGTTATATATGATGATCTTCTATTCCTTGTTTTCACTATTTTTCCTACACAAAGTTTGTAACTTTTGAAGTGAAACTAACTCAAAATAGCTATGGCAAGAGATTCTTAACAGCCTTTATAGTTGAAGTATTACTCAAGAACTAAACTTTTTTTTAAATTGGTGAACAAAATTTCTTGCTGAAGATATAATGTTAGAAATATTCAAAATTATTGTCTTGGGAAATTTAATCACAATAACCAGGACTCACATTTCCCCATTTTCCACTTTTCCTAATCAAAGTAGTTGCAGTTATATGAGAACAACTGCACAGGGCTGGTGCCAGGTTTTCTGGCGCCTGAGGGCAGACACCTGCACCCGGGAGCAGCTTCAGGGGTGTTGCTTCCCCCACGTGCACACGCGCAAAGCACGCGCACACACCCGGACTGCATGATGTCACTGAGTGTGACATCATCATGCAGGGGGTGCCGGTGCGAGCTGGCCACCCCATTGGCGCAGCAGGCAGATGGGACGGTGCACGGGTGGCCTCCCAGCCCTCCTGTTTAGTTGCCTCGCACTGCCCCGGCCACCTGTCGCACCTGGCTGGCCGAGAGCTGTGCGCTGGCAGTGGTGGCAGCAGCAGCATCAGGCAACTGAGCAGGAGGGCTGGAAGGTTGCCTACTCAGTTGCCTCATGCTGCCGACACCAGCACGCACTTCTGGCTGGGCACCTGTGGGCCAGGTGCGGCAGGTAGTCAGGATGGCACACAGGTGGCTTCCTAGCACTCCCGTTCAGCCGCCAGCACTGCCGCTGCCAGCCTCACAGTGTGCACCCCCGCCCCCGGTCAGCACTTGAGTCGGCTGCCAGCACCACCTCAATAGATGTGCCGGCCCTGCAACCGCATTCATTCTATTCTGTAGAAGTATCAGAGTAATAACTGTTGCATTACTTCATTTGACAAAGCTTAAATTTTTATTCCTCCCTCCTTCATTTTTCTCCTCAGCACAAAGTAAACATTTGATATGCACCTCCAGTGCATTGTAGAGGATTTTGGAGGCATCTTCTAGAGCATTTATTCAGATTCCCATGGGACCCAGGCCAGGGCTCTTGTTCTTTACCATCATTCCATGTGACCTGAGAATGCATCTGAGAACACACTCAGCTCTCAGTTGAATGTTGTAAGGAAGGACTGATATTTGGGCAAACTTGTCTCTCAGACAGGGCTCATTTTGTGTGTGTGTGTGGGGGGGATGCACCGGAACGACATTCCGGAAGATCCAAAAAGAGATCATATGGGTGGTTGCCCCACCCACGTGATTCCTCTTCATCCCCGCTGCCTCCCCGCTGCCCGTGTCTTTAGCAGCAGGTGGCAGCAGAGGCAGCAGCAGCAGGTAGGAAGCTGGGGGGGGTGGCGGCCATGCGGCGGGTCTCTGGAGCTAGCCCTATGGCCAGCCAGCACCACTGCAGCTTGCGTGGCGGTTGAGGCAGCACATGGTCCGCAGCGACCTCCAGAGCAGGCCATGCGGCCAGCCAGCACCACTGACCGTCCTCCTGCAAACTGCAAGCGGTGTGAGTATCTCTGGGGTATTCTGCTTGCTTTGTTGACTGTTGAATGTTACTGTATGCCCCCCCCCCATGTGGACTGGAATTTTTTATTTTAAAATCTCTGCTTTGCTGGCTTTCTGTTGAGATGCTCTAATCTGTGTAGAAAGACAGATTTTTGGGGTAGAGCGTGAGGGGGTGGGTGTTGCCTTCTGACACACTTCTGATGATATCAGGGGATGTGGCATATGCAAATCAATCATGCCAATGACACACTTTTGGTGATGGCAAGGGGCATGGCAAACGCTAATGAGTTATGCTAATGAGTTCCTGCAGCTCTTTTTCTACGAAATGACCCCTGCTCTCAGACAAGCTTTTCTTCCATTACTGAGCTATTGATTCAAGGAATTCATGATAAACTCTTAAAGTTTTGAAAGTTCATCAAGGTTGACAAATCAAAACTCCAGTATGTCACTTTTAACTCACAATAAAATATATGAATCTTGAGGCAAACTTCATATCAGAATTAGTGTCTCCATATGTCTAGAATCTGGACTCTTGCCATTTCAGTTTTTACTGACAGCTGCACATTATTCCAATCCATGGTGAAGTCTGGTGGGAGGAAACTCTTTTTGAAACATGTTGATATTAAAAGCATATACAGTACAATGTATTATAAAACAATTCAATATGACTTGTTAATCATTACATGTTCCTTTGATCCATTGCCATGGCAGGAACTTCAGTACAGAGGGGCAGTATTACAACCAGTATCAACGAACCTTAAACTTGAAGGTCAGTGATAAAAACTTCTTAGGCTCATAAGGAAGTGTGAGCATGTTATCCATTAAACGATTAGATTTATTATAAGCATAATCTGTCCATATTTTCTTATATGCCTGACCAAGCTTCAAACATTACTATTTCAAAAGGATGTTGAATAACTTTATACTTTCTATAGATTAAGCTCCTGAAATTTGAATATTCTATAAAAATAATGAATGAGCACATGTTGTTAAAACTACACATTTTTGCTCTCCCAAATTTGTTACATTCTCTATAAAAGTATCCATGAATATGCATCTGTGGCTAAACTAACTTCTTATATGCACAATTGATCAACGCTCGAATTTCAGGGGAAATGGAGAGACTTCTTTGATTATGTACTTCCAAAGTAAGAAAAATTAAGAATAGTTATAAAACTAAGGTTTAAAAAATGTTGAATATAAACTGAGAAGCATAAAGTTGAATACAGAATGTTCAGTATAAAATTTTGTGGATAGGTAATTAAGGAGAGGAGTAATATTTTTTAATTTAACTGTGCTATTATATATCTTGTCTATGCTTTTCTTTTACTATACTATATGTATATTATCTAAGCTTTTTATGCCCTTTCTGTTGTCTTTTACTTTTAAAATTTCTTTAAAAAATAAATGTAATCAGCACTATTCATGTCTCTGATAAAAGTGCATCCCTTAAAATTAAAAATTCCTAGAACAACAATATTTGAGAGAAATTTGGCTTCTAATGATGTGTCATTTTTTAAAAACATATTCTTTGATCTTTGTCCCATTAGTTCCTTGATCTAACTTTAGGACATCGACCTCCTAGAGCTGCTGTATCATAGTGGTTAATTGGCTGGGCTCTGAGCCAGCACACTGCAGGTTCAACTCTCACTACTGCCGTGATCTCCGAAGGTGGCCTTGAGTAAGCCTCTCCTCTCTGCCCCAGCTCCCCAGCTGTATTGTGAGGATAATAATAACACTGACTTTGTTAACAGATTAGTGTGGCACTAATCTGTCCAAAGGAGCAGTATATAAGCACATGGTTATTATTATTATTATTATTAGAGGTAATGTTTAATCTTTCCATGTAGTTGTAAAATGTTGTGGATATCTATGGGCTACAATAAACCTGGAAATAAATAAGAAGTTATATTCCAGTGATATATTTGTATAATTGTAAAGAACCCAGTAGCACCTTTAAGACTAACGAACTTTATTGTAGAATAAACTTTCGAGAACCACCACTCTCTCCTTCAGATGCAAGAGAGCTGTGGTTCTTGAAAGCTTATGCTACAATAAAGTTGGTTAGTCTTAAGATCCAATAGACAATATGCCAAAAATAATGGATAAAATAAAGGAATTTGGTGATTTGGTGGGATTTTATGTGAACAAAAAGAAGTCGAAGATATTGTGTAAGAACATGACGAAGCAAAAACAGCAAGAATTAATGGATATAACGGACTGTGAGGTAGCTAATAAAGTGAAATATTTAGGAATTGAGTTGACTGCAAAAAATATAGATTTATTTAAAAATAATTATGAGAAACTGTGGCAACAAATAGAAAGAGATTTGATAAAATGGAATAAATTAAACTTGTCATGGTTGGGAAGAATAGCAGCAGTGAAGATGAATGTGCTACCACGCGTGATGTTTTTGCTGCAAACTATTCCAATTATCCGAGACTTCAAACAATTTGACAAATGGCAAAGAAAAATTTCAGACTTTGTGTGGGCAGGCAGGAAACCCCGAGTGAAAATGAAGGTATTACAAGACTCGAAAGAAAGGGGGGGGCTGCAACTGCCAAACATAAGATTATATTACGAAGCAATTTGTCTGACATGGTTAAAAGATTGGATAACGTTAAAAGACTGTAAACTGCTGACTTTGTTTGGATGGCATGCCTATTTGTGGTATGATAAAGTTAAAGTGGACTCTATGTTTTTGCATCACTATATCAGAAGAAGCCTTTTCACAATCTGGAAGAAATATAAGAACTACATGGAAAGTGGTATCCCTTCATGGGTGGTACCATATGAAGTAATAGACCCGAGAACTGTCTATAATGGACAACAATGTTTAACTTATAAAGAGATAATGTCGATAGAACATAGAATACCAAAAATAAAGACACAAGAAGAGTTATCTCCTCACTATGGATGGTTTCAATATATGCAAATTAGGGATCTTTACAACTTGGACTGTCTAAAGGGAGGAATAAGACTAAAAAACTTGGAGTTAGAAGAAGTGATTCTACAAGAAGGCAAAAAAGATATTTCGAAAATATACGAAATACTTTTAAAATGGTATACGGAAGACGAGACAGTCAAAGTCCAGATGGTGAAATGGGCAATAAACCTTCATAAAGAAATAACAATGGAATCATGGGAATACTTGTGGAAAAATACTTTGAAGATTTCAACTTGTACCAGCATTAAAGAGAATGTATACAAAATGATGTATAGGTGGTATTTAACGCCTAAGAAGATTGCGCATGGAAATGCAAATATGTCAGATAAATGCTGGAAATGTAAAAAGCATGATGGATCATTTTATCGTATGTGGTGGACTTGTGAGGTAGCTAAGCAATACTGGGGAGATATAATAGAAATAATTAATGAGGTTTTGCAAACCCAAATAAATAAGAACCCAGAGTTGTTGCTACTGAACTTGGGAATGGAAGAAGTTCCGAGGCAGTACAGAACATTGCTATTTTACATGACTACAGCAGCAAGACTTTTGTATGCGCAGAAATGGAAAGTGCAAGAAATACCAACTATAGAAGATTGGATTTACAAATTGCTGTACATGGCTGAGATGGACAAAATGACACAAAAACTTAAAGATCTTGATCCAGGAGAATATATTGCAGACTGGGAGAAATTGAAACAATATCTAGAAAAAAAATGGGATGTGAAAGGAGAACTGTGGAAGTTCGACAATTATTAATATGTGACTTTATAAAGGGGAGAGAGAAGTAACTTTACCATTAATGGGGAAACTTAGCTATTAATTAATCTAAGCTAATATTAGTAATAAGGAAATTGTATTAAAAATAGATAGTCTAAACAGTGAAATGTAAATTGATATATTAGAATATTGGAGATATAGAAGAATTTGAACATGCTTAGAATAAGTGATATAACATATATAGGATTTAGAAAAACTATGGTTAAGAGTGATTTGAGTATTAAGAGGGGTTCGGGGTTGGAAAGCTGTTGGAAGTCAGTAAGGAGGGGGGGAAGGGGGGCTGATATAATTTAGATAAGACGGGGAATTTGTGTATTGAATAACATTGTATGTACTCACCAATAAAAAAAAAAGTTGGTTAGTATTAAAGGTGCTACTGAACTCTTTACAATTTTGCTACTACAGACTAACACAGCTAATTCCTCTGGATCTATTTGTATAATTGTTATCCTTTTGGAGTGCTTTGGTTAAGGAGAACTACATTCAGAAATACTATTGGATGATTACTTGTTCCTAGAGGGGAAATGTAGCACATTTTGTATGGCACAGTGGAAAATATTGAATTTTGTATAGGAGTAAAATTTAACACATTATCAACAAAACGAAGCAATGTATGTGTTGCTAGACTTCAGATGGGGGCTTGAGTGTTTGAATCCCCCAAATAAAAACTCCCTTAACATAGAAAATTAGCATGTCCAGAAGTTTTGAAAAGTCAAGCTTTTCCCCAAATGAGTAGTTTGCCTACTCTGTTTTTTTCTTTAAATGTGGGGAGGAGTGTCAAACAATCGAAAGCGTTGCAGTACATTGACTGATCTACTGCTCATATTTACTTCACTGTAACTGGTAATCCCTGCCTGTTTCCAAATGGATAGAGTTAGGATGTCAAATGGTCTAATTAAGTCAAATTTGCAAGTCATACAGGGATTAAGGTTCCATGCTGATTCTCCTAACAGTGCACCAGGAGGTTAGGGGACTATGATACTTTAAACTAACCTAACAAAAGTTATCACTGCATTTAATATGTAACTGCATATGTTTACATTGAACTCCACTACCTTTGTCTCTCTCTCTCCTTCCTCCATTTTTACATTATTTGTTTTAGAATGCAAGGTCCTTGGGTGCAGTGATCTCTCTATTAAAGCCTGCAAGATGCCATATATACTGATGGCTCAGTATGTAATGCTATGAATATACTGTAAATGCTTCTGTCCTATAGATTTGACCTAAAATGGCATGCTAATATTTTTTAATAATTGTGGCTATTTCTTCAGTTGGCCTTAAATGTTAGGGAATGGCTCAGTTCAAACATCCAACCAAGCTTGTAAGAGTGACCTCCCACTTAGCAGCTGAAGGCAAATAGCATATTAGTGTCTCTCTACAAATAAAAAGAAGTTTAGATCCTGTAAGAGAGAGTAGACAGACACTGCCATGAGTTGGCTACACATGCAACATCTCCCCCCGCCTTTCTCTCTCTGTTGATGTGCTGTGGGATAGCAATGTGCTAAATTGTAGGAGTGCTCCTTTGCCTTCACTTGTGCTCTATCTGTATATTTGTAAATAAAGTTACCCCCTCCAGGAACAAACTCCCGTAAAAGCGGACCCTACATCTTCTTACGCATAGTGAAATGGGAAGTGCATAAAACTAAATGAAAGCTGTTTGACACATTTGTATGATAAGGTATTCAAACCATGCTTTCTTCAGACAATAAAATTCCGTTATGTCTACAGCAAGCAGGATAATTCATGTACCTGTTTCAAATCAAAACCATGAGATCTTTAACTTGATTGCAGAATATTGTGATATTCTACAAATAAATAAATTGGCCCTAGTATTAATTGAAGCCCAAACCTATATAAATGAGGCAAAAAAGCACTCCAAAAATCTTAACCAACAATATATTTGAAATAGTGAAATTTTACGCATTGTTCACAATATTTTATTTAGAAATTCAACTGAATATAAAAATGTATTGACTGAGGTTGGGCCACAGGAAAGGGAAAAAGGCAAAGTATTATTTTAAACACACCATGACTGGAGAATCCCATTATAGACATTTACCTCAGGTTTGCTCTCCCAGAAATTCCAGAGCCAGGTCACACAAACCAAATTGGTGTTCTGAGAATAGACCCCTCCCATTTACAGAGTTTATTGAGAATGTAGCATCTTGCATATGGTGAGTTGGCCATTTCAATTGCCTCACCATGTGCGCAGGTTGCTGCTTAAAGTAAGAAGTAATCACAATTTGTTAAAGAAAGAGGATTTGGTGTACAATAAATACCTGGAAGTGACATTGGTCCTATCTAGGAATTGTTGGAAACTTTATGCTTTTACCATAGAGTTTCCAACAATTCCTACAGCAGTCTGACAGTGATATCACACTGTCCCTCAATGGTCATTTTTAAATAAGAGCCAGGTGTGGGGGAACCTAGGAGTCCTGTTGCAGTAATCAACCAGCACTGCACAATAGTATGATCAGCAATTAGACACCAAGGAATATTTAATAATAATTAGTATTTTACATAGTTTAAGTGTTAAAGGCAGTGCATGTCCATCAGCTCAGTGCTACAATTCTTTGCAAGATGGACCATTTTATTATCAGATAGGAGGGGTTTTGCCTGAGGCCATTTAATGAGTTCATGGTAGATAGACTTCCAGGTTAGCCATTTTTACACATTATCTCTTGAATACATTACAAAACTACACAGGAAGCTGCTTTAGTCAGGTTAAGCTATTGGTCTATTAAGACCAGTATTGTCTACTCTGATTGTGGAAAGGTCTTTACTACCTGCCTTTTACTACCAGAGAGGCTGGAGATCGTAAGTGGGACTTTCTGCCAGCAAAGCAGATGTGCCATGGCCCAACCAAAATAGACTTTTCAAGCTGCACCTAGAGTCAATAGGATGCAGCATTTAAAATGTTAGGCTAGGAGTGGGAAGACCCTCTGTGGTAAATCTTACTGGGTAAGCTTGGGTTAATCTCTCTCAACCTAACTTCACAGCTATTGTGAGAACCATATAAGACTGCCTCAGACTCCGTGGAAGAAGAGTGGGATAAAAAAGTGATAAATCGACTCAATTGTTCATCAGGAGAAATTATTCAGAAGAGAAAATAAACACAGAAGGACAAACTTAACACTGGAAATGCGTGATAGGTTCCTGTGTTACCAGAATTGGTCTCTTTGCAAGTTCGGGGAATTGCAGCAAGAAGAAGGCTATGCGAGAGAGGTAACAAGCGAGATCCTCCACCAATTTTTACAGAGGCCCCTCCTCAAGGAAACTGATGAGAGCTAGATGTTTTCCAAATAAAGAGTAGTTTTATTTAAAAGGGGAAAACTCACACACATGACAAGAGGCAAATAAATGGTTTTCACAAACACACAAGAGTCCTAGGAAAGCAGTGAGGAAAAATGGGAATAGATTGCAGGATTTTCAGGTTACCAATCAGAGGAGTAGAGTAGTCTGTGGGGGTAGAGTGCTTCAAAAGGCCAGCATTCTCAACCAGGAGAGGCTCAGAGAGCCTCTGAGGGCACTATGCTTGGGTCCCAGTAACCATGTACAATTTGGCTTGGGCAAAGCCAGTATTCTTGATGGGTAAATCAGACCCTGGGGGTGGAGAGTGACTTCAGCCAGTAAGACAAAGGACCCTAATGATCGACTCCTGGGAAGGACAAAAGGTTTTAGTACTTTGATTGGTGTTACCAGGGTGTGACAAAAGAATTAGATTGGCGGCTCCTGGTATTTTACAAAGAAACTATAGTTAATTAAATGTTCCCCGGAGTTGGCTGATGAATTTATAGTTTTGATTAAGTGTTCCCAGGAAGAACATGAACTTATCACAGATGATTGATGGTCCCTGATTGTGGGTCAAGGTCTAATCAATGGGAAGAAGGGAGATTGGAATGTCCAAGGGGAGGTGACTCAGAAGCACCTTTCTTGTCAAAAATCTGCCTGCTTTAGGTTTTGGGAGACAGGAGACAATGGTGTCTAATCACTCGGCATTTGATTTGCTTGATATGTGCATTTCAGCCTCCCAGGCAGGAGCTGATAATGTTCTGCCCTGCTGGGCAGTTTGGCTTGTGTGACATGAAGCGCATTAGATTTCATATCATAAGCAGCTATTAAAACAGCAGAGGCTAGACAGACTGCTCACACTCTTTTTTTTTAACATTTCTATTAATATAAGTTGTGAGAGACCCTCATTACACTGTGATAATGGTGTTAAGGAAAGGAGTTAATTCATTCTGCTTTACTCTATGTAAACACATTTTCCTTATTGGAGAAAATAGCAGTTGGTATATGATTTAATGGAGAAAAAGGGGAGGGGAGGAAGGATTCAAGTCCTTCCTTCATAAGTACTACAGGGCCAGTTCCATTTGGGCCTTTCCAGATGTTCCTGACAGAAATTTAGAGGTGGGAAATGCAGGCAAGCATATTCAACATTGAGTAGTAGCCCGACACTCATAAAAGGAAAGAAAATGCCAACAGTTCAGTCCTATGCATGTTGACTTCCTAGTTCCACTGAGTCAATGGGGCTTACTCCCATGCCAGCCTGCCCAGAATTACTACTTGGGTCTTTTAAAAGTTGCTTTTCAAAACTGAATACAGGAAATATCCAAAGAACTTGTTAGGAATCTAACCAAGTATGATAATATATCAATAGACAGAACAGATATGGAAGTTCTTACACTTTTGTACAAAGGAAATTTGTCAGATCTTTGACAGAAGAGCCAAGTAGTAGAAATGTTGAATTTTTTTGAAAGCACAAGCAGGTGGAAAGTGAATCACAGGAGGAAGGTTGACAGTTGTAAATTGGTAACACCATTAAGGAAACCTGGAGACTTAGGGATTACCCACCTGTGCTTCAAACAAGCCCATCTCTTCTTATCATTGTGATTGTAATATGAACACAATATGAGTAAGTTCATCCCAAGGTTGCAAGAAATGATGACTGATTTGAAAATGAGTTTGATAAAGTATTGTTTCATTGAATGCTGAGTGCAGTTAAGGAGAGGCATTATAAACTGTTGATACATTTGAATTCATGGCAACCTAATTTCTTTTATTCTTAAACAGAAAAGCTTTGGTATGATTCATCTGGGGAAAATTTTGTGTTAGTGGTGTGAAGCTCTACCTAGAGAGCTGAATTACTAGCAGTGTGCAGTTGGATATTGCTGACCCTAAAAATTGTCTGACTTACTTAGATTGTTTATCCAGGACAGTTCTTCCTGGAATGACTCCCAAATCTGTTAACATCATGAATTAATTGTCAGGAAACATTAAAAAAATGTTTCTCCCCATTCCCCAGAAAACCGTATTTCTCTCAGCCAGTCTTAGCCCTGGGACTGTTCAGGCAAGTTGCCTTGTCCAATCACACATTCTTTCTTGGAGGGGAGGGAAATTTAAAACTGCAGCCTTGATGTTATATTAGCCATTTTACACTGCATATGTACTGCATGTGTGCTGCACTTGATAGTCCTTGTTGTCTTGGGAGAAACACTTTGCTTGGATTACACTAGACCCCAACCAGATGGATTCTGCCTAGATATCACTTCTCAACAGACTGGTTGGATTAATTTATCATTACTTCAAGTTAGTCTTTCCTCTGTTCTTTACCCTAGGAAGGGTTACTAATGAGGGGCCACATTTGGTTGCTTGAGGAGGAGGTATCATTTTTGTCATTGTTTTGAGTTTTGTGATGTTTAATATTTGTTTTTGTTTTGATATTCTTCTTTTTTTGTGCTTCTGAAAGTTTGTTTTTTGGATTTTTGCTGTGTCCCCCCCCCCCTTGATTAATTGACTTTTCTGGTTACCTTCAGTTAGTGGGCTACCCATTTTCCACCTTTTTGCAGATTAATTAGTGATTTGAGGTAATGTTGCATTTTTCATTGATTGATTGATTGATTGATTGATTGATTGATTGATTGATTGATTGATTGATTGATTGATTGATTGATTGATTGATTGATTGATTGATTGATTGATTGGATTTTTAGCCCTCTCTCCCCACAAGCAAGCTCAGGGTGGGTCACAATCTTAAATAAGGTACAATAGGTAAAACCAATAAAATAACATCTGATTGCAAACATGGATATCTGCATTCCAGATGGGGCACCCTTCCCCCTTCCCCTGCCCACCATACACAAGGGAAGAAAAGGGTGGAGGTGTGGGTTGGTGAACCTCTAACTCCTCAAGCATGGGGAGGCAGATGGACCATATGTTCCCCCCCACTGACAGGAGACGAGCAGGGAGGCTAATTAGATGGATCCAGTGCTGGCCTCAACCATATGCCTGGCGGAACATCTCTGTCTTACAGGCCCGCCGAAAAGATACAAGATCTTGGCAGGCCCAAGTGTCTTCCGACAGAGTTCCACCAGGTTGGGGCCAGGACAGAAAATGCCCTGGCCCTGGTCGAGGCCAGACGAGCCTCCCTGGGGCCAGGGACCACCAGTAGGTGTTTATTTGCAGATCTAAGAGCTCTCCAAGGTACATATGGGGAGAGGTGGCCGCTCAGGTATGCTGGTCCCAGTCCGTTTAGGGCTTTATAGGTCAGAACCAGAACCTTGAACCTTATCCAGAATTCCACGGGGAGCCAATGCAGCTGCTGCAGAGTTGGAGTCACATGTGCCCTGAATGAAATTCCTGTCAGGACATGAGCAGCAGCATTTTGGACCCGCTGCATTTTCCAGGTCAGGCCCAAAGGAAGCCCTGCATAGAGCGAGTTACAGTAAACTAATCTGGCGGTGACCATTGCATGGATCACTGTTGTTAGGTCATGGGTTGAGAGATAGGGGGCAAGCTGCCTGGCCTGCTGAAGATGGAAAAATGCAGTTCTGGCAGCTGCCTTGACTTGGGCCTCCATTGACAAGGAGGAGTCTAGCTTAGATTTGTATAAGTAGATTGACTCCCTTTCCTACAAAATGCAATCAGCAGGGCAGGTGGCTGCCTCATTGGACATATACTCTAAAGACTACTTTTTCTCAAAGTTTCTAAGTTTGGTAAAACAAACAAACAAAACTCCAGAAAACCAGCAGCCATTTTCATACTTTCCCCACTATGTAGGGAGGATACATGTGGAAACCTTATCGAAAGGGCTGTAAAACTGAACCCCTTTGTCCAATTCACTTGAAATTTTGGGAGTCTTTAGAAGACAGGGTTGACTAGGTATCCTGATATTTTGATACGATTTGGTGAAAATGGTAAAAAAAAAATCTACTTAGGAAAATCGACCATGGAAAACAATGGGCTGACATCCAATCCGATCTTAATGAAAATAGAAATTGAATTGACGAGACTTCATTATTTGAAAACAGCATTTCTGAGCATTCTTAAAACTTACACCCACCCATTATTAAATCGCAATATGAAACAGAAACAACAATTCTTTATTGCACATCCCTATGATTTACATTGCAATACAAGAAAGATTTGTGGCTGTACGATAAGTACAAAATGGATGCAATGTTCCAGCACCACTATCTGAGAAGGAATTTATTGTTGACTTGGCTAAAGTACAAAAAATATATAGATCAGAAGAAACCACTGTGGATTATACCAGCTGAGGTGATCAACCCAAATCTAGAGTATAAGGGAAAAGAATGGCTTACCCTCAAGGACTTAACAGAAGTAGCAGATAAAGAGCTGAAGCTTAAACCAAATGAGGAGTTGCCTTTTAAGTAGTAGTAGTAGTAGTAGTAGTTTATTTTCCACGGTCAATGACCAGCAATTTACAAAAACACCAATAAAAGGTACCACAGAAGAAAATAAAACATCAATAAAACCATTCACAATACCTGGGTAAAATCATTCATGATACAATAGTATAAACTTTAAAATTCTCAGTGGTACAATAAAATCATTCACTTAGACACTAAGGATTTCCTGATCCTTGAAGCAATCCAACCAAATCTGGCCACCTGAAATGTGATCTTAGGATGTCTATCTGAAAAGAAACCCCTCAGAGTGCATATCCTTTGGCTACGGGTAAGGGGCAAAGTTGAAAAAAGAGGAAGAGATTTGCGAAGATTGTTATACACCTTGCAATCAAATATAATGTGTTCTAATGATTCTATCCCTTCCTCACAGCAGGGACAAATCCTTTCCTCATAAGGGATTTTTTAAAACTTCCCTTCGAGGACAGCCGAGGGAAAAACATCCAGTCGCATTAGTGTGAAAATTCGTCTGTGCTCCTGGTTTGATAGGTTGAGGAGATAAGGCATAGGTGTTACCCTATTGGGGGGCTCCAAAAGATCTCCCCATTTCTCTATTCTGATTATATCATGTTGCCTTGCAATATCTAATATCCTCTGTTTTACTATATCTTTAGCTTTTTCGTAACCCATAGAGCACAGGTATTGTTTAGAAAGACTGTATGAAAGTAACTTCTTATCCAGCGCCCTGAGCCAAGGGGGGGGGGGCAAAGGGATCCAATATTATTAGACTTGTGAGCCCTTTGGGACAGAAAACTAATTTTAGCCAGTACAGGGTTACTGCAATCCACAACCTTGCCTCTACTGTAATCATGCCAGTTTCAATTCTGATAAGTGCATTTGGGACACCATGGGGCACTTGTAAGATTGTTCTCAGGAATTTAGATTGAACTGTGTCCAGTTTCTTTAAATTTGAGGTGACATTTATTGGAGCTCCATAGGTAAGCTGAGAGAGGGATTTAGCCTTGAATAGTCTGAGGGCCGCAGTCAGGCATTTACCTCCTTTATACCAGTAGAATTTTTGAATTGCCCCTGAGCTTCTTTTGGCATCTAAGATGACAGAATTTATATTAGCCGTTCTTTGGCTATTAGCCTGGAAAAAGACACCTAAGTTCTTGAAATATGAAACTTGTTCGATAGGAATGGAATTTAAAGACCGGTGATAAATTTTTGGGGTTTTGTTTTTTGCAAAGGCCAGAACTTTGGTTTTGGAATAGTTGACCTCTAAGTTGTTTTGTTGACAGTACTTGGCAAAAGAGTCCATAGCTCTCCTAAGACCAACTGGAGTCCTTGAGAGCAGAACAGCATCGTCAGCATAAAGAAGCACCCCTATGTGTTTGTCGCCTAACCTAGGGGGGTGGAACTCAGGTCTATTTATGTGTGTAACCAAATCATTGATGTAAAAATTGAAAAGGAGGGGAGCATGAAGGCATCCTTGTTTGACTCCCCTGTTGGTTCTGATGGAGTCTGTAAGGTGACCTTGGGAGGTGCACTTGACCCTTATGGATGTATGATTGTACAGAGCCTGAATTAGAAACAGTAAACGTATGTCAATGCTTGTGGACCTTAGTTTATCCCATAATATAGTTCTTGAAACTGAATCAAAAGCTGATTTCAGGTCCAGAAAGGCAGCAAAGAGTAACACACTTGAGTTGGAAGAGTATTTTGCAATCAGATGGTCTAGCAACATACACTGATCTAAGGTGGAGCGACCCTCCCTGAAACCAGCCTGTTCTTCTGCTAAATAAGATTCGTCTTCCAGCCAATCTCTAAATTTCCATAAAAGATGTCTTACATAGAGTTTGATAACTATACTAAGCAAACTGATTGGTCTATAGTTATTCGGGTCATCTTTGTTACCTTTTTTGTACAAAGGGATTATGACAGCAACCCCCCAGTCCTTAGGGATTTTCCCAGATTGATCAATTTGAGTGAATAGTGAGGCCAAGACAGGAGCCCACCATACTGCATTCTGTTTTATCAGCTCCGGGGGGATTAGATCTATGCTAGGGGCCTTCCCGGACTTCAAAGTACGGATAAGCTGTAGCACCTCCTTGGGCTTCACTGGAGGCCAAGATGGTAGGCTATTCAAATCATCAGAAATAGATTTTTTGGTAATTGTGTCCCCATATAGGCTTTTATAGTAGTTCTCCCAAGTGCCAGGTAAGATGGAGTTATTTATTATAGCTGGAGGACTGCCTGGAAGATCTGAAACCAGTCTCAAAAATAAGGCTTTTAAGTATGGTTGGTTACAATACAGACAGATAAAAGATTTATTTGACTCAGACCAAAGGAAAACAGGTTTTAGAATCAAAAATTCAGAATTTGAAGAACTTTTGTTAGGAGATAATACTAAAGCAATTTCAAAAATGTATAAATTGCTATTGAAGTGGTTCACAGAAGATGAAACAGTCAAGGTACAGATGGTAAAGTGGGCAATAAATTGTAATAATGAAATAACGATGGAAGCGTGGAAACAATTGTGGAAAAATATGTTAAAAATATCAACATGTACCAGTATAAGAGAGAATGGCTATAAAATGCTATATAGATGGTATTTAACACCGAAAAAATTAGCCATAGGCAATAAACAGCTATCCAATAAGTGTTGGAAATGTAAGGCGCATGAGGGCTCTCTATTTCATATGTGGTGGACTTGCCGAAAGGCTAGAGACTTTTGAACTAAAATTTGTGTTGAGATGTCTTTGATACTCCAGTATAATGTTGTTAAAAATCCAGAAATGTTGTTATTATCTGTGCATTTAGAAGATGTTAATAGAAATGATAAGACGTTGTTATATTATATGATAACAGCAGCAAGAATGTTATGTGCTCAATACTGGAAGAAAGAAGAAATACCTGAAATTGAAGAATGGACAAGGAAATTGTTGTACATGGCTGAAATGGACAAGTTAACAAGAAATTTGGAAGATCAAGATCCGAAAAGGTTTTTGGAAGATTGGAAAAAACTAAAAAAAATATATGGAAAAGAGATGGGATGTTAAGGGACAATTACGGTCTTTTGAAGGGTTTTAAAGATATTAAGTAAGATAAGATATAGCTAAGATCTTTACCAATAACAAGACAAGAACAACTATAGTATAGAAACAATGTGATAATAATAATGGGGGGTTGGAGAGCTGTTGGAAGTCAACATGGAAAAGGGGGAGGGGAGGGGAGGGGGTGGGGAAATATAGCTGTGGGAAATTAAATGAATTGTACATGTATTTTAATCTGATTGTATTGACCCATCCAATAAAAATTATTAATAAAAAAAAGACAGATTTGTGGCTGTGAGATCAGTTAACCATTCCATCCCATGATCCTTCAAAGCGAGCTCAAACAATAATTTGTAAAATTAAGGAAGCAAGAATGGAGACACAGAAGGTTTAGCATTATTTGTAGGTGAAAGCTATTTTCTTTTCCTGTGAGTTCTATTGGTTTCAGACTTTCCCTTGTGGGTGACAGCTGAATAAGAATAAGGTTGCCAATTACTATCTACAGATATTTGCTCATGATAGTACTTATCTCCATCCTGTGAAAACTTTTATCTATTGATTCCTGCATTTCAAGCTGCTGGTTGAAGACACCAGGCCTTCAACCCCACACCCGCTGGTAGACCTAAATAAGAATGGCAAGAACTGGATGTATCAGTGTTTCCCAACCCAAATTCTGGGTAACCATGGGGTTCCACAAGACATTGTCTGGGGTTCTGTGAGAAATTATGAAATAAATAAATAAAACAGTTGAAAAACCACAAAAAAATCCAAATATACAAGCCCAAATATCACCCTGAGAGTAAACCTTATATTTACTTTAGATGTGAACTTTATTTTGATGTTTAAATTATTTTGATTTGATATTTGAAAAAATATATGTAATACAAAAAAGAAAAATTCTTTACTCTTTTATGATGTAAGCTTGGGGTGCCATTCCCCTGCCTGGGGCAGGGGATCCCCTGCTCCCGCCCCCGCCCTCTGCCCCTGCTTACTTGGCCATCAGGGGGGCATGCTTCCCAGAGTGCACTCCCGGGCGGCCTGCTGCACTCCTGCACCCACAGCGGCCCAATTCAGGCCGAATCCTGCCCTGCAGTGCTCCCAGGCTGCCCCTTGACCCACACGATGATGTCACTTCCCAGAAGTGATGTCATTGAGCAAGTTGGGAGTGCACACATGCACAGAGGAACACAGCAAGGTGAGGACCGGGCCCCTGATCTCCCTCCAGGGGAGTCGGGGGACCTGGTAACCCCAATGTAAGCTGACATATATATCTCAGCTCTTTACAAATAAATTTTCTTGATAACAATTTAGCAGTAATTGAATTTAGTTTTATTCTTCTCGCCATGAACTTTTTGTTTTATTATTTTGTTTATATGTTATTTATAGTCTGCCTTTCTTCTTACTGAGACACAAGGCAGATCACACAGTGTAAGGATATGTAGGGGCTCCTTGGGATTTAAATAATTAATTTAGGATTTCTTCCATGGGAAAAGATTGGAAAATACTAGGCTGTATGCTGTGCATGAACAGGCACAAGTTTCACAGTTATTACACATATAATAAATGGATCTTAGTCAATATGTTGAAAGCATTAACTCCTTCCTGAACTTATGTTCATAAAATCAGGAAACTCCAAACATAGTATGTTCACTGGGAACATTCTTCACAATGCAGATACCCTAGTTCAGGGAATAGTATTATATTTGGACCTGGGTGAGTTGGATTGTAATCTCTGTTTAGCTGTAGGGCAGATAAGAAAATGGTTAAGGCGTGATTCAGACTAAGGAAGTTCCATTGATATCAGAGGGACAGAGCTAAGGAGCTCCTAGGTACTTAACGCCTGTGTATGACCAGAGGTACAAGCATTAGGGTCATAGCCAAGAGCTGGGTGGAAGACTGATAAACAAAGAGAGAGAAAACCTGCCTGGCACTCATATAGGGGCAGATTGAGAAGCCAAAATGGTGCTAGAAAAGGGCCCACCCTCTTGACCCACCCCATACCTGCACCTCAACACAGAGAAAGAGGGAAGAAGAGCAGGTGAAAAGAGAGGGACACTGCCTTGCCAGCTCATGCCCACCTTGTTCAGCTTTTGCCCACCTGTCATATCTTGCTTGGGACCAAGGTGGCTGGAAGGGGGGGGGGGTGGCCTGGGAATCCATCAGCCAACTTTTCCAAATGGCAATCTACCCCTGCACTCAGAATCCTGTCCCCCCTTTCCTGTTTGTTTGTGCGTTTTGTGTGTTTGTGTGTTTTTTTAATGCATTGATACATTTTGGGTCTCCATTGGGGAGAAAAGAGAAAGAAAGAACAAATAACTTACTTGCACTTAAGTTATTTGAAAAACAAATACCTAAAAAGCATTTTCACTTTGAATTATCTGCATTTCTATTGGAGAATATAGACTTTAATAAACTCTGTGTGTGTGTGTGTGTGTGTGTGTGTGTGTGTGAGAGAGAGAGAGAGAGAGAGAGAGAGAGAGAGAGAGAGAGAGGAGAAGAAGAAGAATGTGCATAAAAACAGAACTAATATGTAAAGCTTTCCCCATCATATGTTCTTTTTCCACATAGGGTATAGATTGAGAATCAAATTCTTGCTTTTTAAAAAGTATTTTATTTCTCTCTTTTCCTACCCCCTTCTTAACCAATAGAAATCAAAATGAGTGCACTGCACTTATTATGCCTTTCTAGGGAGTTGACAAATTTATGTTTTTATTTAACTATAATTTATAATATCCTATTCGAACAATGCTATCACCATCCGCAGAATCAGCCCTAACCATTCAGAAGGGAAGAACAGAGGGAGAATTATTGTGAAATTTTAGATGAATAGGGTATATCTGAGTAGGTAAAGAGATTAAGTGCAGAAATGCATCTTTCCTTTGTGAAACAGAGTAAGTAATGCCCAATATATTATGACAATTAATGTTCATAGTAGAAAATACATTGGCTTTCCTTTACAGGAAAACAATGCCCTCCTATGATTATTACTGCACTTAATGTTCCACTTGGGTATTAGATTAGAAAATACTGAAATCTGGAAATGCATTCATAAATGGAAAATCCTCTCCAGAGGATTAAATCATTGGTGCAGGTGGTTCTGCTCTTATCTGTACATGGGGTAAAGCAATGAGGAAGAAGCAAGATAATCTTTGGTGGTTTAGTTCATTAGCAGCAGTAGGTAAAGGGTTAAATGAAGAGTTGTGTAGATCTCAAAGGTATTGGAAGCACAGAAAAACACAAGTTAAATAAATATGAAATATATATAAAATAAAATATAAATAAATATAAAAGATTTCTTGGTTACATTATCAGAAATTATTATTTCTTCATTGGAAAGAAGCCAAACAAGCTAATGCTTTACGTGACATCATAATACAGCCATGAAAATGCCCAGCTGCTGAAGGTGAAAAAATGGTAAAGCCTTGAAATCCTTGAAATAATTGTTATGTCACAGAAGAAATACCACTTTCCTGAACTTCTGATTATATTCTGAGGACTCCAATCCTTCTATAGTAAGCAAGATAGTATAGTATGTGTCAGATTTTATTTTTAAGATGAGACATCAAATCAGCCTTGAACTTTAAAGTGGCATCTCTCTCCAAGAAGCATAATGATTTAATCCAAAGCAAAATTTATTTAGGAAAAGCAATAATATGCTACAAACAGGTCAACGGTGAATGAACGACTATGAAATATGTGCAAGGACACACTGTGGAAAAAATAAAGCTTTATGAATAGCAACTGAAGATTCTTGTATGAATTCTGAAAATTTCTTTTGATTTTCTTCCCACTCTGTTCTTAGGATTTAGGACAATAATAGTCATTTTGTCTAGTTTTAGGCAAACAGTTACCTTGTGGGATGGGTCCATCTGGGGAACACAGACTTCCTTCTGGGGTACCAGGGCTCAGTCCAGGGATTTAAGGAGCCAGAGACATCAAAGGCAAGCTATGGTCAGGTTTTTTAAAGTGTCAAATAAAGTTCCAAGGCTTCATCCAGCGATTTGGGAAGGACAAGCTTAAGTTGACTTTATTCAGCATACATGTTGTCCATAATGGAGCCATCTACAAACCACTTGTCCCCAGCTAGTGTTGCCAGCTCCAGGCTGGGAAATTCCTGGAGATTTGGGGGCAGAACTTGGAAAGGGCAGGGTTTGGGAAGGGGAGTGACCTCAGTGAGATAGAATGCCATACAGTCCACCCTCCAAAGCAACCATTTTCTCCAGAAAGATAGTATCAGCTAGGTAGCTGTGTTGGTCTGCAGTAGAACATCAGGATTCGAGTCCAGTAGCTCCTGAAAATCTTATTGGTCTCTAAGATCTATTGGACTCAGTTCATTTTCTCCAGGGGAACTAATCTCTGTAGCATGGCAATCAGCTGTCATTCCAGGAGATCTCCAGTCACCATCTGGAGGTTGGCAACTGTCATGTCTGTGTACAGCCATGCCATGATTGTTTGGTTGCTATGTCACTGATGCCACGGTATATTGAGTGTTTGATGCTAACTTGATGTATTCTTTCCTTAGCCATGTTCTTTCCATATTATAACTGTTATTTCTCCAGACCCTCTAGACTGGATGGGCCTCTCATGTTATCTCACAGAACTATGCATCTCCAAGCTGGAGATGACCTCGGAGACTCCAGATGTCTGCTTTTGCTACTTTGCCCAGATGCTGGGAACCTATTATTGTATACTCACTGTTTAGCCATAACTATAAAGGGTTCTCACAGGACCCGTGTAAGCTTGCACGCTAAAACCTTAACAGTTGCTGGAGCGCAGAAAACTCAAGTATAATATAGACTTTTTGTTTTGCCTTGTCACTTCTACCAAGCTCCATGATGGAGTTCAGACCTGAACTGTAAAGATCCGAATAAAGCTTTTCTACTGGAATCAATGTGTGTTCACTGGAGAAGGGCTGAGGGATCTACCTGCCAGGAACTGACAGCAACCCTATTAACAGCTGTCATCTGTGGCAGTTGACACCTGAAGCCAGAGTGGGGATTCCAACCAAGGTGGGGTCCACAGGCCCCAAATCCTCTCTGCCTTATATGCTGCACTTAGAACTGAACCACATGATATGAATTACACGAGACCGAGCAAGTGTCAGGAGTCTTGTCTTACCCCAAATGCTCGTGTTCAGCATTCTCTCGATGAGCACATGTTCTGGTCCAGGCACGGATTCTTAATGTTATGCTCCGGTGTGGCCGTGACGGCACATGTTCACAGTCACAACCAGTAAGTTGACAATGAAGAGTGTCCTTTTTTCCTGGATCGTCCACTTCCTATCTGCAGCTCACTCCACCGTGCTCTCAGAACTGCAGGTAGATGGCGCTCACGTCTATGCGCAGAGTGCAGATGCATGATGGGATATCCTTCCTGCGTCTTGGAGGAACACGGAGAAAACCTGTGCCACCACAAACACGGGTTCAATGGAGGTCCTGCATTCATGGCGCGTGTAGTTGAAAGCAACGTTGGAACACGTGTAAGTGCATTTTCGTGTCATTCACGTGTAATTCGTATCGTGTGGTCCGGCTCTTAGTCCTATGGTACAGGTTGTAAGCTGTGGGGCCTGGCAGGTAGAAGGACCGATCTGAGTTCCACCTTGGTGACTTACACCTCTCCATTCCACTTTATAGCTGAGTGGGGCTTCCAGCTTCCAAGCCTAGAATTCTGTTCAGAGCACTACACATTGATCTCAAGCTCTTCTCTTTTCCTCTGTCCTTTTTCATACATTCTTTGAACATAATGGCTTGGAACTAGTAATATGCAAACAGAAATGTAAATGGATTTAGCACAGTTGCAGGATCTTGTGCAACACATAGCAAATTCCTCCCTGTATATTATAGTACCTAGGATTTGGTTGTGTAAGATGAGGACACAATAAATTTGAGTTAGTACAAGTAACTGGCACAGTCTTTTGTTGCAGTTCCATGTGCTCAAGAGCTCTAGTATAAGTGGAAATTTTGCACTGGATCCAACCCATGGATCTGTCTTGTCAGAATAATAACTCGTCTTTCCACATTTTCCTACCTTTCTCAGTTGGCACTATTTATTTATTTATAGTCCACCATTCTGACTGGGACTCAAAAAGGATTATACACAGCAAGTCAATACAATCAACATCCAACAAAATAATTATGTAGAAGTCTGAAATCAATCAGAAATCTGAAAAATAGAACTGAAGCAAAACTTAAGTTTTAATGTGTGTTAAAAGGTGCAGAAAATAGCATAGGAGGGTCCTACTGGGTTACCAGTATCCAGTGGGAGTAGACAATCCCCCGGTCCCAGCCTCTGCCCACCACTGCCTCTCACCTGGCCAGTGGGGGGAACAAGCTCAGGTAATGGGCCCAGGGGCTCCAGAGCGCATTCCTGTGCACTCCGGAGCACTTCTTTGCTGTGCTGGGAATGACATCATTTCCAGAGTGACAAGGAAGTGCTCTGGAGTATGTGTGTGAGATGAGTACCCTTTATGCGCACCCCCCATCCCCCTGTTTGGTCTCCTGGGGACCTGGCAACCCTAGGTACTACTTACAGCAACAAGCAGCATGAGCTATACACTACTGAGCACTACTGAGCACAGAGCACAGCCTTTTACTCAGGTAGTATATAATAACTGGCACCCTAGACTGTCTTTGCACTATTATTCTTTACCCTTTCAGAAGAAGCTCCATGAAATCTATTTTCTTGACATTAATGCAGGGCAAACTATGTTTCTGGCCATATCCAGTCAACTGGGCCGATTCCAGATGGCCCTCCCCATCCCGAAACGTCGCGCGTTGTCGCGCGGAAACACGAAATATCACGTTTTCTCGCGCGAGTTTTGCGCAACGTCGTGCAAAACTCGTGCGAGAAAACGCGATATTTCGCGTTTTCCACACGACAACGTGCGACGTTTTGGGATGGGGAGGGCCGTCTGGAATCGGCCCTGATGCAGGGAAGGGTACTTGCAGGGAGGTGGATTCCCATTCCTCTTAGCTTTACTTCTTCCCCAACCACCCACCCTTGCCTGTTTCTCTTTTCCCCCTCCCACTCCCCCTTGCTTATTTCCCTTCCTCCACCTGTTTCCTGATACACTGCCCTCTGCCCAACCTTTCCCTGTGGCGCTTTTGCCCCACTCAACCTTCCCCTGTTACCCTTTTGCCCCACCTAACTTTTCCGTTATTCTTTGCCCCCACCTTTCCCTGTTACCCTTTTGCTCCCCACTCAACTTTTCCCTGTTACACTAGCAGTCCCCTTCCACCCAAGCTGTTACCCTTTCCTCTCCCCAATTTTTCCATTATTCTGTTCCCACCTAACTTTTCCCTATTACCCTTTCACTCCTCCCTACCTAACTATTTCCTGTCACAGTTTCTCCTCCTCCACCTACCTACCTACCAAACCACCCAATCACCCACCATTCCGTGTTAATCTCCTTTCTTACTCACTCTCCCTTGCCTTTTACTTACTGTTGGTGGTCCTCTCTCCAAACCTGGCAGAGGCTCAGCACCATCCTCTTCTTACTTCACCCTCCCCCCACCCCTCAGAGCTCTCCTGCTGTCACTGCTTCACCCAGCAATGCCACTTTTAATGAGTTTCTAGATGGTTAAAACTTGGCATGAGGCCCTGATCCAGCACTGCATTACATGCCTGATCTGGATTGGGGCCTAGCAGCAATTTTTAAACAGGCAAAATATTCTCCCCCCCCTTCCCCAAGATTCTCCCTCCCTCACAAAGATCTTTCTCTTTAGCCCCCCTTTCAAACATCTTCCTGTGTGCCCCCAAACCCCTTTGCCCCTTCCCTCTCAAATACCCTTCCCCTTTGACCCAAAGTCCTGCCCCCATGTGTTCCCTACCTTGCTGTGGTGTCCAGGCCTGGGGGTGGTTCAGCTGGGCTTATAACCATGTCACCTGGGCCTGGAGCAGCTTGCAACTGTATTGTCCTGGCCTGAAGCAGTTTGCCAGTGCTTGCAGTGCTGGCGTTCTGGCCTGGAGTAGCTTTGACCTGGCCAGGGAGAGGTGAGGCCTGGTGGCAGGAAGGGGCTCTGCTCCTCTGGGGCAGCTGTGCTTTACTTTGGCTGGGTTAATTGGAGTACCCAGCAGCTGTGCAGTTCCTAAAGGGGTCTGAGGTAAATGTTTTTTGGGGGGGAGTTAAACTCCAATTTTGTTTTTGTAGGTTTTAATTCTTTTCTGCCACCCTGGTAGGGTTGCTAGGTCCCCTTACCTTCAAGGCGGGAGGAGAGGGACCTGCCAGTCACCTTTGTTTTCTTCTGTGCTGATTTTGTACCAGGCTGATTTGGGATCCTATTTGGCCCATTTGGCACCATGCAAAACACAGGAGTGCTCCTGGGGCAGTTCAATGATGTCACCCCCGATAGTGACAGAAACCCTAAATCCTGGTGGGTCCCCAAAGTGACAGAAACATGAGTTGTGTTCTCAAGTGGCACCAATCCACAGGTTCAAGTATCCACAGGGGGGCACACTTGGTTATATATAAGATGTGTGAAAATGGACTTTTGAAACTTTTCATGGCTTGAGCTGGTGCTTGTTCCAGATCAGATGGATATTAAAGGGACAGCTAGAGGGACCAGTTTAAATATTCAAAATACTACTCAAAATATAAATGGTAACAAAAATATCATCAGTGTTGTGAAGTAATTTGATTCTGTGTTGCATAATATTTTAAATAAAAGGTGGCTTGTTTTTATGGGATCAGAAGTTTAGAGTGGGAAAGATTACCATATAATAGGACATAATTTCTACCAAAATCAAGTTTTTAACATGGCTGCTTCCAGAAAATCACATTTAGTTAATACAATCCTTGGCTTTAAAAGGGCTTGAGTGACCTTCCCACATGGGGCCTGTCAGATTGGCTCTGGATCGTCAACGCTTTTGTCATGCAATGACAACATCAGTAGGGTGTAGTAGTTAAAGAACTATACAAGGGCTGGAGAGACCAAGTTTCAAATTTTACCTCAGCCATAAAGTTGTGAGACGACAACTGACAATAACTCCGTGAGGTACAACAAAGAAGAATGACAAAACTATATACAATGCCTGGAGGAACAGCTGGGATAAAATATATTAATGTAACAATTCAACCATGACGCTCACTGAGAGACTTTGGACAAATTATTTATCTCTTAGCCTAACCTATTCCACAGAATAGTTATCAGGCTAAAATAGCATCCTGCTACTGCAATCCATTGTTTGCTTTTATAATACATCAAATGGCCTGCTTAGACTGCATCATTGCTGATGGATGTGCTTACTTCAGTTCTAATCTTCAACGGCCATTTAATGAAGGCTTACTCATGAAAAATGTATAGCAGACTGCTCAGCTTATTGAAGAGATGAATACACTGGGAACTGCTTTTTAGTAGGCTTCTTACATTGACCACCCTTAATATTAAAGCCTTCATGAATGACACCCATTTCCAAAAAACTCAACTCAAGGGCATAGGTTGATGGGGCATGCTGAACACGTAGCAGTGAAGTCAATAGCAACGGGACAATTTTCAAATCTAGATTGTAAAAACCATGTGCAATTTTGCAAGGGATCAAGGGAGTTCTGAGAAACAAGAAGGTCAGTAATCAGAAACAGGAGATGAAAGGCTGGAATTCGTCCAGCACAGAACGCCTCCCCCTAACAGTGCTATGGCCGTAGGTTACCAGAATTTCTGTTTATGATTCAGAACAGCTAAAGATTTTATTCCTTTTAAAGAAGTTGAAAATCTCAGAATCAATATTTATAGTTTATATGAAAATGATTAAATTCAGTAAGCCTTAGGCAGCAGTTCTTATTGATTTTCTACTGGTCCTCAAATCAAGCTTGTTGAGAAAATGGGTGAGAGCTGATGAGGTAAATTACTACTCTGAAAGGGAGTGCTATTGTTAAAAATGGTCGATGGCATGACTTCCATTTCCAAAGACGAATAGCGGGTTATCAATTTGTCATGTCCTTGCTCTTTTATTTGTACATTATTGTGCTATTGCTCTTTGATTTTGAGGCTGCAATTGACAATGAAGTAGATAGTATTTTGCTCTGGAAGATAACAGGCATGAATGCTGGTCTGGAGTGAGGAACAGAGACCTGGACTCATAATGGACTCTTGGGGTGGGTTCTTCAGTGCCACATATCTCATCTACAATTCTCCATTTGTAAAACATGAATAATAATGACTGACTTTTATTATTTAAAAGAACTTATATGTTACCTCTCCATATGCTCAAGATGGCTAAAAAATAGCTTCATTAAAAAGCGGCACTTACCCAGCAGCTGCATTGCAGCTTAGCTGGGTGCCGTAGTTTGCCCCCATGGCTGGAGGAGGGGGCAGAGCACTTTCCCGGGCATCTGGGGCCTTCAGCTGGGGGCAGAGACAGATGCCTTAGCAGGCGTCTCCGCCCTCCAGCTTCAGTCCCTCCACGCTATCGGCTGGGGCGGATGTGCTTTGTGCGCTCCCAGCGATCCGTGGAGGCGAAGAGCGAAGCGCCGAGGGAGAGCACTGGATCCTGGGCTGCAGGGCCCCTCGTCCGCTTCCAGCGGTCCAAGGCAGCTGCTGTCCCTCCGGCGGTGACGCAACGCGGGAGCCGAGTGCTGTGTGGCGAGGACACGCCGCCAGCTTGCGGCTGCATGGTTTGCGCCACAGCTCGTGGCTTTTTGGGGGGTTTTCCACTGGGGTTTATCGGCGGCTCGCTTGCTGCGAGTCGCCTATTTCCTTCGGTCCTGGGAGGGGGAGGGGGGCGATTTTGAGGCTAGTCCCCAGTGTGATTGAAGGGAAAATGGCTGCTTAGCGCGTCCTCTCCCTTGATCTCAGGCTTTGCTGGGTTGTGGCTAACGCCATTTAAATACTTGGGTGTGATGCAGCTGGGGTTCGTGCAGGCGCCATTTTAGGGTGCCATCTTGTGCGCTGCTACCTTTGGCGCCATCTTTCGTGCAGTGCTGTGGCTGTCGGGGCGGTATTAAGGGAGTAATCTCTGCCTCTGCTATTAACGCTGCTTTTCTTGGGGGCGTCTACATAGTCCTTTTATTTCTAAGCGTATTTTTAAGCAGCTGCTGCGTGATGGCACCTAAGACAGGCAAGGGCCCAACCAAGGGCAAACAGCCAGCGAAGAAACAGCCCCCTAAGAGGGCCCTTCTGGCTGTTTCATCTTCAGATGATGAGGGGGAGGAAAATTTTCACTTTGAAGTTTTGAAGCGCCTTGAGGCCCTCAAGAAGGCACGGGGGGATGCTATGGGAGCAGTAGATGCACAGAAGCGTACCAGGCTGGTCAGGGTGGATTCCAAGGCAGCTTTTAGGATGGAAATATTAAAACGTATCTCTGCTCTAGAGTCCACAGTTGGAGCTGATGGAGCTGGACCCAGTCAGGAAGGCGAAGCTGAATCAGCTGGTGATGCCGCCGTTCTTGTTGTGGAACCGAGTGGGCAAGGCGAAGGGGATCAAGTGGCTGTGGCTGTGCAGCCTGCCAGCATGGAGGGTAAGTCAGCCCTGCCTATGCAGGCTTGCACATGGCCATGGGGACCCTGGGGTCAGGCCGCTGCCTCCGGGTCCCTAGGTCTTACACCAACTGCACATATAGTTAAGCGCTTCTCACACGTCGGGCCACCCGGGGTGGCCGGTGCAAGCTCCTGGTGGTGCCAATCAGCCAGCAGGGGTGAGTTATCCCCAGCTAGATTGGGGGGTCAGTGAAGGTCAATATCCCGGTGCCCTGGCACCTGTCGGGCAATTTTCATCTTATCCTCCTTGGGGGTTCCCTCCTTATGGCACGTCTCCTTATGGATTGGTGCCTTACTGTGCTTTGCCTTTTGGTGACACGGCACTTCCCCTAGGGGATCATCTTACCCAGGCTACCCGGGATAAGATAATTAAGGGGGAGTACGTTGATGTCTTCAGCCTTCTCTTCAGGGAACTGGAGAAGAAGGACAAGGAGGACTTAGATGACAGGGATAAGGAAAAGATTAAGAGGAGGAAGGTGGACCGCAACTGGCACAATTGGCTGCCAGGTTTCTTAATTTATGCTGGGGTGATGGGGAGAGCCTATCCTTTACGGGCTGCTTCTCTTTTTCAGTACCTGAACATAATTTATCGAGGGTACACTGACTTCATTGGTGTTGCATGGTTGCAGTACGATGAAGAATTTAGGATGCATGCTGCACTTCACCCTCAGTTGCCGTGGGATCAGATTCACCAGCAACTATGGTTGCAGGTTATGGCTCCGGCGAAACCTAACTCAGGTGATAGGGCGGATAGTGGCCACCTGATACATCGTCCCCAGGCGACGTCTTTGACCTGCTCTCAGGCGGGGCAACCAGTTCAACCCCAGTTGCTCTGCTGGGAATTTACATCCAAGGGAGTGTGCAATCGTAGGTCATGCAAGTATAAGCATGAATGTCCCTCGTGCTCAGGCTCCCACCCCTACATGTCCTGTCCCAGAAATAAACCTGGAGGTGGGGGGAGGAGGTCAGGTGGCGGAGGGCCTCAGCAGTCTGCTGATAAAGGGCCCCAGCCCAGTAAGGGTGGGAGTTCTTGAGGGTTTGTTGAAGGGTTACCCTAGGCATCAAGATGCCTTGTATTTGTTGAACAGTTTTAGGTTCAGTTTCAGGATACCGTTTCAGGGACTTAGGGCCCCCTTCATGTCCAACAACCTGCGTTCTGTTGTGGGCATGGAGGAGGTAGTTCGTGAAAAAATTAGGAAGGAATGCGCTGAGGGCAGGGTGCTCGGTCCCTTTCCTGAGCCGCCCGTCCCATGTCTTAGGGTGTCCCCCCTGGGGGTGGTCCCCAAAAAAGCCGCAGGTGAATTTCGATTGATTCACCACCTGTCGTTTCCTAGGGGGTCCTCAGTGAATGATTTTATCCCTGAGGAGCTTTGCTATGTGCGTTACATCTCTTTTGACCAGGTGGTCAAGGTGGTGCGCAGGTGCAGTCAGGGAGCTAAGATGGCGAAATGTGACATTAAGTCGGCGTTTCGCCTTCTCCCGGTGCACCCAGATGATTTTGAATTGCTTGGTTTCTGCTTCAAGGGCAGGTACTACATGGACCGTGCCCGGCCTATGGGTTGTTTGATTTCGTGCTCAGCATTTGAGCGTTTTAGTTCTTTTTAAGAATGGGAATTGCGTAGGCGGCTCCACTGCCGCGATACGGTGCATTACCTTGATGATTTTTTGTTCGTGGGACCGGCAGGCACTGCCCAGTGCGCCAGGCTGTTGGCGGGTTTTCAATCCCTTGCTGGGGAGCTAGGTGTTCCTTTAGCAGATGAAAAGACAGAAGGTCCTGCGCAAGTATTGACCTTTCTGGGCATCGAGCTTGACTCAGTGCACCAGACCTTTCGCCTTCTGGACAATAAGGTGAATAGGCTTATGGCACGTCTGGAAGAGATCAAGGGCAAAAAGAAGGTTTCCTTGCTGGAGTTGCAGCAGCTGGTAGGTTATTTGAACTTTGCGTGCAGGGCGGTTGCGCCTGGACGCCCCTTTTTGCACAGGTTGTGTGATGCAATGGCATCCCTCTGTGCGCCCCACCACCAGCTTCGGATCGATAAGGGCATGCAAGCCGATTTTGAGACCTGGCATGAGTTTTTAGGGTCTTTTAATGGGGTTACTTTCTGGAGGGAGGACCTCTTGATGGGGGACGGCCTACAGGTGTCCTCTAATGCGGCTGGAACTATTGGCTTTGGGGTTTATTTTAGGGGCCACTGGTGCGCTGACCGTTGGCCGCATGAATGGATGGCCAGGGGATTGAGCAAGGATCTCACGTTCTTTGAATTTTTTCCCATTTTGGTAGCAGTTTCCGCCTGGGGTCAGGAATTGTCCAACCATGTGGTGCACTTTTGGTGCGATAACTTGGCAGTAGTCCAAGTAGTTAATTCTCTCACCTCTAAATTGGCCATGGTAATGCAGTTAGTTAGGGCATTTACTTTGAGGTACCTCCAACTCAATATTTTGTTTAGGGCTCGGCATGTCCCTGGCGTTGACAACGGTTTGGCGGATGCTTTGGCTCGCCAACAAATGGACCGTTTCTGGCAGCTAGCCCCCAGTGCCGACAGGTTTCCTTCCAGAATGCCCCCAGAGCTGTGGCAGATTGGGAATCTGAGGTGAACAGAGCCATTTTGTTGGCCAATGCCCCCAGCACGCGAAAAGCATATGGACGTGCGGTAGGACAGCTGCAGGAATTTCGGGTTCAGGCAGGGTTGCAGCAACACTGGCCTATCCTGGTGGAGCATTTGATGCAATTTTGTGTTGCTCAACGTGAGCGCGGAATGGCGGTCAAGTCCATCAGGGGACAACTCGCTGCCTTTGCATTTATTAGCAAGGCACGGGGAGTGGCTGATTTTTCTGGGGACTTTCGGCTGCGGAAAATGCTCGAGGGCTGGGCTAGGGGGACTTTGGCTCCTAGGGATCAGAGACAGCCCATTTCCCCTGCAATTATCAGGGGTTTGCGTGCAATTTGGGGGGAGGTTTGTAATTCTGAATTTGAGATGAAGCTTTTTCACGCGGCTGCACTGACAGCATTTTTTGGGGCCCTGCGGATGAGCAAGCTGGTCGCCCAGTCACGGGATGATGATTCAGGCCATGCCCTGCAGGCGCAGGATGTGATGTTTCGCGAGGGGACTGTGTCCATCCGTATTAGGCATTCTAAGATGGATCGGAAGGGTGTGGGGTCTGAGCTTGTTTTGGACTCCTGTTTGGAAAAAGGTTTGTGCCCTGTTAAAGCCCTCCACCATTATGTGGCTATCCGGGGTGACGACCCTGGGTTCTTCTTTCGTCATGAGGATCTTTCCTCATTGACACATTTTCAATTTTGGTCTGTAACTAGCAGGGCCTTGCGTCGATTAGGCCTGGATGGGGTCAGGTTCAGCACCCATTCTTTTTGGATTGGGGCTGCCTCCACCGCTGCTGTAATGGGGTACCCAAGTGACGCTATTCAGAGGGTGGGCAGATGGCGTTCTTCTGCCTATCGGTCGTATGTTCGGCCTTTGCCAGTGTTTGAATTTTCTACTGATTAATTTTTTCCTTAGGTGTGATGGGTCATCCTGAGAGGAAGTGGATCCTCATTGCAGGACACAGTATGGTGTTCTGGGCGGCTATGCAAGCCAGGAAGTCCCCTGTTGGATCTCAGCTGGGGCTGAGCGACAGTGCCATTATCGAATGGTGTGGCTGGCAGTGGCTTCATTGGTCGGGGTTACTGCCTCTTTTGTTTAGGGGGAGGAAGGGTCCTCCCCCCATATTGTGGTTACTCACCTAGGGGGCAATGACCTAGGCCTAATGAAAGGCAGGGCCCTTTCACTGCAAGTGATTGCCGACTTCAAGGTAATCAAATCACGATGGCCAGAAACCTATATATTTTGGTCTGCAATGCTCCCTCGACGGGTCTGGAGGGAGACGCTCGAACCTAGGAGCATGGCGCGGGCCTTGCGCTGGGCCAATAGGGCCATTCAGAAGGATTTAGCCAGGGGGTTGGGAATTTTTCTTCCGCATTCTAGGATAAAGGCCGCTTCTACCAACCTTTACAGGAATGAAAGGGTTCACCTGTCTGTGGCAGGTAATGACATCTTTTTAGACGACCTGCGGCAAGGCCTCAGGTTGGCATTAGGTCACCTGTGGGGCGCAGGGGCCTAAGCAGAGGCTTGGCCATCCACGTTGGCAGGAGAAAATGGGGGGAGTAGGGAGCGGGCCGGTGAGCACCCCTTTGACAATTCCCCATAGGTGGGGAAAGGGGTCTGTCAGGAAGGAGGGTATGCCTCATGGCTGCCACCACCTGTCTAGACCGCCTCCAGGGAACCCCGGGTGCAAGTCCTTCCCTCATGCTGTATGGCTGAGGCTTTAGGAACTTGATGGGGGGGGGAAACCTTTGCCTGGCTGGCTGGGTCCAGGCCATTCTTTGAATGGCTCAAGCCCGGGTCAGTGGGGCTCGCCCAGGCAGGTCAAGGAGGAGGTCCTGGTTGGACCCTGTGGCTTGACCTGTACTGCAAGTTGGCCTTGCCGCAGTTTATTGTTGATGTTCTGTTTAATAAAGTGGCCCTTAGTTCCAAATATTGTGTCTGTCTCTTCCTTCCGACTGTGGGGGCAAAGCACAACATACTAAAATCTCATTCCAAAAAAGAATATGTAATAGATATATCCAACATTTCCCACATCTACTGTTTGGTAAAGGGGCCTTGAAACTAAGTGCCTTTAGTTTTTGCTTCTTCTTTTTTTTGTTTTCCCCCATACACCCCCAGTTCTTTTAAGACCACTTTTACTCCAAACTTTTTTTGAAGCTGATCCTGGGTTACCTTTTGGTTTGTTTGCCCTGCTTACTCCCACCCACCTCCAACTAATTTTTCGATGCATTTCATCCTCATCCAACCACTTCTTCTGCGTCCCCTTGTCCTCTTCTCTCCTGCTTTCTTTTTCTATCTAAAAAAAAATCCACATGACCTCATTAATGGCGTTGTTTAACCTTCCATCCTAAGACCCAACCTGCCAGGTGTCAAGGAGGAGGGGCAAATTTGTGAATAGATTAAGAGGCACCCCCTCTTATCAATACATGCTTATATTGCTGTATTGACATAAGGTCTTGATTTTTTAAAAAATGCAACCAAGCCAAGGGGAGAAAACTTGCCTGATTCCTCTCTCTCGCCACCACCAGACCCTCTCTGAAATTTCAGAGCAAGTTACACTCTAAACAGGTGAACAGGAACTGGAAAAGGATGAGGTAGCTTTGGAGTGACCCAAAGTGACCTACTCTGATCCTAGGCATGTTTTTTCCCATCAGCTTGGTTGGATCTTAAAAAAATTAAGCTCTTATATAGTGATATAAATATGTACAAAGAATAAAAGGGGGTGAATAAAAGGGGGTGGATGGGCTGTGCTGCCAACAATGACTATATCAACCTTGCTTGAAAATCCAGATTAAGGCATGTGCAGGACAAAATAAACTGACCCCATAACTGCAAAAATGCAGAGGGAAGGGCAGACGTGCAGAAGAACCATACTCAAACTGATTCCTATCCTTGTGAATTGACTTCTATGAAAAGCAGGAGTACATCAAGCATACAGAAGAGCCTTAAAAGAGCAAATGACTTCTGAAAAAGGACTTTCTCACATTGCTTATGGATAAACAGTGTTATGAACCTCTGCAGGAGGTCCATTACAGAGAACGAGAGACATAACAGAGAGTGCTCTTGATTTGGCTGAAGCACACAGGGCATCATATCAAAAAGATCACATAGCAGCTTTTTAAATCTCGAGGAAAGTCAACAGTACCTGGAGAGGATCTGAACCAGGATGAATTGTTCACAAGTCAGGTTAGGATAACTGATAAACAAGGACAGTGTGGAAGATGTGCCGGCAAATAACAGCCATTTGCGGAGACTAAAGGAATGCAGTGGAGAATGTGCATGCCAAGTTGTGATGATAGGTAAAGGTCCAGCCCCTTTCTGTTTGCGAGCTATCCTCTTTATGATCCCTGGTGGGAGTATGTGAAGAACAGGTAACAGCCAAACAGAGCCAGATAGCACTTTGGAGAAACTAGATGGGAGGGGGGAGGGTGTCTTTTGAAGAGTGAACCAGGAGAACTTATCATTTAAGGGTTACAACAAATGTCTATAAGCTTGACTGATAGTTGCTGTCTGCCTCTGAACTCATGAATTTTAATTGTATCATTTTCCAACTGGCTGTGCCCAGCGTCAACAGTGTGATTCAATTGTAAATAGTTTCAATTGTCTTTGCAAAACAATCTTTTAACCCCTTCCAAGAGAGGAAATAAACTTTATTTTTAAATTGTGCCAACCTCTTGACTTATGTCTGGTTATAGGGCACACAAGGTATTTTCCAAAAATATAACTAAGACACTGTAGAAAGAAATAAGAACTCCAGAACCTGTCAAATAATTAAATAAACTTTTAAAGTTTTCCTCAGGATACCTTTAGTACCTTTGGAAGCCACGTGTTCTAGTCAGTCAGAAAAGAGGATAACAACATCAAATAAATTCCACATCATGCTACACTATCTAAAAGATGATTACAGTCATCTTTTAGAAGCCTGCAAGCTAAGTTGTGAAAACCAGGAGTGCCTGGTATTAAATGGGATCAAACCTATAGTGGGCATTTTCAGAAACCTGATAGGACAGAAAAAAACCAACGAGATAGAGCTATCCTTGCTGTTTTAATGATGCTTTAATGTAGATGAATTTTATTGTATTTTAATATGTTGTTATCCGCCCCAAGTCCACTTGCGTTGAAGGTGGAATAGAAGTTTGAAATAAATAAATAAATAAATAAATAAATAAATAAATAAATAAATAAATAAATACATTTGCAGAGGACATCAATGGTACAATTTGAAGCAGAGTTACCCCCTTCTAAGCCTATTGACTGCAATCAGCTTAGAATGGTGTAACTCTGACTAGGTTGGCACTGGTTTTTAGAATGGTGAAAACCAGACCAGATTGTAAGATGTCCAAAAGGATCTTTCCAAACTAGGCAAATGTGCAACAGAGTAGCAAATGAGGTGGGATGAATAAGTAAACATTGATGGACTCAGTGACAAAAAATCCTAATGTTAAATATACTTTGAAGGGTTCTGATCTGGCAGCAACTGACCAGGAATCTTGGAGTCATGGTGTTTGGCTTCCACGACTCCAGGAAGCATTGTAATAGCCACTAACAATTTCTTCAAAAGCTGTGGACCCACTCCTACCCCTCTTATGGGGAACATTGAATACAATCCTGAGGGGGGCTGTGGAGAAAGGAATTCAATTTTTAAGAAAATATTTAATCCAGATACTCTGGTATTGAATTTGAAGTTTATTCGTTGGTAGAACTGCAACGAGAGATGAAACTTGATTCGAGAAGATATCTGTCTTCACAGGAACATAAATAATTCAACTCCAGTGTCACATTTTTAGAAATAAAGAAGACAACTGAAGTAACATGATAGTCAACAGCAGTGTAGAATCACAAGATGGCAATGGCAAAGGAATGCAACCTGGTTGTAGGAATGTATGAAATCTCTTGTTAGATTTTTTTTTAATATTCTGATTTAAATTAATCTTAAGTCTCATGAAAATTCCTACAGGTACTTCATCTTCGTATTCTTTGCTTTTGGTGGAATTCAGTTGTCGCTTTTGGTAAAGTTGCTAGGGATGCACATACTGAAAATCCTGAGCCAAAAATATACATGAAGATTGCTATTTCAGGTTGTTACCGTAATGTTCTGAATGGTAAACACAAATCCAGGATTCTTAGGCATTACAACCCCCGCCCCCCGCCCCCCACATATCTGTTGGGTACTCAAGTTACCACCATCATAATCAGCAGCAGGGATTTTTCTTTTATTCTCCTGATTTCCTGGGCACTGGCACCTCTCCCCACTTGGTCCTTGAGGAGAGTGCTCCCAGCCAATTACAACTGAAGACAACACCCAGGGCCAAGCTACACATGACGAATGACACTTGAATGGCAAGTGTATTTCTCCCTGTTCACTTGCCCTCCACTCAATCCACTTGCCGTTCAAGTGTCATTCGTCATGTGTAGCTTGGCCCCCAGAAAAGGAATTTAAGTCCAAGAAGTCCCTCGTGGCTCTGAATGCTTCTTCTCAGCTTGGGTAAATTTGCTCCAGGGACAAGTGCCTTGAGTCTGTGGAGCAGTCTATGTTGGATTCAGATGTGGACTCCGCAGCTCCAGCTTCAGCCCCCACTGCTGTCTTCTCCTGCAGGAGGAATTCTTTAATTACTAGGAGTAATTCAGGTACCTCTACAGTGTGAAGACTTGTGTCTCATAACAATTGGTTGATTTATTCATCATAAATAATCTCTTGTCTCTTTCACGCTCTCTCAAGTTTGAACAACTCTCGAAGATTGCAGCGATGGGGCAGGGGGGTGAGCTCTGCAAATGAAGACTTCCTTATTTCATGAAAAGAAACAACTGACCATAGCAAGGAGGGATGGCAAATGTAGATTTTTCAGTGGAAAGGAAACATTTTTTTCTTGCTAATCAGTCACTGTAAGATTACATAAAGAAACTCTTTCTGTGCAAATTTGGTGCCATTATCTTTAGAAGCCTGGCACTGGACTTATCTGGATCTCTTTGTTTGCGGGGCAGCAGGCCAAGGGGCACAGGGCAGAAGCAGCCAATTTGTCTTGGTGGCCCGGCAGCTCTTTCCGACTCCTCATGGCTTCAGGAGAGCATGCAGCCTCAGATTGCCCAGCGGACTATTCAGTGGGGCCGACCAGGCCCATGGAGGTGGGCCCTGCCGGCGAACATGGCAAGTTTCCATGTGTTCGTAGGCAGGGCTTAAAATGTAGAGCTATCCTAGCCACGCAAACAGCTGAATAGATGTTTAAATTGTTTCCCTCATTGAAAATAACGTTCCTTGATTTGTTTCATGCAGGATGGAAGTATGCAGGATGCCACGGCTGTCATCTTTGTTGCTCTGTTGAAAGGCATCTTCTAAAGGGCAAAGAAAAGGTGCAAGCCATGTTCTAATCAGTATTCTTTAAAGATCCTAATTTATAATACTAAAATGGCTTTCAGCTATTCATCTGCCTAACGCTATTGCAATGCAGGTTAAAACAATCCAGAATCTTAAAGGCCTGCTCAAACACAATACACTTCTCTCTTCAAAGGAGAGCATCTACTGCATATTTATACTAGGGACAAGTAGATTACTCCTAAAGTATTTCTCACAGCAGATTCTGATTTGACCTATTTTACTGCTATATATATTAAAGAACATGAAGACATCATTTTAGCATTAGACAGCAAACATGGAGGTAATTTTAAGTACCTTTTCCAAATCTTTAAAAATATTTTGGCTGTAATATAAACTAAGCAAACATACCAATCATTTACATTTTTGTTTTCCTGTAATGTTTCTGCCAATACTTATTCAAGATATTGATCATAGATACACTGCCAAAAACATAGTATGCTTTTTCCTCCAGTGAATGGTACCTAAAACTGAATATCATAAAAATCTTTTCATTAAAACTGAAATTTTAAATAATTTCTTTGCCTCTTACTAAGAACATGTTTATTTAAAACCTTTATTTCCTCAGACTCATTGCTGCTAACAATAGGGGTGTGCACCCAAAAAAAAGTCTGGGAAATCTAGATCAAGGAAAAAAACAAGCAAAAAATATGGGTTCTCTGAAATCCAAGTAAGATTATCTAATCTGGTTCAGGAAGATTAGAGAATCCCAGATTTATTTGGCCATTATTTTCTATGGAGAAACCTATCTGGGAGCTATCCGGGTGTGCTGCAGGGGGGGGTCATTTTTAAAGCAAAATTCACCAAATTTACAGGGAATCTACTCCTGACTATCCTCTAAAGACTCCCCAAGTTTCAGGAAGATTTAACCCAGGGGGTCTAATACTATGGGCCCCCTGAACAAGGTGCCCTGCCATTCTTCATTGTTTCCTATTTGGTGCTGGACACTAATAGGAAGCAAGTGCAATTGCCACAGCATCGGAGTTAAGTGTTTTTACTGGCTGAGCCCAGAGAGGATTCTTCCTGATTCACTTTGTGCCAATTGGAGCTTGTGAGCTGTCTTCAAAGGCATCCATACACAGAACACATTGCAACCATCCAATGTGGAGGTCGCAGTAGCATAGCTCAGCTTAGTTTAGGCTTACCAGATTGCTACAGCGGGCAAATTCCCACACCCACTGGCTCTCCCTCAATCTGTCTGCTGTTGTAGTAGAAGAAAATGAAGAGGGACTAATGACATGGAATTTCCCCAGTCTCTGTGGTCTTTACTGTAGACAATGGAGAAATTCTTTGAGCATAACTCAACTTCTGGGTCTTCCTCTGGAAGTAACAACATCACTTTGCATAATGCTTCCCTTTCCCATGCTTTGCTTCCCAAAGTACTCAGGTTTACCCAGCATACCCAGCAACTCCTGCATAGCTGGGTCAAGAGAGTGTGTATAAAGTGCCTGCTTACAAACTAGACGCAATGGAATGAAGATGCTTTGAGCAACATCTGTTACTTGTTTATCCATAACAAGATTGGGTCCAGGTTTACTTGTAACTTGTAAATCAACACCACCCCAAAAGTTTGTCACAGTATCTCCTCTGATAGAAAAGTGTTGAGTAGCACCTTTAAGACTAACCAACTTTACTGTAGCATAAACTACTGTAAAGTTGGTTAGTCTTAAAGGTGCTACTGGACTCTTTTCTATTTTGCTACTACAGACCAACATGGCTAACTCCTCTGGATCTATGTCTTATCTGAATAAATCTTTAGTTTGTTTACATTCAGCCTCTTGACCTTAGCTTCAAGACATTCTCCCAGGACCTTTCTAGCTGCTTCCGGATGCTTGGATAATTAAATATAAGCCTTGTAGCAACAAACTCCAAAGCTCTGGATCACAGCCAAAGGTCTCACATAGAGATTAAAGGGCATCATATCAAGTGCTCTGCACTGTCTGTAGGATATGAAGTTTAATTAATGCCACATACCTTACAGATAGACCTTTTTTTGTTTAAAAGTATATTGTTTGACTTGAATTTTCTACACAAGAAAAGATTTTATGATAATGTGCAGAGAGAGATCTGCTGTTTTGAAAGAGAGACATAGAACACTGGTATTTTTTGTTATGTTCTCCACAGCTCTCCGTTTAGAGATCTTCAAATGCATCAACAGACTGCTGCGGACTGCAAGGATCTTCACCCGAACAAATGATCCACACTGGCATCTTTGTCATTGCTGACCATCTGTCAAGGGAGAAGGGGTAACTGCCATACATCCTTCTCCACAAACAGCTGATCAGTAGTGACATAGGTGATACCACTGATCATCTGCTTGATGATGGAGGCACAACTCATGCCTCCCTTCTCACACACACAGGCATACTTTTCCATGCAAAAGAAAGCCAAGAGAGTTGAAGACATAGCTCTCTAATCCTTTATAATAATATAACTATTCCCAGTTGGTATTCTCAGAATCCTGTTGCTCTGCATTAAATAAGCAATTTAGCGAGGAATGGCAAATTCTGATCTAATGTATGTCTTGGGACAAGTAGTAAAGCTGAAATAAGTATCTAATTTTAATCTGAAGTCCCACATACCTTGTTGTGTCATGGTAAAAAAAAGAAGGAAAGAAATCTCTCCAGACAGCATCCAGATCAACAACAGAATGTGGCATTGGAGGCTGTTCTTAACTATTACATTTCCAGAAGGGTAAATGATCTTATTTCTACTTCTAAGCATGGTTGGTGCTACCATTAGGCCACCTAGGCAGCTGCCTAGGGTGCAGACCTCAGAGGGACGCAGAACTGACCCAAGGAGCACAATTTTATACAGATTCATTTCTTGAAAAAATGCAAATGACAATTTATATTTTTTATTTTAAGATAGCAACCATGCGATGAAATATAATTAATAATAAAGACTTATAAAAGTTTTCTATATGTTGCACCCCCATCACTTGCAAAAGTTCTATTGGCACAAGCCACTGTGGTCTGCCTCCTGGGGTTATAAGTTGGCAAACAGGGCTAATGAGCAGGCAGCAGTGGGGGAGAAAACCTACTGAGCACCCCCCAACAGGGTAGGAGGAATGATCCCCTCAGCAGACAATCAAGCAGCTCAAAAGCTCACCCTAACATTTTTAACAAGCTATATCCGAATAGGTAAAACAACTACCAGAAAACTACCGTAAATGGGCTAGTTGGCATAATTATTAAGGTGAAAAAGATGCTAGCAATTTGTATATATTGTTCTTTGAATAACAGCAGTATGGTAGGGCTGGAGGGGAGTTTGAGATCATTAACTCTCAAAAAGGCAAACTCTATGAATTATATCATCCTGGTTTGAGATAATGTTGCCAGTCATTGCTGCACCTCAAAATAGTCTAGGAGACTCAAAGTTATCTCAGAAGACTCAACCAACTTGAGAGAAACAAGCCTCACTGAAACGACTTCTTTTTAGCTCTCCATAGAGCCGACTAAAAGAAGAAAGCAAACAAAGTAAGAGTCTCTCTATACGTGTTCTTCATGTGTCAGGGGAAACACAATGTTAGCTGGGAAGTGTAGTTTTAAATGACAGAGACAGTGGAGATAGCTCTGGAGGGGATGGATTCTCTCACAGCCCTCCACTGCCTATACCGTCTCCCCTTCCAGAGTCTTTGCCCTGCCACCTCCAATGTGATCTCCACTGCCTCTGCCTTTCAAAACTATGCTTCCCAGTTAACATTGTGTCTCCCGACACTTGATGGACTCATGTCCCGGCGTCTTGTGTAGAGACTAACTGCAGAAGAAAAAGTAACTCCTTATCAAGTACAACATAATTCTCCCTCCCATTGTCTCACAACAAACATGAGAAGGGGAGGGAGTAAAAGCCACTCTGTTGTGCCAGCCAGGAGAAAAGGCGGGGAAATAGCTTCTAATGTTGCAAGCAGAAACTTTTCAGCAACTTGAGGAAGCAAAGCAAGAAGATGGAAAACAAAGAGAAAAAGGCGGGAAACTTCCTCTAGAGCTAAGAAAATAAACCACTTCATACAGCAAACTGTACCACAGCAACACCAAGAGGAGAGCCAGAGTGGAAAATACTAAAATTTCCACAGCTATTCTGCTGTGTCTGGAAAGAAATGGGTGGAAAGACAGTTTCATGGCCCCTGAGACTCAGCAATTATGGCTCCTGTAGATGAAGCTAAATTAATAAATGGGGAGGGGGCAGCAGGAGGAGGACTAATACTCGGGATACAATTGTGGTAAATTTTTCAAGGATCCTCCAGTCCACTAGTTGATCTGTTCCACCAGCAGCAAAGCCTGGCGTGAAGGGTCAGATGACAAGGGTTGACATACTATAACCTCACTATTGCTTACCCCATGATTGGCTAGCTTCATTCCCATGCAACATGCTCTACCCTAAACCCAACTGTCTCCTGGTCTTGCTTGGCTTGGACTAAGTGGGTTTGTGCTAACTACTGTCTCAGCTTATCCCTGGACTGATCTTAAACTTCTTTAGAAAATATAGTCATTTTTCTAGGGAGCCATGAATGAAAAAAATAATCAGTTCTGCAAACAAAAAGCAGAAAGTGCTAAGGCGCAAGCAAAACAAGAGGGGTTCTTCCGGAAATACCTTTGTACACAGAAGGCAATTGAAGAACAAAAATATGACTATACCCTTATGGAAACTACCACTGAGGAAGCTGTATGTGTAAGAGAGAGTCCTAGACATAAATCCATGTGTCTTTTTCCTGCCCTGAAATGCACGCTCTTTAAACTTGGTAGTCAACGATGCTGCTAAGTGAAGTTTGGAAGCAACAAGTTTCTTCAGTTTGGTTCAACAGATCTATAATTAGTTTGACTCAGTGTTGGCAAATTCTAACTAGCCATGTATCAGGCATTACTGTTAAGCCATTGAGTCAAACAAGATGGGAGAGTCAGATCGATGCTTTGAAACCACTGAGATATCATCTTGGTAGTATATATGATGCTTTAATAGAGATCTTTGATGACAAGAGCCTAATAAATTTAGCTGTAAATATTTCTCAGATCGAAATTAAGGCCCTTGCTGATGCAATTTGTACATTCAAGTGTGTGGTATCCCTTGTTACACGGTACAACATCCTTTTTGAAATTAATTTTACAAGCAAGCTACTACAAAATAAAGAAGCTGATTTAAATTTAGCTACAAGCTAATTGCAAGTGACCAAGAATTTCCTTGTGGGCTGTAGGTGTGATAAGGAACAAGTTTTGATAGATGCTACTGAGATTGCCAAGGAGGTAGAAATACTACCAAACTTTTAGACAGAACCAGGGCCAGCGCCACCGTTGAGGCCGTGAGGTGGGGGCCACAGGTGCTGTGGGGCTGGAGGGGGTGCCGGAAGGGGTACTGGGGGTGGAGGCCCATGCAGCGCCACCGCTGGCCAGCCCTGCACTGCCACCGCTGCCGCCACATGCCCCCAGGCGGGCGCAGCAGCCACGGGCCAGGGACGGCAGGTGGCCGGAGCGGCGGGTGGAGTGCAGGCGACCTCCTCATGCCGCCCCAGCCACCCGCCGCTGAATGGCCCCGGTGTCACTGCGCGATGATGTCATCACATGATGACATCATTGTGCAGCCCCGGGGCATGCACCCGCAGGGCACACGTGTGAGGATTGCTTCAGGCGCAAGTAACCCTGGCACCGGGGCTGGACAGAACGAGTTAGAAAAAGGAGAAGGAAACAGCAGTTTGAATATGAGGCCCAAGAAGAGGCACCACAAGATCCAAAGCAGAAATGGAAAGTAGGTTTCTATTATTCTGTCTTAGACATGGCCATACAATCTGTTGAAGAGAGATTCCAACAGCTACAACAATATAATTCCCTATTTGACTTACTGTAGGATATACACTATTAACAAAAAATTTACTGAAGATATACTTAAGGCCTGCAAGAATTTGGAATAATCATTGATGCACAATGGAAACAGAGATGAAAATCTGTGCTGTGAACTTATAGCAATAGCTCGAAGACTTCCAAAGTCTATGCCACCACAAGGAGTACTTCTCTTCATACTGCAACAAAAACTCCTAGACAGTGTGCCTCATGTTTCTGTTGCCCTAAGGATCCTTCTCACAATTTCAGTGACATTGGCAAGTGGTGAACACAGTTTCTGAAAGCTCAGACTTATAAAAATGTGCATACGCTCAACAATGCTGCAAAAGAGACTGGTTGATTTGGCAACTATATCAATTGAACATGCCCACGTATCAGCACTTGACCTGAAGGAATTGGTGACAAAATTTGCAAAGGAAAAGGCATGCAAAATGAGATTTTGATGTGCCTGAAATGGAAACATTCAAGATACTTGAATTTTAACATCACAATTTTCAGGTTTATTCAAAATCAAAGATTGTTGTATTACTTATTCTCACTATTTTTTTTAAATTAGCAATTTCAAGTTTTGTACTTTTTCTGCAATTCATCTGTTTTTGAAAACTGGTTAGCAGTGGGCGGCGGGGAGGGGGGGAGTAGTCAGCCTTGCCTAAGGCGCAAAAAAGCCTAGCACCAGCCCTGCCTCTAAGAAGCATTTCGCTAGCAGCAACATCCCTGTACAGATGGCATGTCTAGGTAGAAGCCAATGCATGCAAGGGGAATGAGTGCTCTGGCCACACCCACTGGTTACATTTGATTGCCAGAACATGGCAAGTCACCTATGCATGTGCAGTTTGTAGGCACATAGGTGCCATGCCCACATTCCAGCTACCATGTATAGGTTGTGGCCAGCAAGTCTGGTCATGAGAATCCCCCACCCCCTTCATATACCCTGGATATGTCATCAGCAGCAGTTGAACTGTATATGGACAGTTCATATACAAGATTAGCATACTAAACTATCATGCCATCATTATGTGTCACCAGTGCTGCTTGCCATAAGGCAAAATCAGATGCCAGAAGCAGAAGGTGGAATCCAAACTGCTTTCTTTTTTTTTAATATTCCATATGATAAATACAGAATGGCAAACTGAGATACTGAGGTCTTTTAAGTTTAAGCACATTATGTGTGGGTATATAAGCTGTAAATCTCATATAGTTAAACACATGATAATACATAATTGTTCGCAGGACTGGCAAGTGCTTTAGCGCAAACTATAGCTGGCTCCTCTTTTTAGCCCCATTTTTTCTGCACTGTGTGGAACAGCTTGCAGAGTGGGAGTAGATGAACGAGAAACCACAAAGAAGTGGCCTGTTACTCATTTATTCTGGGTCTGCTTCTTGAGATGTTTCCCAGCTGAAAAACAAAAGCATATTTTATTTACATCATTTATACCCAAATGGAGACCCAAAGGGGTTTACAAAGGGGTTTCTCTGTTCTTGATTTTATTCCCACAACAACCCTGTGAGGTAGGTTAGGCTGAGAATGTGTGACTGGCCCAAGATCACCCAGTGAACTTCCATGGCAGAGTAGGAATTCAAAGCTGGGGCTCCCAGATCCTAGTCCAGCACTCTAACCCCTAAATATTGAGTGTTGTATCATAAGGAGATATAGCTCAGGCAGACAATGGTGGAGAGGCAATGGTATATAAGGAAGACAATTCTCTTCCTTGCCCATCACGTCATATTAGACCAATTTAAATGAGACATTGGCCAGCAAGAACAACTTACCAGTACAAAGTTGCATGTGCTGGCTCATTTAAACTGCACTCTACATGAAGCATTATCATCAGGAATATCCAAATAGTATTTTCTTTTTAAAAAATCGTGCACAATCTAGAATTTTTCATCACGATTGTGTTCTTTGGCAACTGTCCCATTCTTGTTTGTTTCTTTTATTCTATTTCATAGTAACATTTACAACTAATAAAAAAACAGGCAACAATTTTAATAATGATATTTCTGTGAAATATGGCATGGATCTGCACAGGACCGCATTCTAACTTAGGGCCAAGCCACACATGACGAATGACACTTGAACAGCAAGTGGATTGAGTGGAGGGCAAGTGAACAGGGAGAAATACACTTGCCGTTCAAGTGTCATTCGTCATGTGTAGCTTGGCCCTCGGAATTCTAGTTTGCATGAAAGGAGAAAAGCCTGCTTCACCCAGGTGCCTGCATTCAGATACCACGGCTATCAGGAGCTTGGTTCAAGCTGTTCCGAATCCAGAAGACATCAGGTTGGATTCAGCAATCTGCCAGTGGAAGGTGCTGCTGCTGACACTTGCAAATCTTCCTCACTTTCCCCTCTGCCCAGCAGCCATTTTCAATTCTGGGAAAGTTGATTGCCAAGATCACAGGACCATGCAGAGTAACAGCTATGTGGGTCAGTGGGCTGCAGTTAAGATGGGGAAAGGGGCAAAATTACCCTTCTTGCCTCTTTTGTCAGCAGAATCCCAGCCGCCCTGAGCCCATTTGTGGGGAGGGCGGGGCATAAATCGAATAAAATAAATAAATAAAATTCCTCTGATGGGAGAGAAAGGCAGGAGAGATTTTGCCTCCTTCTCCCATTTCCCTGCAGCCTACCAACTTGTGTAGCTATTTCTGCATGCAGGTCCCTTGACCTTTGGATCAATTTTCCCAGTGTTGGAAAGGACTGATAGGTGAAGGGGGAAACAAATATTCATGATCCCAGCATGAACAGTAGTGATCCTTACTTGAGGAGTGGTGCTGGATCCAACCATTCAACTGCACTCCAAATTGCCAGGGCGGGGGAGGAGAAGGGAATGTGCAAGCATGACAACAAGCCAAGTTCATCTCCAACGTTCTGTTCTGGTGACCTTTGAAATATAGATTTGAAACAAGCATTTGGTACTGCCCTTTGTTCAGTACATCCAAGTCAGGCCAGACTGCCTTAAAACCCTGTTGCTTCCTGCAAATTCAGTCTTTTGCTTTCATACATGTTGGACAATACATTTTCAGTGCACTTTCCACTTCAGCAATTGTTGGCAGCAGGATTTCCCACTTGCAAACAATCAATAAAGTGAATTGAAACTGCACTGAAAGTGCATCAGCCAACTTGCATGAAAGCAGACTTTCTTAGGGGCTTCTAGCTGCTCCAAGAGACATTTCTTAGGAAGTCTCATTTTCCAGAATGCCACCTTACAATGAACAGACAGCATCTTAGCTTCCATCCAAATGCATGCTGCATGGGTGAGTTCTGTAAAAAAAATAATTCTGAACTAATTCTAAGGAATTCTGTACCATTATAATATTTAGGGTTACACTTCCACTGGAAAAAAGTCCACATAGGCACATAGGATTCTATGTGATATAACAATGAAGTAGATTGTTATATCACTGAAGGTCAAACCAAACAGCATGTTGGAGATCCACTGAGAATTAAACAATGTGATTTGAAGGAGATCAGTAAACAATCTGTCCCATTGGTTTTATTAAAACTTAAAATCCTCGATGGGGCAGAGCTACAAATTGGATTAGGGCCCCAGTTCATTTAGGGTTCCTGTACCATTTTCCTGATTTTAATTCTCTCTTCCCAAATCTGCAATTTAGCTTCCATTATCTAGATGTAAATTATGTCTTTGGAAACAATATTCAGAATACAGAATAAGTAGTAATAAGATAGCCAATGGACTGATCTGCAGCCTCCTTGAGTAGACTTGTACTGATAACCTTTAATAAAAATTCTTCCGGGAAAAAAAAGAGTCAATTTCATGCATAAAAATTTAACAATAAATGACTGGAAAATTACAGCCATGAGAAAAATCCTTTACACAAATTAATTGATAGTTTCAGCAGTGAACTCTCTTTGTGTGGACCAGTTTCCCATTGTGGATCAATGAGTGTCAGCCTTGAGACTACAGGAGAATGAACAATACGTTTTATGAAGCAGTTAATTGTGAAATAATTGCAACCTCATAGCATGTTTCATTCTAGACAAAATAGCAACAACAAAAAGGAACAGGAGCAGTATGAAAGCTTGTGTGATATTAAAAGATAATAGTTTAATTATATAAGATAGCTACCGTTTATACCATTTAGAATATATGGGGGGGAAATGCAGTTCCAGCAAGTATGCCTTGATCCCAAGCATACAGGCTTTGAAACAAGTTCCATTGAAGTAAAACGGTACTTGCTCTAAATATATGTGTTTAGATTCAAGCAAGAAATACAAAGACTATATATTATAAACTTCGGAGTGGAACGAGCATGCTTTGTAAACGCAGCCTTCAGTCAGTCATTTTTCAACTGCTTTCAAGAACAAGGCTTGTTTAATTTGTTGTATTAGTCTCCTTTTGAATAAGAACCAATCTCAAAGAGATAGATTTGCCAACTGGCCAACAGGGAGAAATCAGCCTGGCTTGCTCAGCAGATGCTTGGTTTTCCGGTATGAGCAGGTGAAACTTTTCTCTGCATGGAGATAAATGCTATTACTTGATAAATGTCAACAGCCAGTAACAAACACTGGGAATCCAAAACCAAAGCAAGATAGCCAGTTTGGTTCAATTCAGCCACTGACTCGTCTTGACCACAAAATGATCATTGTAATTCTCATTACAATAAGATGAAGTATTAGGTCCGATGATATCTTCTTACATGGTTGATTACAGAGTAAGAGATCCAGACATCAGATTTGTGAAACGGTGACATTTTAAGGGAATATATTGCAGGTCATCTTTCTGCTTTGGATACTTTGAAAAATAAATTGTTTGGATCATTTAATAGCTTAGTGCTCAGCACCTGCAAGCTCTCTGGGACATTTGACTGTGATTGAAAAAGCCCTTTCTCCAACCATTCATCTAGCAGGTGTCAGTAATAAACAATCTCTATAGGCTTTCAGAAACTTCACCCATGTAAAAGATGAGGTTATTCCTTAAAATATTACCCATCGGACGTCTGGCCAGAGTCTTTTAAATCAGCATTTAAGCACAGAAGACAAGATCTAATATATCTTTTACAAGTCACTTGAAATGTATTCCTGGAATAACCAACACCATCAGAAAACGCATCCTTTTTGAACAGTCTAAAAATAAAATTGCAGCATTTTGAACATAAAACTGAAATAACATAGTCAAAAGAAGTTCCTATTTTAATTTGGACAGGAACCTAGTTCATTGAAAGCTCATTCCTACCAGTTGCTAACGCCTTAGGACAGCTAACCAAATAACCTTCAGAATTCTGATACATTAGCATAAAGAGGTGTGTAAGAATGTTCACCTGATCTGACTTTTCGGTTTTTGTTTAGTGGCTACAGGCAGAGTAAAAACCCACTGAAATGCACTGGCTGCAATTGAGGTTTTATTATAAAAGCTGCTTCACACAATCTAAACTTCCAACATAGATGTTGTTGTTGTCATTATGTGGTGTGTGCGTATACACATATGTTATGTTATGTTTATTAAGCTTATATACCACCCTCCCTGCACACAGGCTCAGGGCAGCTCACAACAACCAATTAAATACAAATACACAGATTTAAAACGGATAAAACTCAGCAATAAAACAGATAAAAGCTATCAATAAATACATAAATAGGCAACAACAATAATATCATATCATATTATCAGGGGCTGCATTAAAAACATAAAAAGCAAGTAGCTGGAGATAGAAACCGTCTCAAGGTGGCATGGTGCACTTATATGTGCACATACATATATGTGGAGAGAGATATACTTATTCATTAAAATATTCATATCCAACCTTTCCAACGGACCACAGTTGGAAACATATGAACCTGAAAACAAAATAGGACACAAAAAAGAGGGGGAGACAACTGGATTTTTTAAAAAAATTCACAAATGATTTTCTAGCATGGGGGTGGGGGGTGGGGTTGGAGCTTGAGACCCAATAGCTCCAGTCTTGGGAATTCTTGGAGATGTGCGGGATGGAGCCTAGTGAGGGGGGGGGGGTTGGGGAGGGGTTAGAGCGCAGTAGATTATAATGCCATAGCGTCCACTCTCCAAAGCAGCCATTGTCCCCAGGGAAACTTATCTGGATAATCTGGAGGTCAGTTGTCATTCCCTTAGATCTTCAGGTCCCACCCATGCCAAATGGTTTCCCCCCTCCACCTGACTGATACCTGGGTCTTCTTTTGTTATTCCGTCTTGAGAGGAAAGATAATGCAGAAAGCTTAATTGTAATATACTACACCCAAATTCCAGAACTGACTATCTACTTAATTCATGTTGAGAAATACATGCTAATAAGGCAATTTACAGGATAACTCACCTGCGTAACATTTAGCAATATGATGACTTCATCCTACAATGTCAGTGGCATTCATGAATTTCATATAGTTTTAATGATAACATGCTACAATAATCACAATGTTTATATAATTTTTCAGTGTTCAAAATGCTGCTTATGTTATTGCATTGTGATTCTTACTCTGTAAGGGAGGCCTGCATTATTATTTGGAGAAGGAGAATTGATTTGCCTTTGATCACCTTGTAAGAGGTGTGTCAGAGGTGAGATTCAGACCAGGAGGTACTTGAAAATGCAACCCTGAGGGTAAGACCCACTAAATAAAATGGGACTTATTTCGAAGTAGACCTGCTTATGATTGGTACTTGAACCGCTACGTGTTAACAGAATAAACACTGATGTGTGTGTGTGGGGGGGGGGCGCATTTTGCATAGCTGATTCATTCTCCCATTATAAAGTTATAGTGGTTTATCTTTGTATTTGAAAGAGCAAACATTTAAAATAGGGCTATTTGTGTCACACAATAGCCTTTAAGAGTAGCTTGCTTCAAGTAATCATTTTTGCAAAAATAATATTCCTGGCACTGTAGAGAGCTATGGCTTGCCTATTTGTTCACCGTATTATTTTTTTTACTAAAGATAATATCCACATCACCCATGTGCCCAATGAAAATGGCTTGAAGCTGTAATGCAATTGATCAAAAGCAAAGTAAAGCAAAATGCATGCCTCTATTTTTCCTCCCCTTCAACTTTTACTGAGGTTAAGTGGAAACTGCAAGACTGGGTCATCCCATCAATCCACCAGTCAATCACACTGCGGGACAGACTGCAGAGAACAGCTTCCTAAGGGTCTGATAGATGCAATATATTCCTGACTCAGCAGCTACCAAGACTGCAGATCACTGTAATTTGAAACCACACACAATATTCATGTCGCAGTTGAGGATAAAGAACAACGCATTAGATGCTGTAGCTGGTTACACAATAGTCAATAGTCTCAGTGGAAGAGTCTATTCCTCCCTTTCACCTTATTAATTACTACTGGTTCAGGTGACTGTCTTACCAGAGCTTTGCTTGATAATTATCTGAAAAAGTAATTTTGTTAGTCTGGATCCTTCAGTGGGATCAAGGATACAAATTTCCAGAACCTTTTATGGAATTACCAAGTGTTTCCAGTATTGCAGCATGCTCTGTCATTATTCTCAGGGGTGAAAGTCCAGATTTCCACTAGCTTTTTATAGCATTACATTAGCATATTTTTCAAGATTGCTAGCATGCCATAGGATTATTCTGGGGACTTCCTCCAGCTTAAATGGGAGAGAGAAATGAAATCCTTCTTGTTTGCACTTGCCCTTGATTCTTGAAAAACATTAATAATTTGGAAGGACCATTGGTTCTCTATTGATACAGATATAGCCCCTGTAGTTCATGTGGACTACATCAGTGTAAATTGGCAGTGAATCACCTCGTTAATTTTGTTTAACGAAAATAAGAGAAAGGTTCATTTTTCACTTCACGGCTAATGCTTTTCTATTCTTTGGCTTAATTCTTGCAAAGCACTTTGAGATCATGGGCCAAAAAAGAGTGCCACAGGAAGCACATTATTTTAAGCAAAATTTATTAATCCGAGTCATTCTAATATATTTCACAGTACAGTCCAAATAGCAAGGTGCTTTCACCTAGTGAGTTATTAATGATCTTGAACAATGGATCCAGCACTTCCTCATTTGATTTTTATTAGCCAATAAGTGCCTGGAAAGATTCTACTAATAATAGTAATAGTATATCTGGTTCATACTACTTTGAGCCAGTATGTTATTAACATATTTATAGTCTGCCTTTCCCCACATAGTGGTGGTTTACAGAAGTAAGCTTACACACACAACAATTAAAACCACAAAGCCATACAGTGAACATCATCAATAAAATAGCTTCCCATATCAACAGTCTGTCAAATGGCAGTAAAATAAACACTTTAGTCAGCACAAAGACCTTTGAAATAATAGTATTTTATGCAGTACTGTATGTATTTATTTGTTTACTTCATTTATACACTACCTTTTCCTCCAGTGGGGACCCAAAGTAGCTCCTCTCTCCTCCACTTTATCCTCACAACAGTACTGTAAGGTGGGTAGGTATACCTCACAGGGTTGCTGTAATGATAAAATGGAGGTAAGGAGAATGATTTGAGCCACTTTGGGTCCCAATGTGGGAAGAGAGGAGAAGTATAAACAAATGAAGAAGGAAAGATCAGCCCAAGGTCACCCAGCAAGCATCCATGGTGCAGTAAGGGTTTTTAATTTTAATATTATTTTTATTTAAAGCATTTATTAGCCACCTTTCCTCCAAAGATGTTCAAGACAGCTTTTAAAGTAAAATATAAACAAATATATAAACAAACAACAGTTAAGAACAGAGTTAAAACACAGTTAAAAACAGAGTTAAAACTATGGTTGTTGTGGGTTTTCCGGGCTGTATTGCCGTGGTCTTGGCATTGTAGTTCCTGATGTTTCGCCAGCAGCTGTGGCTGGCATCTACAGAGGTGTAGCACCAAAAGACAGGGATCTCTCAGTGTCACAGTGTGGAAAAGATGTTGGCAGGTCATTTATATCTACTCAGGAGGGGTGGGGTTGAGCTGAGTCATCCCCACCCCTCCTGAGTAGATATAAATGACCTGCCAACATCTTTTCCACACTGTGACACTGAGAGATCCCTGTCTTTTGGTGCTACACCTCTGAAGATGCCAGCCACAGCTGCTGGCGAAACGTCAGGAACTACAATGCCAAGACCACGGCAATACAGCCTGGAAAACCCACAACAACCATCGTTCTCCGGCCGTGAAAGCCTTCGACAAAACATAGAGTTAAAACTGTCACGGGCTGGGCAAGCCCAAGAAGGGTGGTCCAAGTCCGAGCACCAACACAAAGCCCAGGGGGAGTTCAAGAGTCAAAAGCCAAGTCCAGTCTATAGTCAGAGCCCAAGGTAAGCACCAGGAAGTGAGTCCAGAATCCAAAAGCAAGGTCAAATACAGCCCAAGGTCAGTTACCAATGGCATCAGGTCTCGAGGCAGGCACAAGCAAGAGACAAGGTACACAGCCTGGTTGCAGGTAGTGTAACACTTTACTTCCATGCCTGGTGTTTCCTCCAGGCTGGCTTTTATAGCCATGCATGGTTTGCAGCCAGCTGCTGGGGCTTCACCCTGATGTTACTCATCATCGCTCTCCAGCAGCTGGCATCGGCTCAGCAAGTGAGCACTGCACCGTCTTTCCTGTAGCTCCAGCCTCTGCCTCTGCCTGCGGCACTCTCTGGGCATGGGTGAACCTGGGTGAGTGGAAGCCCCTGGCTGGGCTTCCCCTGTGGTGGTGGAAGTCCCTGGCTGAGCTTCCCCTGTGGGTTTACGGCTTGGGAGTGCCGGTGGTTCTGTCTCAGCTGCTGGCTGTGAACTCTGATTAGCCTCTGCTGAATCATGGCTGGCTACACAGAGCTCCTCTTCTCCTGAGGAGTCAGGCCTGGCTACACAGAGCTCCTCTTCCCCTGAGGAGTCCTTGCTATCACTGAGCCCAGACTGGGCCATAACAAAAACAGAGTTAAAAATCCAACCCACATTCAAAAAGCTGGCCTAAATAAAACAGTCTTCAGCTGTCTCCTTAAGCTAGAGAGGGAGGGGGGCAGGCGCACCGCCCTAAGAAAATGGTTGCACAATTGTGCAACTGCAAATGGAAAGGCCCTCTCTTTTCAATTTCTTTTTTTAAAAAAGAGTTTTCCAGATTAATAAAAAGACAGCAAAAAGAGAAAAAGAATATATATATATATACTTAAAAAATCATAACCAAAAAAGATAAAAGCAATAGAAGTTAAAGTACCAATTTTCACTGTGAAAAGATATGTAATTATTACATATTATACCCTATCTCCAAATTTATCTTTATCATCAATAATAAACTTTAATTCCAGATTAACTCTAAATGGTTACATCTCCTTTCCCTTTAAAACATATTAGTTCACCTCTTAGTCTACAAACACACAAACCATCAATTCATTTCTCCCTGTTTCCCGCAAAAAGTCTATAAGGAGCTTCCAGGTAGTAATATATTTATCCAGTGACTTTTTCCTAATCGGAGATGTCAGTTTGGCCATTTCAGCGTATTCCATCATCTTCTCCATACATTCTTCTACTGTAGGTAATATTGTAGTTTTCCATTTTTGAGTGTATAACAATCTCACTGCTATTGTCATATACAAAAAAAGTGTACCATGAGTAACTTCCAACTGTTTGTCCATTAGTCCCTCTCTCATGTAGCTGCCAACCAACCTTCTTTGGTTAATGGAACCACCAGGAGGGCCTCTCCCTATGATCTTAAGTCCCCTGCAGTAATGTATAGGAGAGGGTGGTCATTCAGATACACTGGCCCCAAGCCATGTTGAGCTTTAAAGGACTGGACCAGCACCTTGAATTGGACTCAGGAGTGGATCAGTAGCCAGTGTAGTTGTTGTAATATCTGGGTTTCATGTTACCAATAGCTGGCCCTGACCAGCAGTCTAGCAACTGCATTCTGCACTAGCTTCAGCTTTGAAGAGTAGCCCCAAGTAAAATGCATTGCAGTTGTCCAGGGCTGAATCCACACAGCCTTATATTAGCGCCATTATATTGCTACTATGGCACTATACTCACCGCTGTTTACATGTTCTCTCAATCATTCCACTCAATCCCATCATTCTCCTGTCATTGTTGTGCTTCAATTGAGAATAGCTTTTTAATACTATTCCTGCTTGGAAACGCTTCTTTCGTGTTATTTTTGTATGCATGAGAATGCTTAGAAATGCTTCTCCAGAGAATGCCCACTCAGCCACTCCTCCTTTCTTGGTTGGTGCTTCCTCAGAGCAGTTGCTCCCACCCACAAACTGGAATCCTGCAAGCCTTTGTGGACTCCTGTCAAAAGTTTCCCCCACCCTTAAAAAAAATGTTAATTGCACTATTGCGATCTCTCACTTAAAAGGAACCTATTGTAGTTCTCATCTAAAGCAATTTACATCCTGGAACAGAGGGGCAGTGAAACAGAAAGGAGAGAGTTGGCAGCTAGAGGCAAAACACCCACCCACTCCCTTCTTTTATCAATGTCTCTGGTGATTTTAACAGAATATAAAGAATGGATGCTTAATTCACGGCTTGGTTTTAATTAGGTCGATTCATCAGATTTCTCCTGAACAAAAAAAGGGGGAGGGGAGAACAACTCACTTAAAATCTTCACCCTCCAACCTGCCACTGTTTCAAAATCGTGTTTACTACAAAGAAAAGTGGGTGATCCTTCTTCCCACCTCCCTCCGTTGAATCGCAAGCAAAATGGACGGGGGGGGGGGGAGGGAAGCAGCTGGGGCAGGCAGGCTTTGTACAGGTCTACCTGTTGGTGACAAGGAGTTATGGGGCAAGTCTGGCTTCCCTGGACGCCAAGAGTAGAGGGAGAGAGACAAGAAACAGCTGCCAAGCTAACTGGCAGCAAGAAAGCAGACGGAAGGGGAGCAATTTAAACTGCAACGAGCAATTTACATGAAAGTGGCACACAAAATAACAGCCTATCACAGGCTTCCTTTGGGCAGAGCTGGTTCCAAGATTACATATTGAGGCAGTGCTATAATGCAAATCTGAATACGGGTTTAAAAGAAAACAGAAATGGGCGTGAATGTGCTTTTGTCAGTGGTGACAGTAGGTACAGCTCTGCCCTATATTGCACTTTTTCATGGGCATGTGAACTAATGCTAGTGCTATGAAGAAGCAATTTGAGTGGGGGGGGTGAATGCCCACTTGGTGATAGCGGGATCAAAACAAATGCCATAATTGCGTGAAAAAAGTGGAAAGTGTGTGTGGATTCAGCCCAGGATATTGATAAGGTTCCAGCATCTCCCTGTCTGGAGGAAGAGGTAACAGCCCACAAATGTCCTCTGTCCCTTCCCCTTACCTGGCCTATTCTTCTCTCACCACCGTACGTCCCCCTTCCTATTGATTACGGCATCTTCTCCACCATATTCTGTTCCTCCAGACACATCCCAGCCAGCAGATGACACAAGGACAAACAGCCACACTAAAACACTGCTGACCAGATACCAGGTCTCACCTGGATCTGGACAGGACAAACAAGTCCGAAGACCAGCTCCCACCTGGTTTTGGACACAAAGACTACCAGCTCTTATTTGGTTTAAGACAGACAACAGAATAGCATACCCCTACCCATCTTCCCAGATCCCAAATGTAGCCCAGGCTCAGTTTGTCTTGAGCAAGCTTGGCTCCCCAAGTGGGCAGTAGGATTGCTTGTCAAACCATTTTAGCTCAGGGAACATCTCGGGCTTTAGAAGCTTGTTAGGTCCCCAAGCTGCAAGCCACAGAACAAGAGCCCTTTGGCTGTCGCTCTTAGGCTTGCACTGCAGGCTCATGGCTTAGCCCAAGTATTGGTCTCAATAGTGCAGGAGGTACCTGTGAACACATCCAAGGAGCTTCATTGAGTCGGCACCTTGTGTAGCCTTAAAGGTCCAGGCAATAGAATTCAAGCAGCAACCCTTTCAAACTGCCAGGGGGCTCCAACACTGTTCTTCTGCCTCCCACTCAGCCTGAGCCTCAGCGCAGTGCGTACCTGTGAAAGCATCCAAGGAACCTCAATGATATATTGCTTGGAGGGAATTGTGAGAACTGTCATTTTATTACAGTGAAATCCCACAGGTTGGGGCCAGGAATGGTTAGACAGATTGGCATCCTTCCCAGATAAAATGGGGTACTGGAGATTGAACTAGATGTAGCTCATAGGCTGCCACATTAATGTTACTCTTAAAAAGTAGGAGTTTTTCAAGAACACTTTAAGTAATTCCTCTTTAAGTAACCCTGCCAAACTCACAAGCAGTAACTGGGTAAAAATTACATTATGTTTCAAGCTCACTCAAGAGGGATAGTAAATCACCAAATACTCTCAATATCCCTATTCTTGTGAAACAAAAAAGCCATTTAGTTCAAGGCATTATTAATGAGCTTTCATTACATCTGCATCTACATCTGGATTTTATATATCTGCACTTGTCCAGACTTGTCCATAAATATATTATTTTAAACAAAGTATTGATATATTTAAGGAAGTTGTTCATCATAAGTATGGTAAAGCTCCTGAACTAAAAAAGAACCCTATTCTTATTAGGCTTTTATGTTTCTGATATATTTAGAGATGCTCAGATTCATAAAAAATGGCCTTGGAAATGGAATTGATAAAAGTTTGTGTTCATTATGATGAAATAATTGGTTTTCCATTCGGTATTTGAAGATCCATCTGCAAATGTGGTAGTGCCATCTAGTAAGAAAGATGGGCTAAAGCTCCATTTCAAGGGTCTGTGAAAGTACTGTGAAATTGTACATTAATAATTACACAAGCAACATCAATAAATCCAATTTCCCCCATAGTAAAGCTAGTCCCCTGCAGTAAAGCTTCATGCCCAGATACTGACTATGGAATGGATATTATGACATTACCCTTTGAACCAGGACTGATTCAAAAACAGAATATAGATGAGGCAAGCTTTGTCTGACCATAGTAAACTTGGAAGTCCTATGACGCACACTCTTGTTTTATTAGGCCAATTATCCTTTAAAATATTGGCAGTGTATCCTTCAGTTGTGTAGGGTGACTCATGTTTCCATGCTTGTGCCCTTAAAAGTGCTTCACTGATATAGCAGCATGCATGTGCTGACCTCTAGTGGTTACATATATTGTATTAAAAGACTGTGAATAGAGATATGAACCTGAACAATTCCCTTCTTTGCTCATTCATAAGCAATGGAAAATGAATGCATCCGTGGATGTGACAATCTCTGGCTACCATGTTCAAAGACCAAAAATATGCACATAAGTTTGCATCTTAAATACAGATTTTCTGTTGCTAATGAGTATTTAATTCACATTGCATCAGGGTTTCTTTGAAAACTGTTGTGCATAAATACTGTGAGGTAAAATGCTCAAAGACTGCTTATTTGCTGAGATGTTTAGCATAGCATGTTTTGCTCATTTCATGAATTTAGTTTAATTTTAATTAAACTATGAAAGAGGAAAATGATGAGGGTTTGCATGATGCTTTCCTCTTATCACAGAGTAACTGAACCCAGTTCCTGCGTGACTGTGCATAGAATACAAAGTTTGGTGTCAGAGAAAGTAACTCCTAGAAAAGCTGAAATCCCAGAAGATACCTCTTTTTAGAAACTAATTTGTTAGTCACTGCCTGAGGGAGATACGAAAAGTGGGTTGCTATTGCATTCATGCTTTCTGCCCCCCCCCCATTTCTTTAGGGTCCCAAGGGTCCTGAGGTTGCAGAAAGAGTGTAACTAGTGACAAGAACAGCTAAGCAGAGAATCTCTGACCCTCCCATTTCTCTAACAGGGAAACAGACCAGTACCTAAATGTAATTGTGTAAGAGCATCATCCGCAGCAGAGGTATACCCTTCTAAGTCCATTAAAACCAATGAACTTAGAAAAATGTAACTCTGTTTTGGATGGCACTGCAACTTCCATAAGCAAATGAATTAGAATTCTTTAAAAGAAAAAGGGAATGGAAACAATACTACTATTAGTTAAACAGTAGTATCACTGCTTTTGTTATGGTACACAATGGCATTGCATCCCGAGAGCAAGGGCTTGCAAATAAAATGTGCTGTATCCTGTTTTTAACCTCCTGATTTGAGGCTCTTAACAAAGATGTGGTCCAACTCAGCACCACATCACTATCCAAACAGAAGACTCTCTGGGTATACAGCCAAACACTAAAATACCAATAGAGTTTTTCCACAGGTTGGACGAGGACTTATCCCTGCAATAAATCAAGGGGGAGAAGAAAACTACTAGATAGCTACTGAGGACTGATCATTTGTTGCTCATCTCTGGGGTTTAATTTTGTTGAAAAATCCCAAGCTTAGTGTAAACAAAAAGACAACTTCATCTTTCTTTCAATAATGATTGAAGGTCCTTTGACTTGCAGAATTTTTCCACACGACATCATCAGGTTGTGAATAATCTGCCTTGGGCCCTTCTCTACTGTGCCCAGTATACCTTCTTTTAATCTCCTGGTCCACAAAATTCAGGAAGTAGTTCTGCTGATCCTCTCATTCCCTGAGTCAGTGCTTTGGTTGGACTCAAACCAGGCCTTCTACCAGCCAAGTCTCAATGCCGTACAATTTTCTCCACTGGGCCAGCTGCATTATAGACAAAAGGAAGGATCTTGGACCTGTGCAGCCCAACAGCACCATCTGACCTTCCACTTCAGCTCCAGCATTTCCTGAACGGGCCTCACTCATAACACCTGGGACAAACCAGGGTATCTCAGGGTTGATAGAGTCCTTGCTTGCACACCGCTTCTTCAGTCTGAAGAACTTGTCAAGCTGAGTATAAGTTTGCCTCTGCTTGTATTGTTTTTCCCTTGCATATTGGACCTTGTCTGCCCATGGCCATACTTCCTGTGTCTGGCCTTTAGACTGTCTCCTCAGCAAAGCAGCCCACCACCAGCTTTTGACTTCTCTTTTTGCCCCTTGCATAGCCCCCTCTGACTGAGGCCTGATACCCAGACATCCCGGGTTTATCCTTCCTCTCGCCACCTATTTACCCCCTACAACAACATAATATTCTGAGCTCCTGTATGTGATCCCTTTCTGATTCTACCAACATGTGAACCATCACTTAATACTGATTACTTTTCAACAACTTTTTCCTCTCCATCCACTGCTGAAACTCTTATCCTTGCTCAAGATATATTTTGCCTAAATTAATACCTGTGCACTTGAAATTTGGTTTACTTTTCATATTTTATCACAGATTTCCACTGGGAGGAGAGGGATTCCAGTGTATGTGTAATTTTCAGAAACGAGTGAGCCATCATTTTCTGTAAAATAATTATATTACCTTTATCCATGTTGTATGCACAGTAAAAGTAAATGTGAAGACAGACATCAGTAACTCATCAAAACCAGAATCTTTACCACTTCCTTTGTTGCTTAGGAAAATTGCCATAAAGAATGCTAAAATTGCTCTTACTTATGTAATTTAATTTAATTTAATTTATTACATTTATATTCCGCCCTCTCCACATCAGCATAATGATGATGAATGGCAGTCATCATGAGCAGTTCTTTGAAATTGTCATGATGCACATTATGTTTACTGTATTTACTAATACATGCACTTGTGGTAATTCTATAATATTTAATTGGTCATGTATGCTTAAGCAGTATAGTCACTTTCTGTTGATATTTCAATTCTTTGAATAATATTCAGTGCCAAGCATCACTCTCTTTCATTCCCCTCCCATGTGGTAAATCCTCCACAACGTGAGCACCACACATACTCTCATTCATATATAACCATTACCTCTGTATATGCCATTTATAACGTATTAGCTGCTTGCAATGGAATATTCTAGTTTGGAGGTGCTTCCATCTGCTGGTTGTTTTATAAATTGGCCTTTTAAGTTAGAAACTAGTAAAGAAGATATACTCGTCACCTGGCCAGTCCTGATAAATTAGCTTTTTTGTTGTGATAGCTAAATGATACATGTGAACATAGGTAGGTGGGTTTATTGTTCGTGGCCAAAGGCTGTTACAATCCATGCACATAAAACACTCTCACATATAAATATATGTACAAATATTAAAAGAAAATGATCTAGGCAGAAAATACCAGTCAGATAAAACCATTGCTGTCTCTGGAAACAACTCTAGCCTGAATTTTCTTGGCTGCTAAGGCAAACAGAGAGACTCTATAAGAAACAAATGCAGCAGTGTCAGACGGGAGAAAAAACAACTTCTCAGAGTCTGAAGAGGCTTTTAAACCAATTAAAAACTCATCTAGGAATTTATTCCTCGGCTCTGCATAGAGTGGGCAGGATAGTCGGTAATGTGGTAAATCCTCCACAACGTGAGCACCACAAATACAGTAGTGGAGGGCTTCAGGTGTTTTGGCATAGCGGCCAGCTAACAGCGCTGTGGGCATCGTTTAGAACCGAATTGAGGTAAAGGCTGTTCTGAGGTTGTGAGGGAGGATGTTGACCAAATAGGGTGCTCTAACATGATCCTTCTTGAAAAGAGTTTAAACCATGGGGAGAATTTAGAATAGAAGATTGCCTGCCTATCCATTACGACGTCACAGTGGAACACCCAGTCCCAAATGTTAAAGCCAGAAACTGGGACACCCCGGGAGTTGTCGCAGATGGAGTAACATCGAAGGATGTTATTATAGCTGGCTAGTTGTACAGCCTCATTTTTATGCATAATTTCATATCATAACCTGTGTAATGGATTGGTATTATTGTTACGCTCCTTCCTCCAGAATCTGAGCAGGGTTAGATGTACATGGGCTTTGACTGAGGGCAGGCCAAGCTCTGCTCTCATAAGAGCTGCAGGAGTACCTTTTGGTAAGGCTAAAATTCTCCTTAAGAAATGGATTTGGATAGATTTCAAAGCTGTAACTAAACAATCTTTCCAATCCCAGACCACTACGTCATAAAGGAGCTAAGGAATAGCCTCGCTCAGATATATTTTCAATGCTGGGTCTATTAGAAAACCTCCTTATGTGAACATAGGATCAATCTACACTGCTGGAGGAACTCCCTCCCCAATTGTATAGGTCTGAGGAATTAAGAACATAACTTAAGAGCATAAGAGTCTTGATGGGTCAGATCAGTGGTGAATTTAGTCCAGCATTTTTGTCTCACAATGTGGTCAACCATTTACTCTGGAAGTTCAACAACACAACACAACATAGATGCTAAGGCTTTCTCCTAATGTCACCTCCAGGCACTAGTATTCAGAGGTTTACTGGTTCTTAATGTGGAGATTCCCTTTAGTCATCATGGCTAGTCACACTAGAGATGGGCACAAACAGCAATACCAAGAAAAAAAAGCTGCAAACAGCCCAATCTGCTGTTCGTGAACAAGCTCTTCTTGAGGCCCCATTCTAAACAAAAAAGTGGTCATTGCAAGCCTCATTCGTTGCTGTTCGTCAAGCCAGACAGTCTGGCACCTGCAATCAATTCCCTTGGCAACTTAGGCAGGGATTGTCTGAACTCTGTCTGAACTCCTGCTGTTGCCCTGGAAACCCCAATCTAAGCCCAATTTAGTTTGATAGGCAGGTCTTCCTTTCAAGTGTAGAGCTCCAAATTTGTTACAAGGGAGCAAAGACCAGAGGGGAGGGGGGCTCCCAGCTTTGGCTTTGCAGACAGTGGAGAGGGAGAAAGACAGCTGCTGTTGGCACTTTGATAGAGAGAGTGCATTGGAGCTTGAATTTTCTTTGTGTGTAGTGGGATAGGGATCTACCCCTTCAGGTTCCAGGACTGCTATCAGGATCTGGGCCAAGCTATTATTTATTATTGGTACCTTTCCTGCTGCCTGCTCAGGTAAGGTTTCTGGGAGTGGTGCAGTAGGGATCTTGACCAAACTTGGATAATGGCTGGTGGAGAACCTACTGGCCACCACAAACATCCAACCACAAACATGTTCGTGGTTGTTTGTGAGTCCCTGTTCACGGATGGCAATGAACAACGAACATCATGTTTGTTTTTTTTCTGTTCATGCCCATCTCTAGTCACCAGTGATAGACTTACTGAATCTGTCTAATCTCCTTTTTAAAGCTGTCTATGCCTCTGGCTGCCAGTACGTCCTCTGCGAGTGAATTCCACAGCTTGATCACCTATTGTTTAAAGAAGTATTTCCTTTTGTCTGTCCTGAACCTCCTGCCATCAGCTTCATTGGTTATGCTAGAGTTCTAGTATTTTCACTGCTGTGGTATACTGGCTTGACATTTTTATTGAGCTATCTACAGTGACTCCCTCTCAGTCTCACCAAATTCAGACTCCATTAGCATATACTTAAAGTTGGAATGTTTTGTTCGAATGTGCATCATCTTACATAATTAATTATTATTTATTTATTTAAAACATATCTATGCCCCAAGTCTGGTCCACAATGAACATTGAAACAATTAGAACATTTCAAACATTAAAGCAGTGTTTAAAATTCAAATATATAAAAATAGTTTAAAAAATTAAATAAAACATATGAATATATGAACACACAACACATGAACAGGGAGGAATGTGTGGCAATCAGCTCCAAAGTTCTGCTTGTCTCCAGGGCCCTGAACTAATTCTGGGCAATCTGCCCTGAAGAAAGACCCAAGATGGACCAGCCAATCAGAGCACCCGGAACTTCCCTGGCTCAGAGGGAGGAGTGAAACTTTTCAGCTTTGAAAAGGAGAGAAGTGATACATTTTCTCTGGACAGAGTTATCATAGCTCTGGATAAAACCATAAGCTTAGATAGGCTTTTCTTCTTTGGGGCTTTTTAGTTAGGATTTGGGGGCCAGTCAGGCTAAGGTAGGAACCATTCTTTAAGGGCCCTTTAAAGGGCCTGTCCAAATTCTAATTTTTCTGGTATTGGTACTGAGGCCAGGTTGTTTGAAGCTTTAAAAGAGTGGCCTAGTACTTATTAATGTTACTTATAGTTTGCTTGACAAAGAAGCTTGTCAGCCTGTCAGCTGTGGTAAAGTGGTTACAAAGGAACCTTACATGCTGAAGAGCCCTATCTGGGGGGAAAGCACTAATATTTCCACTCAGCATTTGTGTGGTTAACTTAGGCTCAGGTTCAATCAACTCCCTGGGAAGGGGCCAGAATTAACCACTGAGGAGCGAATTTGTGAGCTAGTGCTCACATTTGTGCTTATTATTCATTCCACACTATAATGTGTTTCTATAACTTATTTTCTGAAAATAAATAATTGGTTGTTGTTTTGTTCCAAATGTGTCTTTTCTGTCCAGTTAAACTAGCTGAGGGAAAGGAGTTTCTAATCACCTCACTATCAAGTACCACAACATTAGGGTCACAACTACAAACCCTTTAAGGAACACAAAGCTATACACCACCATCCAGTTCAAAGCTTATGACTCCCTTTTCTAGGGATATTGTGGCAGCTGAGGTTTAACCAGGAGGAAAGTAGAGGCCAGAGTGTGGATGTAATAAGACAGCATTCAGTCCAGGGAGCCTTTACCTCAAAGTTCTCCCCCTTTGTTCTCCCTCCTGCTCCCATCATATCAGGGCTACATCACAAATAAAAATAAGTGGCAGCCCAAGCTATATACTCACTATACACAACAAAAGAGGTGGCAACCAGTGCTTGCAGTCACAAGGGCCAATAAGAGTTAGTGAGGATATGCCAAACAAAATTTTAAAAATCTTAACCCACTAGTGGAAGACAAGAATACAGGGAGTCAGATGAATCTCCCTGGGCAGGGAGTTCCAAAATTTTGGTGCCACAACTGAGAAGGCCCTTTCTTGGGTTGCCAGCACCACCCACTAGCAGGGCCGGATCTAGGGTTGCCGGCGCCCAGGTCAACCCTAGTCTGACCGCTTGCGCATGCATGCAGTGTGCGCGTGCTCCCGGTGCTGTGTGATGATGTAACTTCTGTGACGTCAATGCACAGGGCAGAGCATGCTGCCCATGCAGTGCGCTGGCGAAGGCAGTGTGCAGGGCTGGGAAGCCACCCATGCCATTCGCCTCTCCACAGGACAGGGGGTGGCTGGCCGCCCCTTGTCCTGTGGGGCAGGTGAATGGTGCGGGTGGCCTCGCAGCCCCCTGCACTGCCTTTTGCCTGCCCCACAGGACAGGGGGCACGCGGCAAGCCGGCCGCCTCCTGTCCTGCAGGGCAGGCGAAAGGCAGCGCAGGGGGGCTGGGAGGCTGCCTGCACTGCCGCCTGAGTGCTCCCGGCAGCTGGCAGCTGCTCCCAGCACCCCCTCCCTGGTGGCTCAGTGGGCAGACTACCCCCCTGCCCCCCCTCGATCCAGCCCTGCCCACTATTCTCAGATAGTGGAGGTGGTTGCAACCAAAGCACAGCCTTTAAGGGAAACTGGAATGGTTGGGTAGGTTGATATGAAAGAAGACATTCCTTAAAGTATGCTGGCCCCAAGCCATCTAAGGCTTTAAAGATCAAAACCAGAAGTTTTAATTGGACCTAGAAGCAAATTGAGAGCCAGCTTAGATGGAACAAGACTGTAGTGATATGATTCCTTCAACTTACTCCAATGAACATTCTGGCCATGGTATTCTGTATCAACTATAGTTACTACAGGCAGTTTTATTGGCAGCCCCACATAGGGTGCATTGTAGTAATCTAATTTAGATGTGCTGAAGCTCCTGCCATGGCCACAGCATGCTTCCTGCAGACTTAAGCCAGGGAGTAATCCATCTTCCCGAGTCAGTTGTGCAAAGTCTCTCCTGGCTGTTCTTGTGGCCAGGAATGCTAACCTCTGAGATTTCAGGAAACATGGTACTGTCCTGTATGCAAAGGCTCCAGGACGGCCTGTCCACAGCCCTCCTCCCAGCCTTCAGTCAGCTGTCTCCTGCCCACATCCAGCTGGGGACATTTATCCCTCTTCCATTGCCCCTTCTCAGTTCCTATTTCCCTGCTCCTACTCTTGAGCAAACCCTTCCTCTCAAGGAAGTCTTTCTCAAGCAAGCCATTCCTCTCAAGGAGGCCTTTGCCCCAGAGGAGTCCTTTTCTCCACAGGAAATTATTAGTGGTGGGCCTTCCTTCTGGCTGCTCCTCCCTTGCTGTTGCTGCCCCACTTGGCTCTCTTCCTAGTTTTTCCACTAGGCAGCAGCTTTCCATAAGTTTGAAGCCTTGCTCCACTTCTTTTCCGCTGGGATGGGGTGTCCTGGACTGTGATGTTTTTATATAATTAATTTAATTTTTTTTAAATGTTGAAATGTTTTTTTTTTTTTGAAAAATTTTTATTGGGTTAGAATCCATTATTTCCACATTTACATTCAATTTTCCCCAATTTTTTCCTCTCTAACCCCCTCCCTTCCCCCCCCCTTTTTGTTGACTTCCAACAGCTTTCCAACCCTTTGTCCCCTTTCCCTTACTTTTATTAGCTTCCTCTATCTAAAACAAATATATATTCTCCATTATTCTAAGCAGTACATCCTTAACTATTTTTAACATTATATGCCCAAACTGTAAGTCTTTGTTTCCATCTTAGATAAACAATTTATCCCAATTTTTCAATTTCAGATATTTCTATATATCATAAACCATATAGATCATACATTCGTTTATATCAAACAATTTGACTTATTCTCTATATATATTACTCATTCTATCTTTTTATAATAGTTCTATATATCTCTCCTCACGTAGTCAATCAATTTGACCCATCTATATCTTCAGACATTCAGTTTGGTACAAAACTTATCAGAAAAAAAGAAAATATTGTTAGTTAATCGCTCCTTATATTTAGTCCTTATAATTAATTATTTTCTCTATGTTCTGTTTGTTAACCTATATATATCTATATATATGTCAATCTATTAATCTGACTGCTTATTAATTCACATTTATCTCTTCTCCCCCCGGTAAAGTCTCCCCCCTCTACTTCAATACTTCAGTAGTTCTCAAACTGCCACAGTTTTCCTCCCACCTCCCATTTCTTCTCCAGGTATTGTTTCAGCTTCTCCCAGTCTGTGTTGAACTGCCCTGAGTCCAGATCTCTCAGTTTTCTTGTCATCTTGTCCATTTCAGCCATATACAGCAATTTGTAAGTCCAATCTTCAATAGTTGGCACTTCTTGTACTTTCCATTTTTGCGCATACAAAAGTCTAGCTGCTGCTGTCATATAAAATATCAACGTCCTGTGTTGGGCTGGAATTCCCTCCATTCCCAAGTTCAGTAGCAGGAGTTCTGGGTTCTTATTAATTTGAAATTGTAAAATTTCACTCATTTCTCTTATTATTTCCCCCCAGTACTGCCTGGCTACCTCACACGACCACCACATATGATAGAGGGAGCCCTCATGCTTCTTACATTTCCAGCATTTATTAGAAGTATTCAAATTCCCTAGCGCAATCTTCTTTGGTGTCATGTACCAACGATAGATCATTTTGTAAATGTTCTCTTTGATATTAATACATGTCGTTGTCTTCATTGTAGTTTTCCACAAGTATTCCCATGCCTCCATTGTTATTTCTTTATTAAAGTTTATAGCCCATTTCACCATTTGTGTTTTAACTATCTCATCCTCGGTATACCACTTCAACAGTACTTGGTATACCTTGGATATTCTTTTCTTATCTTCTTTAAGAAGGGTCTGCTCTAGTTCCGAATTCTCTATTCGTATACCTCCCTTTACAGAGTCCGAATTATATAAGTCTCTGATCTGTCTATACTGGAACCAATCGTAGTTAGGTGATAGTTCCTCTTGTGTCTTTATTCTAAGTTTGGATGCTTCAGTTTTAGTTATTTCTTTATACGTTAAACATTGTTGTTCATTATCAACAGCTCTCGGGTCTATCACCTCATATGGAACCACCCACAAAGGGGTTCCTTCTTGTAGATAAATTCTGTACTTCTTCCAGATTATGTATAAACTTCTCCGAACAAAGTGATGCAGGAACATTGAGTTGACCTTTACTTTGTCATGCCATAAATATGCGTGCCATCCAAATATTTTTTTATATCCCTCTAGGGCTAATAGTTTCTTGTTCTTTAATGTCATCCATTCTTTCAACCAAACTAGGCAGATTGCATCATGATAAAGTCTCAGATTGGGCAGTTGCATTCCGCCTCTTTCCTTTGCATCTTGTAAAACTTTCACTTTCACTCGAGGCTTCTTGCCTGCCCAAATAAAATCTGATATTTTCCTCTGCCATTTTTCAAATTGTTTGGAGTCTCTGATGATTGGTATTGTCTGTAGCAAAAACATTACTCTTGGTAACACATTCATCTTAACTGCTGCAATCCTGCCCAACCATGACAAATTCAATCTATTCCATTTAATCAAGTCTCTCTCTATCTGAGTCCATAGTTTTTCATAATTGTTTTTGAATAGATCTATGTTCTTTGCAGTTAATTCGACTCCCAAATATTTCACTTTACTTGTTACTTCACAATCCGTTGTTTCCATTAACAATTGTTGTTTCTGCTTAGTCATATTTTTGCATAATATCTTTGACTTCTTTTTGTTAATGAAGAAACCTGCCAAGTCTCCAAACTCCTTGATCTTATCTATCACTCTTGGCATGTTCTCCAATGGGTCCTCTACAATTAACATTATGTCATCCGCAAATGCTCTGACCTTGTATGAATAGTCCTTTATTTTTATTCCACGAATTTCATCATCTTGACGTATTTGTATCATCAGAATCTCCAATACTAAAATGAACAACAATGGAGATAACGGGCAACCTTGTCTTGTTCCTTTACTTATCGTCAATTTCTTGGTCAATTCATCATTCACCACGATTGCTGCAGTCTGGTCTCTATAAATTTCCTTAATTGCTCTGATGAATCTTTCTCCCAATTGTAGCTTTTCCATAGTGGCAAACATAAAGTCCCAGTTTAAATTGTCAAACGCTTTTTCAGCGTCTACAAAGAAGAAACCAACCTCTTTGTCACAACGCTTGTCATAATATTCAATAGCATTGATCACTGTCCTTAAGTTGTCTCTTATTTGTCTGTCTGGCAAAAAGCCTGCTTGTTCCTCCTCTATGACTTCCGAGAGCCACCCCTTCAATCTCTCCGCCAATATCTTCGCAAAAATTTTATAGTCATTGTTGAGTAGCGATATAGGTCTATAATTTTTCACATTAGTCAGGTCTTGGCCCTCTTTTGGGATCAATGATATATTCGCTTCACTCCAAGTTTCTGGAATCCTTTGATCCCTTAAAACCCCATTCATCACCTCTTTTAGGAATGGTGCCAGTTCATTAGCCATTGTCTTATAGAATTTAGCCGTAAGTCCATCTGGCCCTGGCGCCTTTCCTAGATTTGCAGATTGTATTGCCTTACTTATTTCCTCGTCAGTTACTTCACTATTCAACTTATTTCTCCAAGCTTCCGAGATTTCTGGAAGTTTGGTTTTCTCCAAATATGACGCTATTGATTCTTTGTTTACTTCTTTTTTATTATACAGCTTAGCGTAAAATTTATAAAAGGCTCTACTAATGGTAGCCTGCTCCAAATACGTTTTGTTATCTTCGCAAATTTTATTTATTATCTTCTTTTCCCTTTTCTTCTTCAATTGCCATGCCAGGTACTTCCCAGGTTTATTAGCACCCTCAAACGCTTTTTGATTCAGTCTTTTGAGATTCCACTCCAATTCTTTATTGCTCATTGCTGTTAGCTGTTCTTGAAGTATTTTAATTTCCTGGTATACCTTCTTTTTCCCTGGTCTCTTTTTTAGCTGTATTTCTTTGGCTTTTATTTTCTCCTCAATCTCTTGTCTTTTCTCCTCTTTCTTCTTTCTTGCTCTACCATTTAAGTCCATTAGTATGCCCCTTACAACCGCCTTGTAAGCATCCCAAACTTTATTGGTTGGTACTTCTTTATTCACGTTGTATTGTATAAAAAACTTTGTCTCTCTTCTCAATATTTCCATATTCTCTCTTTCCTGTAACAAGTCCTCATTTCCATGCTTTCCTTTTTCTCTTTTTTCCAAATTTCCACATAATTGGGTTGTGATCTGAGCCTACCATAGGCATTATTTCTACCTCCTTAGTCCATAATGCTAAGTCTTTTGAGGCCCAGATCATATCAATTCTTGATAATGTAGAATGCCTTGCAGAATAAAAAGTAAACTGTCTGCTTTTAGGATATTCTCTCCTCCATACATCTTCAAGAGTCTCTTGTTGAATCAACTCAAAAAAAAGCTTTGGTAATAGTCCTCTTTTCTTTTGTGCCGTTGTAGTCTTTTTGTCTAGTTCCAAGTCTGTCACTCCATTGAAGTCTCCAGCAAGAATTATCTGGTCATATGCAAGATCGTCTAAATGCTTCCTTAAATCCTCAAAGAAGCTTTCTTTTGCACCGTTAGGTGCATAAAGTCCGACTACCAACACTCTCTTTAAATTCCAAATACATTCCACTGCTACAAATCTAGCTTCCACATCTCTCATAACAAATTTTGGCTGTAGCTCCTCTTTTATGTACAACACCACTCCTCTTTTTTTCTTGTTGGAGGCCGCTACATATTCTTTGCCCAGTTTTCCAGATTTTAAATATTTTACATCCTGCTTTCTGATATGGGTCTCTTGCAAACAAACAATGTCACATTTTTGTTTTAGTAGCCAGTGAAAAGTATTTTTCCTCTTATTCGGTGAGTTTAGTCCATTTACATTCCAAGATAATACTTTACACTCCATACTCATGATCTTGTTGGTAAGTCTTTTTCATTGTCCTTAATAAATCGCTCCATCTCTCGCTCAGATCTGATGCGTTTTTTGGCCCCTCCAAACTCAAAGGACACTCCTTCCGGTAACTCCCATCTGTACCTGATTTTCATGTCCTTCAAAATCTGAATTAGCACTTTATATTTTTTCCGGTCCAATAACACTGATCTGGGCAGTTCCTTCATTATAATAATCGTCTTGCCATCAATCTCCAATGGATCTTGAAACTGTTTTGTCACAATCCTTTCTTTCATATTTCGTGTTGTAAACTGCACAATCACATCTCTTGGTAGTTTCCTCTGGGTTGCTATTCTCGAATTCACACGGTATGCCACATCTAGGATAGCCACAACTTCCTCCTCCTCCTTCCCCAGGTACTCAGCCAACACCTCAGTCATCTGTTCTTGCGCTGACTTTCCTTCCACTTCTGGCAAGCCACGAAAACGTAGCTGCTTCTCCATATGTTTAGTTTCTGCAACTGACATTCTCCCCTTCACCAATCTCATCTCTGTTTGTTGCGTGTCTGCTAAATTCTCCATCGCGTCTTCTACTGTTTTAACTCTCTGCTGCGTTCCTTGTAATTCACTTCGTATTGTTTCCATACCTTTTTTCACTTCTGACAGCTCCGATTTTACTGTCTGTGTAACCTCTTTAACCTCTTTTATCAGCTCCAATTTCGTGTCCTTAAGTTCTTTAATCATATCTAAAAGTTTTTTGTCCAGGTTTTTATCCAGGTTTTCTATTGCCGATTGCCACTCTTTTTTTGACATCGTGGGGCTTGCTTTAGCTCGCTCCCACGAATCCGCTCTCTTCCTTAACTCCGTGGCGTAAAATTTAACGTTTTTCTATTTTAAATATCCCGGTCTTCTTATAGAAATTAAATTTTAAAGAGTCCAAAATGTCGGGCGTCTTTTCTCTATGGTTTCTCTATGATTTTGTAATCCAAGATGGCCTACTTCCTCTTCCGCTGAAGCCGCGACCCTTCCCCTTTCAAAAATGGCGATTCCCTACTTCCTGCCCTCCAGCAAGGGCCGCTTCTCTCCAGCCACTCTATTGTTATTACGCACTTCCTGTCTCCCGTCTTCCCACAGCAGATCTCGCGATGGTGTCTTTTTCTCACAGCTCCAAAGCCACAGGTATTCAAAACAATAGTCCCATTTCTTTAATAACTTCTTTAAACTTAGTCTCTTTTTAAATTCAATTCCTGCCGAGTCTTCCCCTCCTTTTCACTAGTCTGTTGCAGTTTAAAAATCTACTTTTTTTCCTCTCTGTTTTTATCAATCTGTCCCGTCTCAGAAGATAATGATCTTTACCTTCTCTTCACTTTTCTCGGGTTGTAATCGCTGTTTCGATTTTAAGTTCTCCTCTCAGCTTCTTCCCCCAATCGAAGCTTGGGTATGTAGGTCTTATGCCAGCCGAATTGGCCCCAAAACTGCCGCAGAGATTATAGCCGACCCGTCGCAAGGTGGGACCTCAAGGATCGGGAGGGGACCCGTTGTGTAGAGCCCCCCCTCGTCCGAGATCTAGCTCACCCTAGGGTCTTGAGCGTTCTTTGCCTGCTCCCCGCCTGAGAGCAGTCGGCCGCGGGCTATTTTCACCCCGCCGGCCGGTTAAAACGGCAGTCCGGTCAGCTCCGCAAGTGGAGCTGCGTTAGACCTCCATGGATCCCAAACAGGAAGTCAAATGTTGAAATGTTTTAATGGTTGATATTTGCAGCCTTGGGGACCTTATTTGGTTGAAAAGGTGGCATAGCAAAGTTTTAAATAATGCTCTACAAGCTGGCTCATGATAAACCCAACCAAAGGACCTACAACCCCCTGCTATTTGCAGAATGGGAAATCTCTCAGGCATCTGCAGGATCGAACCCCTTTGAGTTATTTTATGGGTGGGATCCAAGGGGCATATTAGACTCAGAGCAGAACCACAAGTGACAAAAGGCACAGATTGGACACTTGTCTGCTTCCCTCAAGTTTTGATGGGAAATGTAGGCACCCTGGTCTCGCAGCTTCACTCTCTGACTGCTGTCCAATGGACTTTTCAACTGTCACTTGTCCAACATTCCGCCAAGCTGCCTACATTTCCCATCAAAACTTGAGGGAAGCTGACAAGAGTCCAATCTGTGCCTTTTGTCACTTGTGGTTCTGCTCATAGTGGAGGATTACTGCACACCACCTGGTCCCACAACAGGAATGACTCCCTCCGAGTACAAACAATGATTATGGGCTCAGTTTGAATGCACCCAGGAAGTTACCAACTGCCCCCTCCAAGATGACCAGTAAGTGCAGAAAAACCAATACAATCAAGAGGCATGGCCCTGGTCCTTGGAGGCAGGGGTCAGAGTTCTGTGGCCTTGTTGGAACAAAAGACACCCCCACAACCAAGAAGCAGATGATATGCTTCCCCGGTATCATTATGATAAATTTTCCTCCCATTTTGTGAGCCATGCCAGCCCCTTGTTGGATTGTCCCAGTATCAGGTGACCTGGATCCACTTGAGCCCAGTCCAGGCACCCATCCTGAGGAATTCAGGTGGCGGTTACCCATTTATAGTACACATGGATGCCTTGGAATCCAGCTTAGCTGTGTTACTATTGCAACAGACAGGGGGGGAAGAGTGTCCTATCTTATTCCCCAGTCAGAAGTTGCAGCCTGCTGAGGTGAAGTATGCCATGGTAGAAAAGGAGGCCTTGGCTGTGAAGTAGGCCACAGGCATCCTTCGTTATTATGTATTACATCTCCAATCATTACCAACCATGACCCCCTGTTGTGGATGCTGTACTTGAAGGAGCAGAATGTGCGCATCCTTGGGGGGTATGGCACCATCACACACTGGCTAAAGAAAGCCTAGGTGTTTACAAGGCCTCTTGATTCTCCAGCGGGTGCAGCTGATAGTGCATCTGCTGAAACCTCTTTCATTTGAATGAGGGCAGCCAATAATAAGCCCTACTTTCAGAGGCCACCCACTTTCTGAAAAACTTAACAAGCACCACGGAAAGTAGTGGTGCGCACTATGGTGCCATGGGCATCACATTGGGGAACCCTGGGATAGACAATACTTATCTAGAAAGACCCATGATGTAAGTTATTTTCATATATTCAGTGTGCAGGAACAGCCATGCAGTTCAGTTGGCAAGAGTGAGGAGGGACAAGGGGATGAAAAGGACTCTTTTCCTCAGTGGCGCTGTGATTATGGAAGAGGAAAGAGGAACACTTTTGCCCTCTTGTCCTTCCCCAGTCTAGCCCTGCAAGCTACGTGACTGTTCCTCTAGGAACTCTGCTCCCAGATGCCTAGTGCTGCTGGAGAAGGGCATGTGAGTGGCGCACAAAGCATCAGCAATCCCAGTGGCCATGGCAGTGACATTCCCAGATGTACCCAGCACCACTGGGGAAAGGGCACACAGGCAGTATGGGCAACTGTGACTGCAGGTGGGGGGAGAGCTTGTGAGTGGGCAAAGGAAGGCCACACGGGCAGGTGGGGGCATGTGAGTGGGAGGGAGGGCAAGAAGAGGAGCCTGAGCTTAAGCTTAAGGGGAATCTGATTCTTGAGCACTCTCTTCCCTGAGGTCCTAAAAACCTGGACTGGCCCTACACAGAATGGTAAGATATGTGCTGCAGCTTTTTTCACTACCACCATCTTTTTTCACTACTACCAAATAAAACTCTTAGTGGCTAGTTGAGTTTAGTTTTCACCCATTTTCTTTGGTAGCATCCAGGGCTTTTTTTCTGAGAAAAGAGGTGGTGGAACTATCAAGAGGAAAATCAGGGAGAAACACATGGGCCCCCTAACAAAACAGTCCCCTTACAAACCTCTCTGTCTGGAGATCAGGGGGCGGGGCCACCGGTCACAAGAGGTGCCGAAACTCCGTTCCACTGCGTTCCTGCTGAAAAAAAGCCCTGGTAGCATCCAATGTTGCTGGGGAAAGAACCCAAAATTACCTCACTGTGCAGTTGATCCTGCCAGTCCTTTTTATCCCGATCCCCATAGATTTCAGTTTTCTGACACGGGGTTTAAAAGGAGTTGCTTTTCATGCCGGAGCTTCACAAATAAAATTTCAGCAAGTGCCCTCTGAGCTTGAGTGTTCTTGTTGCTGGGATGTGGGAATGGAATCCAATTTCTCTGAGTTAATGTCTTGGCTGATACCTTTGTTCTCTGAGAAACTATCAGTCTATTTAATTACCTGTCTACTCCTGTGTCTAAGTCCAGTGAGGTGTTTGTGCATTAGGATATGGCAGAGGACACAATCACTCAGTCACCCGCCAGCTCTACTAGATGACTTTTTGAAATGCATTTCCCACATGAGAATTCTTTGTTACTTGCTCTCCATGTAAGTACATGCTTATAAGGAGGCTAAAGGCAAACTTGAACTGGAAAAAGCACAGGAATTGTTATGTGCTTCTCAGGCTGAGATACTTTGGTTTTGTGGTCACTGCAATTGTCACTTGACAATATCACCGGGAGTTAATACCGATTGCTTCAGCTGAAGTTACATGTAAGTTTAGTAACTATAGATGATTGCCTCGTATCTCTTTTCAGAAACAGTTCTCCAAATGAAAGCCTGACTGGAGTACATAGAGTGGCAGTCATCCACAGAGATTCACCACGTGGTGATTAAAAGTAGCAATGTCAAATGAACACATACTTAGCACAACACAGCTGAAATTTTCTTCTTGATATCATTTCTCAATTCATGTGCTGCATGTGGATTCTAATAAGGGTATCTCATTAAAGGTCAAAGGTCCATTGCCAACTGTACACAATATTGAATTTTCAGTCTTCACTTTTGAATTTTTGCTTTGTTTTGAAGCAAAAGTAAGCACCACTCCCCCAAAGAAAATGAAGTTACAGAGGTACAGCTTCCTTGGGTTGGTTCCATTTGGTGAACATTGGAGACGAATTGTTACTTGAAGTGGTCTCCTTGCATAAATATATGATTTATGGGGGAATTAGCTAGCAAGGAAGATGGCTATACGAGAGGCGGTAACTGGAATCAAATCACCTTTGTCTATGGGGTCCCAATATCAATAAGCCAAGCGAGTCTGGTGCTTCAAATCAATTAATAACTTTTATTAAAGAACAGAACTTCATGCACGTACACACCAATTACTGGGGGAAAATAATCACACACACACACACACACACCGAGTCCTAGGAAATATAGCTGGAAGCGTGGAAATAGAGTAAGAGGGAGTAGTTATATCTACCTATACTGGAGAGGGGGGGGGGGTCCGGAGAGAAGCTTCAAACATCCCACATCATCAGCCCAGAGAGAGAGATGTGGAACAGCGCTTGTGGATCTAGGAAAGCGAGCAAGCATGAACAATTTGAATGGGGTTGGGGCTCAACCTGTATAGGCGAAATGTGTCCCGAGGCCGAGGAGAGTTCTCCTGGCAGTTAGGACAAAGAGTCTAATGGTCAGTTCCTGGGTGTAACAAAGGATTCGAGTACTTTGATTGATGGCTGTCAGAGTGTGTGAAAGCAGATGCAAAACTCATCCCAGTGCTGCACAAAAGGGACAGTTTCCTGATGAAGTACCGGAGCTAGGATAAGTGTTTTTAGGGAGGGGATACAATGTGCCAGGAATGACTGTACATGCTTATGAATTCCCTTTGATTAACTCCTGTATCATGGACAGGGATCTCATCGTGGAAGGAGGGACAGGAATGTGCTAAGTGGGGGTGACTCAGCGAGACCTTTAGTGCTCTGGGCCTTCTGGAGCTTGGGTGGACAGCGAGGCCAGTCGCAGCACAATACCTCTGCATTCCAATGTGGCATTCCTTACATGCCTGGTTCTCCAGGGCAGGATCTGGCAATGACAGGGGCTCTCTGGTGGCGGTGCTGCAGCCATTTTAAACTTCAGAGGCCTGTACACTTTTAATATCATGGGCAGTCATGTGAAAACTGCTATTAAAATGGTGGAGGCCAGGCTGACTGCTCACAGAATGACATTTTGCAGTATATGCTTTATTTACAAACAATGGGAGGCACACAGCCACCAGCACAATATTCCTACAAATCTACTAGCCCACCCTACCATGGTGCTTCAGCCAGCTTCCAGACATTAATTTATTTAAAATATTTATATCCTACTTTATTTCCTTATACTCAAGGCAACTAACAATGCAAACAACAAGTTGCAAGATATAACAGATATAAACACACAGAGATTTTTAAAACGCATAATTAAATCTGCTAGAACAGGCCAGTCTCCTCCAAATGCCTTGCACACCTTCTTAAATATAGCTAATGAAAGCACGTTGTTCACCCACTCTGATAGGCCATTTCAGAGGACTGGGCATACTGCAGAGAAAACCTGTGACCTAGCTGTTGTACAGACAGTATAAGAGAGGACACTGGAAGGCGCAGTCTTCTGAGGAACATAATTGGCACTTGAGAGTATCAGGAGATGCAGTTTTACTAGAAGTGGCTGTCTAGTTCTCCCTGACTGTTTTCAGCAACCCAACTACACTTTATTTTCACCCAGATACAAACCTGTCCCTTCCCATCAGCTGAGGGTGGGACTTACCTCTTCCAAGACCTGACTGACCCTTTACTAGAGCCATTTCCTAACACTTAAGGCCTATTGAGGAGGTATCTACATCATTTATTTATTTTTATTTAACAACATATTTCTGCCCTCATAAAGTGGCTAGATCATGGCTGATTCTTCCCCAGGGTCCTTTTCAGCAACTCTAGTCATGCATTTTTTTTGTTTGCTTCCACATGATGTCGTATTCCACTGCTGCTCAAATTAAGTACAACCTGTTGTCGTCTCCACACCCAATGTTCAGCTTTTTAAAACACCTGTAAAAAAGATTTTTCTGGAATTGCATGATCAGGAAGATCTTTTTTGTATGTCTGGAAGGGAAAGTACATCTTGTACTTGAATGAAAGGAAGTGTCCCCTTGCCCCCATCCTTTGTGTTTTCACAGTGAATAGTTGCTGACACCAAAAAAAATGAGATTAAAAGAAGTGTCAGGACAATGCTGTAGTGCTGTTTCTACATTATGACAAAAAATCATACTCTTTTAGGCAGACAAGCATTGCAAGCCTGTCTGTGAACTTTTGTGGGTATATTTCTCACCAAGCCTTAATGCATATTTTGCCATTATTATTATTGTCATTGTTGTTAACAAGTATTAGAGAATGGCACAATTACATAATAACATAGCACAATGGGGTTGTTCAATGTCAAGAATTTTTCTGCTTGCAACTGTAGGGGAAGGGGATTGGAACAAATCCATTCATCAGAGCTCCCTCAACTTTCTGGCTGTGGCTTTGGATAAAACTGTGAATCTGTGGAACTATGATTCTCAAGAAATAACCCAACTCATGCGGATGGATCACCCAGATGATTACATCTCCTCTGTGTCTCGGATTAAAGAAGGAAATTATCTTGCAACTGGCACAAGTAATGCAAAGGGGAGATGACATTGACAGAGCCTTTGGGGAGATGAAGAGGAAACCCTCTGAGGAGAGATCTTTGCCAGCTCTGTAGAGAGATGAAATTGACAGAGCCTTTCGATCTGTCTTTTAAAACTACGCTTCCTGGCTAGCATTGCATCTTCCTACACTTGAGCGTTTTCATGCAAGATGTCTTGTGTAGAGAGACTCTCTGTTGCAAGTGTGAATTGACCAACAATTGCACCAGCAATTTTACTTCCATGGAAAAACCTCCTTGTGTGAAATCAGCCTAATACACATCCATTCATTTTATTGTCTTGGATTGACTGATCCAGAGTAATAATAATCCAAGCCCATAAAACTGGGTATAACAAAGAATGAACTCCACATTCTCAACATATTCAGATTGGGAAGATTTTTAATTTATATTTCATTTATGATCTTTTTAAAGCAATAAAACTATACAATGAAAAAACCCAGGAAGTGTTGGCTATCTTGTTTTTTTAAAATAAAGCTGGTCAAAATTGTGGGAAGTAGAAATGTCTGATGTACAAAGATAAAAAGAAGAAGACCCTACAGGGGGCAGTAAGGATTAGTCAGATAGGAATGTGAGGACAGCATCTCTCTGTTACATGCACTTCCTTGTCTTGTCTCCAGATTGGTAATCCCAGGGGCAATATCCTCCTTCTCGGCACTTTCTCTCTCCTAGTCAGCTAGATAGCTAGACGCTATCTCTATCTCTCCTCTTCACTATCAAGTATGTTGTTCCTAATAGACTTCCTTTACTCTTTAAGCAGTAATGCGTAGCTATTGTTATGTAAGATACTTTGCCAACAAAAAAGCATGAAAGCTAGGGTCAGCCAGCTAACAATAAAATTATTTGGAAAAATGGAAAGTAATGACAAGCATTACACCCAATAATAAAGTAGTTAACCACTGTGCCCATCATGAATGTAAGAAAACAATGTCATCCACGGACAAGGAACAGTGGTCTGAATATTTGAAGGACTCCCCAGGTATATAGAATAATACAACTTTGTAAATTAATCAAAGAAAAAGAAAAAAAAACCAGAGGGCCTAATGAAAATGAATATACTTTGGGAAACATAGGCAACTGATAGCTGGTTAAAGAAAAAAGAGAAGGGAAATCAGTCTTATCAAGGTTTGGAGAGTTGATAAAATCTTGGAGGGCAATATTTGGGACTCGGATTTTCCAGTTCTTCTCTGTACGATTCTTGGAACCTCGCCTAGTCTTGTAATATTGCTAATGGTTTTACTTCTTTACTTCTTTACATTTAAGTCATGTTTCTGTTTACGTAATTCAAGCAACTATTACAAAATGCACCACAATCTATGGCTATTATGGTAAATTCCTCCCACAGCTGACTTAAAGAGAATGGGAGCAAGAGTCATTGGCTAGGCTTCAACAGGCTTCAGCGCCTTTTGTCAGCTGAGTGAAAACAAATGCCAGCTTTATAAGCACAGGCTCTCTTTCTACCCCTCATGCGTCTTTTTCAAGTTGAATACCACAATAGATACAAAGACAGCTGCTCAGTCTTTCTGTCTGGAAATTGCAGATGAATCCTAGTTCAATCATTTTGCTTATGACCAGTCATGCTTGTCATGTCAGATGTCATGGTGCCAGCTTTCAAGCTAGTAGGACAATGCCACCAAATCAGTAATACCATCAACTAATGGGCTGAGTTAGAATAACTGTGGGAAGCAGCTACTGTGCTACTGTAAACAGAGTCCCTTTGCTAGGCTTCCTCTATAGTACAGGTTAACTAGAGTCTATACTGTTTGACAATCTTGTTCACAGGTAGCAAATACTCCAAGACTTCAGATAATGGACAGCTGCCTAACCCTTCCATCATCTTCAGGGTTTTATTGAATCAGAATTCCATTAAAACTACCAAAGCAAGTCATCAAATTATCCGAAAGGAAATGAAACAGATTTAATAAAATGCTAGGGCTTTTTCTGGCTCTTTTTGTCGAAAACCAATTCAGTGCACAATAGGACACAGAATCAGCTCTGGAAGAATTAAACTGACTGAAGTAAAAGTTGTGAGGTTTTTGAAAACTTGGTGCTTATTATTTGAAGTCACAATAGGATAGAAGACATGGTGTCTCTTCAAAATAGTGAATTTATTTTGAATGAATTTATAGTTTTATTTTGAACGGATGTATTGCATAAGCTTTCGTAGACCACAGCCCACTGCATTAGATACATTAAGCATTTCATCCTATAGGCAGATATATATGCATACAATAAACAGGAGATGTTGCTGCAGAGAAGTTGGCCCCTTCCCAGCCGAAAGCGCAGTGGCTAGGGTGGGGGCCGCTTTTGCCACCGTGGAAGAAGGGAAGGCAGTTTCCCTTCTCCAGGGCATATGGATGTTTGGGGAGGGCAGAGCTAAGGGCATATAAGCCTGGTCCACCTCCCTCCGCTTTGCAGAGGATGCTTGCAGATGGAACGTTTTTGGCAGCTTGCCCCGGAGGCCGACTTACAGCTGGCTCAGATGGCCCAGGAGCTGTAGAGCCTTGGATGGTAGAGACGTGAAGGACCATGCAATTGGCTATTGCCCCTAGTACCCGGCGGTCTTACAGCTGGGCGGTGCATCAATTTTCAGGCTTTAGGCATGATGCCAGACTGTTGCAGGTATGGCCCATACCAGTGAAGCACCTTATGTGATTTTGTGTTGAGCAGAAAGGTAAAGGGTCACGTCCATAAGAAGCCAGCTAGCAGTGCTCACTTTTGAGAGCAAGGTTAGGGGATTGGAGGACACCACTGGGGACTTTAAATTGAGAAAGATGCTTGAGGGTTGGTCACGCGAACTGGGAACAAGGGCTGATGATAGGCAACCTATTTCTCCTTCTGTGCTCCAAGGACTTGGCATTGTGTGGAAGAAGGTGTGCCAATCAGATTTTGAGGTGGCATTATTTCATGCGGCCACTCTCATGGCATTTTGGGGGGCTTTGTGTATTAGTGAATTGGTTGCCTGATCCCTTAGGGATGGGTTGGGTCATCCCCTTATGGTGCAGGACCTCAAATTCATTGGCAATGCAGTTACCCTTAGGATCAGATGATCTAAAACCGACCAGATGGATAAGAGGACTGTAGTTCAGTTAAGTGCCTGCTCTGAGCTGGGATTATGTCCTGTGAGTGCGCTTAAGCGGAGTTGAGAGGGGAAGGTGAGGGTTTACTTTTATGTCATGTTGACGGCACCTCTCTCACCAAGTATCATTTTTGGGCAGTTACAGGCAAGGCTCTGGCGGGTGTTAAATTTGGCACCCATTCCTTCAGGATTGGGGCTGCTTCAACAGCAGTGGCCAATGGCTTTCCCGGGCCTGCCATCCAGAAGGTAGGGTATTAGCAGTCCCCTGCTTACAAGGGTTTACATGCGACCCCTGATGTGTTTGTAATTTGTTGGTTCTTTTCTTTCTTCAGGTGCTGTGTCTTGCTACGAGAGGCTTCGGATCCTCATCTGCAGGCACAGTATGGTCTTTTGGGCAGCCCACCAAGCCAGAAAGACTCCGATCGGGTCTCAGCTCAGCCTTAGTGAGCGGGCCACGGTCGAGTGGCAGGGCTGTAGAGGCCTTCATTGGCCTGGGTTGCTGCCACTCCTTTTTGAGGGGAGAACCGGTCCACCCCCTCATATCTTGGTCATTCATTTAGGTGGCAATGACCTTGGCTTGGTTAAGGGCAAGGCCCTGTTTCTGCAGACCCAGGAGGACTTCCTGTTGATAGGCAAGTTCTGGCCTGAGGTTAGTGATGCTTCCATGCTGGATGTGGTGGGAAGCGTTACATCCCGCAAGGATGGAGTGGGCTAGGTGCAAGGCCAACAGAGCCCTTGAGAAAGCCCTAGCACATGGGTTGGGGATTTACTTGCCACACACCTTGATTCAGGCCAAGCGTGCCGACCTATACAGGGGTGATGGGGTCCACCTCTCGGGGGTGGGCAACAACATATTCTTGAATGATCTACAGCAAGGGCTCAGGTTGGCCATAAGCCACCTGTGAGGCACAAGGGTCTAAGCAGAGGCTTGACCCTTGGCGTTGGCAGGTTAGGATGGCAAAATGAGTGGGCCGGTGACCCTCTTGGCACATCCTCATTGGTGAGGAATTGGGGTCTGTCCAGAGCAGCTGGTGGGCTGTACGGTAGCCAGTGGCGAGGGCAGACTGCTGCATGGCTCCCCTGTACAAGTAAGGCCCTCCTGCTGTACAGCGAGGTGCTGCAGGCTTGGAGGGGGAACCATTTGCCTGGCCACTGGGTACAGCTATTCATCGGATGGCTCACCCCTGGGGCAGTGGGGGCTCACCCAAACAGGTCAAGGTGGAGGTCCGAGATGACCCCAGCACTTGACCTGTACTGCTAGTTAGCTAGATCCTTTGCTGTAATGACAAGTTATGTTGTAATCAATAAAGTGGCCCAATTTTAATCCCAAGCTTTGTGTCTGCCTTTCATTCCGACTGGGGGCAGGGCAACATCATTTTAAAAACTGGCAGCAGCCTGATTTTGCCTAGAACTGTGGTGGAGGGGAGGAGGGGCTCCTGTTGTGGAATTGTTCAGTGCAGAAACAGCCCTGGCAGGGAATTATTTACATAACTTTGGATCTGCATGTCCCCTTGGAATTTTGGAAGCAGTTTTTGTTTTAAAAGATCACAAGTAGAGGGCAGCGAGGAATGGAAATGGGCAGGAGCTGCCTTCCAGAGCCAGGCCTGAACCTGGAGAGGTTATAATGGGCTGAAGTTTCCTTTCTGGCATTTCACACCCCCTTCACACAGCTCCAGTATATAGCAAAGCCTTTATCCTGCCCTCGGCTCTGTCTTTTTAAACTGGCCTTTCCGGCTAACCTTGCATCTCCTGACACCTGTTCTTTATGTGTCAGATGTCTCTTGTAGAGAGACTCACAACCATGTGCTGCTGCTGCCAAGGGAGCTGCTTCCATCAAGGGCTGGGCTTTCCATCTGCCCGGCCCTGCCCCTTGTTGCTCCAGCCTACAAAGGTTGTTGTAGCCTGCACTGCTGCTGCTGCTGCTGCCAAGGGAGCTGCTTCCATCAAGGGCTGGGCTTTCCATCTGCCCGGCCCCGCCCCTTGCTGCTCCAGCCTACAAAGGTTGTTGTAGCCTGCACTGCTGCTGCTGCTGCTGCCAAGGGAGCTGCTTCCATCAAGGGCTGGGCTTTCCATCTGCCCGGCCCCGCCCCTTGTTGCTCCAGCCTACAAAGGTTGTTGTAGCCTGCACTGCTGCTGCTGCTGCCGCCAAGGGAGCTGCTTCCATCAAGGTCTGGGCTTTCCATCTGCCCGGCCCCGCCCCTTGTTGCTCCAGCCTACAAAGGTTGTTGTAGCCTGCACTGCTGCCGCTGCCGCTGCCAAGGGAGCTGCTTCCATCAAGGTCTGGGCTTTCCATCTGCCCGGCCCCGCCCCTTGCTGCTCCAGCCTACAAAGGTTGCTGTAGCCTGCACTGCTGCTGCTGCTGCTGCCAAGGGAGCTGCTTCCATCAAGGGCTGGGCTTTCCATCTGCCCGGCCCTGCCCCTTGTTGCTCCAGCCTACAAAGGTTGTTGTAGCCTGCACTGCTGCTGCTGCTGCTGCCAAGGGAGCTGCTTCCATCAAGGGCTGGGCTTTCCATCTGCCCGGCCCCGCCCCTTGCTGCTCCAGCCTACAAAGGTTGTTGTAGCCTGCACTGCTGCTGCTGCTGCTGCCAAGGGAGCTGCTTCCATCAAGGGCTGGGCTTTCCATCTGCCCGGCCCCGCCCCTTGCTGCTCCAGCCTACAAAGGTTGTTGTAGCCTGCACTGCTGCTGCTGCCGCTGCCAAGGGAGCTGCTTCCATCAAGGTCTGGGCTTTCCATCTGCCCGGCCCCGCCCCTTGCTGCTCCAGCCTACAAAGGTTGCTGTAGCCTGCACTGCTGCTGCTGCTGCTGCCAAGGGAGCTGCTTCCATCAAGGGCTGGGCTTTCCATCTGCCCGGCCCTGCCCCTTGTTGCTCCAGCCTACAAAGGTTGTTGTAGCCTGCACTGCTGCTGCTGCTGCCGCCAAGGGAGCTGCTTCCATCAAGGTCTGGGCTTTCCATCTGCCCGGCCCCGCCCCTTGCTGCTCCAGCCTACAAAGGTTGCTGTAGCCTGCACTGCTGCTGCTGCTGCTGCCAAGGGAGCTGCTTCCATCAAGGGCTGGGCTTTCCATCTGCCCGGCCCCGCCCCTTGTTGCTCCAGCCTACAAAGGTTGTTGTAGCCTGCACTGCTGCTGCTGCTGCCGCCAAGGGAGCTGCTTCCATCAAGGGCTGGGCTTTCCATCTGCCCGGCCCCGCCCCTTGTTGCTCCAGCCTACAAAGGTTGTTGTAGCCTGCACTGCTGCTGCTGCCGCTGCCAAGGGAGCTGCTTCCATCAAGGTCTGGGCTTTCCATCTGCCCGGCCCCGCCCCTTGCTGCTCCAGCCTACAAAGGTTGCTGTAGCCTGCACTGCTGCTGCCGCCGCTGCCAAGGAAGCTGCTTCCATCAAGGGCTGGGCTTTCCATCTGCCCGGCCCCGCCCCTTGCTGCTCCAGCCTACAAAGGTTGTTGTAGCCTGCACTGCTGCTGCTGCCGCTGCCAAGGGAGCTGCTTCCATCAAGGTCTGGGCTTTCCATCTGCCCGGCCCCGCCCCTTGCTGCTCCAGCCTATAAGACTGCTGCTAGGGGACTGCTCGCCTTGTTACTGTTTCTTGTTTTTATACTGTGTGTGTTAGTTATTGTAGTCTATGTTGTTAATTTGGTAGGGTATTGGGGTTTTATGTATGTTTGATAGCTGAGTCTGTGATAGTTGGTGGGCTGTTGATTTTGTGAGGGTGGTGGGTTAGCACTATGATCATTGGTGAGGAGGCCGGCTTGGGGTCGGGGATCCCAGTGATCCGGGGATGTGGGAGGTATGGTGGTAGGAGCAGATTATGGAAGGGAAGGGCATTGAGACATGGTAGGGCTCGGTGCCCTTCCAATCTGCATCCCATCCCAAGATATACCTGTTGTGGGGCTAGGATATTAAGCCACTCTCCGACACTGGCGCAGTGCAATGCCAGGTCCATAAATAATAAGACCAAAACGCTGCAAGATTATCTTGCAGCATTGAATGTGGACCTGGCTTACGTGACCGAGACCTGGGTGAGGGAGGGCGAGACGGTCGCTTTGAAAGAACTAGCCCCCCCAGGTTATACAGTCCTCCACCAGTCCCGGACAAGTGGTCGGGGGGGGGAGGCGTGGCTTTGCTCATCTGGGAGTCTTTCTCCTTCAGACCACTCCCCACCCCAAAAATTACTGGCATTGATTGTGTGGGCCTAGCGTTGGACGCCGAGGAGAGGTTGGCAATATGTGTGGTGTACCGACCGCCTACTGCACCTGCATCTTCCCTGTCTGGTCTCTTGGAGGCGGTGGCCAGCTGGGCCTTGGAATTTCCAAAACTTTTGGTTCTCGGGGATTTCAACGTCCATGCTGACGACAATGCCTCCACGCAGGCCATTGACCTGGTGTCCTCCATGGCGGCCCTAGGACTCTCCCAGTTTGTTTCGGCTCCTACGCATCAAGCAGGTCACACGCTGGATTTGATTTTTGGGACAGGGATGATGGTGGTCCTGGATGCCTATGATGCAGTGCCATGGTCAGATCACTTTGTTCTGAAGGCTCGTCTAAGCATGCCGCTCCTTTCCCGGGTGGGCGGTGAGCGGATTTACGCTCGCCCGCGGAGGCTTATGGATCCAATTGGTTTCCAGGCGGCTCTGCGGGATCCAATGCCCCCTGGCAGTACATTAGATGAGCTGGTGGATGATTGGCATGGCCGTCTTTCCGAAGCCATCGACGCTATTGCCCCCTGCCATCCTCTCCGAGCCCGCAAATGGGTAGCTCCTTGGTTTATCGAGGAGCTTCGCCAGATGAAGCGGTCTCTGAGACGACTAGAGCAAGTGTGGAGGCGGGGGCGCGACGAAGAGGCAAGAACATCTTATAGGACGTTTATGAAAGCCTATGAGGTGGCAGTGAAAGCAGCAAAGAGGGATTTCTTTGCTGCTTCCATTGCGTCCGCTGGCTCACGCCCGGCTCAATTATTTCGAACAGTTCGGTCCTTGGTCTCCCTCTCTCAGGGAGACCACCAAATTCTTAATTCAACTATTGGCTGCGAGGCTTTTGCGAGCTATTTTGTGGGCAAAATCTTGTCCCTTCACCGTGGCCTGCCACCCACTGTTGATACATTAAGGGAACTGGAGACCCCTTGGCCATCTTCTGGGTCCGTATTAGACCATTTCAGGCTGCTCTCTCAGGACGATGTTGACAGGATCCTGCAGGGGATGAGGCCAACCACCTGTCCTCTGGACCCCTGCCCATCCTGGCTGGTGAAGGCCAGCTCGGACGGGCTACGGGACCATTTGGAGGCCATTGTTAACATCTCCCTGAGCTCTGGGGTTTTTCCAGGAGCGTTAAAGGAGGCGGTAGTGCGGCCCCTCCTGAAAAAACCATCTTTGGACCCCACCGACCCATCCAGTTACCACCCAGTGTCGAACCTCCCGTTCCTGGGCAAGGTAATTGAGCGGGCGGTGGCAGTACAACTGCAGGAATTTCTGAATGATGCTCTAGTCCTGGACCCATTCCAGTCTGGCTTCTGTCCTGGCCATGGGACGGAGACAGCCTTGGTTGCCCTCACAGATGACCTTCGCAGGCATCTGGATCAAGGTGGGTCAGCGCTGCTTGTGTTACTCGATCTCACAGCAGCATTTGACACAGTTGACTATGATTTGTTGGCCAGCCGCCTTGCCGACGTGGGGATTAGGGGGACAGCCTTACAGTGGCTGGTCTCTTTTCTCCAGGGTCAGGGACAGAGGGTGGCGCTTGGGGGAGATCTATCGCCCCGTCACCCTTTGGTGTGCGGGGTTCCCCAAGGGGCGATACTCTCCCCGATGTTATTTAACATCTATATGCGCCCCCTCACCCAGTTGGTGTGGAGGTTTGGGCTGGGTTGTCATCAATACACGGATGACACCCAACTTTTTCTGTTGATGGACGGCCGGCCAGACACGGCCCCAGACAATCTGGCCAGAGCTTTGGAGGCTGTGACGGCATGGTTGAAACAGAGCAGGCTGAAATTGAACCCAGTGAAGATGGAGGTCCTGCAGCTGGGACGGGGGCTGCCAGATGTTGGGATCCAGCTCTCTGCCCTGGATGGGACACCACTGGCAACTTTGCCAGTGGTAAAGAGTCTGGGTGTGCTCCTGGATGCCTCCCTATCGATGGAGGCCCAGGTCACGGCGGTTGCCAAGTCTGCATTTTCCCATCTTCGTCAGATCAGGCAACTTGCCCCCTACCTGACGCCCCAGGACCTGGCTACAGTGATCCATGCAACGGTCACCACCAGGCTAGATTACTGTAACTCACTCTACGCTGGGCTACCCCTGGGCCTGATCCGGAAACTACAACTGGTCCAGAATGCGGCGGCACGGATCCTGACTGGTATACCTTACCAGTCACACATCACACCTGTCCTGCGCCAGCTGCACTGGCTTCCGGTTGAATTCCGAATCAGGTTCAAAGTGTTGGTTCTTACCTTTAAAGCCCTGAGCGGGTTGGGACTGGCATATCTTCGGGACCGCCTCTCCCTGTACGTTCCCCGGAGATTGCTTCAATCAGCGAATAAATATTTACTTGTGGTCCCCGGCCCTAAGGAAGCCCGCCTCGCTTTAACCAGGGCCAGGGCCTTTTCAGTCCTGGCCCCAGCCTGGTGGAACGCTCTGTCAATGGAAACCCGGGCCCAGCGGGACATATTATCGTTCCGCCGGGCCTGTAAGACAGAGCTGTTCCACCAGGCGTTCGGTGATTGAAGGGGGCGGTGCCATGTCGGCCTCCCACCTTTGGGGTGGGGGAGGGTTCTCCCCACCACTGCACTTTGTTAATTTGTTTTATTGTTTGTATATTGATTTTAGTTCTTGTTTTTATCGATTTTAACTGTTCACCGCCCAGAGCCCCTGGGGATGGGTGGTATATAAATTGAAATATAAATAAATAAATGTGACTTTGAAGTGATGTATCATTATATTTACCACACACACAAAATAATATAATAACATGAAATTAGTTATATACTGAACATAATATGTAGTCACACCGGTAGTGGGAGATCTGTGCCTCCATCTCCAATTTACATGTACAGTAGATGCCAAAAACAAGCTCACAGAGAAAATCTTACAAGAAGTTATGTAGCATGTGCACTAGCTGGTACCCTCGCGATTGCATCCTGCTGCCTCAAGAATAAGCCCCCCAAACCTAAGACTTGTCACTTCTAGTTTCACAGGCCATTCATTTTCTTTATGGACAGCCATTTAATACAAACAATTTTCTTTTCTCTGTTTATCTTCTAAACATTATTCTTTACTTGAGTGATATGGCATTTAACGGGTAAAATACACGAACGCTCTCTTTACAAATATATGTGCTTTTTAAATCATATTTCTTTTCAATTTTGTGTTCCATCGATGAAGCTCCTGTCAGCATCTGGGATAGGCTGGGACAACGACTGTGTCTTCTGGGCCACTGAACAGAAGAGCTCCCAGAGTAACAAAGCATGTGACACAATGACTGAGAAACAACTTAAACCATGCTGTATATGTGTTTGTGTTAGTTGTCTACACTGTGAAATACAAGATTTCACTGCAGTTCTTATAAAAATTAAATGAACTTTGCTAGCCAAAATTTTACAGGTATGGTAACTTTTAAAGCCTTATTGACATTTTGCTGAAGAGTTGTGCCCTATTAGTAGATTATTCCAAGTAGGGAATAATAACTTCATTATTTTGCAGATTCAATAGAATTAATTTAATGCATAAAATAGAGAGATACATACTAGAGGAAGGAACAAGACTTTTAAAAAAAATTATTGAGAGGGGAAATCAACTCAGACGTCCTGATTATGAATTGCCACCAGATGGCAGTAAATTTCCAGTTTGAACAGCATCTAGTCCTATACTTAAAGAGCTGCTTTCACACAAGCAGGTACAGTATCTAAGCCCAGACTGTAACACAATAGAATAAAAGTAGATAACAGCTATTTATTATAAAGCTCTCACTTTGTTAGTTGCTGAGCTCCTGCAGAAATACCCGTGAGAGCAGTTGTCCTAGATATGCTCCATGCATGTTAGATGCAACGCCAGACTTTCACTGACAAAAATAAACCCCAGGGACATTAATACACACTTGTAGTTAGGGGTGCTGTCAGCTTCCTGTCACTCGCTTTGTGTGCTGCGCTTAACAGTTTGACTGAATTGTAATGTCTCAATATTTGTCTCAAACTGAACCAGCCAATGGATCTCCGCCTTAGTGTGAAGAAACAGGAAAGAACTGTATTTCGTCTACCAGCATGATAGGTAACAGATAGAACAGTTTTGATTATTCTTCGTCTTTCTACAATTAGGTGTCTTCCCACCACTCACTCAGATTGCTGCTGGGTTTAGACTGGAGTAACTCTGCTTAGGACTGCACTGTAAGTTACTGGAGTAACTAACTCTGCTATTAACTTAGAACATTTTAACCCTCATTTTAACCATTTCAAGCCCTCAAGGCAGATTACAATCCTATTTAAAACAACCTTAATAAAAAAAGATGCAAAAACCCATATTTAACTTGTTAAAAAAAGGAAACAGAAAACAAAACCCAAATATGGCCCACAGAGAACTGAAAGGAATTACAAACTATCAAAAGCTTCAATAAATAAAAGAAATCTTTAATTGAGGCACCAGACTTTAGAAGGCCCTGTCCCTGATGGTTACCCATGTCACTTCTGAATATGGTAGGTTTGCCAACCTCCAGGTGGTGGCTGGGGATCTCTCAGAATTACAACTGATCTCCAGGCCATAGCGATCAGTTTCCCTGGAGAAAATTGTTGTTTTAAAGGTTTGACTCTATGGCATCACATCCTATGGAGGTCCCTCTCCTTCCTAAACCCATCCTCTCCAGGCTTCACCCCCCAATATTCTATGGTTGCCAGGAATTTCCCAAACTGGCAACCATAGAATATGGGACTAGGGATGTGCGTTTCGGCATTCAGAATGCCGAAAGAATGCCGAAACAAAAGTGTTTCGGCTTCTTTCGGGGAATGCCGAAACGTTTCGGGGAATGCCGAAACGTTTCGGGTAGCCGAAAGAAAAAAGCCGAAACGTTTCGGGATTCTTTCGGCTTTCTTTCGGCTTTTCTATGGGAAAATGCCTCCGTCTTCCAGGACGTCTGGAGGAGGCATTTTCCCACCGAATAAGCCCAAAATTGGTGGGGACCTTCCTCTAACCCTTCTCTAACAACCACCCAAGTTTCAGACAGATTGGACTTTGGGGGGCCATGTTATGGCCCCCCAAAGCAGGTCCCCCCATCCTCCCATAAGAAAGCGAAGGAGCAGCATATTGTTAGCATGCTGCTGCTGATCTTTCTTCATTATTTCCTATGGGGAAAAAATGAAGAGGCAGGCTTCCTTTGCCAGGGGTGGCATTTTGCATGCAAAATGCCCCCCAGCCCTCAGGGGCCCTTCTCCCACCCCTCCTCCCACCCCCCACCAAGGCTCAGCCTGCTCCCACTTGGGGGGGCATTTCATGGCCTCCCCAAGTAGGTGCTCTAATCTCTACCACTGACAGCTGGGGGAGGCTTGTGTTGCCAGGGGTGGCATTTTGCATGCAAAATGCCCCCCAACCCTCTGGGGCCCTTCTCCCACCCCTCCTCCCACCCCCCACCAAGGCTCAGCCTGCTCCCACTTGGGGGGGCATTTCATGGCCTCCCCAAGTAGGTGCTCTGCTCTCATCTCTACCACTGACAGCTGGGGGAGGCTTGTGTTGCCAGGGGTGGCATTTTGCATGCAAAATGCCCCCCAGCCCTCTGGGGCCCTTCTCCCACCCTTCCTCCCACCCCCCACCAAGGCTCAGACTGCTCCCACTTGGGGGGGCCATTTCATGGCCTCCCCAAGTAGGTCCTCTCAGCCCCTAAAGTCCACCCCTTACAGCCCCACACAAACCCAATTCCCCCCCAGCTGCCACACACAGACCCAAATCCCCACATTAGCCCCTCACAGACCCAAATCCACCCCCACCTGCCCCACACCCATAACCCCAGGAACAGGCTGGCAAAGGCCAGCCCTCTCCCTTTGTTCCCTATGCTGGGAACTTCTAAACTCTCTTTCCCTAGGCAATTCTGCACAGCCCAGGGGTGCCACAATGGTGGGCACACTTCTGAGTGCCAGCTGGTCCCTGTGAAAGAGCACCTGAACCACAGACACCCTCCCTCAAATTCCCCCACCACCTACAGAGATGGCTGGCCAGCCAGCCCCATTGTTCCCTATGATGGGAACCAACTGCACAACAAAGAATAAAACAAGAACAACACAAAATAAAGTTTTAAATTTTTTTTTCTCCCTTCCAAAGTACAAGTAGGCAAAGCATTATGACACATTACACCAGCAGTCCCCCACACAGAAAAATAACACAACTCACTTAACATCAGAGAATCACAAAGCATGATTCCTGTCAAAAACACTTTATTTCTTGAACAGCTTTAGGTTACACAGCAGGGGGGAACACCAAAGGGCATGGCAGCACTATCTTACACAAAAATAACACAACTCACTTAACATCAGAGAATCACAAAAACACAATTCCTGGCAAAAACACTTTATTTCTTGAACAGCTTTAGGTTACACAGCAGGGGGGAACACCAAAGGGCATGGCAGCACTATCTTACACAAAAATAACACAACTCACTTAACATCAGAGAATCACAAAAACACAATTCCTGGCAAAAACACTTTATTTCTTGAACAGCTTTAGGTTACACAGTAGGAGGGCACAACAGGGCATGATAGCAATGTACTACAAAAAATAATACAACCCACTTCACCGTTTTTGACAGCAATTGTGTTTGTGTGATTCTCTGATGTGAAGTGAGTTGTGTTATTTTTGTGTAGTACACTGCTTTCCTGCTCTGTGGTGCCTTCCTAAAGCAGTTACAGAAATAAAGTGCTTTTGACAGCAATTTTTTGGGGTGATTCTTTAATGTGAAGCGAGTTGTGTTATTTTTGTGTAAGATAGTGCTGCCATGCCCTTTGGTGTTCCCCCCTGCTGTGTAACCTAAAGCTGTTCAAGAAATAAAGTGTTTTTGACAGGAATCATGCTTTGTGATTCTCTGATGTTAAGTGAGTTTTGTTTTAATTTTTCTGTGTGGGGGACTGCTGGTGTAATGTGTCATAATGCTTTGCCTACTTGTACTTTGGAAGGGAGAATATAATTTTTTTAAAACTTTATTTTGTGTTGTTCTTGTTTTATTCTTTGTTGTGCAGTTGGTTCCCATCATAGGGAACAATGGGGCTGGCTGGCCAGCCATCTCTGTAGGTGGTGGGGGAATTTGAGGGAGGGTGTCTGTGGTTCAGGTGCTCTTTCACAGGGACCAGCTGGCACTCAGAAGTGTGCCCACCATTGTGGCACCCCTGGGCTGTGCAGAATTGCCTAGGGAAAGAGAGTTTAGAAGTTCCCAGCATAGGGAACAAATGGAGAGGGCTGGCCTTTGCCAGCCTGTTCCTGGGGTTATGGGTGTAGGGCAGGTGGGGGTGGATTTGGGTCTGTGAGGGGCTAATGTGGGGATTTGGGTCTGTGTGTGGCAGCTGGGGGGGAATTGGGTTTGTGTGGGGCTGTAAGGGGTGGACTTTAGGGGCTGAGAGGACCTACTTGGGGAGGCCATGAAATGGCCCCCCCAAGTGGGAGCAGTCTGAGCCTTGGTGGGGGGTGGGAGGAAGGGTGGGAGAAGGGCCCCAGAGGGCTGGGGGGCATTTTGCATGCAAAATGCCACCCCTGGCAACACAAGCCTCCCCCAGCTGTCAGTGGTAGAGATGAGAGCAGAGCATCTACTTGGGGAGGCCATGAAATGCCCCCCCAAGTGGGAGCAGGCTGAGCCTTGGTGGGGGGTGGGAGGAGGGGTGGGAGAAGGGCCCCAGAGGGTTGGGGGGCATTTTGCATGCAAAATGCCACCCCTGGCAACACAAGCCTCCCCCAGCTGTCAGTGGTAGAGATTAGAGCACCTACTTGGGGAGGCCATGAAATGCCCCCCCAAGTGGGAGCAGGCTGAGCCTTGGTGGGGGGTGGGAGGAGGGGTGGGAGAAGGGCCCCTGAGGGTAGGGGGGCATTTTGCATGCAAAATGCCACCCCTGGCAAAGGAAGCCTGCCTCTTCATTTTTTCCCCATAGGAAATAATGAAGAAAGATCAGCAGCAGCATGCTAACAATATGCTGCTCCTTCGCTTTCTTATGGGAGGATGGGGGGACCTGCTTTGGGGGGCCATAACATGGCCCCCCAAAGTCCAATCTGTCTGAAACTTGGGTGGTTGTTAGAGAAGGGTTAGAGGAAGGTCCCCACCAATTTTGGGCTTATTAGGTGGGAAAATGCCTCCTCCAGGCGTCCTGAAAGACGGAGGCATTTTCCCCCAAAAAAACCCCAAAAGAATGCCGAAAGAATGCCGAAAGAATCCCGAATCCCGAATCCCGAAAGAGATTCTTGTTTCGGCTTTCGGCTTTAACGGTAGAGAATCGTGTTTCGGGTAATCCCGAAACAAGAAAGCCGAAAGTTTTTTCCTTGCACACCCCTATATGGGACTACTCCGTGGTAACTCACAGCAGATGATTTTAAAACCTAGGCAGGCTCATATGGAAGCAAATCATCCTTGGGGTCCCTGGTTCTGGACTACAGACAACTTCAATGGCAAAATGACACTTACAAACAAGCCAGTAACCAGCTAGTAGTCCCAATGTTGCTCTCCAGTATGCTTTATTAATCCCTCTTCTGCTTGAAGACAGCCTTCCTGTTGGAGCCTCTTCTTTCCCACTAACTAGAAGCAGCTCCACATAGTAAAGTTTGTACTTGGGTAGTCACTCGAGGGTATCATGCACAAGAAATATGTTATGCACATGCTTGTAAATTTTGGTATATGCTCCTTTAAAATCCAGTTGTTTCAGAGGATAATTGATACTGAGAACAGTTTATCAGTATTTTATTATACAGATCATATGTGCTTTGCTCCGAGGCTTGAAGCTTTGAATTTCTTTTGAAACAAACAAATACCTACCTGCCTTAATCTACAGAGTCTATGGGAAGGATTTTTAAAATGAGAATACAAATGTACACATTTCTTTACAGAATAAATAACAAGTCCTCTCTTTCTTCTATGTATACCATTTGGAATCTATGGTGAGGTAACAGGAGATGAGTCCTAGGAATAAAGCTGGTGTCCATCAAAAGAACAGGATCTATGAAACAGGACTCTTGTGTCTTTTTAATGTGCTATAGTCTAAACAGGAAGCATTCCAAACTAATCTAAACCTGGCTCTTTTTTGCTCAAGGAAGACTCACCAAATGGTATGCGGAGAAAATGGAATGGAGTAAAGTCCATTTAATATTCTACAGACGCAGCTGCACCAAGTTAAACCTGCTGGATGACTTCACCATGACTTCATTACTCTCCTGTCCCGGTCATAAAAAGAGAAGCAATACAGTGATCTCTGAAACCTGCCAAGTATTTTCCTAATCCTCTATCAGATATGGGAAGCTCTTTAAAGGTCACAGGGTAACTGTTTAACATTTCCCCTTTTGGCCATCGTCCTTAATAAAATGCAGCCCCCTCTTCCTGTGTTTTGGAAAGTAAGTAGGAAGGAAAAGATATAACTCTCAAACATATGTGGCATAGTTGTAGATACAAGAGGTCTGTCATTAAGTTTTACAGAGCTTCTAAGATGGTTTAAGGTTCACATTTTACCTGACACATGTATCTACCATGTACATGCTATGCAGCTACACTATACATTACTGTTTTAAGAGTCTGTGCATCTGTAAAGAGGCAGTGAACATACATGTCCTGCGCTCTGCAGGTTCACCTAGTGTGGGCTCCTCTGGACTAGGGCTGTCAGCTGGACTGGGGAGTATGCAGCTGGAACACAGAACTGGTACCTAATGGACTGACTGACCAAGCGATGCAGCTCGCTCAAGCTTCTGACCAGGATCCTACAAGGAAGTATCACAATAAGTGCTTTGTTCTGAGTCTGCAGGGAAGTAGCACACTGCCAACCTTGCACTTTGCCTCCCTTGCGCTTCTTCTGCCTGGGCCTTTCGCTGCTGCCATTGCTGCTGTGAAGAAGAGGATCCTGAGGGGCCATGGGCCTGAGTTCATGTCCTGTCTGATGGGGCCCTAGCAGTGATCTCTGAGGCAAATGGCCAGGACTTGCTTATATGCTCTGGTATGGTAGTCTCTGGTGCAGCTGGAGCATGGTTCACTGGCGCATCTGCCGCCTCAGGCCCTCCCTGGTCCAACTGGTCCTCTTGGCTCCCTGGCTCTGGTTCCTCAAGCTCCTTCCTTGAGCCCGGCAGGTCAGAGTCACTGGGCTGGTCAGAAGCAGTTATGGCAATGTAGAGGGAATCAAAGTCATTTGTAGTTCCAACATCATGTCTCTATGTATTTATAATTATATGATTCACCTTCAAATATTACAAGATACATAGTCTGCTCTGCTACTTGGATGAAGGGTACATAGGTGTGATAAGCACCTGTGAACATTGTATTACACTATTAAGTCTTGACGTTTGGGTTACTCATTTTAATTTGCCTCGGATAGTTTCACCAAAATATCAATTTACAACTAACGACATCTTCCGGGAACTGAATAACACTGGCCAGATAGGATAGCCATCTCTGGATAGTATTCTCCAGACTCTCCAGAGTTTGCAACGATGAATATAAAATCTCTACTCAGTCCTCCCAGTACTTATAACCCTTGGTTAGATAAAAAATATTCGTATTCTTTCCTCATGATTACCATTGTGTATAGCTCCAAGTGACTGATTAATCCTCTTTATCAAGTTCTTTAATTAACTGCAGGGCTCATTTTGAGGGGGAACGTGCAGGAACACAGTTCCGGCAGTTCCCCGAAGAGGTCACATGTCAGGTGGCCCCACCCACCTGACTCTCAGCCATTTGGGGCCCGTTTCAGCTTGGATTGGGGCTGAAATGGCCCGGATCGGGACTCTGACAGGTGGTGGATCACTCTCCCACTCAGCAGCGGCCTGATCCTGACCATTTTGGGCCCCTTTTTGGCCATTTTCAGCCCCTTTTTGCCATTTTGGACCCAATTTCGGCCCTGAATGGCCTGGATTGGTTCCAAAACAGCCAGGATAGGTGATGTCAGTGGGTCTGGCATATGCAAATCGGTTATGCTAATGACATACTTCCAGTGATCGCAAGGGGTGTGGCATATGCTAATGAGTTATGCTAATGAGTTCCTCCAGCTCTTTTTCTATGAAATGACCCCTGATTAACTGTAAAACAAAAACAAATTTTCAACATACGTTTTGGGTTGTATGGCACAGTGCAAACTGGCAAGCTTTCATGCCTTGGATTTGGACTTGGGTCTCCCAGATCCTAGTTTGATACCCTGCAAACAACACCACTATATACTTTGGTGGGCTTTTGTTACAGTTGTAGGGTAACAAGTAGATGAGTTCTCAAGTTCTCTCACAGCTGTCAAAAGTAAAATTCCAATGGCAAGAGGCACTGTAGGCTGTAGCATATGTGTATTATAATCATGATTTTTTTGACAATTGTCAAACTATGGCCAAACTTTAATGGTGCATAGTTTACATATGGATTAGCTTATATATTTACTTTTCACTCTAAAGAGGAAATCCTTTCATTGAAAATTATAAATGGCTTGTAATTTATCCACTAAAACAGTCTTCTGTACTTACAATTGTTCCCAGACAGCTCTATGCACATAAAGGCAGACTGAACCAGTCTTTTAAAAAGATAACTATCATTTTGGCTTATAGGAGAGTTTATATCTGTTTCAAAGTCTGATTTGATTCCCTGAAGGAGCCTCCTGAGCCTGTTTCTGCTTTCATTCCCTGCAAATATGTTCCAGTCCAGTACAGACAATGAATCTGTGTTCATAAACATTTTGATATATGCTTTTTTTACAGTACTGCCTCTGCAAATCAGTATTTTGCTTTTGTTGGCCTTGAATGTGTCAATAGGCACAATTTTTTTAAAAAAAATGTTCACTGCATTTGACAATGAAGTTACATTTCACATCATTCATAGATACATGATATATACATTATATGTATCATTACATAATCAAATGATAAATGTATCATCCACAAACCGAAACCATACACTAGGTTTGTGGGGTGCTGATTCTAGAGCTGTTTTTTCAAAATGTTCCATGTAGAAGTTTATCATTTGGAGCCATGGGGAGGAAGAATTGATGGGTTTTTTGAATCATCTCAACAACATCCACCGGAACATACAATTCACAATGGAGAAAGAAATCGAGGGAAAACTCCCATTTCTGGATACCTTGGTCATCCGCAAAGCAAACTTTCAGTTAGGTCTACAGGAAACCAACTCACACTGATCGGTACTTACACAAAAACTCCAATCACCACCCCCGACAGAAAAGAGGCATAATGAAAACATTAGTGGATCGGGCAAGACGGATATGTGAGCCGCACTTTCTCAATGAGGAAATTAATCATCTAAACCACGCACTTCAGGCAAATGGCTACTCCAGAAATGAAATCTGAAGAGCAATCAAACCCAGGTTGAATCAAACAACCAAGGAAAAACAGTCTCCTACAGGAAAAGTGTTTTTGCCATATATCAAAGGAATTACTGATCAGATGGGAAAGCTTATGAAAAAGCATAACCTTCAAGCAGTATTCAGACCCACCCGAAAAATACAACAGATGCTACGATCAGCAAAAGACAGTAGAGACCCCCTCACCTCTGCAGGAGTATACCGTACACCCTGCAGCTGTGGACAAGTGTACATTGGGACCACAAAGCGTAGCATCCAGACAAGAATAAAAGAACATGAAAGACACTGCAGACTTGGACAACCTGAAAAATCAGCAGTGGCTGAACATAGCCTAACTCAAACAGGGCACAGTATCTTATTCCAGGACACCAAAATACTGGACAACACTTCCAACTACTTTGTCAGACTGCACAGGGAAGCCATTGAAATTCACAAGCATAAGCAAAACTTCAACAGGAAAGAAGAAACCTTAAGAATGAACAGAGCATGGTTTCCAGTTCTGAAAAACACCAGGCTAACAAAACACTCTACACCCGACAATAGCCCTGCAGAGAAGATTAGCACATCAAGCACCAATCCATATGCAAAAGAACCTCCTCAGGATACAGTGAAGCCTCCCTCCATTAGCATTCCACGCCCTGGGAAACTCTTACAGGATGACTCAGCTCAACCCCACCCCTCCTGAGTAGATATAAATGACCTGCCAACATCTTTTCCACACGGTGACACTGAGAGATCTCTGTCTTTTGGTGCTACACCTCTGAAGATGCCAGCCACAGCTGCTGGCGAAATGTCAGGAACTACAATGCCACGACCATGGCAATACAGCCCGGAAAACCAACAACAACCATCGTTCTCCGGCTGTGAAAGCCTTCGACAATACAACATTATAGCTTATCTCTACAGGCTACACCCGCTGTAGATTCTTTTCCACAGTACTGGAGAATTATCTGGTTGAATGCTTGCTTGGATTGTTGGTCTTCATTTGGTGTCTGTCCTAGGTGTTTGTATGCATGCACTATGTCACATATAAAGAAGTGTGTGGAATCAAGCATATTAAAGCTATAGCATTCCAGAATAAGTTCCTTGCAATCAGGGAATTAAAGAAATCCTTTAGTTTGCAGATACTGTTGAGTAAAATTATAGTTAATCATCTGGTGGCTTAGAGTAGATTAGAAAAACTCTTACTGAGCTTTGGAATTTTCTCCTTCCTTTGAGACATTGGGGCCATACCATACATTATAGTTTATATGAATTCACACAGCAACTTGCAGATATACTGCAGCTACAAGTCCCCTCTTCCCTCGTGCAGCTATGAGCCCCTCTTCCCCCATGCCATAGTTCTAGCTTAAATCAGGCCCACGCTGTGCATTTACACAGAAATTGCAACTGGGGAATCACTGCTGCCATATGGCTGCCAGTCGTTATTGGCAATTCATGTAAAGTATAACATGTACGTTGGTGGTGGTAACTGGAGATGGGCATGAACCGCAAGATGAACCAAAGTTCATCACAAACCAGGCCGGTTCATGCTTTGCAAACCAGCAGTTCAGGGAAGCCTGTTTTCCACAAACTTCCACAAACTGGTCTGCTGATTCATTTGATTCATGTTAAACCAAAAGGGGCATTTCCACCCCTAGACCAGCTGCTTGTTGAGGATCTCCCCGCCAAGCAGCTGATCCCAGCTGGCAGGGGTGAAATGCCCCTTTCTCTGCCACTTTGCAGCAGCACAGAACAAACCGCACAGAACCACATGGTTCGTTTTTTTCCTGGTTCATGCCCACATCTAGTGGTGAAGATAAGGAAAAGGAATGCAGAAAAAGTGGGACATTTTGTTTCATCCCATTCATTCTGTTTTACATTTTTTCCCGATTTTAACAGTGTTCGAGAATTTGAAAAAGCATAGTAGACAGAAATTGTTGCTCATGTTGAGGAAATTTTTAACTAATGGGAACACTAACAGGATTATCAGCGACTGATTATACTGTTTTGTAATTATAAGCCACTTAGTATGGACAGGATCCAGGAAAATCCCATTGTTTTTAGTTATCATGTGCTTCTCTCTCCAACTGAAATAAATGAGATTTACAGTGCCATCTTAAACAAGTCTGCTCAGAAGTGAATTGAAAGCTACTCAATGGGGCTTACTAACAGAAATGTATTCTTAGGATTGCATTGATAAAATTGGTTTATTTCTGAACAATTAGAATAACTTGGATATAAAATATAACTGAATGTCTTGCATATAACTGTATCTTGCATTTGTCTGAAAATTGCCATGAATATTGGATGCATCCAGAAATGGTATAGTTTTTAATATTATTTAGAAAAAAGGGAGAAATCTGGATGTACTATATCATCTGACACTGTAGGAATACTCTGTCAGGAGTTAAGAGCATAAATCTAGTGCAAGGTTTGGATTTTTGTCTATTTCTGGCCGTGTTCCATGCTGAAAAGTTTTTAATGAGTTTCTCCTCCCCCTGCTGTGTGAAACTTTTCAGTAATGTTCATAATGTTACCCTGATCTCTGATAAGAAAGATAAGTATCATTATCCCAATTTCACAGAGGCACAGAGGGGTGTGAGTGAGTAAGGAAGAAATTCCTGTAAAATTGCGACAGTGGTGCCAAATACTGATGGCTTTTGTAGAAAATTGCAGGGGATTTGTCTAGGAATATTTTATTCTATACTCTTTATCACTTACAGTGGAGGTCTCTAACTTCAGCAGCGAGTCACTAATGCATTAAAATGGATAGAAATGTATTACAGACAAAATAGGCTCTAGCAAAGCAACAGTCAGATGTCTTTGTACAGCTGTAAGAGGTAGTAAAATTTGAGGCCTGAATATATAGCAGAGCACTATGTCTGGTTTCTATATAGATGAAGCTCAACAGACTCTTCTCACGTTACTTTTGTAGCTTAGAAGCAGCTGCAATGCAGCTCCTTTTCATGCTCTGTTTGTAGGAAAAGATATACCAAGGCTGAAGATGGTCCAGAAACATCATCAGGTCTGGAGCCACTTTCCTCTAAAATCGTATGAGTTCTAAAGTCTTATGGGATCTAAAGCCTCACCTGCCATCCCCCAAGTCCCCTCACCTGGCTGGCAGGATAGAAAGGCACCGGGGGAGAAGCACTCATACTCCCTCATCGCACTGAAAAATGATGTCATTTTCTGGCATGCCAGAGGACCTGTGGGTTGCACTGAAGCCCGCACACAGGTGATTTTTAATGAATTGAGCTTTAGCATGACCTATAGCTCCCCTGACATGCTGGGAAATGATGTTATTTTCTTGATAAACTCTGGCACAAATTAAACCCTGATGTCATGAAGATAACACCAGAAGCCTCAATCCATGGGTAAGAAACTACATTATGGCTTCTCTCCATGCCACCTCTGTTCCAGATTTTGGGTAGAGTAATGCCAGAATGGGTTGGAGTCACAACAACATGGGCTATTCTCATATGATTGAAGACTTCTGCTCTTGTACTATGTGATGGTCCTGTGCTGTATCTGCTGTTTCACATTAGAAATGCTACAGGGCCTTGTTTTGGAGACTTTCTGAAACACATTTTGGGGAACTCTTGTGGCTAGTAGAGGAGACCTGGTTGGCACCCAGATGAAGAGCTAAAGAGAAAGGCCAAGAAAAATGGGGATGGGAGTGCAACAACCTACTGGCAAGTATGCAGTTACAATGCAGTACTAAGCAGAGTTATCTCTTACTAAGCTTTTCTTAGAATTGCACTGTTGATGTCTTTTTACTATTTAGTTTTTGGTTTGTGTATCTCTCATTAGGAAACTCATGTAATTATAATTTTATTTTAGAATGTGATTATCATGTCCATTTTTTTCTAGTTTGAAAATATTTGCTGCTGTTCTTTTTGTGAATCTGCGTCAAAATATTTTGTTTACAAAGAAAATAAATTCTTGATCACAAATAGTTGTAGATTACTTGCTACTCTCCTGTCTACAATAGGGATTCACCACACGTCACTCTGAGGTCTATTTTTATATTTTTATTAACTGAAGAAAACCACATCAATGTATTGACTATAAAATCATTGTTGTTACAATTTTAATTTGTTGTTTTCTTTATAAACAATTATATTTTGTCTCTGAAACCCGTAACAAGGGCACACTCTGAATCTTCAACAGGTCTCTCTGAACTCATAATATCTCATTAACTCCTCCATTCTCTTCCTTCTCTGTGCCATCTCTAAGTTAAGATTCTAGGGGTTATATTGGACCCAGTGCTACTACTAGAAAAACAAGTTAAGGCAGCTGCAAAAAATGCTTTCTACAATCTCACTCTAGCCTGGAAGATGGTTTCTTACCTCAACACAGCTGACCTGCCCACCTAGATCCATGCTATGACTATTGAAATGCACTACACATTGGTCTCCCATCTAAGTTAACTAGGAGGCTCCAATTGGTGCAAAATGCTGCTGCTCAACTGTTAGTAGGAGCAAGCAGGAGCATGAATATCACTCCCATCCTACAGTCACTCCATTGGCTGCCTATCAGTTACCATACCCAATTCAAGGCATTGGTTATTACATACAAAGCTCTTCATGGCCTTGGCCTGACATACCTATGGGACTGTCTCCCTCCCTATGTCCCTCCACGGCAGCTTCGCTCATCTGAGCAGGGTCTCTTGCAGGTGCCAGCTTGCACATGGGCGAAATCAACAGCAGCCCGTACACAGGCTTTCTCTGTGGTGGTGGCCCCCACCCAATGGAATGGCCTTGCTTGAGGAGCTCAGGAGAGCTGCCACGCTCTTGGCTTTCCACAAACAATGCAAAATTGAATTATTCAAAATGACTTTTTACTCGGATAGGAGGGCGGTATTGTAGGGAGGGGGTCTCAGATGTTTTGCTAATGAGTTAGGAACTATAGACTTCACCATTATGTTGCCTTACATATTATCTGTTGCTTTAAATATGTACTCCTATATACTACTTGTGCTTCATGTTTTCTAATGTCAGTCCTAGAATTAATTATGTTCTGTTTCAGCAATTCTTCAACCCCATATTGATCCTTGCTAATGCTATGTCTTTGTAAACTTGTATTCATTTACCCTATGACATTGTTTATGGAAATGTTCTTGACACTTTATGGAAATGCCTGCCCTTGTCCTTGCTACTGATTGTACTAATCTCACACTATGTAATTCGCCTTGAGTCTCAGTGAGAAAGGCGGACTATAAATGATATAGACAGACAGACAGACAGATGTTATGTCCCTATGGCAGACACACAAACCTTTCACACTCCCTGTCACCCAGGCAGGTAAAGGCTAGGAGTCTACCACCACACACCACCACTATAGTAGGTAGAGAGCCCCCTGACCCAAATCTTCACAGGGTCCCCTCTCTCTTTCAGAGGCTCCATCAGACAGGCAGCCTGTGTGTGTGTGTGTGATATTGAGACCTTTGTCTCAATAGCTCCTAAGAGCCTACTTTTCCTCACTCTGATTAGCCCAGCATTTCGCCTGCTCCCATTGGAAAGACCTCAGGAGAGTGGAGCTGTGGCCTTTCTGTCACAGTCCCATTTTTCTGTTTGCTTAGCTCAGGTGTTTGCATCCTCCCCTTTCTCTTTTCATTTAGTCCTTTTTCTTTATCACCATGAGTCACTCTGCGATATCAATACCCCAGTCCCCCCGCCTTCATTTTCTAGCGTCACTATATGCCTCAACTGCTTTTTTCCCTACTGTTCCATAAGGGATTTAGCAGCAATAGCACACAACTTTTCATTCTTTCAACAGTTCACACTGGTGACAGACTCAGTCAGAGATGCAACAGCTACCTGACTGAGAAAACTGGCACAATCTCTACCATGGGCCTCTTCATGAAGGAAAATCAAAGCAGATATAATTACACAGGCATCCTCCCACTCTTCACTGTTGATAGGTTAGGGCAGGCCTCCACAATGATATGGGAATGAACAACACACAGTGGCATTTGAATTTTCCCCACTAGGGTGGGCTTCATATGCTCTGTTCTGTAGTACCGGCAAATTAAAATTCACTTCAGAGAAGGACTGGAACTGGTGAATATTCTTAAAAGTGAAATCTGAGGTCAAGAATCAGAGCTGAGGAAGTTATAATTGTGTTGCCTCTGAACTACAGTTTTGCAAGCAGCGTTATAATATTCAAATGCAGACAACTATGCAAAGAATTAGACACTATCTGCAAAGACCTGAGGGTACTTGCTGATAGAATCTAAGGGAATCAGCAACTTTGCATCTGGCGTTCATCCCATACTACTTTTAACATGCTCGTAATTTTTGAATGATTGAGAACGTTGGCTAAATCAGTGAGAGCTATCAGTTTTTCCTTCCAGACTCTTCTGCTGATAGAAGAGTTGATACTCATCCCAAAATATACAAATAACCTTGAAAGATGATTAAATGCCTTCAGAAGCTAATGTTAACTTTTCTGTATTTAGTGAGAATAGGGCACATTCCAACAATATGAAATGATCTATATTTGTTTGAATACAGCTCCAAACAGTGTTCTGTCATCTGCTTGTGTTAATACAAGTAGTTCAGTGTGGTAGAGGAGCAATCCTGTAAGCAGTAGCAAAAACATTTGTGATCAGGGATTTCTACATCCTGACATGTACAAGGAAGTTACTGACGCTGAATCCTCCAGGAGTACTCTGTTCTGACTGTACATTGCTCATATGAATAAACAGCTCAAGCACAAATTCAAGTCACTATAAAAGAAGCAAACTACTACTGATGTCTATAGAAATACTGCTTATAAAATGTGAATATTAGCATTCGATATAATCATAATCTTAGCATTGTTAAGCACTTCTTATATAATATTCATCGAAATACCTCCCCATCTTATTGACACTTTAAGGTGGCTCACAGTAAAACACATTGCAAAATTCAGTTACAGAATAATAGTCAATTTGGTGTAATTCATCCCCAAACCATTACAGGCTCCAATGTGATCAACTGTTAATTTAGCAAAAACCAAAAGCAACACGAAGTCCTATATTGCCTCCTAAATGGCAACTGAGGAAGAGAGATTTTAGCTTTACTAGAGAGACTCCTTGGAACTACCACAGGAAGACATTGTCATATGTTGCCACTCATTGTGATTTGTATAGTGGAAGCACACATTAGCAAAAGTCCTGAAGATGATTCAAGAACAGGGAGGCTCTTATGGAAAGAATTAGTCCTCGAGATAAGCTGAGCCCAGGAAATGGAAGACTAAAGGTCAAACCTATCACTTAGAAATAGGCCAGGAAAGCACCTTAGAGCTTACATAGATATTTAGGAACTGGTACAGTATGTGGCTAAACTCTGCTGCCAACTAGGCAGCTATATTTTGGACCAACTATCATTTCCAAACACTTTTTAGCAACTATGCTACAGGCAAATGCATCTCAAGCAATATATAACTCTTATACAAACTTGTCTTGGAATGACGATTGTCTCCTAGTGTGCTTTCACGAGGTCATAGCTGGTGAAAGCCGAGTAACTTATCACTTTATTCACCCAGAAATCATCTATGTTAGCTCAGAAGGAACATCATTGCATTGAGTTGACCTCAAAATGGATTAGGCTATTTAGAGCCTATCAAAGTTAATGAGGATGATATGTCAATAGGCACTGTCTATTGCATTGTGAACCAGTTCTCCTGAATGTGGGTCACAAAGGATGAGTAATAGCAGCCGTCTTATACCTACACCTGTTGGCAATTTAAGGTAACAAGTGAAATCTGTACGCAAAAACTGTGGACAGAAGAAAGAAGGGCAATATCTCTGTGATTGCTTTGATAGTAGAGGGAGGCTAATTCTGCTGAGCCTCTAAAAACATTCATGGTGGGAGGAGGAAAATGATTTAGGTTGGACAAATTGTGTACTTTATTTAGGACAAATCCTTCTCCATCCATCCTTTATCCTCAAGGACATTAAAGGCAGAGAGAGAGAGCAAATATGTTTTCAACCAAGTGCAGTAAAGGGTTTGCTTTGTCAAAGCCCAACTCCCTATCTTGATAAGCTGAGAGTATAATGACTGTGCACCAAATTCTCTGTTGATATGAGGGAAGTGCATACCAGTGGCAGATTGAGAAGTTATTTGAATTCTCCCCCATGGATAGATAGTATCAACTGTTTGTAGAGACCTTTCCAAATTCATCACTTTTGTGGCTTCACTGTCCACATGTGAAAGATAAATGTCATGGATATAGCTAGAAATATAGAGGAACCTTTGCTGGATTTGCCCAAGAAGATAATAGAAAATGTCTTTAGTAGCCTGGCCCCACAGCTAGACATGCCACAAAGAGAACCTAGAGGCCCAGAACAGAATGACCTTGGAGAGAGGCATGAAACAAAGGAATAACACAGTTGTATGGCCTTGTGTAGATTAGAAGAGCTAACCCATATCAATAGATATGTGTTGAAGCCCAGGTGCAGAGTGTCTGGGAATGGCAGCAATGTCCAACTTCACAGAGGTTGAAGATATAATTCAAGGATGGGTGTATTCATATGAGAAATTTGTAATCACTAATTTTATGTAGACTTTGGTAAGATAAACAACTTTTATATACTTTCAGATGTTTCAAATATAGATAACTTTATATGATGTTTGAAGTTATAAGTAATTAGTTATCCAAGAATGTGAGCCCTTATCATATAAGACAATTAGTTATTGTTAGCAGATTATTCTGACACTTTATAAATATGAGAGGTTAAATTGATCAGGAGCTTCTTCTTAGTTGGAGTAAAATATTTTCTTGGGCTCAAGTAACTGGTCTCCTTTAACGAGCTATATAGTTATAATGGATAGTATGATTTTCTTTTGATTAACATTAAGAATGCTGCATAATCAGCATGGAATGGAATGGAAGCAGAAATTTTGTAATTGTACTTACTTGCATACAATACTCGGTAATGAACCTAGAAGGTTATTGAGGTGTACCTCTCTCCAGGAGTTAAATGATTTGATATAGGAAAGCTAACTAGATGCTAAGGACTTCTTAAATGCACACCTACATCTGAATCAGGCCTAATCAGAATCATGCAGAACATAAAGCAGAATGAAATAGATATACTTATTAGAAGGGAGGGCCTACTATTCCCATTTCAGGAAGTTAGAAGTTATTGCTAGTGGTGCACAAAACAAAACAAACGAGCCAGAAATAAACCCAGAAATTTCTGTTTCATTTCATTAAAGCAGCTTCCAGAACAGTGAACCAAATTTGAGAAACCAAACTTATAACAACACCCTCCCTCCAAAAAGTTTGTTTATGTTTCAGTTCTTTACCTTGCAGAGGCAGCAGCAGAAGGCAGACATTAGGCTCTCATGGCTGCATCTTGTTTTCCTTAATGGCATTCACCAATTGGATCCCAAGGGGAGAGAGCCCTTGCATTATCAATCGACTCTGCTGGCGGGAAGGAAGAATGGGTGGAATGTGCATGAGTGCATCCCCCCCCTTTGCTACCCAGGCAATGGCATTGACTCCCTGCCAATCGGATCCTTGCAAGGGAGACCCCTCCGCATTTATCAGCTTTGGAAACATTTGGAAGGGGGAAAGTACAGATTTCAATGATAGGTGTACTACAATGGGGCAAGAACAATTAAAGTCATCTAGACATCTTGCCTATTGAGTGTGAACTTGCAAGAGAAATTGACTTTGAGGGGGCTAGTTCAGGATTTTGCAATGCAAAAGGCCAGAAAAATAAAGCAAGTTAATTGGCCTAATCTTTGTGGCCATCTTGTAGCTGTTAGAATTTTTTTTAAAGACATTGACAGCATAATCCCTTTTTAATGACCAAAATGTTACAAAATAGTTAGCAAACTTGTAAGTTTCTCAGACTGGATGTTATTATTAAACAAATGTTGCAAAAGCAGGCATTTTCCAGAAATGTAGATTATGTAACAGTAATTTCATAATTAAAACAAACTTTGTCCATGGTTCATGAGATTGTATGTATGGCTTGAGTAGGGTTACCAGCTTCAAGTTTGGAAATTCCTGGAGATTTGGAGGATGAAGCCTGGAGAAGGCAGGGTTTTAGGAGGGAAAGGACCTCAGCATGGTATAACTCCATAGAGCCCACCCTTCAAGGCAGCCATTTTCTCCAGGGGGACTGATCTCTATGGCCTGGAGATCCATTGTAATTCTGGGAGATCTCCAGCCACCACCTGAAGGCTCCAGAAATACCAAGGGCAACCCCGGCACAAGGGAATCGGAAACGACAGACCAGGGCTCAAACAATCAAAAACCAAAGTATAATCCAATTTCATTTATTACAAAGTGCAGAAGTGCTATAAATACATGCATAAGTACATAATAGATTATACAATATCATTCAAAAGTGCATAAATACAGAGTCCAATTATAAGGTGATTACAAATCTTCACTGTCCGGAACAAATCCACCAGTTAAAGTGCAAATGCCAAAATTAACAGAGAAGAATCGGCAGGTGGGGGCTTGTGCCAAATATTATTCATTAACAGTCCATGAAGTCAAAAACATGTAGAAAACAATGCCGACGGGGGTTTGCAGGCAAATAACATTAACCCGTTTCGTGAGTACCACTCCTCACTTCCTCCAGGGCGTGAAACAGTTCGGACTGATCATAAGTACGTAACCAGCACAAAAACAAACTCTCCCACCGTCTGGTTCGTGCCCCCCCCTTTTTTTTTGCCGGCGACCAGCAAAAGAAAGGGGGGGGGCCACGAACCAGACGGTGGGAGAGTTTGTTTTTGTGCTGGTTACGTACTTATGATCAGTCCGAACTGTTTCACGCCCTGGAGGAAGTGAGGAGTGGTACTCACGAAACGGGTTAATGTTATTTGCCTGCAAACCCCCGTCGGCATTGTTTTCTACATGTTTTTGACTTCATGGACTGTTAATGAATAATATTTGGCACAAGCCCCCACCTGCCGATTCTTCTCTGTTAATTTTGGCATTTGCACTTTAACTGGTGGATTTGTTCCGGACAGTGAAGATTTGTAATCACCTTATGATTGGACTCTGTATTTATGCACTTTTGAATGATATTGTATAATCTATTATGTACTTATGCATGTATTTATAGCACTTCTGCACTTTGTAATATATGAAATTGGATTATACTTTGGTTTTTGATTGTTTGACCACCTGAAGGCTGGCAACCCTAGGCTTGAGGGATTACGTTGTTGGTTTGTGGGAGGGGGTGTGTTTTACAAGTTTGTACAGGGCCTGAAAAAATAATGCTTGGGACCCAGGGACAAAAAAAAAATCCATTCACAAGTTCATTGTGTTCTGCAATGATTATATGGCATTTCTGCATTATCAGGCTTTCTTGATGACTTCAGAGCAGGGAAAATATCAGTTCTATGCATTTGCATGAGGAGATACTACTTCTGCTATAGCGAATGGGAAAATCCTCGCAAATTGGGGCACAAAATGCACTGATGCCCTCCAATATGCATGGAACTGCATGACTGGAGCATACTATTTTATTATTTTTATGTATCTTTTCTGCCTACAAAACTATGAAGTACCATATACATTGACAGCACTAGTTCTTCTAAAGGTCAGATTATATGTCATGCAGAGTTCTTGTTAATTAAAAGCACCTATGGGTTGCTCTGATTTTTATTGAAGTTGTGATATGAAGGGAAGGGGAACTTTACCCCTTCCCCATACTGATACAAAACACACACACACACACAATGATATCTGATCCGTAGAGGAAAATACAAACATACCTTGTTGGTACATTGCTTATGTAACAAGAGAGAGATACAACACGTACTAAATTGGCACAGATCACTGTTCTTGTTGGCTGCAAAAATAACTTCATAACATTTAATCTGATAACTGCTGGAAGCCATGGTGCTCTGAGTCTTAAGGGTCATCCTGTTTATAGAAAGAGACATTAATTTTAAAACCTACCAAATGTTTTCTTAAAACCCAAATGAAACACATACACAAATGCTATACTTTCAGTTTATATTTACATAGTCATCTGGCAACAATTTGTCTGGAATCAATACACAATGAAGTCTGAATGTATAAAAGCACCAGATTACAAAAGTGATACATAAAAACAGTGACAAGGGACCAAGACATGTATGTGTGGTGTCTGAAATGGAGCAGCGTTTATTAATAAAGAGTGACATGAATATAGTGCCAGCTGCAAGAAAGCAAATGCTCCCACAGAGAGTATGTGAGTTTCCCATGGAAATTCATTTAATCCCATTTATGATTTAATTATATGGCAGAGTCAAGGGGAACCTGTCTCTCCTCCATAGGAGTTCTTCACTTTTTAATGCATGGGCCTACATCATGGGGTGTGATGAAAAGGGAGAGAGAGAATTTGCATTAAGCATCCTATGTTTAATGAGCTCAGCTTCACTGCTGTACTTAAATGTATGCAGCAAACACATTGGAAGTATATTATGGCATCATTAGTTCTGCTGGAGGTAAGAGAATGGGGAAGCCAGACAATGGACAAGATGGATGGACAAGCCTTTGCCATTTCTATTTGCAGAGGGAAACCTTAGTCAGAGATGGAATGTAGCAATTGTGTGCATTTTCTAGACACATAATTGGGTACTAAGTGCAAGTCTATATTTTTATTCCCTTAGTTCTATGCCTCATACTAGTTACATTTGCCTCCTTGAATTATCTGTTACGGCCAGTTCAGCCATTCGTCGGGAGAGATAGTTTGCTTATATGTGGCTTCTCGGGATATTGTTGTGTTGCATTGTTTTATGGATTGTTATGATTTTTAACCTATATGAATTTCTCTGTCCTTCTGTCTAGATTTTTAATTTCAAATTCAGGTAGATATCCAGTGTACTAACACAAGCTTACTTTGGATATTAGTAACTGCTTAGATCTGTTTGCAGAGGGGAGCTAGCTACTCTATTCCTCTATGTAAAAACTTGGCACATGCCCAGGTAATGTGTTAATCAGACTGTACTAGGATGCCAACCACTGTCTCAAGTAGCCATTTCAAAGACTTTGAAACAAGTGATACACTGAGCACGGCAATATCCACTGATCACTGCAGACTCAGTTCACACAAAACGTGAAACTATGCTTAGTTTGTGAAACCAGGATTCCGCTTACTGACATCATTCAAATGCTGGTGGGCCTCAACAACTGCTGGCTTTATTGGCTTCATTCTGGCCAGCTGTCCTCACTATTGGGGAGCAGGCAACTGATAAACCAGGATTAAGCCAGGATATCTGTGCTCAAACATTGCATGAAACCATAACCCGTCTTCCCAAGTTACAGTGAATGCACGTACATCCTGCCTGTATGTGCATTCATCTGTTTGAAGGAAAGCGCTAACATGCATTCACTTTGCAAATGAAACTGGGGACTAGCACCTGGGTAAATGTGGGGTTTCAGTCACACATTCCATTTTATAAAGAAAAACAAGTGTACACTGTGTACAGATTGTATGTGCATTGTATACATTGTAATGTATGAACAGGGCTACTAATTTGTGAACAGGGCTATAGTTAGGACGCTGGTTCCAAATTCTCATTTGCCAAACCCATATTCAGACAAGCACCATCCTCCAAAGTTATTTAATTAACCATGACATCACATTAGGTATGAATGGAACCTGAGTACACTCTTTCTCTATTGGTCCATTGATGGTACAAAAAATCATTGTGACCAGCTACTACATGTATCTAGTCTTTATTCATTGCCATGTATAGTAAATAAGACAATGGGGAGATTTTTCCTTAGTAATCACATACAGTAATTGGAGTACACTTTGAATCTGATGCTGAATAGGACAGAACAAGTGAGGGATCACAAGGCCTTGGAGGGGGAGCATCTTATTTTCTCCTCCCTTGCAATTTCTTCTTTCTCCATAGCTTTTCCCTTTTTTTCTTCCTTCTCTCCTTCCCATCTACTCATCAACCCTTTATATTCTCCCCAATCTTCAGCTATATTTATTGTTTAGTCAGTTTATTCTCCACCTTTATCCACAATGGGGACCAAAAGCAGCATACCTCATTCTCCTCTCCTGTGAGGTAGATTATGATGAGAATGTGTAACTTGCTCAGTCACCCAGCAAGCTTCAGTGTTAGAGTGGAGATTTGAACGTGGGCCTCCAAGATCCTAATCTGATGAAGCCCTACCCACTATACCACACTGGTTTTCGTGGGATGGCTGCTGTTGAACCATAGCCAGCAGCTGGCTTAGGTGAGTCATGCAAGTTGCATGGGATTGCGTCACCTGGTAGTTGCAGCCTGGCCTGGCCTCATGAGTCCTCCCTCAAAGGTCAAGGACCCAGTTTCAGAGCAGGAGAAAGGGTTTGGATCAAGACGAATGAGCAAGAATGCATTTATGGAAGAGAAAGAAAGGACAATAAAGAGGCAGATGTCTGATTATGGCCAAATTGACATACTCAAGGAATACAGAAAAAGTAAATAAAAAGCAATGCACACAAAAGAATGGTAGATGGCGATCAATTAGGCATTCCTGGACTGGGTTGTTTTTCTGGATTAGTTATCCTATGAGTATCCAATTGTACTGTTATCTCATAATTTATTGGCCCCTGTATTTGGCTGATCCTAGGTCAATATCATGTGCTCAGTGCAAACATGATTGCAAGATAAAGTCATTGTTTTGGTTTTTTTAAAAAAAACTAAGGGCAACACCCCAAAATGTCATCCAAGAAAACTGCAGAAAGAGGAATTGTTTCAATTTCTAATATAATCACTGTTTTGCTAACCTTAGATCCCCAAACCTTTACAACAAGACTTACCCAAGGATTCAGTAAGCATGTACAATCCACCCAGTGGAAATTATCACCATCAGCAGAGCAGACCATTCTTATGTAGCCTTGGATCAAAGAGGACTGGGAGAAATGATCAATATACATCTCAGTGAGCCAAGAAAAGAAGGCAGCAGGGAGGAGAGCGTTGGGTCCTTCAGCCTGAAAAGTGATGCTTTGAAGCATCTGGCCCCATTGCCAATGGAAGAACTACAGGGAGAAGAAGAAAATTGAAGTCCAATGTACTGCGTGTGGCATGCATTCTTAGGAATAATATGAGAATTTGTCAGGGAAGAAGGAATGCCAAAGGAATAAAGAGCCCTCTGCCTCTTCTCCATTCCATTGCAATCCATGCCACAGTGTCAGTTCTTGATAACGGCAGCGAATATTAAAGCCACATAACATCAGTTCCTTGACCTGGCTCCATTGCTCATAGATCCCAAATCTTGATAGGTTTTTTTGCCTTAAATTTTGGTGGCAACAAATTGGCAACTCCAAAATGGATTGAGACAAGACAGCAAAATCTCCTTAATTGGTCCGTTAAGAAAGATCACACCTGAGAACACCACCAGGACATTATTAAGGCTACAGTCCTGCATAAAGACTCCCATTGACCTCAGTGGAATTGAAGCAGTGTAACTCTTGGCAGGATCATTGCCTAAATGGTTAGCTGGCACACCTTGTCCATTAAAAGAGCACTCAAGGCTATTAGTGTTGTTAACAGGTAAATGCTGTTTTTTGACATATATTTAACATTATGTCTTTCTGTGCTCATTTCAGTTAGCCACTCTGAATGATAGATAGGAGTGAGCTTATACTTCTGTTAGAGAACATTCCTTTATTACTAATAGTAATTGAGGGAAGGGAAGGGAAGGACAATGTGTTCTGCACAGTCCAAGGAAAGGTGAGAAAATGACAGACATTCCTTACCCTGAGGACATTTCAGCCTAAATATGAAGTCATGACTATAAAGAAATTAATTTGGAAAAGGAACCAATGTACAAATGTATACTTTGTTCATTAAAAATATTGGACATAAGAGACTAGATGTTAGCAGAGGTGGAGAAAAGTCCAATCCCAGACATGCAGAGTTGCGTTCAAAAGTTTACTGCAACAACAGGATTTACAAAAAGGTTTAACTATGTACACCTTCCAAAAGCAGAAAGACTTTCAGACTTAAGAACTCACAGGAAAAGAAGGAACACAACAATTCAAATGGACTAAATGGATGAATGAATGCTTTCTCTTTTCTAACATGAGAGAGATAAAATACACAAAGCCAGGAAGACATCCCCTCACTTTCTCTGGCTGACCACCCCCACTGGGATGGAACCAGTGGCAGAACCAGTGGCAGAAGATATCATATTGTCTCCTTTGTCATGCAGAGGCATGTATGTACTGTCCAATGCATGTACACACAACTCATGTTCTGTCTCATCCACGAACACAGCACTCTTCACTCTAGGGTTGCCCACTCTAGGGTGGGACCTGGAGATCTCCTGGAATAACAAATGATCTCCATATCAGTTCCCCTGGAGAAAATGTCTGCTATGGAGAGTGGACTGTATGACTTTATATCCTGCTGAGGTCCCTGCCTTCCCCAAACCCTGCCCTCTGCAGGATCCACACCCCAAACTCCAGGAATTTCCCAGCCCAGAGTTAGCAACCCTACACACCCTTACTGAGACACATACAGGTGCTGTGAAGGAGAGGTCTGAACTCAGAACCATGTGGTCCAGGGTCCTGTATTCACTCCACTCTTTCTTCAGTTCAGAATGTGCAGCTTTTATCCACTGCCCAGAAGAGGCCACTGAGAGTTTTGTGCTTTGTTTTAGTCAGCAGCTCACTGTGTTGTTAACTCCTCAAGCTGCACTTGACTCACTATGCAAAATTATGCTCAGTGGATATTTCTTGTCAATGGTCTCTGTACCGAGATAACCAACTTCTTTAGTGTATCCAGCCTGTTTGGGGCCCAAATTGGCCCCAAATAAAGTGCAGGAATGCTCTCACGGCTGGCACAACAACATCACTTCCAGAAGTAACATCACTATGTCCCCCGGGAGTGCATGTGCCGCATGTGTTCCTGGGGTGCCTGCCAATGGTGGGCGACATTCGGGGGGCTCGCCACCTCCCACTGATCACTGGTGGATCGGCGGGTGAGGGGGCAAATTCCTGGGAGTTAGTTTGGTATGTTCAATTTTGTACATTTTGTTTTCATGGAGAAGACTTAGTTATGCAGTCCTATATCTGTAGTCTAAAGTGGTCCAATTTGGGAACAATTTCTCTACCATATTTAGACTAGGTCAAAGTGAGCCATTTGCCCATTATTTTCCTAACTCTTTGCTGTCCCCTTTATAATTTCAGCTAGTTTGCCTTTTGCTTGGTCACATTATTGTGCTGCCTTGCTATTCTGTCAGATCTCCCAGAAGTATATGATGACTGCCTCAAAGCATTTTCCTGAGATGCCTGTAGAGGGAGGTGCGGCTACTGGCCATTCCTTCTGTGGCAAAACAAGAAACCAGTGACAGGAAATAGTGAAAAGAATATTAAATGCTTACTTTTATGTCTAGGTATGCACATAATAAAAATAACTCACCACACAAAGTTGTGTAATAACTTAGTCTATGGCAACGCCTTGAATTTTTCCTATGCAATGGTATTAGACATTTTACAGACTTCGTTCTCAAGCTTGGATGTGTTAGGGACTCAGGCCTGAGGGTGGGTGAGTATCCTGAGCAGGAGGCAGGCAGGTGGATTGAAACCTTAAGGCCGAAGACAGAAAATTTACAATGGCTTCATACTTATGTTTAACTAACGTCTACTTTTCAAGATTTTCCTGATAAATTAAATTAGCTTTCATAAACAAATATTTTGACCTCTTTTAATAATAACTATGTGGTGTTCATGGACACAGTGCTTACCACAAATACTTTTCCTAGAGTGTCAGTTCTAGGTTTTGGAGGCTCTGGGCAGAGAGTGCCTGGGGCCCCCTGTGCCCACAACCAAGTATCCCTCATGCCTCCCTTTCTAACCACATTTGTGTGCATTCTTCCACCTGGATGTGCATCCTTCCTCACTCACAAGCCCTCCTACCACCTGTGATCACAGCTGCCTGTACCACATTCATGCCCTTTCCCTGAGAATGCTGGCTGATGCATGAATCTGGCAGCTGCGGTGCACCACCCTCACGCACTTCCCCATCCATCGGAAGCCAGGCTCATGGGTGGTTCAGTACTTGCAAGTGAATGGGTAGGGAAGGGCACATGGACAGGTGGCAGGGAGGTGCATAATAGGGGGGGGTGACAGTGGGCCACAGCAGAAGCCCTGGCAACTGCCCCACTTCAGGGTGTGCTGATGCAAGCCCCTCTTGGCACCAAGCTTAGGGCCAGCAGCAGGAGGTGGGGGGGGATTGGGAAAGTTCCACTCTGCAAACTCTGCTGCTGGTTGGATATACACCACTCAGTATCCAAAGACTGAAGATTAAGTGAGAGAGAAAAATTATGTGTTATCATGTGTTGGCTTTAGCTAGCCAAGCAGTGCATTTTTATGCCCAAATAGTGTGAAATATCCTTTCAAATCCTCTTCCCATTCCTATTTTCATTTTCTTTAATAATTGTGAACAATTTATCTGCTGCTGTTGTTTTGGTGCCATTTTTGTTTCTACTTCAGTACCTGAAACCAGCCAATCAGCGATCACATATGAACATGATGGCATCGTGAGACCATGTAATCAGTTAAGTATCTCTACTGGGGTGTATGGCTAAGGTGTGGAAGGTGGCGAGAAGGGGAAGACAAAGGAAATGTTTCTGTGCAGTGATTTAACTGTATACTTTCACTAGTCTAGCCCTATTGTACTGCATTGGTGAGTATGGTTACCAACCTCCAGGTGAGGCCTGGAAATGGCAGCTCCAGAGGGCAGGTTTTTATGGCATCACATCCTTGCAAGCTCCCTTCTCTCTCCAAACTCTGCCTGCCCCAGGCACCAGCCCCTAATATCCCAAGCTGGAACTGGCAACTCTGAGGAGGTGGGCTACAAAATTTCCCTAGGCACATCAAGGCAAGATTTCCATACCTTTTGAAGCATGCTTTCTTCTCATATTCTCAGGGGGGATTTTGTAGCAATAAAATGTTCTTTAAAAGTGGATTTTCATGAAAAGTGGCTTTTTCTAGCAATATTTCAGATGCTTAATCAATATGGAATATAAATGTTATATGTTCAGTCTGTAAAAGAGGATTCTGAACAAAGAGTACAACAGATTATTTGCTCTGAATGACTGCTTCCATTAATGAATTTACATTAACAGCTGAAGGTTTCAAGCCTGGAATGTGTGTCCTCAGAACAAACAATTTTCCTAGGTTTGGTCTCTTAACTGTTTCCCCCATTCCTAATCCCCCCTATGCTTTTGAACGCTATTCCCCATTGTTTCTTATGATTTATAACATCGGCAATGTTCAGGCAGCACCAAAATATAAATGTGAATATTCCAACTTTCAAAAAAGTCTCTCAAGGCCTTTATTTCACCCACACATCTTAGTTTCATTCACCTCTGCCTCCAGGCTAGATAGACTATTACTGTTATCTGAACCATTGCCATGGAAACAACTTTACACTGTCCTTCTGCCACCGTTTTACAGACCTTATATATCTCTTTAAAATTCTGACATTGTGAAACTGAAGCAAAAGTTTTCAATTAAAAGACTAGAGAGGGCTGGATGCTAAATTTAAGACATTGTCCTGAACTTTATCAGAGAAGATGCATTCCTGCATTTTACGCTTTCTCTCTCCCTTTAAAATTGTTGAATATTTTTCAGGTTGGAAAGTTGTGCCTCTGAGAAGCAGGAAAAAAACCCAGAATAAAAAGAAGACTATTTCCATCCTGTCAGTTATCAGATATGATGAGTTCCATTTGAGAAATATAATTCCTCTTTGTTATTAAGTCTAGATATCAAATTTAATTATGTTAATTCCAGAAGATTTTAAAAACAAAAGACCAGTTGTAGAAATTATTGATTTTATCAGCTTTTAGAATAATTATATCACAAGCACATGTTCACTCTTTCGTATCACAATAGTTTGAAAAGTGCTAGTCGAAGTGTGGAAAGAAACAGAGAAGCAGGGATTTGTAATTTGAAGACATCAAAGCCAGAAAGTTCTTAGAGAAGAGGAAAGTGGGCTTCCATCATTATAACTCAGATTTCATTGAGGAAGTAGATTGGAAATGAAAGAAGTACCCAAGGTTGTGTTCCCTTGATCCTTTATCTTATAAAAAAATGTTCTGATGTCTGAAGGGAACAGAAACTCAAGGAAAATACCAGAATTGTATGTGTGTAGGGGGGAAAAAACCCTTCTACCTCAGAGATTTGAGAGAAAGCAGTGTAGTAAAGTGAGCAGAGCAGAGGATAACTGCCATCAATATATGTTCAGTCTCATAACTTGACATAAATATTTACATCTTCATATTTACTGACCAGATAGCACTAGTTGTGTTGAGCAGTCTTAAAGTGCAATTGTTGAACTTTTAACACAATCTTCAGACAACACTCTAAATAAAAAGTGCTACTAATGTAATTTTTTCTCCTTGTCTGAGTTTTAATCTAGATTATAATTTGCATAGAGAGAAGTCCATTCAATAGTGACTTTTGTAGATTTATATGTGATGCTGCATTATACTGTGAATTTAAGTATAGGGAGGGTGTTAAATGGCTCCAACAGGCTGAGATGGTAGGAAATCTCAATGCATGATAATCCTTAAAGACCTCATTATAAAGATACTGCAAAAAATGTCATCAGCAAAAATTACTGTTCTCACGATATGGAAACAATGAATAACATTAGAACACAGTAAGATAAAATAAAATTTTTAAAGATTAAAGCCATTAAAACTTCTGCAAATTAGTCTCTAAGGAATGTATAGGCCTGTTAATTTAAGATGCTTTCTAACATTATGAATGCTTCAGGTGGTCTCAATCAATTTTTTACTGGTCCATCATAAGACAGATCTCAGGGGAAGAGTTTTCTTCTCTTTCCCTTTGGGTGATGCCTGCCAAGTTGCGTCTGTCAGTGTATTACAATTAGCATACAATACACATTTGTTCACAATAAACTTGGTCCAAATTTCCCAAAATTTGAAGAACAGTTGTAGCATCTGAACTCTTCTTTGTTTCAGAATCTCAGCATAAAGCTTTTCCAGTGCAAATGGCTATCAACATATCTCATGGAAACATAATCCAACCATGGAAATGCAATATCTAACACCCATGTGTAGCATGATATTCCGATAGTTATCATTTAATAGCAGCTTGAAGCACAGCTTTCCACCACTGTCAGTTATGGTTAAATTATGTCACTACTTTCTCTCAAAATAGTTGATTTATTTTACAAAGGCAAAGAAAAGATTTATAGGCTGGATAAAGGGGTGCAAACCCTGGGATGGACAAATAGAGAACAACAAAGCAAGCAAACTGATCTGAAAAACTCAATTAGCAACATTTACCTAAAACCAGTTTTAAAAATCCTAGACCAGCATACATCAGTGAAATGACTATTGTGCAGCAAGATAATTAAAACAAGGAAATAGACCACCTAAAAATTAGGTGTTTAGGTCAGAGCATTAAAACAGGACAGAGCAAGAGAGACAACATTCAAGGAAAGGCCCATGAAAAGTGCTTCTATTTATCAGGTGCCCCAAACTTATCAGATTCACCCCCAGACAGATGACTGTGAGGACCAGAGCCCCACAACTGATAAGACCCTGTCCTTTGTAGGCACCTATTTAGCTTGGATGGTAATGGCATTTTGAACAGGAACTTGGTAGATTATTTCAGTTGGCAGGAAGGCTCATACAGGAACAGGCAGTTCTTTTAAGTACCAAGTCCTGTACCATTTAGGGCACGCGTCAGCAACCCCTCTTATTAAAGAGCCACACTGTGTGATGTGAGGATGTTCCATACCAGAAGTGGATTCTCATTTTAAAGCTGGACATTGGTGGAAATTTTGCACTGAATCTGATACAGCATGCTATAGAGACCATTGGAAGACTTATGAAGCAGCAGTGATAATGGCAAAGAAACTTTATTTCTCTGCAACCATTGCACCAGCTAGCTCATGATTGTCCCAGTTGTTTAATTTATCTCAACATCCTTTGAGTCTTAAAGAAGAACCTTTGTTGTCCCAAGAACAGTAATTATCTATGACACCTTTGCAAAGTTTTTTGCTGTTAAAATAGCACAAATACACTCTGATCGGGGTGCCAACTGCAATATAGGTAAGGCAGAAGAATTGCTTAATACATTGTCTAGTCCACTTACGGACCACTTTGACGCAATTACAGTGATGAACATTGACAGGATCCTGGCACCTATGCACTGGATCCTTGCCCATCTTGGCTGCCAAAATCATATAAGGACCACATAAATGACCCCTTGATGGCTACCATAAATCAATCACTAACTCAAGGTGATGAGTGATGACTCAAAGAGGCAGTTATTTGCCCACTATTTAAAAAATTATCACTAGACAAAAATGTTGTGGCCAATTATCTCCTCTTTCTATGAAAAGTGACTGAGAGAGCTGTTCCAGGTCTTCTTGGATAACTCTTGTGCTCTAGACACTTTTCAGTTTGGTTTCAGGCTGAACTATGGGGTGGAGACAGCTCTGTTGACTTTACATGTAGGCTATGGCCATGCTTCTTTTGTTGCTCCTCCCAGATTTATCTGCAGTGCTTAATATAGTTGATCATGACATCCTGTAGAGATGTTTGGAAGCAGAAGTAGGTATCAGGGGTAGGGATGTGCGTTTCGGCTTTCCGAATGCCGAAAGAAAGCCGAAACAAAAGTGTTTCGGCTTCTTTCGGATAAGCCGAAACGTTTCAGAGAAAGCTGAAACGTTTCGGCTTAGCCGAAAGAAAAAAAGCCAAAACGTTTCGGCTTCTTTCGGCTTTCTTTCAGCATTCGAGAATTGCCATTTTGTTTTTGCTAGCCGTTTGCCTTAGCAAGCGGCTAGCAAAATCCTGCTGGAAGCAAAGGCTTCCTGCAGGCTCTTAGAAGAGGGGAGGGGGGGAGAAGGAGTGAATCACTCACTCCTTCTGTCACCCCCCACCCCTCTTGCAAAGGAGGATAGGGAATCCTGCTTTGCCTTGCAAATGCAAGGTGCAAGCATTGCATTGCACTTTGCATTTGCAAAGCAGTGCAAGCAGAGATTCCCGCCAAAATTTACAGGGAGGGGAGGGGGAGCATTGGGAGGGTGGCAGTTGGAGTGTGGGTGGGGAAAGGCAGGGGAGGGGGGACTTTAGGAGTCTCCAATCCCACTGCTGCATCCTTCTGCCAGCCAATAGATTCAAATCTTTGGCTGAGGCTGCAGCAGGGGATTTAAATTTGGGGCAAGACTGGTCTGGAACACTGCTGTTGCTGCTGCTGCCCGAGAGAGGAGGAGAGAGACTGCACCATCTGCCTAGAGGATCATCTGCGCTGGACATCCTGAGAGGAGACCTGGTAGGCCTTTTTAAAATTTTTATAAATTTCTTTGATGCTGGGCAATGTGCTGCTGTGGCCTGCCTCTGCAAAAAGGTGTTGCAGTTTATTCTTGGCATGGCCTGGGGGACAGGTTGGGCAGACAATGTTTGATGGTGGGGGGGGGGGGTTCAGCATTGGTTGTTGTGCTTGCCTTCTTTAAGCTTGATCTACTGTTTTAAGATTAAAACAAGAGTGTGCCAGCTTTGGGCCTACACAGGCCAGAAGCTCTGCTGGGTGTCTTTGGTGCCTTTCTTCTGGCTGGCTCTCACAGTTATGCTTCACAATCTGGAATGATGTGGCTTGTTTTTCTGTGTCTGGTTGCCTGCTTCCAAGGCTTCCCAACAGGCTCCTGACTCTGAACAACTGTGCCAGCCTGTGGCCCACACACAGGCCTGCTGCTTTGGCTTTGGTAAACCTTTTTGGTTGCTGGCCTGGCACTCACAGTTTTGCTTCACAAACTGGAATGGTGTGGGCTTTTTTCCTGTGTCTGGTCCCCTGCTTCCAAGGCTTCCCAACAGGCTCCGTCCTGAACAACTGTGCCAGCCTGTGGCCCACACATAGGCCTGCTGCTTTGGCTTTGGTAAACCTTTTTGGTTGCTGGCCTGGCACTCACAGTTTTGCTTCACAAACTGGAATGGTGTGGGCTTTTTTTCCTGTGTCTGGCCCCCTGCTTGCAAGGATTCCCAACAGGCTCCGTCCTGAACAACTGTGCCAGCCTGTGGCCCACACACAGGTCTGCTGCTCTGGCTTTGGTAACCCTTTTTGGTTGCTGGCCTGGCACTCACAGTTTTGCTTCACAAACTGGAATGGTGTGGGCTTTTTTCCTGTGTCTGGCCCCCTGCTTGCAAGGATTCCCAACAGGCTCCGTCCTGAACAACTGTGCCAGCCTGTGGCCCACACACAGGTCTGCTGCTCTGGCTTTGGTAACCCTTCCTGTTTGCTGGCCTGGCACTCACAGTTTTGCTTCACAATCAGGTTGTTTATCATTGGTGGACCTCTTCTGGACTGGACTGCACTTGGTGGACATCGGCCTGCAGATCTCTGCGTGGAGGATCAACATTGCTGGACATCTGTAGTGGAGGACTGGTAGGGTTGTTGTAAAATTTGTTTTTTGAGCTTATGTCTGCTGCTGTGCCTACCTGCGAGCATATGCTTTGGCTTGGTCTTTATGGCTTGGGCTAGGGGGGGCATTTTCTGGTTGGGCAAGAGGACATTGTTTGGGGGTTAGGGGGGGCAGCATTGATTGCAGTGCCTGCTTTCTTTCATGTTTCGTTTGTCAAGTTTGAGTGTGGGGTGGGCTTGAACTAATGTTTCACAGGACTAAAAAATGAGTGTGCCAGCTTTTGGCCTGCACAGGCCAGAAGCTCTGCTGGGTGGATGTGTTTTGTTTTGCTGCTGGTTGGCCCTAGCCTTTCAGGGGGGGGCTGACTTGGCTTGTGCAACGGGGCCTTGAATTTTGGGGGTTGCGTGTGCGGCGTGTGGTATTGACTCTGTTAACATTTCCAATTTTCTTGACAGCATCACGGAGGAGAGGAGGACCAGCTGCAAGACCGCCTGAACATCGCTGGACTGCAGGACTGGTGTTGGTGAGCGAGTCCGGGTTCATATTTGGGTGGGCTTGGGGGTGGGTTCTTGCTAGCTTGGGAGGGGGGAGGCTCATCTTCAGAACACCACATCCACACCCCACACCGGCATACCACAGATACATTGTTCCCGCTAAATAGTGTCTTAGGTAGGTAGGCCAGTTGGTAGGTGATCAGTGGATAATTGCCCTCAACATAATTGTTAGGGAAACCAAGCCTAGTTTTTTTTAAAAAACTAAATAGGGACTCAGCAGGGAAAGCATTAGTGAGTGAGTGTTAGGTTTGAATTCAATATATATATATATATATATATATATATATATATATATATATATATATATATATATATATATATATATATATATATATATATATAAAATTTGTAATAGCTGTCAATAGGCTTCCCATTAGTGCCCACATAACTAGGGTTCCACTGCCCATCTCTGGCACCCGTGGTGGTGCCAGGCCGGCCCGGGCATACTAGTGTGTGAGTGTTTAAGGCTTTGTCACCTGTTATTGGGGTTTAGGGCCAGCTCAATTCCAGAGGAATTCAGCTGATTGGCAGGCTCAGGTTCCCTGACATAAATAGGGTTGCTTAAAAAGGCACTTGATTGTTCATCTCCAAGTCACAGAGCCACTAGAAGCACAGATTTAGAGCAGGTTAGTTAGGTCTTGAAAACAAAGTTGACCTTTGTTTTCCAAATCTTTTCTGATTAGTTAGGGTAGATTTCGGGAGGGGAAAGTATGTCAGAGAGGAAAGCAGAGAGGGGCCCCGGGGGAAAGGTTAGGGAGAAATCTAGAGGGGAGGAGGGGAGGGGGAGGGGGACTGCTGCGGCAGACCCCCATCTGAGCAGGGGAGGCCCGCCCCTGCGCTGCTGCCGTTCACCAGCCTGGCTTCTGGTGACAGGAAGAGGGTGCGCAAGGCTCTCTTTTCTGAGGCAGCTGCTGGAGGGCCACCCCCAACCCAGAGGCGTGAGGCAGGTGCTGGCACTGGGCGGGGGCCTGCTGCTGAGGCTCCTCCTCCTCCAGTGGTTGCGAGCCAGCTGCTGGAGGAGGGGCAGCATGTGGTGTCTCCTGGGATGGGCGCGGAGCACATGACTTTCCCTGCGCTCCCGCTCACCCCAGGAACCCAGAGGATGTTGGAGGAACTGCCCGTGAGACCCCCCCTGGGGCGGTCCACCCCAGTTTCCTCTGAGGCCAGCAGCAGGCCTCTCACGGCTGTGCAGGAGGAGAGGATGCGGGAGGAAGAGGCAGAGACTGTGGTGGAAGAGCCCACATCTCTGCCCCTTCAGCCTCGTCCATCCCCACCTGCCCGGCCGAGAGTGGGACACGGTGTGTCCGGCCAGAGCACCTCACAGGAGGTGCCTCAGGGTGATCCAGAAAGCGCTTCTCCTGGGAAGCGTGGGATGCCCTTTTCCTCCGAAATCTGGAAGCACTTCCAGACAACGGAGAATCCCCGAGCAGCCCTGTGCCAGCATTGTAGGCGGCGCGTCAGCCGTGGCAAAGATGTGCGGCATCTTACCACGTCTGGGTTGAGGTACCATATGAAGAGGCACCACCAGGCGGTGCTTCTTCGGGAGGAGGGTTCGAGTGGCGCCGCACGGCCGCCAGCTAGCCAGAAGGAGGCAGGCTCCTCTGGTGCTCTTCCCCTAAGTGTACCTGCAGGAAAGGGACGCCAAGCCTCTCTCCCGGAGATGCTTGGTATGCAGGGCGCTAGTGTGCCCAGAGAGGGGATCCGGAGGGCGAGCCGGCGCATCACGCGCCACATCGTCAATATGATAGCAGTGGATGGACAACCGTATTCCATAGTTGAAGACTTCGGCTTCTCAGGGCTGCTCCGAGATTGCTTTCCCTGGTACGCCGTCCCTGCTCGCACGACGTTGAGCAGATCGGTGGTGCCCTCGTTTTACAGGGCTGCCAGGGATCATGTGAAGGCACAGCTGTCCCGGGTTGCCGGGAGAACTGTGCACTTCACATCGGACATCTGGACCTGCCCAAGTGTGCAGCAAGCGTACCTCTCGCTTACTGCTCACTGGTGGGAACCCGAGTCGGTTCTGGTTGGGGGCCGGGGGGAGGTGCCTAGCACAGCTAGACAGGGAAGGATGGGAGACCGCCAGGCCGGCTACTGCAAGGCCTTGCTTCACGCCGAGGTGCTCGACGTGTCCCACACGGCGGAGAACATCGCTGCCACCTTGCGAAGACAGTTGGACGAGTGGATAGGCCAGGGACCCGCCACTGTGGGATGCATGGTGACGGACGGTGGCAAGAACATGAGGGCAGCGGCGCATCTAGTGAGCCGAGAGTGCATCTACTGTGCGGCTCACAAGCTTCACCTAGTGGTGAGAGATGCGCTGGGGTTGGGCTCCTCGAAGGAACACTTGGATACCCGGACCCGTGAACTCCAGTTACTTATCCAGAAATGTCGGAGGCTCACGGGTCACTTCTTGCGCAGTGTGAAGTCCACGCATGAACTGCACCAGACACAGGTCAGGACAGGTGTGCCAGAGCACGCTCTGATCACTGACGTCAGCACTCGCTGGAACTCCACCTGCGCCATGCTTGAGCGCTTGGTGGAGCAGAAGGCCGCACTCCACGCGTGGCTCTCTGAGAGCCGCAGTGCGAGTCAGGTGGGTGAGTTCAGCCGGGAGGATTGGCTCACCATCACCCAGACAGTGGAGGTCCTGAAGCCCTTCAAGGACTTCACTGTGGCGGTCTCGTCAGACACGGCGACCCTCGGTCTGGTCATTCCCCTGGTGCACACGCTCCAGAGGAATCTGGCCACCCTTGCAGACCGGGTCGCACCCCGTGCTGACCTTGTTCCAGCGGTGCGCGCATTAGTGAGAAGGCTGCAGCTTGGCATTGCTGCCAGGCTAATTCCTCTCACTAAGGAAGAGTCATACATGTTGGCGACCATGTGTGACCCGCGCATAAAGGGCACTTTCGCCGAGCGGGACGGGAACCTCACCCAAGCCAGAGATGGGCTCTGCTCTTGGGTGAGGCGCAGGCAGACTGCGAGGGGACACCTGTCGACAGGGGGGACGCAAGAGGGGCCCTGCCATGCGGGTCCCTCTGACACCCCCTCTGCGCAGGCCCCCCCCGCGGCCACCACCGGAGTGCCGATGGAGATGGAGATGCTCCGGTGGGCCCTCGTCCCCTCTGGGGTCGTGAGGACCGTGAGAGAGGATCCGGTGGAGGCGATGGTCAGGGACTACCTCGCGGAGCCCTGTGAGTCGCTCTCCACCGATCCGCTCAGCTACTGGGCCAGGAAGGAGTCGGTCTGGCCGGACCTCTCCCTCGAGGCGCAGCGGCTGCTCTCATGCCCTCCGACGAGCGTGGAGAGCGAGCGCGTCTTTTCACATGCGGGCAACATTGTCGGCCCACATCGCACTCGCCTTCTCCCATGGAGAGTCGAGCAGTTGACCTTCCTGAAGGTCAACTCTCGCCTCTTCGATTTCTCAGGACTGGACTTCCAGAGTGACTGAGGTGAGCCCAACTTGTGGCCTGCATCCTCTGTGAGTCCAATCCTTTGGAATCGCGCTCTCCCCTGTATAAAACCCTGTATATACAGTTAAAACCGGCCAGTAGAGGGAGGGTGGTTAGGAACCAGTGGCAAAGGGAAAACTCCCAGCAATTTGAAAGCCCCCCCCCCCAGGGTATTCAAAACATCTCCCATCACTGAGACAAACCCTGTGGGACCAAATTTGTTCTGAAAAATAATGCCCCAGAAACATGGATTGCTACTGGAGGGAGAAACAGGTTAGATAGGGATTGCTTAGGTGGGGATTAGGGAATGGGAAAATATCAGATCCTGCAGTGAATGTTTAAAATGTTTTTATCAGCTGAAATCTTTGTAAAAAAAAATGAAGAAGAATTGTTGTACTGTTTTTTAAAAGTTGATGTACTGTTCATGTAAAAAAAAGAAAAAAACCCAAAAAAATGTTGTGATTATGTTTTTTCAAAGTTGATGTTCTGTTCATGTAAAAAAAAGAAAAAAAAAACCCAAAATGTTGTGATTATGTTTTTTCAAAGTTGATGTTCTGTTCATGTAAAAAAAAGAAAAAAAAACCCAAAAATGTTTTGATTATGTTTTTTCAAAGTTGATGTTCTGTTCATGTAAAAAAAAGAAAAAAAACCCCAAAAATGTTTTGATTATGTTTTTTCAAAGTTGATGTTCTGTTCATGTAAAAAAAAGAAAAAAACCCCCAAAAATGTTGTGATTATGTTTTTTCAAAGTTGATGGAATGTTCATGTTTAAAAAAAAAAACCAAAAAAAATGTTATTCTATGTTTTCTGAGTTGATGGACTGTTCACGTTTAAAAAAAGAAAAAAACCATAAAAAAATTGTTGATGTTAATGTTGGGTTTGCATGGTCGGGGGAAGAGTGGTGGATGGGCACCGGCCAATGATGATCTCTCGCAGATGTTCCCAGGCAAATTCTGAGGCTGGTGTGGGGGTGGGGGGAGACCTCTGCAGAACTGCTCCAGAAATACCAGTGTCCAGTGCCTTGGAAGTGCCCAGTTCAGCTTTTTGTGTCTGAACTGAAAGCATAGCCACAGGAAATGACATAGGTTCTGCTGGACCCTGTTGCAGTGGTTCCCCCCCATTAAGTCGTTTTATGGAGGGAGAGTTGTATTAGGCTGGTAGTTATGATCATCTTGTCTAGTGTGGGCTTCTGTTTCCATGCCCTGTTGTGCCCGCTTACTATGCAACCTGTGGATATCTTCAAAACTTTACTGTTTGTCCATTTCAAAAGAAAAATTGTTTTTAAGATTCTCTGATGTGTAGTTAATTGTGTTGTGTTGTGCTGTGGGGGACAATAAGTGTAATATGTTGTGATTTGTTGACCACTTGTAATTTGAAAATGATAAAATAAAGTTTTTTTTAAACTTAATCATTGTGTGTCTGTGTTCCCTTCTTTGATGGGAGGTTGGTTCCCAGCATAGGGAACAATGGGGCAGGCTGGCCAGCCTGTTCCTGGGATTATGGTGGGTGTGGGGCAGGTGGGGGTTGATTTGGGTCTGTGAGGGGCTACTGGGGGGATTTGGGTCTGTGTGTGGCAGCTGGGGTGGGGGAACTGGGTTTGTGTGGGGCTGTAAGGAGTGGACTATGGGGGATGAGAGCACTGTTAGTCCTTTGTGCCCAAGTAGGCCCCTGCTACTGTCCTGGTGTGGGCTTCCATGCCTCTATCAGTTGCTGTCCCTCCTTTGCCATCTTTTTCAGAAATTTTCCTAGGGCTGCCAAACTCCTGGTTGGGCTTGGAGTTCAGGTTAGAGAGAGTAGTTCCCTAGAGAAACTGGCTGCTTCCAAGGGCAATCTCTTTAGAGGGCAAATGTGGACCATGGATTCTGGGGGAGATCCCTACTCAGATTTCCCTTTCCACAAGTCCCACCCCCAAATTGCCAGTAACTTCCAAGGCCAGAGTTTGCCACCCCAGAGAGATCCCGTTTCCACCCTCTTAGCCTTGGCATGAAAGTTGTAGCCCCCATGGAACACTTCCAGGTTCCTGATTCCAAGCTCAATGACACCAATGTAAGTCAATCCAGACCTCCATCAAAAATGGATTTTAAGTAGCAGTGGGATTGGGCTGCATTTCAGTCATTCACATATCTGGTTGTGTACCCAAACATTTAGCTTATGTTTTTTAAATCAGCGTATGGCACTTAAAGACACTTTTAAATGGTTTTCAAAACATATTTTTATTATGAAGTATTTAATGTGGCATTGCTCAAGGGCAGGCCTTTTGGCCAAATGAGCAGTATCAGTACAGTGAAATTTAGACAAAGCTCATAGGAAGAAAATGCATTCATACTGTGAAGTAGGAAGAAAGTTTTAATTTACATGTACCATGGACTCCGAAAAAGACATGTAAGTGGCTTCCAGACCAAATCAGGCCTGCTTTCTCCCTTGAAGATATCATATAATGATAGTGCTTATGTCACATCATGAGAAGACAAGGTTCACTAGAAAATACAATAATGCTAGGAAAAATCGAAGGCAGTAGGGAAAAGAAGAATACCCTAGATGTGGTAGATTGACTTCGGTTTGCAATACATGGACAAGGTTTTTGGGATATTTTGGAGCTCAATAATTCTAAAGTACACCATAAGTGACTTGAATGCATAAAACATACAGACACATACACATAAAATGTATATACCCCCTCCCCACCAAATTAAAGGTTTATCTTATGCCCTGGTTTTCTCCCCCATGGGAACCTATAGTGGTTTACACATTGTTGTTCTCCCTTGATTTGTTTTACCCTCATCACAACCAGGCTAACAATAGACAGCTGCTCCATGCCCCACATTGGGAGTGACTTCATCCACCGATGGCCTTCTTAGTAGTTGGAGGGGGTGGAGGGGGGTGGAGGGAGACAACGCACTCCAGCCCACTCTATCTGGGGCCTAGGTGACCAAATTGCTTGGCCTTGGCAAGGAGCCAGTGGTGGGGCGGCACTGGTTCTGGGGCCCCGTCCAGAACATTTGTCCAGGGCCCCAAAATCACCTAGACTGCCTCTGGAAAACACAACACAATTGTTTACTTAGGCTGAGCCAAGAACATCCATCAACATCAAGCCTACAAGGCACAGAATCAGAGTCTGCCAGATTCTAGACCAACACTCTAGCCATTGCACTACAGTGGATATCTAAAAATTGTTCATACCCCCACCAGCAACTTGAACATTTTTCTCCAAAAGGCACACAACTTGGCTGGGTCTCAAAAAGGACTATGGTGCATGGGCCTGTCAATGCATACTGCTACTAAGGCTCTGGCCAGGGGGAGGGGGGCATTGTGCCAATGCCACCCTGGCTTTGGAAGGGGACAGTAAAATAGACGAAATAATCTAGGTTCAGTGCCTCCCCCCTTCTCTGTCTCTCTCTCTCTCTAAAATGTGTGTGAAAACATTACTGACATACTATACCATCACTGAAGCCTAGAGGATACTTATGGTCTGTTCACACACGCATGATCATTTCATGGCAATGCTCTGGCATGATGATGTCTGTTCTAGGAAGTGATGTGATCATCACACAAGGCTGGGGAGCACGCACAATTCACAGCAGGCTGATTTGGGCCACAAGTGATCCTGCTTTGGCCTGTAGGGCCCAAATAAGCCCACTGCAAAGCACAGGAATACTCTCAGGGCAGCCAGATGACATCAGTGACATCACGGCAGCAGCCCCAGGAGCGTACCTTGAAGGCTCATTCCCTGACTCTCCCCCTTCCAGCCAGGTAAGCAGAGACAGGGGGCGATAGGTGAGAGTGGGGGATCCCCCACCAAGGGGAAACGGATCCCTAATTGTGTCTGAGGTTGTGGAAATCAAATGGGTCATTAACTCCATATTGCTTCTGTCTTTGAGGGACTGACATGCACATTATAGTTATCTCCAGATTTCTTGATTGTCAAGGAATGCATGTGGTGGGGGGTGGTAGGAAGGGTGGGAGAAGGGCCCCTGAGGGTAAGGGTGGCATTTGGCATGCAAAATGCCACCCCTGGCAAGACAAGCCTCCCCCAGCTGTTACTGGTAGAGAAAAGAGCACCTACTTGGGGAGGCCATGCAAGGCCCCCCCCAAGTGGGAGCAGGCTGAGCCTTGTTGGGGGGTGGGAGGAAGGGTGGGAGAAGGGCCCCAGAGGGTTGGGGGGGGATTTTGTTGCAGTGGTTCCCCCCCATTAAGTCATGTTATGGAGGGAGAGTTGTATTAGGCTGGTAGTTATGATCATCTTGTCTAGTGTGGGCTTCTGTTTCCATGCCCTGTTGTGCCCGCTTACTATGTAACCTGTGGAAATGTTCAAAACTTTACAGTTTGTCCATTTCAAAAGAAAATTGTTTTTAAGATTCTCTGATGTGTAGTTAATTGTGTTGTGTTGTGCTGTGGGGGACAATAAGTGTAATATGTTGTGATTTGTTGACCACTTGTAATTTGAAAACTATAAAATAAAGTTTTTTTAAACTTAATCATTGTGTGTGTGTTCCCTTCTTTGATGGGAGGTTGGTTCCCAGCATAGGGAACAATGGGGCAGGCTGGCCAGCCTTCTCTGCAGGTGGTGGGGGGGGTCAGGGGGGTGGTTGTCTGTGTGCCGGGGCAGGTGCTCTTTCCCAGGGACGATTTGGCACTGCCACCATTGTGGCACCCCTTGTCTGTGCGGAATTGCCCTGGGGAAGAGAGTTTAGGGGTTCCCAAAAGGGGAGGGCAGGCCAGCCTGTTCCTGGGGTTATGGTGGGTGTGGGGCAGGTGGGGGTTGATTTGGGTCTGTGAGGGGCTACTGGGGGGATTTGGGTCTGTGTGTGGCAGCTGGGGGGGAATTGGGTTTGTGTGGGGCTGTGAGGGGTGGACTTTGGGGGCTGAGAGCACCTACTTGGGGAGGCCATGAAATGGCCCCCCCAAGTGGGAGCAGGCTGAGCCTTGGTGGGGGGTGGGAGGAGGGGTGGGAGAAGGGCCCCTGAGGGTGAGGGGGCATTTTGCATGCAAAATGCCACCCCTGGCAAAGGAAGCCTGCTTCTTCATTTTTTCCCCATAGGAAATAATGAAGATGAGCAGCAGCATGCTAACAATATGCTGCTCCTTCGCTTTCTTATGGGAGGATGGGGGGACCTGCTTTGGGGGGCCATAACATGGCCCCCCAAAGTCCAATCTGTCTGAAACTTGGGTGGTTGTTAGAGAAGGGTTAGAGGAAGGTCCCCACCAATTTTGGGCTTATTCGGTGGGAAAATGCCTCCTCCAGGCGTCCTGGAAGACGGAGGCATTTTCCCATAGAAAAAGCCGAAAGAAAGCCGAAAGAAAGCCGAAAGCCGAAACCCGAAAGAGATTCTTGTTTCGGCTTTCGGCTTTAACGATAGAGATTCTTGTTTCGGCTAATGCCGAAACAAGAAAGCCGAAAGTTTTTTCCTTGCACACCCCTAATCAGGGGATGTGCCTTGGACTGGTTTAAATAGTTCCTCATAGAATGGACTCAAAGAGTTCCTGTTTGAGATCAGCTATCTTCAAGGGGGGACTTATTTTGGGGCTGCAACAAGATTCAATCTTATGCCCCATGGTATTCATCCTCTATATACAGCCTTTAGAAACAATCATTTGTAGCAATGGAATTGGATGTCATCAGTATGCAGATGACACCAAGCTCTGTAGCTTGATATCCAAATCCCCTGTGATGCAGCAGTAGAGATTGGGGGCATTGAGAAAGTTTCTGTTTCAGTTCTGGCTCTGGGAGTTCAGGAATCATCCCATTTCATTACTAGTTTGTTTCAGTTCAGCTGGTCCCAGCTCAGACCTGATCCATTTGGTTTTTGTCATTTCGGTCTGTTTTGTGTGTGCATGTACAAATGCAAATGCATGCTGTTCTTTTCTGGGGGGTGGGGAAATGAGGCTCTGTTTTTTGCACTTAACCAAAACCAGCATCATCCATTAGTCCCTCTCCTAGTCTAAACCATTGATCCACTGAATTTTTCTTCAAGCACAATAACACACACACAACAACAACAACAGCAATGGATGTAGAAGATGAATGTTGGCTGGTGGAATAAGAAGGCATTCCCAAGCAGGAGAATGCTGCAACAAGGGGGGTGGGGGAAAGCCTGCTTTATGTTCACTTTTTTCTTTTTCTATACTGCCAATAACTTACTACCTTTGCATTCTGCTGTTGCCTCTCCCTGTTTCATGTTTTCTTTGCCACTACAATGAGGAGCGAATCCAAATCCCTCCTTTTGATGTTCAGCATTCTGCTGCAAAACAGGATGTTCTCGCTGCCAATCTTCTCTATTGCCCAAATGTAGGCAAGCAGGCAAACAGAATGATTGGCTGAATTCTTCCTCCGCTCCCCCGCCCCCCCCGCCCCCGCTGCCCTGCGCCCAAACAGATCTAAGTTTTCCATTTGCTTTAGAGGCAGGCAGGATTGTTTTTGAAAGGTAGGAGTTATACCTTTGAAAACAAAAGGGAAGAAGCTTCCTCAATAAGGCTGCACCAAAAACACCAAAGGAAGCAAGCCAAAAGATATATTGCCCTATGTACAAATTTACAATAGAAATTACAACAGTGAATAACAATTTGGTACAACAACATTCAAAGGCCCTTTGAATGGACTTTGTATTGACTCTGTATTTGAATGGTTTCTTTCACGTCCTAAGACTATGTTGGAATTGAAATAGTTGGTGGCCTGATGAAGGATTTGTCCTGAAACGAGCCAAATTAGATTGGACCGGTAAGCTCGTTGCCACTCAGTGTTTTTTTGATGTCTTCAACCAGCTCCTACGGACCTCGGGACATCACGAATTAACAGCGACGTGATTAAACACGGAACCACTTACCTGTTGGATGTTTGAAGATATTTATTGGAACTTTTTCTTGCTCCCAATGGTTGTTGTAACAAATTGTTATTCACTGTTGTAATTTCTATTGTAAATTTGTACATAGGGCAATATATCTTTTGGCTTGCTTCCTTTGGTGTTTTTGGTGCAGGAGTTATACCTTTGACAACTGACTCAGAAAAAGAGAAAACCCTAAAAGACTATGGAAGCAATCCTAAACAGGACTACTCAGATGTAAGTCTCATGCTATCCAATAGTGCTTACTCCCAGGGAAATCTCTTTCAAATTGCAATGCAGCATATTTCTTCCAAACATTTCCTAAGCCAGTGATGGCGAACCTTTTTGAGCCCGAGTGCCCAAACTGCAACACGAAATTAACTTATTTATTTCAAAGTGCCAGCACTGCAATTAAACCTGAATACTGAAGTTTTAGTTAAGAAAAAAGGGATGTACTAAAACGAATGACAGGATTGCCCATTGGAAATAATGGGAGAGGCTTGAATGCCCATAGGAAATAATGGGAAACTGGAATGCCCATTGACTTGCATGGGCTCCATTGAAACACATCAGAGCAAAAAAAGAGGTGCAAAGAAAACGTGGAATGGATTTTGAAGGAAAGTGTCTGGGCTCAGATAACCTGTTCTGGGACTGGATTGACAGGCCCCATGCTGGAATGACGGCCCCTGGGTGTGCCAGAAGGGCTCTGGGACTGGAATGACAGGCCCCTGACTGGAATAACGGCCCCTGGGTGTGCCAGAAGGGCTCTGGGACTGGAATGACAGGCCCCATGCTGGAATGACGGCCCCTGGGTGTGCCAGAAGGGCTCGGGGACTGGAATGACAGGCCCCTGCCTGGAATGACGGGCCCTGGGTGTGCCAGAAGGGCTCTGGGACTGGAATGACAGGCCCCAGACTGGAATGATGACACCTGGGTGTGCCAGAAGGGCTCTGGGACTGGAACGACAGGCTCTGTGCTGGAATGACGGCCCCTGGGTGTGCCAGAAGGGCTCTGGGACTGGAATGACAGGCCCCAGACTGGAATGATGACACCTGGGTGTGCCAGAAGGGCTCTGGGACTGGAATGACAGGCCCCAGACTGGAATGATGACACCTGGGTGTGCCAGAAGGGCTCTGGGACTGGAACGACAGGCTCTGTGCTGGAATGACGGTCCCTGGGTGTGACAGAAGGGCTCAGGGAATGGAATGACAGGCCCCTGACAGGAATGATGGGCCCTGGGTGTGCCAGAAGGGCTCGGGGACTGGAATGACAGGACCCTGACTGGAATGACGGCCCCTGGGTGGGCCAGAAGGGCTCTGGGACTGGAATGACAGGCCCCTGACTGGAATGACGACCCCTGGGTGTGACAGATGGGCTCTGGGACTGGAATGACAGGCCCCATGCTGGAATGACGGCCTCTGGGGGTGCCGGAAGGGCTCTGGGACTGGAATGACAGGCCCCTGACTGGAATGACGGCCCCTGGGTGTGACAAAAGGGCTCGGGGACTGGAATAACAGGCCCCATGCTGGAATGACGGCCTCTGGGGGTGCTGGAAGGGCTCTGGGACTGGAATGACAGGCCCCTGACTGGAATGACGGGCCCTGGGTGTGACAGAAGGGCTCTGGGACTGGAATGACAGGCCCCTGACTGGAATGACGGGCCCTGGGTGTGACAGAAGGGCTCGGGGACTGGAATGACAGGCCCCATGCTGGAATGACGGCCTCTGGGGGTGCCGGGAGGGCTCTGGGACTGGAATGACAGGCCCCTGACTGGAATGACGACCCCTGGGTGTGACAGATGGGCTCTGGGACTGGAATGACAGGCTCTATGCTGGAATGACGGGCCCTGGGTGTGCCAGAAGGGCTCGGGGACTGGAATAACAGGCCCCATGCTGGAATGACGGCCTCTGGGGGTGCCGGAAGGGCTCTGGGACTGGAATGACAGGCCCCTGACTGGAATGACGGGCCCTGGGTGTGACAGAAGGGCTCGGGGACTGGAATGACAGGCCCCTGACTGGAATGACGGGCCCTGGGTGTGACAGAAGGGCTCGGGGACTGGAATGACAGGCCCCATGCTGGAATGACGGCCACTGGGGGTGCCAGAAGGGCTCTGGGACTGGAATGACAGGCCCCTGACTGGAATGATGGTCCCTGGGTGTGACAGAAGGGCTTGGGGACGGGATTGACAGGCCCCATGGTGGAATGACGGCCTCTGGGTGTGCCAAAAGGGCTCTCTGACTGGAATGACAGGCCCCTGACTGGAATAAAGGCCCCTGGGTGTGCCAGAAGGGCTCGGGGACTGGAATGACAGGCCCCTGACTGGAATGACAGGCCCTGGGTGTGCCAGAAGGGCTCGGGGACTGGAATGACAGGCCCCTGACTGGAATAAAGGCCCCTGGGTGTGCCAGAAGGGCGCTGAGACTGGAATGACAGGCCCCATGCTGGAATGACGGCCCCTGGGTGTGCCAGAAGGACTCGGGGACTGGAATGACAGGCCCCTGCCTGGAATGATGGCCCCTGGGTGTGACAGAAGGGCTCTGGGACTGGAATGACAGGCCCCATGCTGGAATGACGGCCCCTGGGTGTGCCAGAAGGACTCGGGGACTGGAATGACAGGCCCCTGCCTGGAATGACGGCCCCTGGGTGTGCCAGAAGGGCTCGGGGACTGGAATGACAGGCCCCATGCTGGAATGACGACCCCTGGGTGTGCCAGAAGGGCTCTGGGACTGGAACAACAGGCTCTGTGCTGGAATGATGGCCCCTAGTGTGACAGAAGGGCTCAGGGACTGGAATGACAGGCCCCTGACAGGAATGACAGGCCCTGGGTGTGCGAGAAGGGCTCGGGGACTGGAATGACAGGCCCCTGACTGGAATGACGGCCCCTGGGTGGGCCAGAAGGGCTCTGGGACTGGAATGACAGGCCCCTGACTGGAATGACGACCAATGGGTGTGACAGATGGGCTCTGAGACTGGAATGACAGGCTCTATGCTGGAATGACGGGCCCTGGGTGTGACAGAAGGGCTCGGGGACTGGAATACCAGGCCCCATGCTGGAATGACGGCCTCTGGGGGTGCCGGAAGGGCTCTGGGACTGGAATGACAGGCTCCTGACTGGAATGACGGGCCCTGGGTGTGACAGAAGGGCTCGGGGACTGGAATGACAGGCCCCTGACTGGAATGATGGTCCGTCGGTGTGACAGAAGGGCTTGGGGACTGGATTGACAGGCCCCATGGTGGAATGACGGCCTCTGGGTGTGCCAGAAGGGCTCTGGGACTGGAATGACAGGCCCCTGACTGGAATAAAGGCCCCTGGGTGTACCAGAAGGGCTCGGGGACTGGAATGACAGGCCCCTGACTGGAATGACAGGCCCTGGGTGTGCCAGAAGGGCTCGGGGACTGGAATGACAGGCCCCTGACTGGAATGATGGCCCCTGGGTGTGCCGGAAGGGCTTGGGGACTGGAATGACAGGCCCCTGCCTGGAATGACAGGCCCTGGGTGTGCCAGAAGGGCTCGGGGACTGGAATGACAGGCCCCTGACTGGAATAAAGGCCCCTGGGTGTGCCAGAAGGGCGCTGAGACTGGAATGACAGGCCCCTGCCTGGAATCACGGCCCCTGGGTGTGCCAGAAGGACTCGGGGACTGGATTGACAGGCCCCATGCTGGAATGACGGCCCCTGGGTGTGCCGGAAGGGCTCGGGGACTGGAATGACAGGCCCCTGACTGGAATGACGGGCCCTGGGTGTGCGAGAAGGGCACGGGGACTGGAATGACAGGCCCTGGGTGTGCGAGAAGGGCTCGGGGACTGGAATGACTGGCCCCTGACTGGAATGACGGGCCCTCGGTGTGCCAGAAGGGCTCTGGGACTGGAATGACAGGCCCCTGACTGGAATGAAGGGCCCTGGGTGTGCCAGAAGGGCTCTGGGACTGGAACAACAGGCTCTGTGCTGGAATGACGGCCCCTGGGTGTGACAGAAGGGCTCAGGGACTGGAATGACATGCCCCTGACAGGAATGACGGGCCCTGGGTGTGCCAGAAGGGCTCGGGGACTGGAATGACAGGACCCTGACTGGAATGACGACCCCTGGGTGGGCCAGAAGGGCTCTGGGACTGGAATGACAGGCCCCTGACTGGAATGACGACCCCTGGGTGTGACAGATGGGCTCTGAGACTGGAATGACAGGCTCTATGCTGGAATGACGGACCCTGGGTGTGACAGAAGGGCTCTGGGACTGGAATGACAGGCCCCATGCTGGAATGACGGCCTCTGGGGGTGCCGGAAGGGCTCTGGGACTGGAATGACAGGCCCCTGACTGGAATGACGACCCCTGGGTGTGACAGATGGGCTCGGGGACTGGAATGACAGGCTCTATGCTGGAATGACGGGCCCTGGGTATGACAGAAGGGCTCGGGGACTGGAATACCAGGCCCCATGCTGGAATGACGGCCTCTGGGGGTGCCGGAAGGGCTCTGGGACTGGAATGACAGGCCCCTGACTGGAATGACGGCCCCTGGGTGTGACAGAAGGGCTCTGGGACTGGAATGACAGGCCCCTGACTGGAATGACGGGCCCTGGGTGTGACAGAAGGGCTCGGGGACTGGAATGACAGGCCCCTGACTGGAATGACGACCCCTGGGTGTGACAGATGGGCTCTGGGACTGGAATGACAGGCTCTATGCTGGAATGACGGGCCCTGGGTGTGACAGAAGGGCTCGGGGACTGGAATACCAGGCCCCATGCTGGAATGACGGCCTCTGGGGGTGCCGGAAGGGCTCTGGGACTGGAATGACAGGCCCCTGACTGGAATGACGGGCCCTGGGTGTGACAGAAGGGCTCGGGGACTGGAATGACAGGCCCCTGACTGGAATGACGGGCCCTGGGTGTGACAGAAGGGCTCGGGGACTGGAATGACAGGCCCCATGCTGGAATAAAGGCCCCTGGGTGTGCCAGAAGGGCTCGGGGACTGGATTGACAGGCCCCATGGTGGAATGACGGCCTCTGGTTGTGCCAGAAGGGCTCTGGGACTGGAATGACAGGCCCCTGACTGGAATAAAGGCCCCTGGGTGGGCCAGAAGGGCTCTGGGACTGGAATGACAGGCCCCAGACTGGAATGACGGTGCCTAGGTTTGCTAGAAGGGCTCGCGGACTGGATTGACAGGCCCCATGCTGGAATGACGGCCCCTGGGTGTGCCAGAAGGGCTCGGGGACTGGAATGACAGGCCCCTGCCTGGAATGACGGCCCCTGGGTGTGCCAGAAGGGCTCTGGGACTGGAACAACAGGCTCTGTGCTGGAATGACGGCCCCTGGGTGTGACAGAAGGGCTCAGGGACTGGAATGACAGGCCCCTGACTGGAATGACGGCCCCTGGGTGGGCCAGAAGGTCTCTGGGACTGGAATGACAGTCCCCTGCCTGGAATGACGTCTCCTGGGTGTGCCAGAAGGGCTCGGGGACTGGAATGACAGGCCCCTGCCTGGAATGACAGCCCCTGGGTGTGCCAGAAGGACTCGGGGACTGGAATGACAGGCCCCTGACTGGAATGATGGCCCCTGGGTGTGACAGATGGGCTCTGGGACTGGAATGACAGGCTCTATGCTGGAATGACGGGCCCTGGGTGTGACAGAAGGGCTCAGGGACTGGAATAACAGGCCCCATGCTGGAATGATGGCCTCTGGGGGTGCCGGAAGGGCTCTGGGACTGGAATGACAGGCCCCTGACTGGAATGACGGGCCCTGGGTGTGACAGAAGGGCTCGGGGACTGGAATGACAGGCCCCTGACTGGAATGACGGGCACTGGGTGTGACAGAAGGGCTCGGGGACTGGAATGACAGGCCCCATGCTGGAATGACGGCCCCTGGGGGTGCCAGAAGGGCTCTGGGACTGGAATGACAGGCCCCTGACTGGAATGATGGTCCCTGGGTGTGACAGAAGGGCTTGAGGACTGGATTGACAGGCCCCATGGTGGAATGATGGCCTCTGGGTGTGCCAGAAGGGCTCTGGGACTGGAATGACAGGCCCCTGACTGGAATAAAGGCCCCTGGGTGTGCCAGAAGGGGTCGCGGACTGGAATGACAGGCCCCTGACTGGAATGACAGGCCCTGGGTGTGCCAGAAGGGCTCGGGGACTGGAATGACAGGCCCCTGACAGGAATGACGGGCCCTGGGTGTGCCAGAAGGGCTCGGGGACTGGAATGACAGGCCGCTGACTGGAATGACGGCCCCTGGGTGGGCCAGAAGGGCTCTGGGACTGGAATGACAGGCCCCTGACTGGAATGACGACCCCTGGGTGTGACAGATGGGCTCTGAGACTGGAATGACAGGCTCTATGCTGGAATGACGGACCCTGGGTGTGACAGAAGGGCTCTGGGACTGGAATGACAGGCCGCATGCTGGAATGACGGCCTCTGAGGGTGCTGGAAGGGCTCTGGGACTGGAATGACAGGCCCCTGACTGGAATGACGACCCCTGGGTGTGACAGATGGGCTCTGGGACTGGAATGACAGGCTCTATGCTGGAATGACGGGCCCTGGGTGTGACAGAAGGGCTCGGGGACTGGAATACCAGGCCCCATGCTGGAATGACGGCCCCTGGGTGTGCCAGAAGGGCTCGGGGACTGGATTGACAGGCCCCATGGTGGAATGACGGCCTCTGGTTGTGCCAGAAGGGCTCTGGGTCTGGAATGACAGGCCCCTGACTGGAATAAAGGCCCCTGGGTGGGCCAGAAGGGCTCTGGGACTGGAATGACAGGCCCCAGACTGGAATGACGGTGCCTGGGTGTGCCAGAAGGGCTCGCGGACTGGATTGACAGGCCCCATGCTGGAATGACGGCCCCTGGGTGTGCCAGAAGGGCTCGGGGACTGGAATGACAGGCCCCTGCCTGGAATGACGGCCCCTGGGTGTGCCAGAAGGGCTCTGAGACTGGAACAACAGGCTCTGTGCTGGAATGACGGCCCCTGGGTGTGACAGAAGGGCTCAGGGACTGGAATGACAGGCCCCTGACTGGAATGACGGCCCCTGGGTGGGCCAGAAGGTCTCTGGGACTGGAATGACAGTCCCCTGCCTGGAATGACGTCTCCTGGGTGTGCCAGAAGGGCTCGGGGACTGGAATGACAGGCCCCTGCCTGGAATGACAGCCCCTGGGTGTGCCAGAAGGACTCGGGGACTGGAATGACAGGCCCCTGACTGGAATGATGGCCCCTGGGTGTGACAGATGGGCTCTGGGACTGGAATGACAGGCTCTATGCTGGAATGACGGGCCCTGGGTGTGACAGAAGGGCTCAGGGACTGGAATAACAGGCCCCATGCTGGAATGATGGCCTCTGGGGGTGCCGGAAGGGCTCTGGGACTGGAATGACAGGCCTCTGACTGGAATGACGGGCCCTGGGTGTGACAGAAGGGCTCGGGGACTGGAATGACAGGCCCCTGACTGGAATGACGGGCACTGGGTGTGACAGAAGGGCTCGGGGACTGGAATGACAGGCCCCATGCTGGAATGACGGCCCCTGGGGGTGCCAGAAGGGCTCTGGGACTGGAATGACAGGCCCCTGACTGGAATGATGGTCCCTGGGTGTGACAGAAGGGCTTGGGGACTGGATTGACAGGCCCCATGGTGGAATGATGGCCTCTGGGTGTGCCAGAAGGGCTCTGGGACTGGAATGACAGGCCCCTGACTGGAATAAAGGCCCCTGGGTGTGCCAGAAGGGGTCGGGGACTGGAATGACAGGCCCCTGACTGGAATGACAGGCCCTGGGTGTGCCAGAAGGGCTCGGGGACTGGAATGACAGGCCCCTGACAGGAATGACGGGCCCTGGGTGTGCCAGAAGGGCTCGGGGACTGGAATGACAGGCCGCTGACTGGAATGACGGCCCCTGGGTGGGCCAGAAGGGCTCTGGGACTGGAATGACAGGCCCCTGACTGGAATGACGACCCCTGGGTGTGACAGATGGGCTCTGAGACTGGAATGACAGGCTCTATGCTGGAATGACGGACCCTGGGTGTGACAGAAGGGCTCTGGGACTGGAATGACAGGCCGCATGCTGGAATGACGGCCTCTGAGGGTGCTGGAAGGGCTCTGGGACTGGAATGACAGGCCCCTGACTGGAATGACGACCCCTGGGTGTGACAGATGGGCTCTGGGACTGGAATGACAGGCTCTATGCTGGAATGACGGGCCCTGGGTGTGACAGAAGGGCTCGGGGACTGGAATACCAGGCCCCATGCTGGAATGACGGCCTCTGGGGGTGCCGGAAGGGCTCTGGGACTGGAATGACAGGCCCCTGACTGGAATGACGGGCCCTGGCTGTGACAGAAGGGCTCGGGGACTGGAATGAAGGGATCTGGGTGTGAGAGAAGTGCTCGGGGACTGGAATGACAGGCCCATGACAGGAATGACGGCCCCTGGGTGTGCCAGAAGGGCTCTGGGACTGGAATGACAGGCCCCTGACTGGAATGATGGGCCCTCGGTGTGCCAGAAGGGCTCGAGGACTGGAATGACAGGCCCCTGACTGGAATGACGGCGCCTGCGTGTGCCAGAAGGGCTCGGGGAGTGGATTGACAGGCCCAATGCTGGAATGACGGCCCCTGGGTGTGACAGAAGGGCTCGGGGACTGGAATGACAGGCCCCTGACTGGAATGACGGGCTCTGGGTGTGACAGAAGGGCTCTGGGACTGGAATGACAGGCTCTATGCTGGAATGACGAACCCTGGGTGTGCCAGAAGGGCTCTGGGACTGGAATAACAGGCCCCTGACTGGAATGACGGCCCGTGGGTGCGATAAATTATGTCTTGGCTCCTTGCTAATGCTATTTCTTTAAACTTTCCAGTAGGACGCGAAGCAATGGGCTAAAACTACAAAGGTACCGACTGGATATTAGGAAAAAAATTTTCACCGTCAGGGTAGTTCAAAAGTGGAATCAGCTGCCTAGGAAGGTGGTGAGCTCCCCCTCACTGGCAGTTTTCAAGAAGAGGCTGGATGAATACTTGTCAGAGATGCTTTAGGCTGATCCTGCACTGGGCAGGGGGTTGGACTAGATGGTCTGTATGGCCCCTTCCAACTCTATGATTCTATGATTCTATGATTCTATGAGAAATGAAAACTCTGGACTGCCCCGCTTTTATTAACCCGTTCCATGCCAAAAAGCTCCCGGAACAGCACAAAACAGCCCGGAACGGGCACTAAAGAAACACCAGTGCCACAAAAAACAGTGGGATGTGTTAGAGACACTCCAGAACAATATTTTAGAAATGAAAACTCTGGACTGCCCCGCTTTTATTAACCCATTCCATGCCAAAAAGCTCCCAGAACAGCACAAAACAGCCCGGAACGGGCACTAAAGAAACGCCAGTGCCACAAAAAACAGTGGGATGTGTTAGAGACACTCCAGAACAATATTTTAGAAATGAAAACTCTGGACTGCCCCGCTTTTATTAACCCGTTCCATGCCAAAAAGCTCCCGGAACAGCACAAAACAGCCCAGAACGGGCACTTAAGAAATGCCAGTGCCACAAAAAACAGTGGGATGTGTTAGAGACACTCCAGAACAATATTTTAGAAATGAAAACTCTGGACTGGCACCCTTCAATTAACCCTTTCTATGCCAATATGCTCACAGAACAGCACAAAACAGACTGCAGTTTTCTGCAGACTCGGGACTGAAAGCACACCCAGACCATGTTTTTCGCTTCCCTCCACCCCAACAATTATCTGTTGGTAACCTGGGACTTAGCCTCAGGCGAAGAGGAGTTACCTGGCTGGATGCTCCAAGTAACAATAAAAAAATATGTCCTATTTTTTCAGTTATTTATTTGTTTATTTATTTGAAAAAAAAATTAAGAGATGTCCGATTAATATATATAATAAACCAAAAAAAGGAATCCACTTTAAGGATTGCTTCCCATAGACCAATTCAGTTAGAGGGTCAAAATGAAGGTGAGTGCAAAAATGATGCGAAGGGTGTGTGTGTTTGTACAGTGAACAGTGGATTAATGTGAACAAAATCAGTGATGCAAAAATTCGTGACAGCTTGGTTGGAAAGCTGCATGAAGTATTGGTATCTGAAGAGGGTTTTGACTAAAGTGTCAGCAGGTGCTTGGAGAGACGGTTCAAGCATACAGGAGGGAACAGCAGAGCTGATTTGAAGAGAAGGAGACTGGGTAAGGTTGCAACCTCCAGATAGAGCCTGGAGTTCTCCTGGAATTACAGCTGATCTCCAGATAAGAGAGATCAACTCCCCTGGAATAGCTGCTTTGGAGGGAGGACTCTATGACATTATATGCCACCGAGGTTCCTTTCCTTCCTAAACCACACCATCCTCTGATATTACCCCTAAATCTTCTGGCACAAGCAGGAGTCAGCAACTGTAAGACTGGGGAGGCTGAGGATGGTGAAGCAGCAAATATCATACTCGAGAATGTAACAGATAAAGGGCTTCTAAGCAAGATCAGGTTTGCCATTATGGCCTCTAGGAGAAAATTTCCTATGGGATGGTGGTCTGGGGTACCACTTGTCTGCACGCAACACACACACACGTCAGTGCCCAGGCAGCCAGGAGGGCCAATAAGGCTGGCTAGGCAAGAATCAGCCAGTGGTCTAGTGGTGCAGAAAAGCCTGGTGCTGCAGATGCTGCCTATCCTCCTCACTTGGCTTGCCTTTGCCTCAGTTGCCCCATCAGTGATCCCTCTTGATCAGAGACACCAGCCACAGATGACCAATGATGAGGCAAGTGAGGCAAAGACGAGCCGAGGGAGACAGGCAGCAATAGTCCTTGGCTTCACTGTGGTGCTGCCTCCTGCTGCTGGCTTGTACTTGCATATTAGCCCATTATCTGTTGGATCTCCTCCAGATGAGGCAGTGTTGATGGAAGAGGGATGGGACCAATGGTGAAGAACCATTTTCCATGGCTTCTTTGGCAACCCTGTCCACCCCCGTTGCCACGTGATAAAGATGATCCATTTCAGTCTGATTGTTGCCCTCATCATGGCAGACTAAGATCATTTGTTGCCCTGATGAATGCCCTACACTGATCCTCTTATTTGGAAACTGCATCCTTGTCTGTTTTCCTGTACTTCTTTGTGCCTTTTGATATCGTTGACAATGCCATCCTGTGACAGCACAGCATTCATATTTGCTAACGCTGTGACCTGGAACCAGGTATTTGGGACACAGGGAAGTTTATATCCCAAACATCTGTCTGCCATGCAGCCACAAAGAGGTAGGTAGATAACATGCACAAATGATGTCTTCTTCACCCACTGGTTTGTAAAGTGTGGGTTGGTGAACCCCAAAAAATGGAGCCAGGGCATCCATTGTAGATGTCAGCACTCAAAAGGCAAGGATTGGTGGGGGGGGTTTACCTCCCCCTGTCACATATGTGGAAGAGAACAGCTTCTCACATATGTGAAGGACAAAGGCTTTACATTCAGTAGACAAATGGCAGCTTTCTCCCTCCCTCCTCAACGGTATCTGAAGACAGCCCTGATCAGGTGAGCAAAGCTGCTGTGGTGGAACATAGAGGAAGAGGTTGTCCTACCGATATGCCAGGCCAAGGCCATCTCACAGTCAAGACTTTGAACTGAGTTTGATAACTGATGGCGGAGGCGGGGTGGGGGGCATCGGGGGGAGCGGCGCAGCCGCGACACCTGGGGGCCCGGCTGTCCTCGTCCTCGTCCTCGTCCTCGTCCTCGTCCTCGTCCTGGGCATGGGCATGGGCATGGGCATGGGCATGGGCATGGGCATGGGCATGGGCATGGGCAATTTTATTTTTGGCAACCTCTTCTACATGCAAAACTTTTTTGGTACAAAGTTGTAATGTTATAAAATGGTAAAAATTTCATAAAATTGTAATTTTACTAACAATCCAACTCAAATAAGTTTATAGACAATTCAAACAGTATTGCTTTTATAATCATATTAGGCATAAATATTAAACATAACTTTTAGACATTAAGTAAAAAGTATTAAACACTCGGTAGAGATGGGTTGAAGGTTTTATCTTAAATCCTGAGCAGCTTGAAACCTTCAAGTGAGAACTGAAAACATGTTTCTCTGTTTTAGAGAAACTACTTTTCAGTACAAAATAAACGGGATGTATGTTTTTGTTGCACTCTCCCAACCAGGACACAGACTCCTCCTAAGAGTTTAATGGCTTCTTTCATTAACAAACGCTAGTCGTTTTCATTACGTGAGGTATCAAAATATAAATGTTTATTTAAATAAAACATAGAAAAATAGAACAGATGAACGCAACAAGAATTAAGTTTCCTAACATTTCTTAATGAAATCTAACTCAGTCAGATTAACGATGAAATGCATTCAAGTTACCGTAGCACATATTACAAGGGTAAGTTTCCTGCCTAGATCTTCATGAGATTTCTTTTGGCCAAAACCCTGATCTGCTATTTGGATTACCATTTTTATATATTATCTTATGCAGAAATCTAAGATCTTTTCATATGATAACAAAGATAAATATCAAACCAATCATAATTTAATTCTTTTTTACTATTTCCAATCATGTGACATTTTACCTAGCCTAAAGTACCACTATGCCCAGCTGTAAGATAAGAGATATGGATAGTAAAAGTGACAAGAAAAGTTACATGACCAGATCATCCTTGGTCTCTGCTAACAATTACAGAACGTGTATCTGATACTGTTCACTATTTTTAATTGGCTGTCAAAGATAAAGAAGCACCAGTTATACACCATACTAGAAAAAGAACTACAGTGATGTTCATACAGTGTTATTTAGAATGCATGTTTCACTAAGTATGTGTTCTAAACCATAATCAGCAGTCTACTGGTTTGAATCCCACTACTGACATGAGTTCAGTAGGTGGCCTTGGGTCAGCCACTCCTCTCAGCCCCAGCTCCATTGTGGGGATAAGAATAACACTAACTTGTTCACTGCTCTGGGTGAGGCACTAATATGTGTAGAAGAGCGGTATATAAGCACGGTTATTATTATTATTTATATTTCCATGACACCATCCCTTGACCTGTGAAATTAAGTATTTTGATAAATATGAAAGTGATACCAAATATAAATGCATTGCATAATGTGTGAGTGTACATATACAAACTTTAAAAATTGTATTGGATAATACCGCAAAGCATGATTACTGAGAAAGCTGCTTTCACTGCTTTCAGTGTGGAGAGCTGCTTGTAGATCAAAACAACCTGACGAGCTGTCTTCATGCAGAGTGCGCTTGATTCTCTTGGCTTTCAATTCTGCTTTCGTTCAACATGGGTAAATCAATGTGTCAGCAGTAAACATTTGTATCACTCCTCTCTGAATGACCTTTTAAATTTTACTGCCTATCGTGTCAAAGCAATTAAAATTAACAATACAGTTACTAAACTGCTAAGATCAATTAATGGCTCTTAGGTTTTATCTATTGATCTAGTGACATCTTCAAAACCCACTGGTAACAGACTATACATACTTCTCTTCTATCCACAATATATACACAAGGATTAATTACATATTCTTATCTTCTAAATTACATATTTAAATGACATTCTTATCTCCTAAATTAATTAGTCAAACTCTTACATCAAGGATTGGTGACAAGTTGTGGACAGACTACGCTTGGACAGAATGTACACTGAGAATAAATGGCATCAAACAAATTGGAAACTAAATAAATCACTTTTGTTTAACAAATAAATTTCTTCTGAAGTCTCTTTAGAAATTAAACAATAGAAACAAACTATGTGGCATTCCTCAAATCCACATGTAGGATGCTATGGAAGTGGTACTTAGAGGGAAATTAATCTCCGTTGCCTCCTGTCATGAAGAGCAAAAAGAAAACATTAGAAATGAAATGATATCTAGAATAAGAAAACTAGAAGATGAACACAAAAAAGGCCACCCAATCTATAAACTTGCTTGCATGAAAATTAGAGGAAAAAACCTCCTCACATTCTATACAAGCTATTAAAGGCACCCAGGAAAAACTCAAACTAATTCTGTAAAATTAGCCGATGTATTTGCTGAATACTACCAAACCATTTGTACATCAGACAATCCTGACACTAATCATATTTTAAATTATTTATCATCACAGGAAATTTGGAAAAAAACCTCACAAGAACATAAACAATATCTGGACCAACCAGTCACAACAGAAGATGTTACAGTCACTATCAAATCCTTGAAAAAAATAACAAAGCTTCAGACAGGGATGGATTCCCTGCCAAATTTTTACAAAAAAATACATTCACCTACTTTCAACTCCACTAACTGCCACATGCAACTCTGTTATGTTAGGAGGTAGCATCCCTCTATCTTGGTCAGAGGCTGAAATAGTAGTTACTCCAAAAAAGGACAACCATATTACAAATACTAAATCTTCTCAACCAATACCCTTCCTGAATCAAGACCAAAAGATCTTTACAAGCATATTTGCCAAAACATTGTCTAAATTTAAGTAACCAACTACATTCACCTTGACCAGACAATACACGTAACACTTTAACTATAATTAATTTCCGTGAAGCATACAAAGCCCCTGCATTACTTCGGGCCTTTGATATAGAGAAGGCATGTGATTAAGTGGAAATACCATATCTAAAACTTTTACTTCAAAAAATGGGTTTTGGCGACCAATTCTAAAATGCCATTAATGCTCTTTATCTTTCTCCAAAAGCTACAGTTAGGACTAACAATGTACATTCAATAGATATACATATAGCAAGGGGAACTAGACAAGACTGTCCCCTTTCCCCATTTCTGTTTGCCATAACTATAGACAGGGCCAATGCTACCATTAGACCAACTAGGCAGCCGCCTTGGGCACAGACCTCAAGAGGGGCATAGTTTTAAACAGATTACTTTCTTGAAAAAAATGCAACTGAGAAAACCTATTGAGCACCCCCTAAATGGTCCTGTCCACAGACATCAAGCAGCTCAAAAGCTCACCGTAACTTTTTTATTTATTTATTTATTTGATGTATACCCTGCCCTCCCCACAGATGGGCTAAGGGTGGCTAACAACATTAAAAAATACATTAAAATCACAGAAACATAAAATAAATATTTATTTAAAAATGATTAAAATGGTCCAGGAGCAGGCGATTTAAACAAATATTGGGAGTCCGTATACAGGCATGGCAGATGGCTGAGGGCAGCTCCGGAAGAAATGGTGGTCTTAGATGGAAGAAGAAGGACACTCGCTGGCACTCAGCCAAAGGCCCAGCAGTACATCTCCGTTTTACAAGCCCTGCAAAACTGTAACAGGGCCCACAGGGCCCAGATCTCCAGCGGGAGAGCATTCCACCAGGCCAGGGCCAGGGCAGAAAAAGCCCTCGCCCTGATTGAGGCCAGATGGATGTCCTTTGGGCCAGGGACCACCAGGAGTTGCTTGTCTGCAGAGCGCAACACCCTGCAGGGGACGTAATGGAAGAGGCGGTCCGGCAGGTATGGAGGTCCCAGTCCATGAAGGGCTTTAAATACCAAGGTTAACACCTTGAACCAGATCTGGAACTCCACTGGAAGCCAGTGCAGCTGGCACAGCACATGATGAATGTGTGCTTGGATGGGCGTTCCGGTAAGGATGCGTGCCGCTGCATTCTGGATCAGCTGTAACTTCCGGGTCAGACCCAAGGGCAGTCCAGGATAGAGTGAGTTGCAGTAGTCTAGCCTGGAGGTGACCGTTGCATGGATTACTGTGGCCAGGTCCTGTGGTGAAAGATAGGGCGCCAGTTGCCTGCCCTGTCGAAGATGAAAAAAGGCAGACCTGGCAACAGTCATGACCTGGGCCTCCATTGAAAGTGTAGCATCCAAGGTCACAGCCAGACTCCTCACCATCAGGGAAGGTTTCAATTGTACCCCATCAACAGCTGGGAGCCGGTTCCCAGCTCGATTGCCCCATGATCCAGACACAGAACCTCTGTCTTCAGGGGATTCAATTTCAGGTGACTCTGATGTAACCATACCGTCACAGCCTTAAGACCCTTGACCAAGGAATCCAAAGCAAGATCGGACTGGCCAACTGTAATGATTCCAAGTAAATGTGTGCATGTATCTTTAAATGCTTGGTGAGATAGGTGAAGAGTGGGGGGTGAAGGAGATGGATGAGTGAGTGATATGAGTCAGGCTATGGCATTCCATCCTTGATAGTCTGTTTCACTCCCTTCTGCAAGAAGACGAGGTCTTTTGATTTCAAAAGGTTTATTGTGAAAGACAGCATTCAAGCCCAGATGTGCATATTCCAGGATTAGAGATCCTGGCCGAGCAAAGCATTGCTAGGAATGAATCATAGAGCAAAGGTTGTTACATTTCACACTCCCGGAGCCCAGCCTCCCCCCCCCCCAAGTTCATACAGCAAAACTTCTCAGAGGTGCGCTGAGCTGGCCAAGGTCGAAACAGCAGATAAGACAGGATCCTTTCCCATGGAATCGGCTCCTTGCTGGTGTTGCCTGGAGGGAAAGAAGTCTAAACACTATACGATTAAATATGGCGTTACTTAGGTTAAAACAGTTTCTGACAATATGATTGGTTGAGGACTGAGAGGGTGGGTGGAGTGAATGCAGTTTGAGACTGAGAGTAGAGAGAAAATTTTTAGTCAGAAGGAAGCAGACTAGCTGTGTGCTGCCTGAATATGTTGAAGTGTTTATGAGAGAAATATAACCTGTGTGGAACCTGAACTGAGCATGTTTCTGAAAGGATACTCAGTCAGGGAAAGAGAGGCCAGCTGTGTGAATGAGAGTAAATGAAGTGACTTTAAGAACCGAGAACTACGTTTATGAAACCAATACGCTTCTCGAATAAATAAAAGCTTATTTTTGTTTTGCTATATCCCAGTGTAGCTGTCATTGCTATATCCCATTCCTATCTTCAGGGCCACATAGAACCACGAAGGAGCCTGACGCTTAGGAACGTTACCAAAGGGAAAATTTAAATAAAATATCTTGGAATAAAATATTCCGGGTGGCAGCAGACTACCCAGAGGGTTAAGGAATAGATTAAAAGAAAAATCTACCCTAAAGAAAGTAAAGGTCATAACACCATCCATCAGCAGATAGAGCTGAGTGTCATCCGCATACCAGTGACAACCTAGCCCAAAGCTGTGGGCTAACGGGGCAAGGGGGCACATATAGATGTTAAATAGCATCGGGGAAAGAATCGCCCCCTGAGGGATGCCACATACCAAAGAATGGTAAGCAGACATCTGTTCCCTGAGTGCCACCCTCTGTCCTAGATTCTGAAGGAAGTTCAGCCATTGCAGGGCTGTTCCACGAATCCCCACATCGGCAAGGCAATGGGTCAGAAGATTATGACTGACCATGTCAAATACTGCTGTAAGATCTAAAAGTATCAGCAGTGCCGACCCACTCTGGTCCAGGTGTCGCCGCAGATCATCTGTGAGGGCAACCAGAGCCATCTCTGTACCATGGCCAGGCCTGAAGCTGGACTGGAATGGATCCAGGATAGAGGCATCACCCAGGTATACCTGCAGCTGTTCTGCTACCGCCCTCTCAATTACTCAAAGTTATCTCAGAAGTCTCAGTCAACTTGAGAGGAACAATCCTTAGTGAAACTACTCCTTTTTAGCTCTCCAGAGAGCCAGCTAAAAAGAAGAAAGCAAACAAATTAAGTATCTGCAGACAAAAGTATCTCCTTTTCAAGTACAACACAATTCTCTCTCTCATTGTCTCACAGCAAACATGAGAAGGGGGTGGGAGTAGAAGACACTCTGTTGTGCCAGCCAGGAAAAAGGTGGGGAAATAGCTTCCAATGCTACAAAAAGAAACTTTTCAGCAACTTGAGGAAGCCAAGCAAGAAGTGAGAAGGAAAACAAAGGGGAAAAGGTGGGAAACTGCCTCCAGAGCTAAGAAAAAAACCCACTTCATAGAGCAAACTGTATCCCAGCAACACCAAGAGAAGAGGCAGAGTGGAAAACACTAAAATCTTCACAGCTATTCTGCTGTGTCTGGAAAGAAATGGGCAGAAAGTCAGCTTCATGGCTGCAATAAAAGGGAGGAAAGTAGGGAAATTCTGCTGTAGCAATGCGCATAGCATACTTGCTGCAGAGGAACAAGTGCAGGGAAAAATACCTCTGCACTAGAACCTACAACTATATAGCCAAGCTTTTAAGGTTTCCTCAAAATCTGAAAATCCTTTAAAAAGTTATGATGACCTCGTCCAATCCTTAAGGCCACTTTTGGTAGGTGCTCGAGAGGGAAAACTGGTCAAGACCAAGTTGTGGCATTTGGAGATCAGTTGTAATTTGTGGGGATCTCCAGGAGGGTTGACAACCACAGAGTCATCAAGCCAGGCGGCCTTAGCATGGACCTGCCTGCTGCCAGAACTGCCACTGTCTCCCAAAGAACCCCAGGAGCAGCGAAGGCTGAGGGTAAGGGCAGAGTCATGGGCCAAGCACAGGAGCGCATGCCTGGCAGCCCACGGCCTTCCCCCTGCTGAGGAAATGTCAGGAGAGCCAGTACAGGATCTGATCTACTCCTCCTGAGTAGCAGAGATGAGCCAGCTTGGAGAAAGAAGCTTAATGAACCCAGCCTCACCTGTAGGAGAAACTCCCTTTATAAGGCTGCAGCTAGCATGGGATTAGCTAGTCAGAATTGTGGCATTCTGGACTTGGCTGTTGGTGAGCTCTTAGGCTCTGGCTGCCTGAGCCTTGGTGGGTCACAGTCTTTGATTTTGGAATCTGTTACTTGACCATGGAGTTTGACCTGAGAATCTTTGTTGTTGGCCCTGTTGTCGTCAGAACTTGCCTCCAACCTAGTGAGCACGATATTTTTAATCCTTCTGTTTCTATTTGTTGCTCTCCGTTATACTCTTAGATTATGTTGCTGCTGTTTCTTTGGGTTTGTCATGAAAATATGGTTTAGAGCAAATTATACTAAGTGATACATGTGTATTCTAATGAACTTTGTTTTAGAATTTCATTAGGCTGTCTTGTTTTTGGGCATAAATTGAGCTAAATGTGTAAGTTTGGTTTTCTATAGTGCCTTTAATAAATATGAATCTGCCTTTCGGATCTCTTAGTGTATTTTTACATTGGAAGGGTAAATACTTTTACTTTACCCTTTCAACATAAATTTTAAATTTCCGGCATGGGAGAGATGGAGCTCTTTCAATGTGCTATCATTCTCTTCAACACCGACACCACACCCTCCGCTTTTCTCCATTTCTCAGCTTCTTCTGGTGGTAGCTAGGATACCCCATGAAGTAGGTTCAGGTATTTCTGCTGTTCTTAGTGCAGAGGTAGTCAAGTCAAGTTTATTATTACAGTCTGCAACCAGTACATATAAAACCATTTGCAAATCAGTTTAAAAGCCGTTGAGACTGGATACTGGGGAAGAACGATGAAAAAATATAAGGGTAAAAAAATAAGATTATCATAAATTAGTTGTTTAAGCTGCCTTATGTGATTTACGTTGCTTGTAGACCTGGGCACAGAATCTTGCTACTTGACATGGTGTCTGGTGATTCTGATCAGACAAAAGATAATCAAGTTTGATTTTATTTGAACTTCCAGGGAATCTTTCTACTAATAGACTAATGGTTTCCGCTCTAATTTTACTATGACTTGGGCAGTTGAAGAAGATGTGCTTCATTGAGTCAGTTTCTCTTAGGGGATAGGAGCAAAGCCTAAGAGAGTAATGGACAGCTTTAAACTTTCCTTCCAGAACAGCAGAGGGTAGAGTTGAACTTCTAGCTAAAGCAAATGCCCTTCTGGAGTTACTGGATTCAAGAAAGTAAAAATAGGCTGCAGGAGCGGCAATATATTTAGTAGTATCTGAAGAAATAAAACCTGGTGCTCTAAGAAAATGTTTGTCTTTCAATGTCTGTCACTCTCTGCTTAATGAGTGATTTTTCTCGGTCTAACCCCATGACTAGCAAACTTTGAGGGGAAAGACCCAATTTTCCCAGGGATTTCAGAGTCGCCTTTTGCCAATTAGATTGAAATTTGTCTTGGAATAACAGAGGGAGCAGACGTTGCGGGTTTAGACACCCTGACAGCCATTTGAAAATTGAAAGGATGGTGATTCTGGCCTCTACCCTTAACATTCCTGTTTCCAGTCTAACCCATGAGTTAGGCATGCATTTGGGCACTTGTAATAGAGCTCTAAGGAATTTGGAGTGCACTCTCTCAAGTTGAGAGAAAGAGGAGGATGGCAGCCCCATGATCCGTATACTAATTGGGCCAATGGTTTGGCTTTAAACAATCTGAGCGCATCCGGTACATACTGCCCCCCTTGTAATCGATAGAATTTCAGTATACCGTGTGTCAGGGCTTGCCGCCGCTGCCGCTGGGCGTGACACTGGGCAGTCTGCTCCTGACATCACAGGGGGGCCAGGGACTCTGCAGGACCCTGCTCTGTGGAAGGAGGGGTGGTATATCTCACCCAGACTCCCTCTCAGTCCACTCGCTGGCCTGCTCAACCTGCCTGCTTACCCTCTGCATCCTCCTTCATCTCCTCCTTCCAGGACTCTCCTCCAAGCCTCCACCCTTGCATCTTACTGCTCTCACTCCACATCATCACTCCTCACTCACACCCATCACCACAGGGCTCTTCCCAACCAGCTTTTATAGGGCTTCCTTCTACTGCCCCACCCCTCTTCCAGCCTGGCCTTTGGCTGCACCAAGCAGTTGCAGCTGGGGTAGCTGATCTGGCCCCACTGACCAGCACCAGCTGTGCCTTGTTCTCTGGCTGCCCAGCCTCCCTGCCTTGGCTGATTGCTGAAGGCATGTCCAGCTGCAGTCCCCTGGCTAGCAGCCCAGCCTCCCTGGCTGAGCTGTTGGCTGAAGGTGGGTCCAGCTGCGGCTCCTTGGCTGGTTGCCCAGGGCTTCCTGCAGAGTGCCTCCAATAGCCCCACCTGGAGTGGCTTGGCTTTTGGCAACTCCTGGGCCAGGCTACTATTTTCTAGCTGGGGCGTGGCTTTGGGTTGTTGGGGCTGCTGCTGCTTCTCCTCCTCAGGTAAGGTCTTTGGGTGGGTGACTGCTGGGCTCCCAATCCCTCTGCCCTTGCCCCCTTCCACCTTGCCTAGCCCCCTTTCCCTCCCTAGGGGAGTGGGACTCGCTGGCCTCTCTCTGTCTCCCCCTGCCTCCTGAGGCCCTGGGCTTTTGCCCCTTGCCCCTGGCACCGGCAGGTTCTGGCTCCATTTGCCTGTGGGAGGTGTTGACCTGCTGTTCCCCAGCTGCCCCCTCTGCCTGCCAGTCAGACCAGTTGACCTGCTGTCAGCTGGCTGACCAGTTGACCTGCTGTCTGCTGGCTGCCCCCTCTGTTTGCCCGTCAGCCCGGCTGACCTGCTGTTCCCTCCTACCAAGTCTGGGGGCTGGGACCCAGACCCCGGACACCGTGTGCTGTTTTTTCTCCCACATCAGCAATGAAGCTGCTATGTGTTGTTTTGGTACCTGAGGCTTGCAAAACTACACCCAAATATTTGAAGCTGGTAAGTTGTTCTAACTGATGCCCCTGAAGCTCCCATCGTCTGGTCTTTGGATTTTTACCGAAAGCCAGGATCTTAGTTTTTTGGTAATTAGTTAGAAGGTGTTCAGTATCACAGAATTGGGAGAATTTTTTTAGGGCTCGTTTCAGCCCTATGGGGGTCCTAGAAAGTAATACAGCATCATCTGCATAGAGCAGTACGTGAATGTGCCTATTTGCTAATTTGGGAGGATGCAATCCAGGGGCATTCAAAAGGTTTACCAAATTGTTGATGTAGAAGATAAACAGAAAGGGGGCTAGAAGGCACACCTGCCTGTAAGTTTGAATGGGGTCAGTCAAATGCCCAATTCGGCTGCACCTTACTCAAGGCAGTTTGCTTGTGCATAGCCCCCAAAAGGGACAGCAGTCACCTATCAATAGAGGAGGCCTGCAGTTTCCTCCAAAGTCTATTTCTAGAGACTGTGTCAAAAGCTGCTTTTAAATCAACAAATGCCCGGTAAAGTGATGCTTGGTTTTCTGTAGCGTATTTCTCTACAAGGTGTTGCATTACTAGGCAGTGATCTATTGTTGACCTGCCAGCTCTAAAACCAGCTTGCTCATCAGCAATTATTGCCTCCTGTTCTAGCCAGTCTAAAGATTTCTTCAGCAGATGTTTTGTAGACAACTTGCTTACAATGCTTAGTAAGCTGATTGGTCTATAATTGGATGGATCCTCCTTCTTTCCCTTCTTATGGAAGGGGACTACTATAGCCATTCCCCAATCATTGGGGATGTAGCCGGTTTCATCAATATAAGTAAATAGGGAGGATAGGAAAGTTTCTCACCAGTCCTTATTTGTTTTTCGTAATTCTGGAGATAGTCCATCAAGCCCAGGGGCTCTTGCATTCTTTAACTGGCTAATATAAGCTTTTACCTCTTCGGCATGAACTGGGGGGCATTTGGCCAGATTTTCTATTGTTAGGGCAGGAGGGAGTTGAATAGGATCATCATACATTTTTTGGAAAAAAGAAGTCCATTTATCTGGGGGGGATAGAGGAAGCCAAGGGAGAGGTGGCTGTGGAGGCGCGGTTTGACACTAGTTTCCAGAACACCACTGAGTTTTTGCTCATAGCTGCTTCAATTATATTGGCCCACAGTTTTCTGGTATGTTCTTTCTTACAGCGGGCAACCAGTGATTTACATTTCTTTTTAAAAAATGAAAGAGAACGATATGCATCTTGTCTGGTCTTTTCATCAGCTCTCAGTGCTAACTTATAGGCATAGATTAAAGCATTTTTAGCACAAATACAGCTCTGATCAAACCCAGGTTTAGATGACAAATTGGTCTTGACCAGTTTTCCCTCTCGAGCACCTACCAAAAGTGGCCTTAAGGATTGGACGAGGTCATCATAACTTTTTAAAGGATTTTCAGATTTTGAGGAAACCTTAAAAGCTTGGCTATATAGTTGTAGGTTCTAGTGCAGAGGTATTTTTCCCTGCACTTGTTCCTCTGCAGCAAGTATGCTCTGCGCATTGCTACAGCAGAATTTCCCTACTTTCCTCCCTTTTATTGCAGCCATGAAGCTGACTTTCTGCCCATTTCTTTCCAGACACAGCAGAATAGCTGTGAAGATTTTAGTGTTTTCCACTCTGCCTCTTCTCTTGGTGTTGCTGGGATACAGTTTGCTCTATGAAGTGGGTTTTTTCTTAGCTCTGGAGGCAGTTTCCCACCTTTTCCCTTTTGTTTTCCTTCTCACTTCTTGCTTGGCTTCCTCAAGTTGCTGAAAAGTTTCTTTTTGTAGCATTGGTGTAGCAGGGTTCAGTGTTCCCAAGAATTGAGACTAGACAGAATCTTCAGGAAGGAATGATGTTTATTGCTGGCAGAGCTCAGCATGACTAGTGCCACAAAGAACTGAGCTCCCGATTCATTCACAGTTCCTTATTTTATACATACAGCATATAGACACATCACATGGTGTTGGTGTCAGGTAAGCTAAGCTCATTTTAGCTAGAATGTATCTGTTTTCCCATCTAACAGCGAGGCACTTCAACTGACAATTTAGATGAACATGTCTACATTACTTCCGCTTTTACTTTGAATGCAGGCTATTTTAGATAAGCATGTCTACATAGCTTCCTCTTTCACTTTGAATGCAGGCTACTGTAAAATGTGAGAACAAAGTTTATTTTTCATTATAATCTCTCAGTATTAATGGCACACAGCATTTGCAATCTATTAGTAATTAAACAATTGGTATTTCCTTCAGCCACATTTCCCCCCTTTCAGCCTCTGATTAGCGCAGCAAAGAGGCTGACCCAAAACTTTGTCTGTACAATTTATGCCTTTAGCCCTACATACTCCCCCTCCTTCTTTTCATCCTCTGACGGGAACCTCAGAGCCCGCATCTTAATTGAATAATCTCGTTCAGGAGATACAGAGGTAACAGTATATAGCTGAATCAGGGGTGGGGCTCCCCTGGGTGGAGGCGCCACCGGTGTGACCATTATTGTCATGCCTGAAACTGTAGATTGTATGAGGCGAATAACACAGGGAATACAACAAGGGAGGAATATAATACCAGCTAGAGCACACCCCATCAGAAACAAAGCTTTCTTCCACCAACCTCCTCCTAAGAAGGAGTCCCACCAGGTAGTGTCCCAAGCAGATTTCTACGTCTGCACAGGGACATGGGCTAGCTTGCGTATATTGGAAGCTATGTTTGTAACTGCTTGCCCACTGTCATAAATTGATAAACAACAATCCGAGAGATTAAACTTTCTACATACTCCTCCTTCCTCGGCTAGCAGGTAGTCTAGAGCCAATCTATTTTGGTAGATAGGTGCTCTCATTTGGGTCTGCTGCCGGGCCAAGAGTTCAAGAGCCGCAGCTGTTTGATTAGTAATAATCTCAAGGACATCCTGAAGACGGATTAGGCGGTTCAGTATGTAAATAGGGTGTGGCAGCCGCAAGACCCATCCTGTGCCCCGGTGGCTGGGCCATAATACTCTATTATACGCTGGGGGGCCTGAACTGTATGGTTTCACTGGGTTAATATTTCAGGGGTCACTTCCATTGCCACCCAGGGCCATTGCTCACTCATAAGGGGTCCCCCACACACCCAACAATCTGAGACATTTAAAGAGGCGGCTATTTGTTCAGCAAGAGTCAAAAAGAGATTTCTACCAGGGGCGGGGATTGGAACATCTGAGGCAACCTCCTGATACAAGGAGGAGTATACCACAATCGGGGCCTTAGTTGTGGCCTCCGTTTCTGGTGGCTGAGTTGCTCTGGGGGCGTAGGCCACACGATCCTTCCCCCATGCAGCTGGGATGCATAACCATGGTATGGTTGGGCAACCTTGCACCGTACCAGACCAGGACCACCCTATATTTTGGACCATTGCATACATTTTCCCTTCATGATAACAAACTTTTGCAAATGTCTGTGATAACACTTTGTACTAACAGGGGTGGTTACGGCATGAAAAGTTCGGATATACCGTTTCAAGCCAAAACAATGGTTACACCTCCATCCTCTCTGTGGGAGCGTCATCTGTGTTGGAAGGAGTATAAGGAGGAGGAGAAGACAGCCTACAATTGGGGCACATCATAATAGCATAGTGTTGGCACTTACAGACTGGACAAGTCTCTATTTATGGTCGTCTGCCCAAAATACACCTGATTAGGCAGCTGAAAAGAAGGGTTAGCCAGACCCCAAACACACACCCCGATATAATAATGAAGGCAGAGTATGACATGAAGCTCTTCTTAAAACTTAACTTTAAATTGCAGCCTGAGTCTAGCACATTTTCCCTGGACCAGGCTTTTTAGCAAAGCGCTTATAATATAGTCAAGCAAAGCTTAATCTAGATATAATATCAGAGCGGTGGGGGAGTAGCACCACTCCCTGGAGTGGGAGAGTAGGAGGAGTATATAAGAAACACTGGGGGCAGGGTACGTTACTACAATGTTGTTGACCACAGTCAGGACAAACTACCTCTTGGATGCCTGTCCCGATCTTATAAAAACAACAGATAAGGAGAACAAAACACAGGAAAAATGCACAGCCAGTAAAGGTATAGGAGAAAACGCGAAAAAACATCAACTGTTACTGTAGTCCACCGATGATCGAAGCTTCAGCTGTGGGTAGACTAGCCAGCCCAGGAGTGGCTAGACCAGAGCGTCTTCAGCCTTGAACCTGAACAGCCTCCTGGAGTGCTCAGGTACCAGGCCCTGGAACTGTTGCCTGTGAATCTTAGCCTTTTCCGGTAGGCTGAGATCCAGAGGGTAGCTTCTTCAGTCAGAAACGGAGGGGATCGTCTGGACAGATCTCTGAAACTCAAGGCGTGGCAGCAGGTTTAATATTAGTCCAATGAACCCAAACTGCAATGCCTTTTACTTTCACAGCACTAGGAGTTGCTAACAGGACAGTGTATGGGCCCTTCTATTTAGGTCCTAGCAGAATTACTTGCCAGTCCTTTACCCAAATCTCAGCTCCTGGCTGAAACTTATGGACTAGATTAAACACTGGCAAAGGCTATTGTTCTCCTACATACTTTTGAATTTTCTGCAAAGTCTTGCCCAGGGCCACAACTTGTTCCCTGAGTCTCAGATCTCCCAACTGACAAGGGTTTCCTGTAACACCTTGTAAAATAGGAGGTGGCCTACCAAACATTAACTCAAATGGGGACATTTTCACTTAAAATAACTGCTGGCAGACCCCACCATCCTACAATTTCCTTTAAGAGACACCGAACTACCTCTCTGGCCTTTTCAGTTTTACAAGGAAACGCTTCTACTCACCCAGAATATGAGTTAACAAACACTAACAAGTATCGGAATACTTGGTACCGTGGCAATTCAGTAAAATCTACAACTAGTGACTGAAATGGCAGAGACCCCGGGGGTTGGAACCCAGGAGGTGGACCTGGTCCTTGTCGGGGGTTGTTTCTGGCACACATGACACAGCTTCTGGAAACAGCTGCACACAGTCCATGTAGTTTAGCAATGTACAAGTCCTTGTTTAGTAACTCTGCTAGTGCTGACTTTCCATAATGAGTGGCTTCATGGGCAGCTTTTACTACTGCATGAGCAATTGATTCTGGCCCAAAGAGTCTTCTATCTGGAAACTGAAGCCAGCCATCACTTCTCTGGGTATTCTGAGGACTAGCCTAGTCCTCCTCCTCATGGGAATACTTTGGAGTCCAATCAGACATCTGGACTTGGAAAAGGACATTGAAAATGGGATGGTTGCAAAAATTCTTCTCTGGCCACTGCAATGCATGACAGTTACTTTTTAAAGCCTTGGAGCAATTGCAAAATCTCAGGTCCATTTTTAATTCGTTTTCATGAAGCAGTGATGAGACCTTTCTCTTTGTATAAAACTCCATGAGCATGCAGAGTAAGAAATGCATATTTAGAATCTGTCCAAATGTTAACCTTTTAATCCTTCTGCTAACTGAAGAGCTCTGGCTAAAGCAGTAAGTTCAGCTTTCTGAGCAGAGGTATTGGGTGGCAAGGGTTTACCTTCTATATTCTTTGTCCAAGTTACTACTGCATACCTTGCATTTCTAACCCCATTTTCGACAAAGCTGCTGCCGTCAGTAAAATAATGTCTGGGTTTGGCATGGGGACATCAGTCAGGTCCTTTCGGCTAGAGTAAACTTCATCGATGGTTCGGAGACAATCAAGGGTTGGGCTCTCCTCATCTACTGGCAGTAAGGATGCTGAGTTGAGAGCACTAATTACAGTTAGCTTCACTTGTGGGTTTTCAGCAATCCCTGATACGTGGTCATGCATACATTTGTGAACGAATCTCTTCCCTGTAGTCCATCAGGGCGAGCACAGAATGTGGGACTTTAACACAGACCTTCTGTCCCAAAGTCAGCTTCTGCGAATCTTTGACTAGCTCTGCTGTGGCTGCTACAGCACGGAGACAGGCTGGCCAGCCTTTTGCTACAGCATCCAACTGCTTAGACAGGTATGCTACTGGCCTTTCCTAATTTCCCAGATGCTGGGTTAATACTCCAGCTGCTGTGCCATTCCTCTTATGCACAGAAGAGCAAAAAGGCTTCATAAGGTCTGGCAGACCCAGGGCAGGGGCTTCCAGCAACTGTCCTTTAAGAGTCTGGAATGCTTGCTTCTGCTCTTTTCCCCACAGAAAAAGGATCCCGTTCTCCCCCCTTTGTAACTTCATAAAGGGGCTTTGCTGTTTTTGCAAAGTTGGGAATCCAAATTTGGCAATACCCTGCAGACCCCAGAAATTCTCGCACTCGCCTCCTGGAGGAGGGCTCTGGAATGGAGCAGACTGCTTCCTTGCATTCATGGCCCAGGGACCTGATTCCTTCTGATATATCAAATCCCAAATATTTTACTTGGGGCTGACAGAGCTGTGCTTTCTTCTTTGTAGCCAGCTTTGTATAGCACCTTTAGCAACTTCTGGGTAGCCTCATAACAAATCCCCTTACAATGATTGTTTTATCTGTCACGGGGACTACTGGCTGAGTTACTACTGAACGTTCAGCTCTAGTGTCCACTAAGAAAGAAATATTTTGGCTCCTCATGCAAATTTCAACCATGGGCTCCTGGGGGCCAAGATTGAAGGTGCTCAGTCTGGCTTATGCCTCCCATTCTTCGTCCCATTCAGAGTCTATTTGCCATCCATATTTGTCCTCTCTCAATGCTGCTTCCATGGCTGGTCCTCATCTTTTATACGTTCCATCTCGGACTTCCCCATGGCTCTGGGGGTCCCATCTTTTCCTTCTTCCATCATCTCGTCCTCTTCCACATCCCCTGATACTCTGTAGTCTCTCTTTGCACTCATCTTTCTAATGCCCTCTTTTAAAACACCACGCACATGTTTCAAAATCTAGGGGCTGCCTGCCTCCTCTCTCTCAGGGTGCCCCCCATACGTCCCCTTCCAGGGGGGTACTGTCCCTGTTGGGGCTGCTGGGCCAGTGCTACAGCCAGAAATTCTGCCTTCTTTTTCATTTTTCTATCAGTCTCTCTTTGTGCTTCCTGTTCACGATTAGAAAAAACTTTATGGGCAATTTCAAGCAGCTGCTCTATATTCATTCCCAGGAACCCTTCTTGCTTCTATATTTTCCTTCTAATGTCCCCTGCTGCTTGGGTGACAAAAGTGTTCAAAACCATTCTCCTATTTTCTTCTGCTTCTGGGTCATAGGGAGTGTATTGACGGTAGGTCTGGTAGACCCTTTCTAGGAAAGCACCAGGAGGCTCATTTGGTCCTTGTTGACACTCTTGTATTTTTCTCCTATCAGTTGCCCTTTTTCCTGCAGCCTTTATCCCTTGCATCAGGGCCTGCTGGTACCCGGTTAGTTTAGCCATGCCTCCCTCTTCATTGGCATCCCAGTTCGGATCTGCCATAGGAAATGCCTCTTTCACCTTTTGTTTCTGCATCCTCCCCTTCTTTCACTAGCTTTGCTAGGTATTTCCTAGCTCCTTGTATAATACGTTTGCGTTCCTCTGTATTGAAGAACGTGATTAGGAGCTGGTTACAGTCCTGCCAAGTTGGTTTATGGCTATTAATTATGGACTGAAACAAAGTAGTCACCGGTTCTGGCTGATCTGAGAATGGAGGTGTGTGAGTCTTCCAATTGTACAGATCAGTAGTTGGAAAGGGTATATATATTAAATGCGAGGTCCCTGAGCGAGGGTCCACTGTCTCTCTTAAGGGACAGGCTTTAGTTTTCTTCAAGGGATAGACATTGCTCTCTTCCCCTTCTTTTTCTAGCTCTGGGATATCTTTATACTCATCTTCTGCCTCTACATTTTCTTTCCGTGTCTAAGATCTGGTTTTGGCAGGGGTAGCATTGGAGGGGTTTCTTGGTCCACCCCCAGCTCCCCTTACTTGCTCTTCTACAGGCCCTTCCACTCTCTCTCCTCCTCTAGGCAGTGAGGGAGCATATGGTGGTGCGGGCACCTCTTCTTCTTGGGTTTGTTGAACAGGCTTAGACTTCGGCTGGAGCCTAGCTTCTAGAGGGGCAGTGGGGCAGGCAGTATCTCGCTTTACTGGCACCACCGGGTAGATGCCTCCCTTTGGTGGTCGCCTTCTTGACTATGGATTCATCCTCCTTCCTTTCCCTAGGGCCATAAGCTGCACCTCCTTCTTCCTAGCCCGGTACCCCGGCCAGTCCTTAACCCAGGGAGGGGGATTCAAACAAGTATCAAACCATGACTGTGCATATATAATCTGATCATCATGTTACTTAAGAGTAAAGTGATAAACATTTAGGGCAGTTGTTTCGTCAAAAGTCCCTTCCTTTGGCCAGCCTAAATCAAATGTAGGCCAGAAAATTTCCAACAGCTCAGGGGTTGGATTCTCCCCTGACTGGACCCATCCTCCATACACCTCCTGGAAATGTTTCAACATCAATTTCAAGGGGGTTGTTTCTGGGGATGAGCATGAACCACCCATTATCAACACAGAGCCCAGAAAAGACAAGACAGTCTAGGGATTAATAACAGTGAGAAAGCAGTAAGGGGTCTGCTTCTCACAAGGCCCTACGCACTCGCTTCTCGTCTTTGACGACCTGACGAAGTCGCCCAGCCAGGAAATGCGTCTCGGAGATTCACACACCAATCGCCCTAGGCGTTCCATTCATGTCATTCACATGACAAGTTTCCATCCCAGTTCCTACAAGCACCAGCGGGTTCAGTTGAGTCCCTCTGACTCACTTACTTGGGCTGTGCTAGGGGGTGATCAAGCCCCTCTTCGCTCCAAAGTGGAACGGTAACCCCAATTACTCCATGCTCACATGTCCCAGAACTTTCCTGGATCACTCGTTCCTGATTCCGTCACCGGGTCGTTGACGCCCCAGTGGCGCACCGCTGACACCCAAGGAAGGCAGGGCCTGCTCCTGAAAAACTCAGGGGGCGCCCAGAGGTCCACTACCAGTCTAGAACCAGCGGCCACGGACTGGGGGTCAAGGGGGTACCCCAAGGGTCCCCTCAATCCCGGAAGAACGAGCCCCCAAAAATATAGCAGGGTTCAGTGTTCCCAAGAATTGAGACTAGACAGAATCTTAAGGAAGGAATGATGTTTATTGCCGGCAGAGCTCAGCATGACTAGCGCCACAAAGAACTGAGCTCCCGATTCATTCACAGTTCCTCATTTTATACATACAGCATATAGACACATCACATGGTGTTGGTGTCAGGTAAGCTAAGCTCATTTTAGCTAGAATGTATCTGTTTTCCCATCTAACAGCGAGGCACTTCAACTGACATTTTAGATGAACATGTCTACATTGCTTCCGCTTTTACTTTGAATGCAGGCTATTTTAGATAAGCATGTCTACATAGCTTCCTCTTTCACTTTGAATGCAGGCTACTGTAAAATGTGAGAACAAAGTTTATTTTTCATTATAATCATTCAGTATTAATGGCACTCAGCATTTGCAATCTATTAGTAATTAAACAATTGGTATTTCCTTCAGCTACATTGGAAGCTATTTCCCCACCTTTTTCCTGGCTGGCACAACAGACTGTCTTCCACTCCCACCCCCTTCTCATGTTTGCTGTGAGACAATGAGAGAGAGAATTATGTTGTACTTGAAAAGGAGATACTTTTGTCTGCAGTTACTTAGTTTGTTTGCTTTCTTCTTTTTAGCTGGCTCTCTGGAGAGCTAAAAAGGAGTAGTTTCAGTAAGGATTGTTCCTCTCAAGTTGACTGAGACTTCTGAGATAATTTTGAGTCTCCTAGACTATTTTGAGATGCAGCAATGACTGGCAGTGTTATCTGAAAGCAGGATGATATAACTCATAAGGTTTGCCTTTTTTGAGAGTTAATGATCTCATATTGCCTATCCAAAGCCATACCATACTGCTGTTATTCAAAGAACAATATACACGAATCGCTAGCATCTTTTTCACCTTAATAATTACTTCAACTGGTCCACTTTGTTGGGGGAAATGGTTAAAAAATAGCTTTTCTTCAGAGGTGCAATGGATCTTGAATCAATAGAGAGTCAGCACACGAGTTTAGCTTTCAAAATCATTTACTTCTAAAGGAAAAAAGGTTAACAGGATTGCCTACAAAATAACAAATGCCTGGAGCTACATTCTCACTACTGGTTATAAACAAAGAGCTGGGATAACTGAATGGAGAATCTTCTTCTCCCTCTGTCTTCTTGACCCTGAAAGAAAATCACCTGACCTGTTGACCAATAACAGTTTACAAACACTCAAGTTTTCTGGGCTTGCAGATTATTGGCTTTGAGCCAGGTTCCCCTTCCAGGTCAATCTAAACAATAGCATGGTAGGTAAACACATTAACCCCATAATGAGTGAATCTCAGACCTTGCAACACACATATATTCCAACACATTTATGGTACAGGTTTCTCATATTTGTTTTACATATTGGGAAATGTCTTGTTGAGGTAGTGGTGCTCATTCGAGTCTTTCTCCATCAGGCTGCTCCCTTTGCCAAAGATTGCTGGCATTGATTGTGTGGGCCTGGTGTGGGATGCCGAGGAGAGTATAGCCATCTGTCTGGTGTACCGATTGCCCAGCGCACCAGCAGATGCTGTACCTGGCCTGTTAGAGGCGGTGGCTGGCTGGGCCTCGGAGTACCCCAGGCTTCTGGTCTTAGGGGACATCAGTGTCCATGCTGATGATGCTACCTTCTCACAGGCCATGGACATGATAGCCTCCATGGCAGCATTAGGACTCTCCCAGTTTGTATCAATGCCCACACATCGAGCAGGACACACACAGGATTTGATCTTTGGGTTCGGGATACAGGTGGATCTGGATGAAGCTATAGCACTGCCATGGTCAGACCACCTCATCCTGAGGGCTTGTCTGGGCACCATGACCCCCTCCTGCTTGGGCGATGAGCTGATTTATGCTCACCCGTGGAGTCAAATGGATCCAATTGAATTGCAGAACGCTCTGCAGGATCCGATGCCCCCTGGTGGCTCATTGGATGAGCTGATAGAGGACTGGAATGTCCGTTTCTCTGAAGCTATTGATGAGATCGCTCCCCATCGCTCTCTCCGCCCCCGAACTAGGGTAGCTCCTTGGTATACTGATGAGCTACGACAAATCAAATGGGAGCTGAGATGGCTAGAGCGAGTGTGGCGGCGACTCCATGATGAAATGACAAGAACATCTTATAGGACGTTTATGAAGGCCTATGAGATGGCACTGAAAGCTGCAAAGAGAGACTACTATGCAGCTTCCACTGCGTCCACTAGTTCTTGCCCAGCACAACTTTCCAGAGTGATTTGGTCTTTAACGTCCCTCACACATGGGACAAATAAAAATGTAAATTCGGTAATAAGCTGTGAGGCTTTTGGAGACTATTTTGCGAATAATATCTTGTCACTCCGCTGGGATCTGTCTACCACAGTTGATGCAGTATGTGTACTGGAGGCCCCTTGGTCATCCTCAGGGTTGATATTAGATCAGTTCAGGCCACTCTCCCAGGAGGAGGTGTGCAGGGTCCTTCATGCTGTGAAACCTACCACGAGCTCACTGGACCCATGCCCATCATGGCTGGTGAAAAGTGGTGGTGATGGGATTTGGGCACCGTTAGCTGACATCATTAATCTTTCTCTGAGTTATGGGTTTTTTACAGACTCACTGAAAGAGGCAGTGGTGTGGTCCTTCTTAAAGAAACCATCACTGGATCCTGCTGATCCAGCCAATTATCGCCCAGTTTCGAATATTCTGTTCCTGGGTAAGGTAATTGAGAGGGCAGTAGCGGAACAGCTGCAGGTATACCTGGGTGATGCCTCTATCCTGGATCCATTCCAGTCCAGCTTCAGGCCTGGCCATGGTACAGAGACGGCTCTGGTTGCCCTCACAGATGATCTGCGGCGACACCTGGACCGGAGTGGGTCGGCACTGCTGATACTTTTAGATCTTACAGCAGCATTTGACATGGTCAGTCATAATCTTCTGACCCATTGCCTTGCCAATGTGGGGATTCGTGGAACAGCCCTGCAGTGGCTGAACTCCTTCCTTCACAATCTAGGACAGAGAGTGGCACTCAGGGAACAGATGTCTGCTTACCATTCTTTGGTATGTGGCATCCCTCAGGGGGCGATTCTTTCCCCGATGCTATTTAACATCTATATGTGCCCCCTTGCCCCGTTAGCCCGCAGCTTTGGGCTAGGTTGTCACTGGTATGCGGATGACACTCAGCTCTATCTGCTGATGGATGGTGTTATGACCTTTACTTTCTTTAGGGTAGATTTTTCTTTTAATCTATCCCTTAACCCTCTGGGTAGTCTGCTGCCACCCGGAATATTTTATTCCAAGATATTTTATTTAAATTTTCCCTTTGGTAACGTTCCTAAGCGTCAGGCTCCTTCGTGGTTCTATGTGGCCCTGAAGATAAGAATGGAATATAGCAATGACAGCTACACTGGGATATAGCAAAACAAAAATAAACTTTTATTTAGTCGAGAAGCGTATCGGTTTCATAAACGTTGTTCTCGGTTCTTAAAGTTACTTCATTTACTCTCATTCACAGAGCTGGCCTCTCTTTCCCTGACTGAGTGTCCTTTCACAAACATGCTCAGTTTAGGTTCCACACAGGTTATATTTCTCTCATAAACACTTCAACATATTCAGGCAGCACACAGCTAGCCTGCTTTCTTCTGACTAAAAATTTTCTCTCTACTCTCTGTCTCGAACTGCATTCACTCCACCCACCATCTCAGTCCTCAACCAATCATATTGTCAGAAACTGTTTTAACCTAAGTAACGCCATATTTAATCGTGTAGTGTTTAGACTTCTTTCCCTCCAGGCAATACCTGCAAGGAGCTGATTCCATGGGAAAGGATCCTGTCTTATCTGCTGTTTCGACCTTGGCCAGCTCAGCGCACCTCTGAGAGTGTTTTGCTGTATGAACTTGGGGGGGGGGGGGAGGCTGGGCTCCGGGAGTGTGAAATGTAACAACCTTTGCTCTATGATTCATTCCTAGCAACGATTTGCTCGGCCAGGATCTCTAATCCTGGAATATGCACGTCTGGGCTTGAATGCTGTCTTTCACAATAAACCTTTTGAAATCAAAAGACCTTGTCTTCTTGCAGAAGGGAGTGAAACAGACTATCAAGAATGGAATGCCATAGCCTGACACATATCACTCACTCATCCATCTCCTTCACCCCCCACTCTTCACCTATCTCATCAAGCATTTAAAGATACATGCACACATTTACTTGGAATCATTACAGATGGCCAGTCTGATCTTGCTTTGGATTCCTTGGTCAAGGGTCTTGAGGCTGTGACGGTATGGTTACATCAGAGTCACCTGAAATTGAATCCCCTGAAGACAGAGGTTCTGTGTCTGGATCATGGGGCAATCGAGCTGGGAACCGGCTCCCAGCTGTTGATGGGGTACAATTGAAACCTTCCCTGTTGGTGAGGAGTCTGGGTGTGACCTTGGATGCTACACTTTCAATGGAGGCCCAGGTCATGACTGTTGCCAGGTCTGCCTTTTTTCATCTTCGACGGGGCAGGCAACTGGCGCCCTATCTTTCACCACAGGACCTGGCCACAGTAATCCATGCAACGGTCACCTCCCGGCTAGACTATTGCAACTCACTCTATCCTGGACTGCCCTTGGGTCTGACCCGGAAGTTACAGCTGATCCAGAATGCAGCGGCATGCGTCCTTACCGGAACGCCCATCCAAGCGCACATTCATCATGTGCTGTGCCAGCTCCACTGGGTTCCAGTGGAGTTCCAGATCCGGTTCAAGGTGTTAACCTTGGTATTTAAAGCCCTTCATGGACTGGGACCTCCATACCTGCGGGACCGCCTCTTCCATTACGTCCCCTGCAGGGTGTTGCACTCTGCAGACAAGCAACTCCTGGTGGTCCCTGGCCCAAAGGACATCCATCTGGCCTCAATCAGGGCGAGGGCTTTTTCTGCCCTGGCCCTGGCCTGGTGGAATGCTCTCCCGCTGGAGATCTGGGCCCTGTGGGCCCTGTTACAGTTTTGCAGGGCTTGTAAAACGGAGATGTACTGCTGGGCCTTTGGCTGAGTGCCAGCGAGTGTCCTTCTTCTTCCATCTAAGACCACCATTTCTTCCGGAGCTGCCCTCAGCCATCTGCCATGCCTGTATACGGACTCCCAATATTTGTTTAAATCGCCTGCTCCTGGACCATTTTAATCATTTTTAAATAAATATTTATTTTATGTTTCTGTGATTTTAATGTATTTTTTAATGTTGTTAGCCACCCTTAGCCCATCTGTGGGGAGGGCAGGGTATACATCAAATAAATAAATAAATAAAAAAGTTACGGTGAGCTTTTGAGCTGCTTGATGTCTGTGGACAGGACCATTTAGGGGGTGCTCAATAGGTTTTCTTAGTTGCATTTTTTTCAAGAAAGTAATCTGTATAAAACTATGCCCCTCTGTGCCCAAGGCGGCTGCCTAGTTGGTCTAATGGTAGCACCGGCCCTGTCTATAGTTATGGCAAACAGAAATGGGGAAAGGGGACAGCCTTGTCTAGTTCCCCTTGCTATATGGATATCTATCGAATGTACATTGTTAGTCCTAACTGTAGCTTTTGGAGAAAGATGAAGAGCATTAATGGCATTTTAGAATTGGTCGCCAAAACCCATTTTTTGAAGTAAAAGTTTTAGATATGGTATTTCCACTTAACCAAATGCCTTCTCTATATCAAAGGCCAGAAGTAATGCAGGGGTTTTGTATGCTTCACAGAAATTAATTATAGTTAAAGTGTTACATGTATTGTCTGGTCAAGGTGAATGTAGTTGGTTATTTAAATTTTGACAATGTTTTGTCAAATATGCTTGTAAAGATCTTTTGGTCTTGATTCAGGAAGGGTATTGGTTGAGAAGATTTAGTATTTGTAATATGGTTGTCCTTTTTTGGAGTAACTACTATTTCAGCCTCTGACCAAGATAGAGGGATGCTACCTCCTAACATAACAGAGTTGCACGTGGCAGTTAGTGGAGTTGAAAGTAGGTGAATGTATTTTTTTGTAAAAATTTGGCAGGGAATCCATCCCTGTCTGAAGCTTTGTTATTTTTTTCAAGGATTTGATAGTGACTGTAACATCTTCTGTTGTGACTGGTTGGTCCAGATATTGTTTATGTTCTTGTGAGGTTTTTTTCCAAATTTCCTGTCATGATAAATAATTTAAAATATGATTAGTGTCAGGATTGTCTGATGTACAAATGGTTTGGTAGTATTCAGCAAATACATCGGCTAATTTTACAGAATTAGTTTGAGTTTTTCCTGGGTGCCTTTAATAGCTTGTATAGAATGTGAGGAGGTTTTTTCCTCTAATTTTCATGCAAGCAAGTTTATAGATTGGGTGGCCTTTTTTGTGTTCATCTTCTAGTTTTCTTATTCTAGATATCATTTCATTTCTAATGTTTTCTTTTTGCTCTTCATGACAGGAGGCAACGGAGATTAATTTCCCTCTAAGTACCACTTCCATAGCATCCTACATGTGGATTTGAGGAATGCCACATAGTTTGTTTCTATTGTTTAATTTCTAAAGAGACTTCAGAAGAAATTTATTTGTTAAACAAAAGTGATTTATTTAGTTTCCAATTTGTTTGATGTCATTTATTCTCAGTGTACATTCTGTCCAAGCGTAGTCTGTCCACAACTTGTCACCAATCCTTGATGTAAGAGTTTGACTAATTAATTTAGGAGATAAGAATGTCATTTAAATATGTAATTTAGAAGATAAGAATATGTAATTAATCCTTGTGTATATATTGTGGATAGAAGAGAAGTATGTATAGTCTGTTACCAGTGGGTTTTGAAGATGTCACTAGATCAATAGATAAAGCCTAAGAGCCATTAATTGATCTTAGCAGCTTAGTAACTGTATTGTTAATTTTAATCGCTTTGACACGATAGGCAGTAAAATTTAAAAGGTCATTCAGAGAGGAGTGATACAAATGTTTACTGCTGACACATTGATTTACCCATGTTGAACGAAAGCAGAATTGAAAGCCAAGAGAATCAAGCGCACTCTGCATGAAGACAGCTCGTCAGGTTGTTTTGATCTACAAGCAGCTCTCCACACTGAAAGCAGTGAAAGCAGCTTTCTCAGTAATCATGCTTTGCGGTATTATCCAATACAATTTTTAAAGTTTGTATATGTACACTCACACATTATGCAATGCATTTATATTTGGTATCACTTTCATATTTATCAAAATACTTAATTTCACAGGTCAAGGGATGGTGTCATGGAAATATAAATAATAATAATAACCGTGCTTATATACCGCTCTTCTACACATATTAGTGCCTCACCCAGAGCAGTGAACAAGTTAGTGTTATTCTTATCCCCACAATGGAGCTGGGGCTGAGAGGAGTGGCTGACCCAAGGCCACCTACTGAACTCATGTCAGTAGTGGGATTCAAACCAGTAGACTGCTGATTATGGTTTAGAACACATACTTAGTGAAACATGCATTCTAAATAACACTGTATGAACATCACTGGTGTTCTTTTTCTAGTATGGTGTATAACTGGTGCTTCTTTATCTTTGACAGCCAATTAAAAATAGTGAACAGTATCAGATACACATTCTGTAATTGTTAGCAGAGACCAAGGATGATCTGGTCATGTAACTTTTCTTGTCACTTTTACTATCCATATCTCTTATCTTACAGCTGGGCATAGTGGTACTTTAGGCTAGGTAAAATGTCACATGATTGGAAATAGTAAAAAAGTATTAAATTATGATTGGTTTGATATTTATCTTTGTTATCATATGAAAAGATCTTAGATTTCTGCATAAGATAATATATAAAAATGGTAATCCAAATAGCAGATCAGGGTTTTGGCCAAAAGAAATCTCATGAAGATCTAGGCAGGAAACTTACCCTTGTAATATGTGCTACGGTAACTTGAATGCATTTCATCGTTAATCTGACTGAGTTAGATTTCATTAAGAAATGTTAGGAAACTTAATTCTTGTTGCGTTCATCTGTTCTATTTTTCTATGTTTTATTTAAATAAACATTTATATTTTGATACCTCACGTAATGAAAACGACTAGCGTTTGTTAATGAAAGAAGCCATTAAACTCTTAGGAGGAGTCTGTGTCCTGGTTGGGAGAGTGCAACAAAAACATACATCCCGTTTATTTTGTACTGAAAAGCAGTTTCTCTAAAACAGAGAAACATGTTTTCAGTTCTCACATGAAGGTTTCAAGCTGCTCAGGATTTAAGATAAAACCTTCAACCCATCTCTACCGAGTGTTTAATACATTTTACTTAATGTTTAAAAGTTATGTTTAATATTTATGCCTAATATGATTATAAAAGCAATACTATTTGAATTGTCTATAAACTTATTTGAGTTGGATTGTTAGTAAAATTACAATTTTATGAATTTTTTACCATTTTGTAACATTACAACTTTGTACCAAAAAAAGTTATGTTTAATATTTATGCCTAATATGATTATAAAAGCAATACTATTTGAATTGTCTATAAACTTATTTGAGTTGGATTGTTAGTAAAATTACAATTTTATGAATTTTTTACCATTTTGTAACATTACAACTTTGTACCAAAAAAAGTTTTGCATGTAGAAGAGGTTGCCAAAAATAAAATTGCCCGTGCCCGTGCCCGTGCCCGTGCCCGTGCCCGTGCCCGTGCCCGTGCCCGTGCCCGTGCCCGTGCCCGTGCCCGAAGACGAAGACGAAGACGAAGACGAAGACGAAGACGAAGACAGCCGGGCCCCCGGGGGTCGCGGCTGCGCCGCTCCCCCCGACGCCCCCCGCCCCGCCTCCGGCGGGCCGGGGGCCCCCGGGGGTCACGGCTGCGCCGCTCCCCCCGACGCCCCCCGCCCCGCCTCCGGCGGGCCGGGGGCCCCCGGGGGTCGCGGCTGCGCCGCTCCCCCCGACGCCCCCCGCCCCGCCTCCGGCGGGCCGGGGGCCCCCGGGGGTCGCGGCTGCGCCGCTCCCCCTGACGCCCCCCGCCCCGCCTCCGGCGGGCCGGGGGCCCCCGGGGGTCGCGGCTGCGCCGCTCCCCCCGACGCCCCCCGCCCCGCCCCGCCTTCACACTATACACCAATTGCATGTATCAGGTGCTTTATAGGGTCTGCATGTTTGCAATATGCATGGTCGGCAGACTCCCAGGTTGCATGAACAAAACATCTATAGAGAGTTTCGCATTACCCCACATTATCAGAAAGATAATTGTGATCTTAGCTACAGCAAAAGTCTTTACTCTGCTATATGGTTACACTGTGAATATTCTCATTATTTGCTAGCTTACTTGAAAGGAGGAAGTCAGTATTAACATTCCAGACAGTTTCTTCCAAAAATACAGCCCCTTTGCCCATTAATCCCCAACTCCATTTTCCAATTTTAAAATGTCCATTCTGCGCAGCCTGTGGATTTCTACAAACGCAATTATTACACAATTTATCATCATTCTTGTGTTATTTCCCTTGTGAAAGATAAAACTACCAGCTAGGGCCATGAAACACAAGCCTCTTATTATAAAAAACATGATGACATTTACACACAGAGGGAATAGCAGAATCCACCTAAGGAAAAAATATGCCCGATTCTGTGTGGTTTTTAGCTCTAAATTAAGACAAGCATACAAATGGGCAGAAATGAATCCTGCAATTCTTAAACAGAGGCGCAAGGAGCACATTATCCTGGGCCCCAGAGGCAAAATGGGGGGCCATTTCATACTATAGTACCCAATTCCCAGGGCTTGAATAACTCTGGTTCTTGCCACATCCCCTGTGTGCTGAAATCCAGTGAAAAATCTGCATTCATGAGACCTGCCCTTCTTTATCACTAGGCAGGAATTTCTTACCTTCAAATGGACAGAAGAAAACAAAATATCAAAACAAAAAGTAATCCTTGTTCAAAAGAATTAAAAACCACAAAGCAAGTAGTCCAACCAGGACTCATTTGGAGGGAGAACGTGATGGAATAGAGTTTTGGAACATCTGAAAAAAGGTCATGTGGGTTTTGGCCCCACCCATGTGATTCCTTTTCCTCTCTGCTGCCCATGTCTTTAGCAGCAGCAGCAGCAGCAGCAGCTCCACCTCCACCACCTCCTGGATTCCCTGGTAGGAACCCGGGGTGGGTGCGGGTTCTGCTTTAATTTCATTCGTGACTTGTGAGTGAGAGAGAGAGAGAGAGAGTGCAAGCTGGGCTACTGGGCCTGGCTCTCCAAAGGAGAGTAAGCAGCTTTGAATTCTTTCTGAATCTGTTTTATTTTCGTTCGTGACTCATGAGTGAGTGCAAGCTGGGCTACTGGGCCTGGCTCTCCAAAGGAGAGTAAGCAGCTTTGAATTCTTTCTGAATCTGTTTTATTTTCGTTCGTGACTCATGAGTGAGTGCAAGCTGGGCTACTGGGACTGGCTCTCCAAAGGAGGGTAAGCTGCTTTGAATTCATTCTGAATCTGCTTTATTTTCATTCATGACTTGTGAGTGAGTGAGAGAGAGAGAGAGAGAGAGTACAAGCAGGGCTGCTGGCGCAGGCTTTCCAGAGGAGGGTAAGCTGCTTTGAGTTCATTCTGCTTTATTTTCAGGAAGTACCTGGAGATTTTTGGGGAAAGGGGCCTGAGGGGTGGGTATTGCCTTCTGACACACTTCTGGTGATGTCAGGGGGTGTGGCATATGCTAATGAGATATGCTAATGTGTTCCTGCCGCTCTTTTTCTACGAAATGACCCCTGAGTCCAACTCCCCCCCTCACATTGTATAGCTTTTTAAACGGTCTTACAAGTCAATTCTGTGTATGTTCGCAGAGTTCAATGAGAGTTACTGCCAAGGAAGAGAGCTCAGGAGTCAGGACTGCAGTTGTAGCTTTTATCCTCACCATTCACAGGAAGCCCCAACATCTAGACACAGATATCTAATTAGCAACAGTTATCCATGTGCAATTGATCCATATTCTTTTTTCAGAATTTGTTACTGGCCAGAAACAGATAACATCAACCACATTTGTATTAACTACCACTTGTGCTTTAAGGATCAAATTTATTAGCTGTATTTGAATGGTGCTGTTGTTTTAACATTGTTTGGCAATGTATACATTGATGGAGTATTTCTGAGACACTCTTAGAAGATTAATGAGAATAGAGTTCTAATATATGGAGCTATATTTTTAAAACCCTGAAAGGAGAAAGCTGATGTCTCTAAAATTGATTAGAGAACATCCTCTACTGTTAAAAGGCTGTGTGACTAGTGAGCAGAGCTGTACATAAATCTTACATTTCCTCTTGCCAAGGATTTTTATACATCAGCTGATTTATGCTTGGGGTGGATGCCAGGACATTAGCAACATAAATCATCTAAATGGAATTGCAGAATATGTGATGGTAGCTAATTTTCTCTTAGAGCAACAGATTAATATAGGTGCAAAAATCAACTTTGGATTCACATTTAGTCACCAAATGGGTTACATCACTTCCAAGCAATGTTGCTAGGCATGGAATTGATTCTCAGGGTCACAGAATCAAAGTTTGTGTCCATTATGCTGCAGGGCTCTGAACTGGCCTTGCAAACTAGTTCGTTATAGTTCCTGCGACATCAGTGTTGTCATTAGCTTGCATGCCACCCATGTATTGTCAATAGAAGTGTGCACTGAAAAAAATGGTTTCACTTTTGGATCCAGTGTTTCTGAATGGAAAACCATTATTGGTTTTTTCCAGATGGGGCGATGCCAGCTCACATCTAATTCATTTGGGTTTTTTGTTATCATGCATTTTGGGCCCGTTCTTTGCAATGAGGGCTTCCAGGTTTTTGAAGCCAGCTCTTGGGGCATTTAACATCACCAAAATCGCACAGAACACAGTCCTCCCTCTAAACCATCAATCCACTGAGGTTTTCCTCAGTTGCACTACACACATTCACAACCACAGACCCTGAAGAAAGCGAGTGTCAGTGGGTGCTCATTATGGTGGGAAACTGGCTGGCAATGAGGTTCTGGGGCAGTTGTGGCATTAAAAACAATCCTGCTTTACGGTCACTTTTTATTTTTTCTATAGTGCCAATAAATTACCTTTGCATCCTGTTGTTGCCTGTTGGTTCCATATTTCCTTGTGCTTTGCAGTTTTGTTCCCACAATGAGAGAATGTTCTTGCATTAATCACTGCCAATCTCCATTGCCCAAGGGCAGGTGGGTGAGCGGGCAGGCATGCAGCATGATTGTCTGATACCCCGCCCCTGCCTATACAGACCTGTTTACCCATACGTTTTTCTTTCGCTGTGGACAGGCAGGATTTTTTTGAAAAAGCAGAGTGGTCAAATGGCTCACAGTAGGAGGGGGGTGAAGCAATCCTAAACAGGTCTATTTAGATGTAAATCCCATTTTTAATAGTGCTTACTCTTGGGGAAGTCTTTAGAATTGCAGTGTATGATTGAAGTTTGCACATTCCTCTTTCCAAATATTTTCAAATGAGGACCTGATTGGCAGGGAGACAATGCCATTGCCTAGGTAGCAACGAAGAAAAGATACCCTCATGCTCATTGCACACATTCCCCCTTCCTACCAACAGAGTTAATTAATACTGTAAGGGCTTTCTCCCTTGTGATCTGATTGGTGAATGCCATTAAGGAAAACAAGATGCCGCCACTTCTGTAAAGTAAGAACTGAAATTAAACACATACACTTTTTGGTGGGAATGTATTGTTGTAATTTGGTTTACTGAATTTGGTTCACCATTCCCGAAGCTGCTTTAATGAAATGAAACAAAAAGTTCTGGGTATATTTCCAGCTCGTTTGTTTCATTTTGCACACACTAATTGCCAATCATTTGTTGTCTAAAAGAATTTAAAGAATACATTTCTATAAAGTTGTCCTGCTTGGTTGACTAGAAGCAATACGTACATGCCATAGGCAATCTGTCCTGCTTCCAGTGGCTGCCGAGTCTGCAGAGTGCTGCTGACAGGTAACAAGGTCCAAACTCAAACCAAAAGGGGCTATCAAGGTTGCTCACCCACCTAAACTTGCCAAAAAACACAAATGAGCACTGATGCAGTAAACTAAATTCTTCACACAATGTTCACAAAAATAATTTAGTGAATTTGAGAGTAATGTACAAGAGTGAAATACAACATGTTAAATTCTAAAACATCATAATCACTATAATATCATCACAGTCAATTACACACAGCAAGGTGTTACAACACCGAGTAGCATGTGTATCCTCAGAAAAGGGAAGAATCCCAAGAGTTCTCTTATGAGCTGTCTTCAATCAGTACACTGAGGATTCCCGCTGGAACCGCGGGGGCAGATGAAAAGTCCCTCCGGAAAAAGTGGAAAGGAGCTGGAAGACTGGGAGGAGAATGGAATGTGCAGGTGGAGAACAGCAACCGGGAGCCCCCAAGGGGGACCTCCCTGCCCGACAAGCCTCCGGGTATCTCAAGCTTGTTTCTCAAGCGGTCCCTGGAAGTGTGCAGAGTTTCAGCACGTGAAAGAGTTTGTGGGAGAATCGGAGTAATACCATCATGGTAGGAGAAACCATGCCCCGTGAAGAAGTGCTCATGAAACAAGCTTGAGATACCCGGAGGCTTGTCGGGCGGGGAGGGAACATGCATATTGGGGATAAATAACATTTGTTTCCTTAGTCATATGTAATGGAAAAATGGGTCTTCTACTCATCCTGCATCTTGGCCTTTATTAAGTCACCTCCACTGGAGACTTTGGTAAAAATAAATTATCATTAGGGGTGTCCAATCCAGATCTGGGATTTGGAGGACACCCGGGCCTGACAGGATCTTGTATCATTTCGGTGGGCCTGTAAGACAGAGATGTTCCGCCAGGCGTATGGTTGAGGCCAGCATGAGATCCTTACTGAGCCTCCCACTGATCTCCCACCAAGTGTGGGGTTATGCAGCATCCACTGGCCAGCTGCCCAATGTATGGGTACAGAATGGGGCTATGTAGTGTTCACTCATTAACTTACCCATGTATGGGTTGCAGTACGTTCCCTTTCCCTGTATGTTGATGGATAGGAACCTGGAATTGACCCCGTCTTGGGAAAGATAAAATCTGTTTAATTGTTGATTTTATGATGAATCATTGTTCTATATTGTATTGTATTTTTATAATTGTTGTACCTCTCCTTAAGCCCGCTTGTGGGAAGGGAGGGTTAGAAATGTCTAATAAATAATAATAATAATAAAAATAAGTCTGGAAAACATGGCTTCAGCCTCTGGCTGTCTCTTTCCTTGGCTTCTTCTACTTTTTTTCCAAGACGGGAGGAGGAAGTGTGAGGGGGAAGTGTGTCAGAGACAGGAGGGAGGGGGAATGAGTGGCCAATCTATGCAGAAGCTCTCCTTGTCTGCTTTGCTTCTGTGAGTGACACTGGGTCATTTGGGCTAAGTTGCAACAGTGTCCCTTGCTTCCATTTGGTTTGGGTGGAATTCTCTGTTTTTGACATGATTCTCTGGTTTTATGTCAGTCCCTTTGATTCACTTTGGTTCTGCTTGCTTCAGTTTGGTGGAATTCTCTGTTTTGATATGATTCTGTGGTTTGATGTTGGTCCGCTTGATTGGCTTTGGTTCTGTTGGGCTTCCGCTTGCATTTGGGAGTTTGCCTTTGGCAACTGGCAGCCTTGCCCCTGTGTGTTTCTGCCTGAGAACCTGCTTGGAATTAATTCCCTCATAGAAAACAATGGAGAGTGGTTCAGGGGCCCATAGAATTGTATCCCGGGGCTCAATATTCCCAAAACTTGGATAGTCTTCAGAGGACATTCAGGAGTAGGTTCCCTGTAAACATGGTGGGTTTTCCTTGAAAAATGCCACTCACAGCCCCTCAGATAGCCCCCAGATAGTTTTCCCCATAGGGAAATGTAGACACCAAGCATGAATAATGGCGAGTTGCTGGGGGCACCATCTTCAGGGGCCCATAGAACTGGATCCTGGCATCCAATATTGTTGAAACTTGGCAAATCTTTAGAGGACAGTCATTAATAGGTAATCTGTTTTTGTTTGAAAAATTTTACCTCCAGTCCCCAGATAATTTTCCCCATAGGGAATAAATCCCAAATTCTCTGATAGGTCTTAAAAACATTTCCCAGATTTCAGGAATTCTGGAGTTTTTTAGGATCTCTGAAATCTGGATTCCCTCCCCCCTCCTTTTTTGGGTGGGGGGTGCACACTCCTGATGGTCATGCTGGAGAGAAAATTGCTTGTGGGAAAAGAGGAATAACTGTAGCCTGGCTAGCACAAGGAATAGAATGCAACTGAGAACAGGAAGGGATAGGACCAGACTGGAAGAATAAGTTCAATGTATATGCGCCTTTATATACAAATACTGCAAAGGGGAAATGTAATGTAGGAGTTAGAGAATTGTAGGAATTTAGCCCAGCATAAAACTCTCTTTTCCTCTAATTTAGCCTTGATTGGGAAGGTTTGAAACTATAGTATTGTTCATGGAAATATGATTCTTGTATTAATCTAACCCATTCCTAAATTATGGAGGCATTCACAAGGTGGAGGACTGGTATGGCCCTAATCCTACCCATGGAGATAGTACAATGTCTAATTGGAGCCTGCACATCAATAACCAATCAGGTAATGCCCTGTTTGTGCATTCCCCTTCAATGCTCAGAAATTTGTGTGTGGGTCCTGGTTTGCAGGAAGCACATGGGTCATACCTTGCTGTTTATGGCAGAGAAGAGAGGGCACACTTCTCTGTGATCACATGAAGGCTCCATGTTATGTCAGAACTAGGGCTTTAAAATAACTACCACTCCCTAGATGCAAACTGAATACCATTCGCAGCTTTGCTTATTAGTCAACATGTTACCTTTACTTCCATGCAGCAACAGTTATGGGACTACATTTTTAAGATGCTAATCATATTTTTAAAAACACAAATACAAATATATTAGACAGTGAATCCATCTGTGCATATAGGAATGTGCTAACTGACCGATCCTATCCCTTGAAATACAGTTCTGTGAGTTATGTAGCTCTAATCTGGAATTTCCTCCTTTAAACCTTGTGGTGGCTGACCCTGCTCTGCTCTGTTTAAAATGTTATATTGATGAAGCAAGACCAGAAACTATTTTTCATGCTTTGAAATTATTAGTTTAAACAATTGTAAAGCCATTATTTACACTGAGCTTCTGATTGCAGAATGGTTTGAATTAGCCAAGATTACCGGCTGAGCCTGTCAGTTATAAATCAAGGTGAAGAATGTTAGAATTTGCCTGGTGAAATGTTTAATGTGCAGAAATTTCTGACTTTACAAGTAATGGACAGGCTATTCCTCTGACATATGGTTATTCCTTTGCATGGTCCACCAACTACATAGATGAACGTACTGGGAGCAGATGGTTTGGTACAAAGAACCCTGGTTACTTAAAGGCAGTAGGAAAGCACATTGTTCCTCATACTTGCTTATCACTATATTCTATATTTTGAACTTGTCTGTCTGGCTAAAGTCCATTCATTGGGATTTCTTTGACACAGTATATATGACTGAGGGTTGTTCTTGGTCGTTTTTATTTTAAAAATACTTTTTACTGAGCAGCCCTTTAAAAGTAATTTGAAATTACTTTACTCCAGATTAGACTACTGTAACTCACTCTACGCCGGGCTTCCCTTGGGCTTGATCCGGAAACTGCAGCTGGTTCAGAATGCAGCTGCACGGGTGGTTGCCAGAGTTCCAATCATGGCACATATAACACCCATCCTCCGTCAACTGCACTGGTTACCAGTTGAGTACCGGGTCCAGTTCAAGGTTTTGGTGTTGACCTATAAAGCCCTATGCGGACTGGGTCCAGCATACCTTTGGGACCGCCTCTCCCCATATGTTCTCTGGAGGTTGCTTCGATCAGCTAATAAGCAGTTGCTGATGGTCCCTGGCCCCAGGGAGGTCCATCTGGCCTCTACCAGAGCCAGGGCCTTTTCAGTCCTGGCTCGGACCTGGTGGAACTCTCTGTCTGAGGAGACTAGGGCCCAGCGGGATTTGTTATCTTTCCACCGGGCATGAAAGACGGAGATGTTCCACCAGGCATTTGGTGGGGGCTAGGCTGTGAGCCCGTCTGATGGGGAGGGCAGTCTAGAAATGTAAGAATGTAATAAATAAATAACTATTGTAACTGGTAAAAAGAAAGCAGCAGCAGCAGCAGCTGTAGTAGGTGAATTCAAAAATTTTTGCCTATCATTTACACTGCAGCTATTTTAAAAAAGACAGTAGGCAACATATCCATGGAGTACTTTTCTGCTCCTACATGATATCAACTGATTTCAGCAGGGTTCAAATATAACCTTTCAGTCAATGACAAAGAGCTCCTTTTCTCAGAAACCATATAGAATGGTATATATGCCCATGGCAGTCCATTCATTCACAGATCCACTCAAGAAGGGGTGGGGTTTCTGCTGTTTCTCCCTTCTGGCAGCAGCCCTTGATATTGTATCCTAGACTATCTGCCAACTCTTAAGCGTCTGCCAACTCACTGCAGTGGCCTTTCAGGTAGAACAAAGGGCTTCAGCAGTAGAGGAAGGCAGCAACAATCTCTTTGTACTCCATTAATAGTTTTATAGGGCATTGATTGTCCTTTTCAATGACTATTGATTGTCCTTTTCAAAAAAGGAACACTGTGAATGACAGACAGAAGTCTTGGAATTAATTAATCCTGTTTTTTTATTATTAGCAAGAGTTAGATGAATTTGTATTATATAGAATATTCATGACAAGTGTTTTAAGTTAATTATTCTGAAAAAATTACCGCCCCTGGCTCTATAATATCCAGTACTAACGTGGAATAGAAACTAGACTTTAAGTATGTGCTGATAGTTGGTTAAGGGGGATGAGAAGTAAATAATTTAAATTAAGTTATCCCATCCACTCACTTTCAGTTCATCTGGCCACGTGGATGTGAAAGAGTACTAATACACTTTGCTTCAAGGACATCCATTGTCTCAGACTGCTTCCTACAGCACATTTTATGCACTTTGTGTTACTAATAAAAATTCAAAGTATATGCAGAATAACAAAAACAACTCTATTAAACTCTTACTCTCTCTGTGTAAGGAATAGATAACATAGTGGTAATGGATTATCAAAAGGAGAGCAGCACATTGTGTTAAATTAAGAATGCAACCAGGGCATGAAGCTGTGTGAAAAACAGCAGCAGTGTTTTCATGCTGGCTGTTATTAGTCTTATGAAATCTATATGAACAGAGGGCAGCTAAATATCTCCATAAGCTGCAAAACATTAAAATATATGCAGGTGATACAATACACTCAGAACAGTTACTTAAATAACATTTCTATTCTTTGAAACTATGTACAAAATATTTGTTTTTCAACAGTATAAGCTATCAGAACTTAATATTTTGCTATAGAAAACTGATCTAACACAGGAATTATGCACCAACTTCTATTCACGCTTGGTGTCTACATTTATTAATATGGATTGATTTGTTTAGGTGTGAGAGGTGGCATGCAGATAAAGAGGTGGGAAAGGGTAAAGTTATGTTCAAACAACACATATTCTCTTGTTGCTATTCCTGTTCTCATTTGCACAATATCCAATGATTTAGAACTAGGCTTGCCAATTCCCCCGCCTGGAGTGGGGGATCCTCTGCTCCCACCTCCCCCGCCCCCACCTACCTGGTCAGTGGAGGGTGCATCCCCCGGGGCACACCCCCAGCAGAGCAGTGCACTTCTGGGGGCATGGCACACCCCTAGGCAGAGCGGCGTGCTCCTGCACCCCACAGCAAGCCCATTTCAGACTGAATCGGGACCCACAGGGGTGATTTAGTCCTTTGGCGAGTGCAAGAGCACTCCTGGGCTGTCCTTTGTCCCGCATGACGGCGTCACTTCCCGGAAGTGATGTCGTCATGCCAGCTGGGAGCGCACATGCAAGAAGAAGATGAGGGAAGGAGAGTGAAGGGACCAGACAACCCTATTTAGAACAGTGGTCAGAAGAGGAATGTAAGCTAGGCCCAAAGTGCTATTTCTTCGCATATGGTTGCTCTCCCGCACAACTTCCTTTTTCAATAGCTTTTTTAACCATTCTCCAGTATCTTTAATCCTAACCTACTCATTGTAATCTCTTTGTCTACTACCGACCCCCACCTTAAAAATAATTACTGATTTTTGTTTGGCAAATATATATGTTTTGTGCCCAAATCAGATCACACGTGATAAAAAAATACAACTACAAAAATCATGATAGCAATAAGTTAAACAATACTAAAAGCCAGGGATAGATACCTTCTCAAAGATCCTTTGAAATTGATGTCTTCAGTAAACATGGAGGATAGGATAGTGGCTGTTAGTCATGGTGACTAAAGGAAACCTCCATATTCAGAGGCAGTAAATCTCGGAACACTTGTGCCAAGACAAAACTTTAGGAGAAAGCCTCAGCTAGGCTTGCCATTCCCCTGCCTAGGGTGGGGGATCCCCTGCTCCCACCTCCCACCTCCTGCTCCCACTTACTGGGCCAGTGTGGGGAGCATCCCCCGGGTGGTGTGGCATGCTTCCGCACTCCACAGCGGCGTACTTCTGTGTCCTGTAACAGACCTGTTTGGGGCCAAATTGGACCCTGTGAGGGGCAGTGATTCAGCCCTTTGGTGAGCATGGGAGCGTTCCTGGGCCCCCTTTGACCCACATGATGACATCACTTCTTGAAAGTGATGTCATCACGCCAACTGGGAGCACGTGAGAGAAGGAGATGAGGGGAAGGAGGGGAGGTAACAGCCAGTGTCCCAGTCTTCTGTCAGGAGGGTGAAGGGACCTGGCAACCCTATGCCTTGTTGTAGGCCCTCCAGAGTAAGAATAATAATAACATTTGATTTATATACCTCCCTTCAGGACAACTTAATGCCCACTCAGAGCGGTTTACAAAGTACATTATTATTGTCCCCATAACAATCACCCTATGAGGTGGGTAGGACTGAGAGAGCTCTGAGAAGCTGTAACTGACCCAAGGTCACCCAGCTGGCTTCAAGCGGAGGAGTGAGGAATCAAACCTGGTTCTCCACATTAGAGTCCTGCCACTCTTAACTACTAAACTGGTTGGCTGCCATGTGAGACAGATTGCTAGACTCTATACACCAATGGTCTGATCCAGCAGGGCTCTTATGCTCTTATGACACTGGAAAACTTGTCTGGGTATTTCCTGGGATTGAGGGAGTTTCACAATTTGGGGGCAACATTGTGATGCCATTTGTCTATTAAATGTGATATTATAGGTTTCCATAGCTACGCTCCTTTATTTGATCTTAAAAGAATAGGCAGTAATGGATGAAGGTGATCCTTGATGCAGGACCTAAGCCATTAAAAAGTTAATACCAAGCTGGAAGTCCGTGTAGTATTGGCTTGATATGATCATCTGGTGAGAGCCAATTAGCATTCTTACGGCTAAATTTTGAACCAGCTGTAGTTTCTGAACACTTCAAAGTCTCTCACACATAAAAATAACCACTGTAGTCAAGTCTGGGTATTACTAAGGTATACATGACTTTGGCTGGGTCTGATTTTTCCAGGAAAAGCTGCAGCTGGTACATCAGCCTAAGATGTTAAAAAATATTAGTAGTAATTACATCTGTCAACTGGTAGATAGGGACAGAAATAAAGCGAAGCACCCTCGCACAGTAAAAACTGCTCTTTCAGAGGTAGAGTTAGGCATTGTGTAAACTTCCTAATCCATGGTGCTTCTATTTTGCTTTAGTTAAGTTTCAGTTTACTCACCTTCATGCAATATTTTCAGCAATTCTAGAAACTGGTTTAGCACTTCCATTGTTTTCCTGAAATTAAATGGAAAGGACAGAATTAGTGTTAATCAGTGTAGTGATGATGACAGCTCACCTCAGATATCTAGATGATTTCTTCAAGCAATTTTAGGGCTATACAAGCAGTTTATTACTAGCAGTGGAAGGAACAAGATTGTGCCATTGTATGTGGGGCACTGTTTGGATGGCTACTGCATTTTTAAAAGAATACAGCAGATTTTAAGACTAATTCTATGCATAGCTACTCCAGAGTTCCACTAAATTCAATGAAGTACATTTCAAGACAGTCTGAGAACTTCAGCCATAGCAATCCTCCAGACTTATCCTAGACAACGCTCTTGCATGACTTAAGTGGGAACTGGATTGCATCCACTGATTAATATAAGATTGGGGAGGAGATGCAGCTTAATTTTCGAACAGTGTTGCCAGTTCTGAGCTTTCAATAATGCTACATCTGGTTTCAGTGATCATTGTTACAAGAAGGACGGATCTCCCACTTACTTTTTGGATACCTGTGATATTATATTTAATTTTTTTTGTGTTCATGTTGCAGTTCATTCCAAAGAATATAATGTAGAGCTGGTTGGATAACAGATTTCACATTCCGTAAGATATTCTGAACTAGAGGTAACCTTTCTTCTCAAAGTCCAGAGTTCAGAATTTCAGCTGTATAAAATATAGGTCCTAAATTTATATTTCTTTTGGGTGACACAAATATCTATTTTAAAACCACCAATTGTTCATCCAAGTGAAATATTTGGCAGAGCATTTTGCCAGATAACATATTTGTTAGCAGATAAAGCCCATTTTCGAGATGACATTTTAGCATGCAGTAGATAATGGCATTATTACATACATCTATACAGGCAGGAATGGAGATTTTAGAAGATGATTTGAGGCAAATTTTTTTAACAAATATAGTTAGTTCTTCTGGTCTGGGACCAAAAGCTTATGTCTTTGATTACAGATTTTCAGATGCTATGCAAATGTGAAAATATTGTTTTCTTCAGATATTCCAACATGGTGACTTAGTTTAGACATAATACGAAATCACAGTTAATTAAACTAATTATGTTTAGTGTAATTATCTAAACATAGCCCCTTCCCCTAGCCATAATTAGCTAGGGTCCACAAAATACCAAACTATAGTTGATTTGTTAGCCACAAATGTGTAGTTGTTGGTTGTACAAATGCAGACATCTCAGCTTAATCCTATCTTATTTCACAGCTGTACTATCCTCATGCACTCCCTTCCCAATTTCAGAGGCACTTGGCTAGAGCAAAGGTGATAAAAACAGCATTCATATAAGCAAACTACGTTTGGGGTGATTGTTTACAAGCTGAATCCTGTTTTCACAAACCATGTCTAGATAAACTGCTTCCACACATGTTGGATAATCCACTTTCAATACTCTTTAGTGAACATTTGGAACTGCTTTTCCATGTGTGGAACAAAAATTCCACTTCCAAAGGATTGCTAAAGTGCATTGAAAGTGCATTATTCAACATGTGTGGAAATGGCCCAAGTGTTGATGGGGTTAAACTTTCATTAGTAGAACAAATAGTTAATGGATAAACTTTGTTAAAGTATAAACAGGCTGGTGCTGTGGCACATGCTCCTTCTTTCAGTTACACCTTTCTCAGAAACTGGCCCTTATCTAGTTTCTGTAGACCTACCCACAATGGTCCACACTACCACAGTTTCCAGACTGGATTACTGAAGGTGCTTGATGTGCCTTTGAAGACAGCTTCAGTTGGTACAAAATGCAGTGGTGAGACTCCTGTCAAGGTCAGCTGCTTGAACTGCATCTCTGGTGTCAGTTATTAGGGTAGCCATTTAAGTTGGGAAATTCATGGGTAGGGGAAGGTTTGGGGAGAGAACTAAGCAAGGTATAATGCCAGTCTCCAAAGCAGTTGTTTTCTCCAACCTCCAGGGGACCAGATCTCTGTAGTCTGGACTAATTCCAGGAGATTTCCAGGCCTCACCTAGAGATTGGCAACCATACCAGTTATTTTCCTCAGACAGCGTTCTCCTTGTAGTGCTTTTCCTTATAATTGTTCTGTCAGCAACAGCTATGTTGCAGGATGTGTTTGTGCTTGTAGGTCGAGTCCTCTGGAATGGCCTGAGAGGGTACATAGAGAACCTTCACTGGCTACATTTAATTTTAGATGTGTAGCTGTGTTGGCCTGCAGTAGAACAGCAAGATTTGAGACCAGTGGTTGGTCTCTAAGGTGTCAGACTATGGAATCCCTGTTATCTAGAGTTCGTCTCCCCCTTCTGCAAGAAGCACAATGTCTTGGTTTCAAAAGGTTTATTGAAAGACTAGGCTCTGACACAAGTATCCATATTCCAAGGCCTAGAAAGGATCTTGGCTGAACACATACATCGTTGAGAATGAGAGAAGAAAACGAAACTGGTGATTAGAGGTGGGCACGGACCGCATTACGGACCTAATTTTTCCACGGACTTACCCTGTTCGTGCTTCGCGAACACGCGGGCCGTGGGCTTGTGTTTTTCTCACGAAAGTGCCGAACATTGGGGCTTTCTGTCCGTGTGTCCGTTGCCCCTTAATGCCAGGATTCCCGCTCAAACAATTTCCTAGGCAACGGTGGAAACACCTTCCCCGTTTGGAACACACCAATCCTAGCCCAGGAAACCTTGATTGGCAGCTGTGTCAGCCAAACAGAGATCACCAGCCTTTCTGCATAAAAGACAACGCGCGCAAAGCGTCGGCTCCATTCTCCTGGCGCGGGGACGCGAGTTAGTTCTATGCTCAGCATCAGCAACTGCTTGCTGTGGGGAATTTTTGTGTGCGTGTGTGTGTGTGACAGAGAGCGCTTGTGCCTTGGGGCTTTCCGACTTCAGCTGCAAGAGAGCTTTCTCTTTTCTCCATTTCTCCTCGTTTCTATTCAGAGCACTTTTTAAAAAAATCCTTTTACCGCGCTGATTTGTTTCTGCGTTCTGAGTCCTTGGGTTCTTTTCGGGCTTAATCCCCCCTCCCCCCCCCAAATCTCTTCCTTTTTTTCTGGGTTTGCTGGGGGTTCTATTTTGCTGAGACGCCACCCCACTCATAGACCCACAGTGGGTGCAAGGCAGCTTTGGGCGTTGTCTGCTTCAGTTCTTGCCTTCTTTCCCCCACTTTTTTTTTTGGCTGCTGAAGTGGAGGGAGAGTGCTATTAGGCTCTGTGAAACACCTAATCTCAGGTGACCGGCAGCTTGCTTTGGGGGGCTCTCTGCTTCCCTTCTTTCAAAGCCTTTCATTCCCTCAATAGTGGGTGACTTGGGGGGACATTTCCAGCCTGGCTTTTGAGGTGCAAGGGGAGATTGCCACCAGCCTCTGTGAAACACCTACTCTCTGGTGACTGGCAGCTCGCTTTGGGGGGGGGGCTGTGTCTGCTTCTCTCCTTTCAAAGCCTTTTTAACTCCCTCAACAGTGGGTGACTTGGGGGGACATTTCCAGCCTGGCTTTTGAGGTGCAAGGGGAGATTGCTCCTGGCCTCTGTGAAACACCTACTCTCTGGTGACCGGCAGCTCGCTTTGGGGGGGGGGGGCTGTGTCTGCTTCTCTCCTTTCAAAGCCTTTTTCACTCCCTCAACAGTGGGTGACTTGGGGGGACATTTCCAGCCTGGCTTTTGAGGTGCAAGGGGAGATTGCTCCTGGCCTCTGTGAAACACCTACTCTCTGGTGACCGGCAGCTCGCTTTGGGGGGGGGGCTGTGTCTGCTTCTCTCCTTTCAAAGCCTTTTTCACTCCCTCAACAGTGGGTGACTTGGGGGGACATTTCCAGCCTGGCTTTTGAGGTGCAAGGGGAGATTGCTCCTGGCCTCTGTGAAACACCTACTCTCTGGTGACCGGCAGCTCGCTTTGGGGGGGGGCTGTGTCTGCTTCTCTCCTTTCAAAGCCTTTTTCACTCCCTCAACAGTGGGTGACTTGGGGGGACATTTCCAGCCTGGCTTTTGAGGTGCAAGGGGAGATTGCTCCTGGCCTCTGTGAAACACCTACTCTCTGGTGACCGGCAGCTCGCTTTGGGGGGGGCTGTGTCTGCTTCTCTCCTTTCAAAGCCTTTTTCACTCCCTCAACAGTGGGTGACTTGGGGGGACATTTCCAGCCTGGCTTTTGAGGTGCAAGGGGAGATTGCTCCTGGCCTCTGTGAAACACCTACTCTCTGGTGACCGGCAGCTCGCTTTGGGGGGGGGGGCTGTGTCTGCTTCTCTCCTTTCAAAGCCTTTTTCACTCCCTCAACAGTGGGTGACTTGGGGGGACATTTCCAGCCTGGCTTTTGAGGTGCAAGGGGAGATTGCTCCTGGCCTCTGTGAAACACCTACTCTCTGGTGACCGGCAGCTCGCTTTGGGGGGGCTGTGTCTGCTTCTCTCCTTTCAAAGCCTTTTTCACTCCCTCAACAGGGGGTGACTTGGGGGGACATTTCCAGCCTGGCTTTTGAGGTGCAAGGGGAGATTGCTCCTGGCCTCTGTGAAACACCTACTCTCTGGTGACCGGCAGCTCGCTTTGGGGGGGGGCTGTGTCTGCTTCTCTCCTTTCAAAGCCTTTTTCACTCCCTCAACAGTGGGTGACTTGGGGGGACATTTCCAGCCTGGCTTTTGAGGTGCAAGGGGAGATTGCTCCTGGCCTCTGTGAAACACCTACTCTCTGGTGACCGGCAGCTCGCTTTGGGGGGGGCTGTGTCTGCTTCTCTCCTTTCAAAGCCTTTCACTCCCTCAACAGTGGGTGACTTGGGGGGACATTTCCAGCCTGGCTTTTGAGGTGCAAGGGGAGATTGCTCCTGGCCTCTGTGAAACACCTACTCTCTGGTGACCGGCAGCTCGCTTTGGGGGGGGGGCTGTGTCTGCTTCTCTCCTTTCAAAGCCTTTTTCACTCCCTCAACAGTGGGTGACTTGGGGGGACATTTCCAGCCTGGCTTTTGAGGTGCAAGGGGAGATTGCTCCTGGCCTCTGTGAAACACCTACTCTCTGGTGACCGGCAGCTTGCTTTGGGGGGGGGCTGTGTCTGCTTCTCTCCTTTCAAAGCCTTTTTCACTCCCTCAACAGTGGGTGACTTGGGGGGACATTTCCAGCCTGGCTTTTGAGGTGCAAGGGGAGATTGCTCCTGGCCTCTGTGAAACACCTACTCTCTGGTGACCGGCAGCTCGCTTTGGGGGGGGGGCTGTGTCTGCTTCTCTCCTTTCAAAGCCTTTCACTCCCTCAACAGTGGGTGACTTGGGGGGACATTTCCAGCCTGGCTTTTGAGGTGCAAGGGGAGATTGCTCCTGGCCTCTGTGAAACACCTACTCTCTGGTGACCGGTAGCTCGCTTTGGGGGGGGGCTGTGTCTGCTTCTCTCCTTTCAAAGCCTTTTTCACTCCCTCAACAGTGGGTGACTTGGGGGGACATTTCCAGCCTGGCTTTTGAGGTGCAAGGGGAGATTGCTCCTGGCCTCTGTGAAACACCTACTCTCTGGTGACCGGCAGCTCGCTTTGAGGGGGGCTGTGTCTGCTTCTCTCCTTTCAAAGCCTTTTTCACTCCCTCAACAGTGGGTGACTTGGGGGGACATTTCCAGCCTGGCTTTTGAGGTGCAAGGGGAGATTGCCACCGGCCTCTGTGAAACACCTACTCTCTGGTGACCGGCAGCTCGCTTTGGGGGGGGCTGTGTCTGCTTCTCTCCTTTCAAAGCCTTTTTCACTCCCTCAACAGTGGGTGACTTGGGGGGACCTTTCCAGCCTGGCTTTTGAGGTGCAAGGGGAGATTGCTCCTGGCCTCTGTGAAACACCTACTCTCTGGTGACCGGCAGCTCGCTTTGGGGGGGGGCTGTGTCTGCTTCTCTCCTTTCAAAGCCTTTTTCACTCCCTCAACAGTGGGTGACTTGGGGGGACATTTCCAGCCTGGCTTTTGAGGTGCAAGGGGAGATTGCTCCTGGCCTCTGTGAAACACCTACTCTCTGGTGACCGGCAGCTCGCTTTGGGGGGGGGGGCTGTGTCTGCTTCTCTCCTTTCAAAGCCTTTTTCACTCCCTCAACAGTGGGTGACTTGGGGGGACATTTCCAGCCTGGCTTTTGAGGTGCAAGGGGAGATTGCTCCTGGCCTCTGTGAAACACCTACTCTCTGGTGACCGGTAGCTCGCTTTGGGGGGGGGGCTGTGTCTGCTTCTCTCCTTTCAAAGCCTTTTTCACTCCCTCAACAGTGGGTGACTTGGGGGGACATTTCCAGCCTGGCTTTTGAGGTGCAAGGGGAGATTGCTCCTGGCCTCTGTGAAACACCTACTCTCTGGTGACCGGCAGCTCGCTTTGAGGGGGGCTGTGTCTGCTTCTCTCCTTTCAAAGCCTTTTTCACTCCCTCAACAGTGGGTGACTTGGGGGGACATTTCCAGCCTGGCTTTTGAGGTGCAAGGGGAGATTGCCACCGGCCTCTGTGAAACACCTACTCTCTGGTGACCGGCAGCTCGCTTTGGGGGGGGCTGTGTCTGCTTCTCTCCTTTCAAAGCCTTTTTCACTCCCTCAACAGTGGGTGACTTGGGGGGACATTTCCAGCCTGGCTTTTGAGGTGCAAGGGGAGATTGCTCCTGGCCTCTGTGAAACACCTACTCTCTGGTGACCAGCAGCTCGCTTTGGGGGGGCCTGTGTCTGCTTCTCTCCTTTCAAAGCCTTTTTCACTCCCTCAACAGTGGGTGACTTGGGGGGACATTTCCAGCTTGGCTTTTGAGGTGCAAGGGGAGATTGCTCCTGGCCTCTGTGAAACACCTACTCTCTGGTGACCGGCAGCTCGCTTGGGGGGGGGCTGTGTCTGCTTCTCTCCTTTCAAAGCCTTTCACTCCCTCAACAGTGGGTGACTTGGGGGGACATTTCCAGCCTGGTTTTTGAGGTGCAAGGGGAGATTGCTCCTGGCCTCTGTGAAACACCTACTCTCTGGTGACCGGCAGCTCGCTTTGGGGGGGGGCTGTGTCTGCTTCTCTCCTTTCAAAGCCTTTTTCACTCCCTCAACAGTGGGTGACTTGGGGGGACATTTCCAGCCTGGCTTTTGAGGTGCAAGGGGAGATTGCTCCTGGCCTCTGTGAAACACCTACTCTCTGGTGACCGGCAGCTCGCTTTGGGGGGGGCTGTGTCTGCTTCTCTCCTTTCAAAGCCTTTTTCACTCCCTCAACAGTGGGTGACTTGGGGGGACATTTCCAGCCTGGCTTTTGAGGTGCAAGGGGAGATTGCTCCTGGCCTCTGTGAAACACCTACTCTCTGGTGACCGGCAGCTCGCTTTGGGGGGGGGCTGTGTCTGCTTCTCTCCTTTCAAAGCCTTTTTCACTCCCTCAACAGTGGGTGACTTGGGGGGACATTTCCAGCCTGGCTTTTGAGGTGCAAGGGGAGATTGCTCCTGGCCTCTGTGAAACACCTACTCTCTGGTGACCGGCAGCTCGCTTTGGGGGGGGGGGGGCTGTGTCTGCTTCTCTCCTTTCAAAGCCTTTCACTCCCTCAACAGTGGGTGACTTGGGGGGACATTTCCAGCCTGGCTTTTGAGGTGCAAGGGGAGATTGCTCCTGGCCTCTGTGAAACACCTACTCTCTGGTGACCGGCAGCTCGCTTTGGGGGGGGGCTGTGTCTGCTTCTCTCCTTTCAAAGCCTTTTTCACTCCCTCAACAGTGGGTGACTTGGGGGGACATTTCCAGCCTGGCTTTTGAGGTGCAAGGGGAGATTGCTCCTGGCCTCTGTGAAACACCTACTCTCTGGTGACCGGCAGCTCGCTTTGAGGGGGGCTGTGTCTGCTTCTCTCCTTTCAAAGCCTTTTTCACTCCCTCAACAGCGGGTGACTTGGGGGGCATTTCCAGCCTGGCTTTTGAGGTGCAAGGGGAGATTGCCACCGGCCTCTGTGAAACACCTACTCTCTGGTGACCGGCAGCTCGCTTTGGGGGGGGCTGTGTCTGCTTCTCTCCTTTCAAAGCCTTTTTCACTCCCTCAACAGTGGGTGACTTGGGGGGACATTTCCAGCCTGGCTTTTGAGGTGCAAGGGGAGATTGCTCCTGGCCTCTGTGAAACACCTACTCTCTGGTGACCAGCAGCTCGCTTTGGGGGGGCCTGTGTCTGCTTCTCTCCTTTCAAAGCCTTTTTCACTCCCTCAACAGTGGGTGACTTGGGGGGACATTTCCAGCTTGGCTTTTGAGGTGCAAGGGGAGATTGCTCCTGGCCTCTGTGAAACACCTACTCTCTGGTGACCGGCAGCTCGCTTTGGGGGGGCCTGTGTCTGCTTCTCTCCTTTCAAAGCCTTTCACTCCCTCAACAGTGGGTGACTTGGGGGGGCATTTCCAGCCTGGCTTTTGAGGTGCAAGGGGAGATTGCTCCTGGCCTCTGTGAAACACCTACTCTCTGGTGACCGGCAGCTCGCTTTGGGGGGGGGCTGTGTCTGCTTCTCTCCTTTCAAAGCCTTTTTCACTCCCTCAACAGTGGGTGACTTGGGGGGACATTTCCAGCCTGGCTTTTGAGGTGCAAGGGGAGATTGCTCCTGTCCTCTGTGAAACACCTACTCTCTGGTGACCGGCAGCTCGCTTTGGGGGGGGGCTGTGTCTGCTTCCCTCCTTTCAAAGCCTTTTTCACTCCCTCAACAGTGGGTGACTTGGGGGGACATTTCCAGCCTGGCTTTTGAGGTGCAAGGGGAGATTGCTCCTGGCCTCTGTGAAACACCTACTCTCTGGTGACCGGCAGCTCGCTTTGGGGGGGGGGCTGTGTCTGCTTCTCTCCTTTCAAAGCCTTTCACTCCCTCAACAGTGGGTGACTTGGGGGGACATTTCCAGCCTGGCTTTTGAGGTGCAAGGGGAGATTGCTCCTGGCCTCTGTGAAACACCTACTCTCTGGTGACCGGCAGCTCGCTTTGGGGGGGGGCTGTGTCTGCTTCTCTCCTTTCAAAGCCTTTTTCACTCCCTCAACAGTGGGTGACTTGGGGGGACATTTCCAGCCTGGCTTTTGAGGTGCAAGGGGAGATTGCTCCTGGCCTCTGTGAAACACCTACTCTCTGGTGACCGGCAGCTCGCTTTGGGGGGGGGGGCTGTGTCTGCTTCTCTCCTTTCAAAGCCTTTTTCACTCCCTCAACAGTGGGTGACTTGGGGGGACCTTCCCCCTCCCCCTCCCCTCCCCTCCCTCATGATGACATGTCATGTCCCAACAATCCTTTAGGGCAGGGCAAGAAGGTGGATCTGCTGCCGCTGCCACACTGTTCCAAGGTGGGACCCCCGGCTAAGGAAAGGAAGACTCTCGGTACAGTAGCTGTGGGACTTGCCCCCTCCTCCTCCTCCTCCTGACGACACATCCTGTCCCTGGTATCCTCCTCCTGATGACAAGCCCTGTCCCTGGTATCCTCCTCCTGATGACAAAGTCCTGTCTTCGTGGCCACCCTCTCTCCACTCACCCCCTACTGGGGCCAGTGAAGGGGGCCCCTGCAGGGAGGGGCAGCTGCCATCGAAACCCACCTCTCCGACGTGGCAGCCGCTCTCTCGCCAGCCACTTGAACCCCAACCGGGGCCAGTGAAGGGGGCCCCCACAGGGAGGGGTCGGCCGCTGCCAGCACCCACCTTCCTGTCTTCGCGGCCGCCCTCTCCCCACTCACCCCCAACCGGGGCCAGTGTAGGGGGCCCCCGCAGGGAGGGGCAGCCGCCGTGGAAACCCACCTCTCCAACGTGGTGGCCGCCCCCTCTGGGCCGGCCACTCAAAGCCCAACCGGGGCCAGTGAAGGGGGCCCCCGCAGGGAGGGGTCGGCCACTGCCAGCACCCACCTTCCTGTCTTCGCGGCTGCCCTCTCCCCACTCACCCCCAACCGGGGCCAGTGTAGGGGGCCCCCGCAGGGAGGGGCAGCCGCTGTGGAAACCCACCTCTCTGACGTGGTGGCCGCCCCCTCTGGGCCGGCCACTCGAAGCCCAACCGGGGCCAGTGAAGGGGGCCCCCGCAGGGAGAGGTGGCCGCCGTCGAAACCCACGTGGCCGCCCCCCTCTGGGCCGGCCACTCGAAGCCCAACCGGGGCCAGTGAAGGGGGCCCCCGCAGGGAGAGGTGGCCGCCGTCGAAACCCACGTCTCCGACGTGGCGGCCGCCCTCTGGGCCGGCCACTCGTACCCCAACCGGGGCAAGTGAAGGGGGCCCCCTCAGGGAGGGGCCAGCCACCGCCAGAACCCACCTCCCTGTCTTGGCGGCAGCAAGCAAACACACAAGCCCTGTCCCTGGTGTCTTCCTCCTGACGACACGTCCTGTCCCTGGCACATTCTAAGTACCTCCTCTTATTCTTTATGAACTCTACTGCTTCCATTAGAATTTGTACGTTGAAGAAACAGTCTAAGGCACATGATGAGCTTCCTTGATTGACTGCATCACGTTCGGTGAAGTGGGTTTCGTCGGCGACCATCCTGCTCCCGCGAGCGCAAGGGCCCCTCTGAGGGTCAGTCCCCAAAGTCCGGTGACGAGGAGAGTGGCCCAGGTCAGAGCTCTGCCCCTAACCCAAGCAAGCAGACACACAAGGCCTTTCCGTGGCACCTTCTAAGTCCCTCCTCTTTTTCTTGATATGATTTCTGTCTTAACAAACCAGTGTAAGGCACATGATGACTGATTGAGCTTATACAAACATATATTAAGACAGAGCTGTTCCGCCAGGCGTTTGGTGATTGAAGGGGGCGGTGCCATGTCAGCCTCCCACCTTTGGGGTGGGGAAGGTTCTCCCCACCACTGCACCTTGTTAATTTGTTTTATTATTTGTATATTGATTTTAGTTTTTGTTTTTATCAATTTTAACTGTTCACCGCCCAGAGCCCCTGGGATGGGCGGTATATAAATTGAATAAATAAATAAATAAATTATCCCCCTCCCAACTACAAGGCCTGTCCCTGGCACCTTCTAAGTACCTCCTCTTATTCTTTATGAACTCAATGACTTCCAGTATAATTTGTATGACAGAACAGGCTAAGGCACGACCGCTGTCCATCTCATTGTTTCTGGCGAGGCAGGAAGATGGGTGAGGTTGGCAGCTGCCGCCGAAATGTTCCTCGGGGGTGGGTCCCTGACTTCAGGATACTGGCCATTTGTGGTACTTCATGGTCCTCCCTCTCCTCCCGATGACACATCCAGTCCCTCCCTGAATCCTGCCAAGGGTGACACGCTCTGCCCCTTTCTGGAAATGCAGGAAGGTGTCAGGTCAGCTGCCTCCGAAGGATGCTAAGTCAGCAGTTGGCACTTCAGGTGCAGTCTCCCGATAGCGGGGGGGAATCAGGCCGCCCAAAGGGCAAATGTCAACTCTCCCCCAGTGACAGTACTGGCACACTCCCGTGGGGCCAGACCACCCCGCACCACCTCCCTACCTTTGCAGGGATTCCGCCCCGCTCACCTTTGGCCCGGCGGCCGGGCACATGGGGGGTGCCGCCAGCGAACGGCCAGACCCCCCGCCCCCTCAGGGGAGGCGGCTGGGCCCCGCCTCCCCGGGCCTGCCAGGCGCGGCGGCTGCCGTCCTCACCCACCTCCCTTCCTTTGCGGGGATTCCGCCCCGCTCACCTTTGGCCCAGCGGCCAGGCACATGGGGGTGCCGCCGGCGAGCGGCCAGACCCCCCGCCCCCTCAGGGGAGGCGGCTGGGCCCCGCCTCCCCGGGCCTGCCGGGCCCGGCGGCTGCCATCCTCACCCACCTGCCTTCCTTTGCGGGGATTCCGCCCCGCTCACCTTTGGCCCGGCGGCCGGGCACATGGGGGGTGCCGCCGGCGAGCGGCCAGACCCCCCGCCCCCTCAGGGGAGGCGGCTGGGCCCCGCCTCCCCGGGCCTGCCGGGCCCGGCGGCTGCCGTCCTCACCCACCTCCCTTCCTTTGCGGGGATTCCGCCCTGCTCACCTTTGGCCCGGCGGCTGGGCACATGGGGGGTGCCGCCGGCGAGTGGCCAGACCCCCGCCCCCTCAGGGGAGGCGGCTGGGCCCCGCCTCCCCGGGCCTGCCGGGCCCAGCGGCTGCCGTCCTCACCCACCTGCCTTCCTTTGCAGGGATTCCGCCCCGCTCACCTTTGGCCCGGCGGCTGGGCACATGGGGGGTGCCCCCGGCGAGCGGCCAGACCCCCCGCCCCCTCAGGGGAGGCGGCTGGGCCCCACCTCCCCGGGCCTGCCGGGCCCGGCGGCTGCCGTCCTCACCCACCTCCCTTCCTTTGCGGGGATTCCGCCCCGCTCACCTTTGGCCCGGCAGCCGGGCACATGGGGGGTGCCGCCGGCGAGCGGCCAGACCCCCCGCCCCCTCAGGGGAGGCAGCTGGGCCCCGCCTCCCCGGGCCTGCCGGGCCCATTCTGCCCCGCTCTCCTTTGGCCCGGTGGCCGGGCACATGGGGGGTGCCGCCGGCGAGCGGCCAGACCCCCCGCTCCCTGCTAGGCCCAGCAGCCGCTGCCAGCAGACACCTTCCTTCCTGGTGGGGAATACCACCCTGCTCCCCTCTTGCCCGCCACTCGAAGCCCAATCAGGGCCAGTGAAGGGGGCCCCCTCAGGGAGGGGGTGGCTGCCATCGAAACCCACCTCTCCCACATGGTGGCCGCCCTCTCGCCAGCCACTCGAACCCCAACCAGCATATCCTTCCTTTGACAACACTGCCACGTTCGGTGAAGTGGGTTTCGTCGGCGACTGTCCTGCTCCCGTGAGCGCAAGGGCCCCTCTGAGGGTCAATCCCCACAGTCCGGTGACAAGGAGGACAGTGGCCCAGGTCAGCTTGCTTGAAAGCAAGCAAGCTGACACACCACATCACTGAAATGGGACTCATTGTCCACTGCCCAAAGAGGCTCCTTCTGAACAGGGTAGCATGAAGTTCCTTCCCTCAAGGTGTGGAAGACAACCTTTCCCTCCCTCGCGTGCCTTCCATTCCAGCAAGGGGCCTTTGAATTGCTGCATGATCTCCTGTTTTGGAGTTGGCTTTCTCTCAAGTCCATCCATTCATTTCCCATCATGGAGATGCCCCAGGAAGGGCATCTCTTGTTGATGCAGCCCCATGTAGGTGGGTTTTGTGTGCAGCCACCTCTCCTGGACAGGAGCACAAGTCTCCCTCCTTGCCCCAAGGGTGGGTAAGGGTCAGTCAGAATAGGGGAGGGGCAATTGTTGTTTGTCTCTCTAGAAAAGTGCTAATTGAGGAGCGTTACATGAGAACCTTTGGAGGGGAAAGTCGCCTGAAGTGAAAATGTGTGGGAAAACCAGGCCTTTTCTGACCCGAACCGGTCCGTGAACCGGTTCGCGAACTGGGCCCGGTCCGTTAAAAGTTCGTGGACCGTGGTCCGTGGAAGCCCACAAACCCCGGACCGGCGGTCCGTGGGAAAATGCCGGTCCGTGCCCACCTCTATTGGTGATACATCAAACCCTTCACTCCAAGCCTCCCCCCACCCCCATCTTCCAGGACGATGGGAACTTTGCTGTGGGAAGGCTTGGCCCGTTAAGGTCTCTGGCTGTAGAAATAGATAAAGAGTATTCTCTCCCATGGAAAACACGGTCAAAATAACACCTGGACCTGGAGGGAGAATAAGCTAGCAACTACAGATTAAACATGGCGTAACTCTGACCAAGGAACCTCACAATATATTAGATCCTGCTGGATTCCAATCCTGGCTACATTTAAGAACGCATGCAAGAGAGGTAGGTTTCAAAGGGTATTTGGAAGAATGTGAACTGTTTCAGCCAATTTAGGCATGTATCTGTTAACGGACTTTTATGTTTAACATCCTTGTAACTTCTTGTAACATTACTAGTTGTCTTAAGTCCAAGGACATTAGCTGGGATGTAAATATTATAAATAACCATACAAGTGAGTATTTAGAATGATATTATTACTCATTTCGAGGCTTTGTAACATATATGATTTATGCCAAATGTAACATTTCTATTTCTACATTTATTATTTGTTGTTATGATATATTTTTCATATGAATAAATGGAAAAAATAAATATGCTAAATGTATTAAATTGGCGGGATGGATCACAGAGCACAATTTTTTTGTGAACTTCTCATGTGTAAGCCTTACAGAAGAGAATGGACACTGAGCAGGAATTCAATTGTACTTTTGCAAAGTTTCCATTCATGTCGGTAGATTTTATTTATGCGAATTTGACAGAGAAATGTGCAGGTATCTGTCAACTGACTGTAAAAGACAAGTTTTAAGTTAAAAGCCTAATATAATTGTGCAAATATTACTAAATGGAAGTTAAAAGCAAACATATTAACACACACCATACTCCATGTTTTAATGCTGAATACAAGATTTAGGGCTTTGTATATGGATTTCTGCTTCTGTATCTATAAATTGCAGCCTTGCTTGGCCTGCAGCTAGGTTCTTGCAAGATTCAAACTTGTTGAACTTACTTTATATAAGCAAACATTACCAGAAATCTTAAATACACATTTGGAAACATTCAATACGTTAATAAAGCATTTTTTCAACATAATTGAAATTTAGAATAAAATTATTATCGCCGCAGGATAATTGTTTGTTCTGCTGAAGTTGGCTTTGTAATTAATGCAGCACTCACTTGTCTAACTAAACAGATTCTTCTACAATTAAGCTACACTCCTTTCAATAGAACCCACTTCAGGACAGTTTCAGATGGGTAGCCATGTTAGTCTGCAGTAGAATAGCAAGATTTCAGTCCAGTTGCACCTTAAAGACCAACAAGATTTTTAGGATATAAGGTTTGAGAGTCAAACCTCCCTTCAACAGATATGAAGAGAGCTTTGACTTTTGAAAGCTTATACACTGAAAATCTTGTTCGTCTTTAAGGTGCAGCTGTTATACCTGAAAAAGGCTATCTCCTCCAGTGCCCCACCTAATAAGACACTGGAGGCCAGGAGCAAGAAGAGGGTTAGATTTATTTCGTTGATGCAACAGCAGGAGGGAAATCAGGCCTTAGAAGCCCCACAAATTGTTTCCCTCTGGCTCCTCCCTTGAGCAGCAGAGTTTTTATAGCGTTTTTGACATCACAAGATCAGTGTACTTAATTACAAATGGTTGGTTTATAGTATATGTCACAGTTAGAAATTTCAGTACACATGTCACCTTTTTAGTGCAAAGTCAGCTCATATCACATTTGTGCATGTGTGACACTACAGAATAAGCCATTGTCTTGACTCTCTTGAATATGTTACCTTTTAAGAATTCCTTTCTGACTGAATGTATCTGGCAAACAAACAATGCTATTGTACTGTTGTCTTCTGAGACAAAGCTCTGAATTCTTGCTTTCAATACTTAATGTAACTAAACACAGTTTCTCAAAGTTATTAAGCAATTTTGAACTGCGTATTGCAAACACATAAATAATCACTGCTTGTATTAGATCCATCAGCATACAATTAATTGTTATTATAGGTGAGCGTGGCCATGGTATCACTACTTGACTAGAATCTTGCTGTTCTAATTCAGGGCAGTGTGCTTAACAAAAGATCCTATGTGGCAGTATAAAAAGAAGAAGCACAAGCAATGACATGCCGTGGCAGCTGGATTATGACCCTATGTTCACTAGATTATATATGTTGTGGCCAACTTTTATGATGGACATGTCTCAGTAAAGCCCATAGGATGGTGCTCCAAGAGAATATTCTTTTTTCTGTCTGTTGTGTCTTTATCCATATTGTCACGGTATGACAGAGATTGGGTAGCCAAGGTAAAGCTTTAGTTCTAGGGTTGCCAACTCCATCTTGCAAAATACCAGGGGATTCAGTGGTAGAGCAAAAATGCGATACCATAGAATCTACCCTCTGAAGCTGCCATTTCCTTCAGGGGAACTAATCCCTATAGTCTGGAGATTAGTTGTACTGTCAGGAGAACTCCAGGCCCCACCTGGTACATGGCAACTCTTTTCAGTTCAGCTCTGTGAGAGGGTCAAGCTGCAAGTGACAAATGACACTTGAACAGCAAGTGAACAGACTCACATGTATTCCTCCCTGTTCACTTGCACTCCACTTGCACTCCACATGTGATCAAGTGGAGCACAAGTGGAGCACAAGTGAACAGGGAAGAATACATGTGAGTCTGTTCACTTGCCATTCAAGTGTAATTCGTCACTTGTAGCTTGGCCCAGAGTCTTCTCTACGGCCTGCTGCAGAGTTGAGGCTCAATGCCTGTACAAAGAGGTTTCCTTGCACCTGTTTTTGAGTCTTCTTCTGAGCTGATGCTTGGGTGCAGTTGCTCAGGACCTTTAGATCACACACACTGTTTTGGGCATCATGGCTACTGCAGGAAAACAAACTCCTCTGAATGCAAATTGCGAGCAGCTATTGGAATATTTACTTATATAGGAATAGTTCACTCTGGCTGAACTTGCTGCTGGGGCCTGCTTGTCAGCCCAGGAGCCATTTAGAGTGGCAAGAGACAACAAATTATAGACCAGTTAGTCTTGGCTTTAGCGGTAGGCAAGTTCCCCGAGACATTAATAAGGGATGAGATCACGAAACATCTGGAGAAATATGAGCTGACAGAATCCTAGTCATCATGGCTTTATGAAGAGTAAATCTTGTCTGACAAGCCCAAGAAGGATTTTGTAAAAGAGTTAATGCAGAAAGCAAAGAGGAAAGTAACAAAGCATTGGACCTAACTATTGATACTTCAGAAAACCGATTGAATACACGTACATAAGATTAGAGAAAAAAAGTATGATTAAATAAAACCAATACTTGCACTGGAAATTATTTTCCTCCTATTATTGTGCAAAACTTTGAGCTAGGTTCTGTAGGATTGTCCTCAGAGAAGTATAATGGCTCAATATGGTGATAACTTCCTAAGAGACACATAGAGGCGAAAACAAATTAGAAATGGAGTGAAAACAGCACATTCTGGATTTAGTGGAAATGAAATCTCCCAGGTACTTGTGCTTCTTGTAGAAATTAGCATTCCTCTTCTCCCAATAAAGCACCATTTTAAGGTTTCATGTAATGGCAGAATCAGTAACTGAACATTGCTTGGAAATGCCTTCCTTCCTAAAGGTGACTGCCTCAATCCTCAGCAACGTTAAGGCTTACCCTTCTCCCATTTAGTGAGGTTTAACTATAGAGTTTTGCCTAAATACCAAAGTGTTCCTGAAAGCACCCGGTGATGCACTGATGTCAATTCCAGGCACATGGGGAGTGACATCAGCACATCACCAGTGATTTAATTACTTTGCCAGCGAGCCCACCCACAACCTGGTGAGTACCCGCCCCCCACTGGCTGCCAGAGGGGATCTGGCAACTCTAGCAACACATTTGTGGGGGAGGGTATAGGAAGTTTCTAGAAGGACGAGAAAGTACAAAAGATCTGCTTCTGCAACTTACAAACTTGGATCCAGCCCACTGTTTATATTAAAACTATACAAATAAATCTGTGTAATCGTGTATGCTGCCAGCAAAACACTTGCAGGATAAATGATAAATATATTTCCTTGAAGTCGTCTTTGCCTGAAGAGCAGGTGTGTGTATTGCTTCATTCATGTTGTTGGCTATATAGTTGTTTTGAAAAACTTCAGATAAAACAACAATATGAATAATCTGCAATTTTGCTGCACCGGGCTTCCAAAAGTATGCGTACCACACCCTTCTGAACTAGGTAGGAGAGATTGCTTCAGGCTACCTAGATAGCATTCTGAAGAGTGTAATAGAGCTACTGTCTATGAATCAGTCTACAGGGCTTTGTGAAATCATTGACATTTTATGCATATATACCCAACATTGGCCAATATTCCTTACCTCTTCAACATTAAAGAGTCCACATGTTTTCTGGGCCAGGATCTTCTACGGCACAAATGTATTTCCCCCTGAAATTTTCTTCAAAATTTCCTTTTGTGAGTTTTAATGTCAAATATTTCCCCAATTTTCTTAGGACATCTGAATATTTTCAAAATGGAATGTTTAACACCTTTATTTCATATTTAATTATATTTCGTTTTAACATTTTCATAATTGAAGTACTGGGTTTGCTGATGAAAGGCAGCATGGTATAGCCTGATCTTGACAGATCCTGGAAGCTAAGTAGAGTCACTACTTGGATGGGTGACCACCAAGGAAGATTCTGCAGAGGAAGGCACTGGCAGATTCCCTTTGCTTCTCATCTACCTTGAAAACCCCAGGGCCAGGGTTGCCACAACTTGATTATGACTTAACAGCATATGTAATCTATGTAAAATATGTAATATATATGTAATATGTAATGCTATTTTTACAGTTTTTGAGGTAATTATAAATAATATACAAGTAGCTGATATTCAGTAGTACTTAGTATAACAATGATGAGTAATTTATAGCAATATTTAATAGGTAACATATAATCGTATTTAATATTTGGCACTTAGAGTTTTATATTTATGTTTAAAGCCTGACAAAACAAAGACATTCCAACAAGCAATTCATTAAAAATTATTTTGATACAAATACCTTGGAAGACGCATTTGCTACTCGCACAAATGAAATTACTTTTCTCAGGTGATCCCTAATGTATATATATGTACTACCTAAAAGCAAAGAAAGTACAGTATACTTACCATTTATGGATTCATGACTCGCAGTTTCAGTTATTTGTGGTCCATGTGATGTGGTCTCCAGCCTGTTTTTACACCCACTATCATAAACATTACATTGTTAAATTTTACAGGAAATGAGGAGCTTATTTATGGTATTTTTTGAAAATTTCAATATTTTTAAAAAGAAAAAAAATGGAGGACCTCTCCCTGGATTTTGCCATTCATGGTTATCTGAAAAATGCATTCCCCCACAAATAGTAAGCATTTACTGTATGCTTGTGTTCTTAAATGCTGCTGTTTTATTAATATACATATTTATGTACGTTCCGCTGATAGCTGATTAAAATTTATATTAATAATCAACAAATATTTATTTGTAAGATTTAAGATTTCTCTTGGGAACTTTATTTTTAGTGTTGTATAAAGCTTAGAGATCAATCCTGCCTTGATAATATAGGGGATGTAGTTTTCCATGAACTTTAATCATATGCGCCATATCAGTAATTTTATAGCCATTCTCATTTTTAATGAAGATAAAACAGATGTGAGTCTGTAACCAGGGGCCCTTTTCTTTCTTTCAGCAACCCTGGCTGTGGTGACTGGCAGTCCTGAATCAAGAAGAACTGAATCACACAAACAAATTGTTTCCTTGGGAAGACTGATGGTGTAAACAGCTCTGTAAAGCTATTGGGGCTGCCACTCATATACTTTAGCTAAGCCCATCTCACAAAAGCTGAGAAATTGAATGTTTGGCTACATTAATTTTACCCTTTCGGGCACAAGAACGCACCTAAGCATTAATACAATTATTTTATTACAATCACTATGCATTGTAACCAGAACTTGGTGTCTTTTTTGTTCAATCTTTGCTAGCAAATTAGTATCACATTTATAGTCACTGAGGTATTATTGTGGAAGGCAGTGTTTTTATATAAGGTGATTAAAACTTACAATGCCCAGTCAAGAACCGTTTTGGCACAATAAGGGTGACTACATAAGCAGTACCATCTAAAGGCATGCGCATATCTCTTCAAAGAACTTGATCACTTACAGGTAAATCAGGTATGAACTGTTTTCACGTAAATGAATTTTCAACAGGAAGTGGGCATGCATACATGCTGTTATTGCTCAAGGTGTTTTGCCACCTGGAGCAGTAGCTGCAGCAGTAGCCATCCACTCCTCCCTGTGTTTTCACCACTGCTGGCATTGTCTCTTTAGATGTTAGAGATAACCTTCCTTACCTGTTCACTGACCTAGATCTATTTAAAAATAGCTAAACAAGTGTGTAGACCATAGATCTTTCCAAATTTTCTCAAGATTACTTCCTATCATAAGAGTTTGGCCATAAATTTGGTTGCCTTGGCAACAAACAACTCAAAATGGTGGATGAACTCTGAAGAAGGAAGGTCGCACAAATTTGGAAACTGGGATGTTCATTTTTCTATGTTACCTTTAAAGAGGGCTAATTGTATATGGATGTATGAAAGGTTGTCACCTCTGGCTCCTGGGCAGGGGTGGCAAGCAAGCAGCTGGCTGGCTGGCAGTAGGTGGTATGCTTCCGCCCCAAATCTGCTCAGTAAGATAGCAGCCTTGGAGCACCTCATTATAGAGCTAGTGCTGCATGGGTGTATTAGTCACTTCAGCTCCAGGGTTGCAGGCTTTGTACCCCTTCTGCTGCTTGTTCTATTCTATCCCATTGTTCAGGATTGTAAAAGCCTTAGAGGCAAGACTTCAAGAGTTGGAATAGCTGTATTCAGATATAATATTTGTTTGGCTTGAAAAAGTGAAACTAGGGTTCTACTCACAGTCAAGCATTCAAATCCTGATCTGCCTTGACACATGCTAGTTTTATCAGCTTTATTCCCCTCCCCGACCTCTCCTGCAGAGACCCAACTGGTATCCCAGCATGCATTACAGCCAGAAGACTGCCATGGACCAAGCTAGGGTTATACCACAATGTGCACATTCATATAGTATACCATAGTTAAGACAATCTGTGATTAATGAACCAAATCAGTTAATTAAACTACAGTTTTGCATGATGTCTAAACCTAGTTGGTAAGTGCAGTGCAAAAGGGAAAGAATAAACGAGGAATGTGAGTGATGCAAACTAATTTGGGAATAAGCCTTCAAAGACTGGGTGGGATTTCGTTCCAAGTTTAAAGGTCTGAGAATATGACTCGCCCACTCCCAGAGGGCTCCGCCTTTAAGCAGGATGCTAAAATTGCACTGTCAGGTGATGCTGTGCTATCCACTGCCACACATGCTATGTAGTAGCATTCAGGGCCAAGTGCCAACATGTGAAGGACCTGCTTCAGTCATTGCTTCTCTCTCCAACCAGTGTGGCTAGAATGTCAGGCTAGGATCTGGGAGAAACTAGTCTGAATCCCAATTCTGCCATGGAAACTTGATGGGTGACCTTGGGCCAGTCACACCCTATTAATCTAAGGTTGTTGTGGAGGAGATGAGAATTATGTCGACCCCCTTGGGTTCCCATTGAAGAGATAGGTGGAGTATAAAGGAAATAAATAAATAACCTTTTATGTCAACTGTTGATCTTGTAAAAGTTTGTAGAATTCCATGACATCATAACTCCTTCAAAAGGAGCTGGGAGATGGCTGATGGGCCCCAATCAGCCCCCAGTCCTTGGAAGTTCCAAGAAGGAGCCAAAGGGAAGATAAGGAGCAAGGTTCATGGAAATCCCCTCCCCTCCTGATCTGAGGTCAGGGTATGTCTGGCAGCAAGCTTGGAAGTGGGGGGCAAAATCCCACCTTTGTAATACAATTAGGTTGTCTGAGTCTGGCTTAATTAGTGAGCTGTAGTATAGAAAACTTGATAAAACTTTATGCTGTAGTAACTTCTCTTCTCTTTAGTCCTCACAGTCCATTGCAATGGTGGAACCTCTTGGCAATTTGGAATCACATATCCTCCCCTTTCACTACAAAGCTGGTGTACTTTCCAAGGAGTCAAGCTTGTTTCTGAACAAAGGACAGTGCCTGTTGCCAATTCCCTGAATATTGCCCAAGTGTATGCAGTTTGAGAGAGCCATCAACAAAAGAATGCTTAACCATGAATAGAGACACTTCCATTTATATTTGACCATTAAATTAAATCAAAAATTCCCACTCTTTAAACTATTCATATATAGAAGGTATGTAGTGAAACAACAATGGTATGTCCATTCAAGGAGGGAATACACAATGTTATATTTCATACCAGCTATGCATCTATCCTGTCTGAGTAATATCAAACAGACTTCATGGAAAGCCTATCAACATAACCATCATCCAAGTTTTTGCTCTAACTACAGATGCTTAAGAGGAAGAAATTGAAAGCTTTAATGTAAGTGTCCAGGAAGAAATTGATCATATACTTAGACAAGATGTGCTGATAATCAGAAGTGACTGGAATACAAAAAAAGGAAATAATGCAGATTCAAATAGTGTCAGATGATTCAGTCTAGTATTATGAAATGAAACAAGAGAGTGACTCATAAAATTTTGTGAATTCTTTTTTTTTTTTAATAATTTTTTATTTTCAATATCTAACATACAAAACTACAATGACAGTAACTACAAAGGACTACAATAGCACAAGGGAAGGGAAAGAAGGGAGAAAAAAGAGAAAGGGAAAAGGGGGGGGTGGGAAAAAAAGGGGAAGGTAACCTACAAACACTAAACGCTACATTTCAATGCTTTCCCTTTATACTGCCATAGTAAAAAAATAGCTTAATAAAGTAGTGACGGAGTGGTTGATCATACAAATTACAAATTACAGTTCAAATTAAATCTTTTTCCCTCCCCTGGGCCTCGGACGCAATTCCCTCTGCGCAACTACCGCCGGAGCGCTCACTGCCTCCCCCCTCCCTTCAGGCTTCGGATCCTCTTCTTTTTGCTTGGTATCTGGTCCAAATTCTGGATTTTTATCCACAAAATCCCTTAGCTGATCTTCCGAATTAATCTTGTGAGCTTGATCTTTATAACTAAACCCAATTCCTTCCGGGAGTAGCCATTTGTACTTTATGTCACGTTCCCTCAAAAGAGCTGCCAACTTCTTGTACTTAAATCTTCTCTTCCAAACTAAAAATGGAACGTCCTTCAATATCTTGACTTTATTTCCCAGAAAGTCCAATTCCGCATTGTATGAATTATATAGGATACTGTCCCGGACCCTCTTAGATGAAAACTCGATAACAATCTCACGAGGCAGCTGCCGCTTCATTGCATATTTTGAAGATGCCCGACGGACTCCCAAAATGGCGCTTTTCAAAATTTTGTGAATTCTGATGTTCCAAGCTGTAAGGCTCAGGCGTGCCCCACCCCCCACATGTCTCTTTCTGCCGTGGTGGCGCTCACCCGCCACCTTCCTGACTTCTGCTTCTTGGCCTTTGGGTCTACTCCACCACTGTTGACCCACTAGCCCCTCTTAGCTGCAGGGATACTGTCACCTGAAGGTCTCAGAAGCAGGGTGATTGGGCCCTGGGTACTCCCCAGGGGCCCCTCTACAACCCTGAGTAGACTGCTCTCCAGGAACAAACCTCCTGCTTCTCCACTTTCCTCTCAACCCCCTCCCCCACTTGTGGGTGGACCTCACTTTTATCCCCTCACCATTACCAGGCACCACCTCCTAGCCCCACCCCCAACAGCTTAGCTGCTGTCCTGGCTGCCTTAGGTAGCCACAGCTGTGCCTGTTTTGCCCCCAGCCTCTCCTGGCCCTTTTCCATCCCCTCTAGCCTGTCTGCTGGGTTGCTGGGCTGTAGTTCTTCCTGTGCCTGCCACTGGGTTGGGGGGCGGCCCTATGCCACCGGCACTGTTTATGATCTGCTACCTGTGGTGGCACATCTCTGCCCCCTGTGCCCTCTTCCTCCAGCTAGGCTGGGCTGCTCTAAGGGCCTGGCTGGGAAGCTGGCAGTGGCTAGGACCCAGGAGCTGCCATCGAGCCTGCCTCCTGCCGATGAGAGCTTGTCAGCACCTGGGCCCTCTTTGGCATTCCAGTTCTCTGTTGGTGCCTTTGCTGCCTGTCTCCTCTTTGCTGCTGCCTGTTTCCTCCTTGTCGGGTGAGTACCAAGGGTGGCAAGGCTGGATGGTGGGGCTGCCAGTCTGGGTTCTGGGGTGTTTGGCTCTGGGAGGGTTCCCAAGTCCAGCCTGGTCACCGGATACAAGCGACCAGGTAGATGATTGTAATGTATACATGGATGTCACAGCATGGCCAATATAGGAATAAAAAAAAGATTAAATAATTGGAAGCTCTAGTCTCTCTGCTAAAACAAGACCAAAAGCTAATTGTGGAACAGACTATAAATTGTTAATGTAAAAAAATTAGAATAAAGCTGAACAACAACACTAAAACAACCACAGGGCCAAAATGTAACCTAAATTTTATTCCTGAAGATTTTAAAAACCACATAAAGAACAGATTTGCAATACTAAGGTCAACTGACTGTGAACTGAAAGAAATGTGCATTGAAACCAAGACACTATCAAGGAATAATAAGCAAAGGCTACTCCTGTAGCCAAAACAAATGAAAAAATGAGTAATGTTTTTGTGTATAGATTGCATCCAATAACACCTTCTGTTCTCATTCATTCATTCATTTATGTCATTTATAGTCTGCCTTTCTCACTGAGACTCAAGATGGATTACATAGTGTGAGATCAGTACAATCAGTAGCAAGGACAAGGGCAGGCATTTCCATACAGTGTCAAGGACATTTCATAAACAATGTCATTGGTAGATGAATACAAGTTTACAGAGACATAGCATTAGCAAGGATCCAATGCAAGGTTGAAGGATTGCTGAAACAGAACATAATCAATTCTAGGATTGACATTAGACAACATGAAGCACAAGCAGTATATACGAGTATATATTCAAATCAACAGATAATATGCAGAGCAACATAATGGTGGAGCATTCCTGCTTTTTACTTGCTGAACATTTCATGATAGGCAACTGAATGTAAATTTACTCTTTTGAAAAGCAGTGAGTGTGAGATGATGTACAATATAGAAAAGTTTTGTCTCTTAAATATATATATATAAAATTATTTTTGTAAGTGTCCCTTAACTTCCATTATGCACTTGTTTTGGTATCCAATAGGATAGTACCTCCATCTTTGTCTTGATCATCAAGTCCTGCCAAGCAACAGTCTAGAAAAACATGAAACTGGAAGATTTGATAATATAGCACTTTAATATTATTTTTACAGAAAGGCAAACTTTGATATACTATGGAATCTTCTGCATGGCACACTCACAGGGAGTTTTCCAAGTATTCAGCCGAGAGGATTGGATCCACTTTCAGGTTCTATAATTCTGTACTTGAGGGAGTCAAACCAAAATAGCGTCTGGCTTTTATTTCTGCACTTAAAAAAAATCCAGGAAGCAGGTATTTTGACCATGTGCAGAATTCAGAGGAGACATTGAAGCTGTATGGGATTGGAACTGGCAAAAAGGCCCCTGCAGAAAAGACCTATGTGAGACAAAAGGAAAAGGATGCAATTGTATAAAACTCTGCCAAAGTAATGTGGAAGTAGTTTACCTTGACCTAAACGAATTTGACTAGTAACTCTTTTCTGATATTCTTTCTCACTCTATGATTCCACTTGAAGAGGACAATCATACAAAGTAAAGTGAACATGAAATGCTAATAAACCTGCTAGGAGTATAATGTGAAGTAAGGCATTAGCATAAATGCTCTTTAAAAATATGATAGCTGTATCATGACTTCAGAGCTCATACAGTCGAATGAGAATTGATTTTCCATTTATGATGTTTTATAGTACAATAAACAAAATGGAGCCAGAATGTGTTTTGTTAACCTTACTTTGACTGGTATATTAAAAACAATTTCTGAATGCATTAGAATGGGCTCTCTCAAGAAGAAATACTGTCTAATTTATAGATGTCCATTGACAGAGGTGCAGAAATTCTGTGTGGACTGGCATTTCAACTGCCCAATAAACATGATAAATGAGATGAAATCCAAGGAGCAATTGGGGGTAAACCAGCATGAAAAATTGCAGTCATCCAGTGGAATCTACCTCTTTGTGTACTGTTCTTACGCACAGTTGCAGACATTTAGGAATCCAAACTTCAAGACATAAAACATGACAAAGTTTTAAAACAAATAATCAAATATTTCTTGGTCTGAATCACCACGTCTTATGATTCTAGAATGACACTGGTTAAGCGCCAACCCAGTATGGATCCTTAAAATTAGTTGCACTGACAATACTAATTATACAGAAAATTAATAATAACAACATAATAATAAATAACATTCGATTTATATACTGCCCTTCAGGACAACTTAATGCCCACTCAGAGTGGTTTACAAAGTATGTTATTATCCCTACAACAAAACACTGTGAGGTGGGTGGGGCTGAGAGAGCTCACAGTGACTAGCCCAAGGTCACCCAGCTGGCTTCAACTGGAGGAGTGGGGAATCAAACCCAGCTCTCCAGATTAGAGTCCCGCACTCTTAACCACTACCCCAAACTGGCTGTAATGAAAATTACAACATACTGACAGTAAACATATTATTAATGTGAATATGTGAGACTTGTATTATATTTTATTGCTGTTTTAGGTTTACTTCTTTATCACTAGGAAGCAAATGAAATGAATGTACAAAGTCTAAGGGGACAGGTCATCGATAGCCGTTTTAAATCCTAAAAAAACAAAGTGGAAAGTGAAAAAAACCCATTGTATCACTGTAACTTGAAAGTGAATAAGAAATAATGATGCCTGCCTCCCTGGGGCTGCTCCCACTGGAGAAGGAACCCCAAGCAGAGGGCAGAAACAGGACCTGGGGGTGGTAGTTGCCCCCTAGCAAGAGAAAGGGAGTGTGGCAAAGTGGGGGCTTGTAGGGATAGCTCCCCAGTGATGGAACATGGGGAGATTAGGGCAGGGCTGACTAGCATATGGTGGGGTCATGTATGAGACCAACAGCTTAGACAGCATAGTAAGGAAAGGAGTGGGAAGAATGTAGAAGGTGAAGAGGATGAGGGAGGAATAATGAGCTGGGTGGCGAAAGACACGCATTTGAGGAGAACAGCCTTGCTGGAGTATGCCCTGAAGGAGGTCACCCTTAAGACCCTGGGATGGAACTAACTTTATAGACTATCCCTTCCTTGAAGTCCAAGGAAAGGGTTGTGTGCAGGTAGTGTTTGCCTGTTGCTAGGGTTGCGGGAGTCTGGAGGGCAGGGACATGGGCAGTGTCATTAGGTGACAGTATTGCTTCCAAAGAAAACCCAGAAGTGATTTCATACCACTCTAAGAATCACTGGAAAGTCTACGGTATAACCATAGACTTCCCAGTGGTTTCCTCTCTAGGAACCACTGGAAAGTCTATGGTTATACCGTAGACTTTCCAGTGGTTCCTAGAGAGCTGATGTGATGTCATTTCAGGGTTTCCCCTGAAAGTGATATAATACTGTCACTTGATGGTGATTATTTAATTTTTTTTTTTGTAAAAATTTTTATTGGATTAGACACATATAGAATTTATTACAATCATTCCCTTAAATTTTCCAATTCTAACCCCCTCCCTTTCCCCCCCCCTTTTGTTGACTTCCAACAGTTTTCCAACCCCTTGTCTATTCTCCCTCTACTCATTTCAAACTTATTGTACTTATTATAATATACTTTCAAACTCTTCTAAGCTTATCTATGGTAACATAGTGCTATCTCTATTTTCTTCCCAAATGGGTAAAAATATGACAATCTTAACTTATCTTTTTCAATAATAATAATAATAATCATTTTGGTATTCTGTACTCTATCTTACTCTTTCTAAGTACTTCAAAATGGGACAAACAATTTGTCCCTCTTTATGCATAACTTCAAATACTTCTATAAACATTGCATACATTTATTATAAATCAATCAATTTGACTTATACTCTATATGATACTCTTTACTTTCTTTTACATGTCTTGTCCTTTTTGATTAACTAATTTCTCCATTATAAAACTATCCAACAAACAATTCATGTACACATTCAGCAAAAGTCTATCAATTAGACCTATATTATGTATGCTAATGTATATTTATTCTCCATTGTACAGTTATCTGCTGACATAAAAAAAATTAATTAAATTCTATCCTTATAATCCTTATGATAGTAACACTATTGATACCCAACTATTCATACTAATCAAATAAAATAATTGCTTAGAATTTTTTCACTTTACTCTCTCCCCCCGGTATAGTCACTCCCCTCTCCTTTTGTTATATTTCAGTAATTATCAAACTGCCACAGTCCTCCCACCTCCCATTTTTTCACCAAATATCGTTTCAGCCTCTCCCAGTCCGTGTTAAACTGTCCCGGGTCAAGGTCTCTCAATTTTCTTGTCATTTTATCCATCTCCGCCATGTACAGCAATTTGTAAATCCAGTCCTCAATAGTTGGCACTTCTTGTACTTTCCATTTCTGCGCATATAAGAGTCTAGCTGCTGCTGTCATGTAGAATAACAATGTCCTGTGTTGTGCTGGAATATCTTCCATTCCCAAGTTCAGTAGCAGGAGTTCTGGGTTCTTATTAACTTGAAATTGTAAAATCTCACTCATTACTCTTATTATTTCCCCCCAGTACTGCCTAGCTACCTCACAAGTCCACCACATGTGATACAAAGATCCCTCATGCTTTTTACATTTCCAGCATTTATTAGACGTATTCAAATTCCCTAGCGCAATTTTCTTTGGTGTCAAATACCAACGGTAAATCATTTTGTAGAGATTCTCTTTGATACTGGTGCATGTTGTAGTCTTCAATGTATTTTTCCACAAATATTCCCACGCCTCCATTGTTATTTCTTTATTAAAGTTTATAGCCCACTTCACCATTTGCACTTTAACTACTTCATCTTCCGTATACCATTTTAACAGTACTTTGTATATCTTAGAGATTTCCTTTTTTTCTTCTTGTAGAATTGCTTTCTCTAAATCTGAGTTCTCCATTCTTATCCCTCCCTTCACACAGTCCGAGTAATAAAGATCTCTAACTTGTCTATATTGAAACCAGTCATAATTTGGAGACAACTCTTGTTGCGTCCTTATTCTTATTTTAGAAAGTTCTATTCGCGTTATCTCCTTGTACGTTAAGCACTGTTGTTCATTATCAACCGTTCTCGGATCTATTACTTCATATGGAACCACCCAGGAGGGGATTCCTTCTTGCACGTAGTCTTTGTACTTCTTCCAAGTTGAGAAGAGGCTTCTCCGAATGTAATGGTGCAAAAACATAGAATCTGCTTTTACTTTATCGTACCATAAGTATGCATGCCATCCAAATAATTTTTTATATCCCTCTAAGGCCAGCAGTTTGCGATTTTTCAGCTTCATCCAATCTTTCAACCATACCAAACAAATTGCATCGTAATAAAGTCTCAAATTGGGCAATTGCATTCCACCTCTTTCCTTTGCATCCTGTAATACTTTCATTTTCACTCGAGGCTTCCTGCCTGCCCACACAAACTCCGATATTTTCCTCTGCCATTTGTCAAACTGCTTAGAGTCCCTAATGATTGGTATTGTCTGTAACAGAAACATCACTCTTGGCAACACATTCATCTTAACTACTGCAATTCTTCCCAACCATGACAAGTTCAATCTATTCCATTTAATCAAATCCTGCTCTATTTGAGTCCATAATTTCTCATAATTATTCTTGAATAGATCTATATTTTTTGCAGTCAGTTCACCTCCCAGATATTTCACCTTATTTGTTACTTCACAGTCTATTAGTTCCATCAATTGCTGCTGTTTTAACTTGGTCATATTTTTGCATAATATCTTTGATTTCTTTTTGTTAACATAAAAACCTGCCAAGTCTCCAAATTCTTTAATTTTTTCTATTACCTTAGGCATGTTTTCAATTGGATCTTCCGCAATTAACATTATATCATCTGCAAATGCTCTGACCTTGTAGGAAAAGTCTTTTATCTTTATTCCACGGATTGCATTGTCTTCTCGAATCTGTATCATTAAAATTTCCAAAACCAAAATAAACAACAGTGGAGACAACGGGCAACCTTGTCTAGTACCTTTGCCAATAGTCAGTTTTTTAGTCAACTCGTCATTCACCACAATTGCTGCACTCTGGTCTCTGTAAATTTCTTTCACTGCTCTTATGAATCTTTCTCCCATTTGTAGCTGTTCCATAGTGGCAAACATAAAGTCCCAGTTCAAATTGTCAAATGCTTTTTCAGCATCTACAAAGAAGAAACCAACCTACTTATCACAACGCCTATCGTAGTATTCAATAGCATTTATAACTGTCCTTAGATTGTCTCTAATTTGTCTGTTTGGTAAAAAACCTGCTTGTTCTTCCCCAATAACTTCGGATAGCCATCCCTTTAGTCTCTCTGCCAAGACCTTTGCAAAGATCTTGTAGTCATTGTTAAGTAAGGAGATAGGTCTATAGTTTTTAACATTAGTCAAGTCCTGTCCTTCCTTAGGGATCAATGATATATTAGCTTCACTCCAGGTATCTGGAATTCTTTGATCTCTCAGAACACCATTGATCACTTCTTTTAATAGTGATGCCAGCTCATTGACCATTACCTTGTAAAATTTAGCTGTAAGTCCGTCAGGTCCCGGCGCCTTCCCCAAATTTGTTGACTGTATTGCTTTCCTTATCTCTTCCTCTGTTCCTTCACTGTTCAATTTAGCTCTCCAATCGTCCGAGATTACTGGAAGCTTAATTTTCCCCAAATATGTCGCTATTGAATCTTTATTCACTTCTTTTTTGTCATACAATTTAGCATAAAATTTATAGAAAGCTCTACTTATAGCAGTCTGTTCCAGATGCACTTTATTGTCCTCACATATTTTATTAATTGTCTTTTTCTCCTTTCTCTTCTTCAATTGCCATGCCAAGTATTTCCCAGGTTTATTTGCACCTTCAAACGACTTTTGATTCATTCTTTTAAGATTCCATTCCAATTCTTTATTATTCATTGCCGTCAACTGCTCTTGAAGGATTTTAATATCTTGATAGATTTTCTTTTTCCCTGGTCTTTTCTTTAATTGTATTTCTTTTGCTTTTATTTTTTCCATAATCTCCTGTCTCTTCTCCTCTCTTTTCTTTCGAGCTCTTCCATTTAATTCCATTACTATGCCTCTAATTACTGCTTTATATGTATCCCATACCTTGTTGGTTGGTACTTCTCGATTCATGTTATGCTGTATGAAGAATTTAGTTTCCCTTCTCAACATCTCCGTATTTTCTCCCTCTTGTAACAAGTCTTCATTTATTCTCCATCCTTTCCTCTTAATTCTTTTTCCAAACTTCCACATTACTGGATTATGATCTGAGCCTACCATGGGCATTATTTCTACATCCTTAGTCCAAAGCACTAAGTCCTTTGAGGCCCAGATCATATCGATTCGTGATAGGGTAGAATGCCTTGCGGAGAAAAATGTATAATGTCTACCTGTGGGATTCTGCATTCTCCACACATCTTCCAAAGTTTCCTGTTGCATTAATGCAAAAAAAGTCTTTGGTAATAGTCCTCTTTTCTTTTGTGCAGTTACTGATTTTTTATCTTGTTCTAAATTTGTAACTCCATTGAAGTCTCCTGCAAGGATTATCTGATCATAAGAGAGTTCATCTAATTGCTTCCTTAAATCCTCAAAGAAACTCTCTTTTGCTCCATTTGGTGCATAGATTCCAATCACCAACACTTTCTTTAAATTCCATGTACATTCCACTGCTATAAATCTGGCTTCCGCATCTCTAATCATTAGCTTTGGCTGTAGCTCCTCTCTTATGTATAGTACCACTCCCCTTTTTTTCTTTTTTGAGGCCGCTACAAACTCATTGCCCAACTTGCCCAATTTAAGATATTTTACATCCTGATTTCTAATATGGGTCTCTTGCAAGCACACATTATCACATTTTTGTTTTAATAGCCAGTGGAAAATACTTTTTCTCTTATTAGGTGAATTAAGTCCATTTACATTCCAAGATAATAGTTTACACTCCATATTCATAGCCTTGTTGTTGGTAAGTCTTTTTCATTGTCTCTCATAAACTTTTCCATCTCAAATTCAGATCTGATGCGCTTTTTCACTCCTCCGAATTCGAAGGATATCCCCTCCGGTAATTCCCATCTGTATCTTACTTTCATGTCCTTCAAATTCTGAACTAGAACTTTATATTTTTTCCGATCAAGCAGCACCGATCTGGGTAACTCTTTCATGATGATAACCGTCTTGCCATCAACTATCAATGGATCTTGAAACTGCTTGCTCACTATCATTTCTCTTGAATTCCTTGTCGTAAATTGCACAATCACATCCCTTGGTAGTTTCCTCTGGGTCGCCAATCTGGAATTTATTCGATACACCACATCAAGGATAGCCACAACCTCCTCCTCCTCCTTTCCCAGGTATTCAGCTAACACCTCTGTAACCTGTTCTTGTGCTGTCTTTCCATCTATTTCCGGCAAACCTCGAAACCTCAGCTGCTTCTCCATGTACTTGCTCTCCGCAACTGCCATCCTTCCCCTCATCGCTCTCATATCCATTCGTTGCGTCTCTGTAAGATTCTCCACCACCTTCTCAACTACATTAACTTTTTGCTGCGCTGCTTGCAAGTCATTTTGTATTGTTTCCATTCCCTTCTTTACTTCTGCCAATTCATTTTTTACTGTCTCTTTGACATCTTTGACTTCCCTCACCAACTCCTGTTTTGTCTCCTTCAATTCCTTTAACATCTCCAGAAATTTTTTATCCAGGTTCTCAATAGCCGTTTGCCACTCTTTTTTCGACATCGTGGGGCTTGATTTACCTCGCTCCCACGAGTCTGCACGTTTCCTTAGCTCCGTGGTGTTTAAGTTTATGTCCCTCTAAATTAATTTAACTGTCCCGATTCTTAAAAAAAGCAAAAGATGTTTCAAGAAGTCCAAAATGTCGGGCGTCTTTTCTCTATGGTTTTTCTGTAGTCTTTTTGCAATCCAAGATGTCCTACTTCCTCTCCTGTTGAAGTCAAAGTCCTTCCCTTTTCAAAAATGGTGATTCCCTTCTTCCTGTCTCCAATAAGGGTCGTCTCTCTCCAGCAGCTCTATCATTGTGACGCACTTCCTGTTTCCCGTCTCTCCACTGCAGCTCTCGCGATGATCGAAATTTTCTCACAGCCTGCTATCACTCTCTGACCACAGGTATGAAAAACAATTGTCCAGTTTCTTTAATAGCTTCATTTAACTTAGTCCTTTTTCTAAACTATTTCTTGCCGAGTCTTCCCCTCATTATATTCCGTCTGTTGCAGTTTAAAGTTTCACTTTAAAAGTTCGTTACTTTAAGTAATCCATCCCAATTCGAGAGATAGTGATCTTTACCTTTTCAAGCATCTTTCTGGGTTGTAATCACTGCTTCGATCTCAAATTCTTTTCCACCTACTTTTCCCCTGTTGAAGCTTGGGCATGTAGGTCTTATGCCAGCCGCACTGGCCCCGGTTCTGCCGCAGAGATTTTAGCCGACCTGTCTTAGGGTGGGACCTCAAGGGACGAGAGAGAATCCTTAGCGCAGAACCCCCCCTCGCCCGAGATCGACGTGCCCTGAGGTCTTTGAGCGTTCTTTGCCTGTTCTCTGCCTGAGAGCAGGTGGCCGGGGGCTATTTGTGCCCCTCCGGCCGCTGAAACGGCAGCCCGGTCAGCTCTGCACTTAGAGCTGCGTTAGACCTCCATGGATCCCAAACCGGAAGTCTCCGTGATTATTTAATTTTTTCACCTGCTGACTGCCAGAGTGCCAGCACGCAAGGGAAGTTGTGGGTGGGAGATTTCCTGCCTCCTGTGGGCAAATGGCAAGTTAACCTGTTGTGTTTGTGGGATACTATCCATAAAGTTAGCCAGTTGAAAAGCATCTGTGATTTCACATCTTGCCTTTGCCATAGAGATGTATGATATCCATTTATCCTCAGAGAAATGTACCATGTCCAGGGGCAAGCTATACCTGGAAATCTTCAGTTCTCCATGCTAATCCATGGCTGTTGCTTGGGTGGACTTTGGCACTAGGTTGAACTTCGTTGCTTAGCACCTCCCCATGACTGCTGATATCTTTAAAGGGAGCTGCAAGGTGAAGGAAGGTGCTGCCTTTTACTTGAGGAGAGTTTACCAGTTGCTAGTGATCTGACGTATAGGACTTCATATTTTTTATTATTATAGGATTTTGTGTTTGTATTATGATAGGATTTCATGTTTGTTAGCCACCTTGGGTGTTTTTTGAAGAGAAAGGCAGGATATGAATTAAATAAATAAAAATATAATTTTAATTTTCCTGTCCAAAATTACAATTAGTAATTCTCAGACTGTCTGAATTTATTGTATAGATATATCCAGAACGTGTAAGATTGCGTTTTGGGTAGGCATTCTAAGATGGGGTGTTGCTCATGACAGTTCTGAGAGTCAGGAGCCTGGGGGTGATCCTTGATGCCTCCTTGAAAATGGAGGCTCAGGTCGCAGCGGTTGCCAGGTCTTCTTTTTTCCATCTTTGACAGACCAGGTAGCTTGCCCCCTATCTTTTGACCTGCGACTTAACCACAGTGGTCCAGGCAATGGTCACCTCTAGGTTAGACTACTCTAACGCGTTCTACTCAGGGCTTCCCTTGACTCTGATCCAGCGGTTGCAGCTGGTCCAAAATGCAGTGGTGCGTGTCCTCACCAGAGTACCTAATAGTGCGCACATAATACCGGTATTGCGCAAGCTGCATTGGTTGCCAGTAGAGTACCAAATCAGATTCAAGGTTTTGGTATTAACCTATAAAGCTCTATGCGGGCTGAGACCAGTGTATCTGCAGGACCGCCTCTCCCTATATATGACCCAGAGGATGCTCCAATCAGGAAATAAACAACTATTAATGTCTCTGGCCCCAGGGAGGCCTGCCTGGCCTCAACCAGAGCCAGGGTCTTTTCTGTCCTGGCTCCAACTTGGTGGAATGCTCTGTCTAATGAGACTAGGGCCTGACAGGATTTGTTACCCTTCCACCGGGCCTGTACGACGGAGCTGTTCCGCCAGGCATATAGTTGAGGCTGAGCTGGACCTCCACCGGCCAAATAGATGAGAATGAGTCCCTCCCTACTAGAAGCATACTGTCAGACAGGCAAGCCAGCCTGCCTGCCTTACCTGTGAATGTATATCTACTGGGGGTGGGTGGGTAATAGTGTAGCTGCTTTCTTGCTTCACTGTGTCTTTGCTATGCTTTGTTTGGGTTGATCGGTGTTATCAGTACAGCTGAGACTGAGTGTCTGGGAACTGATTGACCTTGAGAAACTCGGCTCTGCATCTTTTCCAGGACTTTTATGCTTCGCAGCACCGTGCCAACTTCAACTGACTGTCATTTGAACTGGGGGGAGGAGACTGAGGGTATAACTTTTCTGGGAGGACTTTGATTTGGCATTCCAGGCAATTACTATGACCAGAGTACTTCTAGGGAGCAAATCTTGAATACAGACCTTTAACTGATACAGCTGTGTCTGATGGAGAGTCTGAGAGAACCCCCTAGCCAGGCTTGGCACATCCACCATCTAAACTTTTTAATTAACTTTTAAGTGACGGTTGGGTGGCAGTTTGATTGACTATTTCTGTGCTACCTTTTTGTATTTTTAAATATTTATTGTATTGTTTCATATTGTTGTTTTAAATTGTTATATGTACATTTTACTAAAATGTTTTATATAGTGTAATACGCCCTGACCCTGCCTGTGCGGGGAGGGCAGAAGTTGAAACAAATAAACAAACAAACAAATAAAACTTTGCCTTGAACATGTTCACTGTGTAAACATACCTTCTTTGGCTGCTGCATATTACCAGTGCATCAAGCTTTGTATCTCTGAGTTTCACACTTATTGTTTGCTGCCCAACTCCAGCACTGAGCCAAGCCACTCTGCATCTACTCAGATGCTGTGGTTGATAGATTTGATTTCTTATGCCTTATGCACCTACATAGTAGGGTAGATCAATCTTCTGTTAGGGTCATGGATGGGTCAAGCCATTCCTGTAATCATTTCACTCTGTTTGGCTCTCCTTTATGCCTGCCCAGTAGGAAGTAGATTTGCCAGACCCTGGTGGAAGCAGGAGATCCCCCACTCCTAGGTTTGCCAGCCTCCAGGTAGTAGCTGGAGATCTCCTGGAATTACAACTGATCTCCAGGCCACAGAGATCAGTTCACCTGGAGAAAATGGCTACTTTGGGGGGTGGACTCTATGGAAATATGCTGTGCCAAGGTCCTTTCCCTCCCCAAACCCCACTTTCTCCAGGTTTCACCCCCCAGATCTCCAGGTGTGGGAACTGGCCTCCCAAGGTGCATTTCCAGTTCTGCATGTCACTCCCAGGAATGATGTCATAGCGCAGGCCCTAGAAGTGCTCCCGGGCTTCACACTGGGCTGATTTGGATGTCTAAAAGGTAAGTGCCAGGTCCTCAAAACCTCAAAAAGTGTCGGGTTCCCCCTCCCTCCAGGAGTTTAAAGGATCCTGGAAACCCCACTAGAAAGCATCATTTAAATGACCTGTTTACAGCCTTCTTTTGTAGGGTTACTGACTTTCAGGTGGGATCTGAAGTTCTCCTAGAATTACAGCTGATCTCTATACTTCAGAGATCAGTTCTACTAGAGGAAATGGCAGCTTTAAAGGGCAGACTCTATGGCTAAAATCCCTGCTGAGCAGCATCTCCTCTCCTACCTCTGCCCTCTCGAGGCACCACCTAGAAATCTCCAGGAATTTCTCAAGCCAGAGTTAGCAACTTTATTCTCTCTGCAGCTGCATAGTTAGTGGGTTCTATTGAGGGGATTAAACTACTACTCCCATGAGGCTGTACAAGATCACATATGCACAAACAGCTTCAGTCCAGGCAGATCAGCAGCCAATAACATTGCTGTTTTTGATAGACTTAAATGAACATCAAATTATATGACAGTCTTTCCCCCCTTCCTGACAGTGTTTATTTCTAAAAGACTGGAGTTCTTAAACAACTGGCAGAGCATCAGGGGATTTACTTCACAAATAGAGCCTGCTGATTATAAATGTGCAGAGGCAAAAAACAACCTAGTGAGTAGGTTTGAGGTATTTGAGAGTTATCTGAGCTGCCCAATGCCCAATATCTGACCTTTGTTAACACAATACATGCTCAGGCATTGCTGGTTTGGGGCACTAGAGTCTTAGATTTGTTTGAGAAGACTTACAATGGAGTTTTAAATCTGAGCTTACTACTGAGTTTTAAATCTCAAACATTATGAAGTATGCGTCCCCATTCTAAACATACTGTATTATTCTGTGGACCTGCATTCAACTAAGCACACAGAAGTCCAGTGATCCACCAACTCTCCCCTCCACCTCAGTGATATCTGCTCGCCCTATCCTTCAAAGACTCTTGGAACTTGATTGTTTGCTTATAGGCCCCTTAATGAAACTGATAACATTGTTTGCCTTCATGAACACACACACACACCTGACTGATTTCACTAAATCATAGTGCTCTCAGGCACTGGATTTGTTTAAATGCTTTGGCAACTATACATGAAAAACAATATTTGCTTTTCCAAAGCAGGGATTTGTTTTGGTTTTTCTCCTTCCCTTGTGATGATACTAAAGAGATGTGCTTCATATGTAAGTCACCTGTCTTGAACTCAGTACAGTGGAAACCCATAAACTTTAATTACGAAAGTACTCCCTGTGTGGACTTCTGTTGCAGAGTTTGTGACAGCTTTCTGTTGTCTTTGGGAACAATTCGACATTGTGTCTTTTGAAGTATAAAACCCTCAATAGCCTAAGAGAGATATATATGTATACACACACACACACACACACACATATTCATTCATACACACTGTAGTTAGCTGAAAATATATAGAAATATATATACTTTAGACCAAACTGTGGTGAAACATGAAAAGGCACACTGGACAGCCACTCCCCAGCTCTTAAACTTAATTGTCTGGAAAAATCATCATTCTCAGAATCTAAGAATTTTCTGGAAGGCATGTACATTTCCAAAATGTAAGGAGCCACCTAATGGTCAGAGATAAGTATGGCATTTTTTAAAAAGCTAAAATACTTACATAATTTTTTCTTGTAGATAGAGTTTTTCAAAAGTGTATATTATATATTTTGAAAATGTAACCTTTCTCTGAATTTATGGTAATGGTGAATTAGAAAAATACACATAAATAAATATTGTGGTCAGGTTTTTCATCGAGGAGGCTGGTGAATATTGGTACAATCTAAGCAGAATAATACCCTTCTAAACCTGTTGAAGTCAATGGGATTAGAAGGGTATAACTCTGCGCAGGATGGCACTGTTGTTTCTCTTTTCTAACATGAAGGCCATGGGTTGGTTGACTGTGAATGCTTGTTAACAGTAATTCTAGAAACAGTGCAGAAGACATAAGAGCTGTAAGTTACAACAGATTTTGACGAGTAATAAAACTACTGTATATGGGCAGAACCAAGTGAGCCTCTGTGATGGTCTGCATGTTTCAAAGAAAACCTGGAAGGGTTGTATATGCACATTTGCAGGACTGTTAAGAGTTAATCCCTCAGAATCAGAGAGCTCTGAGTGGCAGGCTACTCCAAAGCTTTAGATTGGGTAGCCTGGGCTGGAAAGAGGAGGGTCTTTTTAAAGTCCTTACAGGGAGAGATCCAGTGTGAAGGAGTTGAGAAAAGGAGTCCTCCTGGAGAGCAGTTTCAACACCAGCAGAAGAACTGGGAAAGTTGGCAAAAAGGTTTGGGAAGTAGGTACAGATTGCTAAACGGGCCAAAGAAAGGGATGGAGAGGAGATTTTCCCTTCCCCGTCAAATAAGGAGGTAGCTCTGGAAAGCGGAGAGGTGCCTGGTCGGGTGTGGTTGATAATTAGCAGTGGAGACACTTCATATTCAGTTTACGACTGAAGGGAAAGCATTAGTGTGCGAAGGGAGTGGGTACCAGCCGTCCTAATCCCAGACGAGAAAGAGAATATTAAAGAGAAACTATACTCAAGTGTATTGTCGAAGGCTTTCACGGCCGGAGAACGATGGTTGTTGGGGGTTTTCCGGGCTGTATTGCCGTGGTCTTGGCATTGTAGTTCCTGACGTTTCGCCAGCAGCTGTGGCTGGCATCTTCAGAGGTGTAGCACCAAAAGACAGAGATCTCTCAGTGTCACAGTGTGGAAAAGATGTAGGTCATTTGTATCTACTCAGGAGGGGTGGGGTTGAGCTGAGTCATTCTGTAAGAGTTTCCCAGGGTGTGGAATGCTAATGGCGGGAGGCTTCACTGTATCCTGAGGCGGTTCTTTTGCATATGGATTGGTGCTTGATGTGCTAATCTTCTCTGCAGGGCTATTGTCGGGTGTGGAGTGTTTTGTTGGCCTGGTGTTTTTCAGAACTGGAGCCCATGCTCTGTTCATTCTTAAGGTTTCTTCTTTCCTGTTGAAGTTTTGCTTATGCTTGTGAATTTCAATGGCTTCCCTGTGCAGTCTGACAAAGTAGTTGGAAGTGTTGTCCAGTATTTTGGTGCCACCAAAATACTGGACAACACTTCCAACTACTTTGTCAGACTGCACAGGGAAGCCATTGAAATTCACAAGCATAAGCAAAACTTCAACAGGAAAGAAGAAACCTTAAGAATGAACAGAGCATGGGCTCCAGTTCTGAAAAACACCAGGCCAACAAAACACTCCACACCCGACAATAGCCCTGCAGAGAAGATTAGCACATCAAGCACCAATCCATATGCAAAAGAACCGCCTCAGGATACAGTGAAGCCTCCCGCCATTAGCATTCCACACCCTGGGAAACTCTTACAGAATGACTCAGCTCAACCCCACCCCTCCTGAGTAGATACAAATGACCTACATCTTTTCCACACTGTGACACTGAGAGATCTCTGTCTTTTGGTGCTACACCTCTGAAGATGCCAGCCACAGCTGCTGGCGAAACGTCAGGAACTACAATGCCAAGACCACGGCAATACAGCCCGGAAAACCCCCAACAACCATTATACTCAAGTGCTTGGGGAAAAACAAGGGAACCAAAGCCTAAAAATCTAAGCCTTAAGTAACTGAGAAGAGCATAAGAACAGATGTCTGTGCATTTTCTGAATTTTGCCTCAGAAATTTTCAACCTGACCTGACCTGACTTTCACTTGACTTTCCCCCTCTAATGTAAATAAACCAGTTAGTTGTTTTTGGAAGTTTAAAAACACCTCTGGTGCCATTTCTGTGGTTTAAGGATGAAGGAACATCATAGCCACTGTGTACATTTTTAACAGGATCCCACTAATATCCATTAATGCTACCACTCCTGCAACGACTACTTAGCAATTTGTTGCCAACAGTGTGTTAGATACTGTATAGAAGTAGCCTCATTTCGGCTAAGCAATTTGGAAGATTTAGCACAGCTGTTGGAAGGTAACAACACTGGTATCCCCAGAGTTTGCTCACCTACTCCAGTTTTACACATTCATTATTTATCACAGCTTTCTGGAAATAACTTTGCTAAGGCAATTAATTACAATGACCCAGCTCAGTGGGCAAGAGTGCAATGCCACATGCTGGGCTACACAATTAGTGGCTGGGAGAGTTCGGCATGTAAAGCCCACGGATTGTCTCTTCATTCTAAAGGACAAGAGATCACCAGGCTTCTAGAAAATGGCTGGGACAGGATTTTTGTGCTTTAAAAGCAATATTAAGGTGTGAAATGCAGCATCCTTAATAGTTTGTTCTTAAAGATCACTGCTGCTGCAGTGTCCAAAGGCAACATATAGCGATTTCATTATTCTCCTGGCTGTCATTTTTAAGAGTCTTTGAAAATCTTTACAGACTTAAGCTTAACAGAAGCAGTAAATGTTGTTCGAGAATGATCCTCCAGTTTTAAATGTCATATGGAGATGATACATAGACTATGGAAACTGCAAATTGAGGGGGGGATGTAAAATATTTAAGTTACAGCCCTGATGAACTGAGATTCCCAAAGTGTGCATTTGTTACATCCCCCCCAACACAGTAATACCTACTCTAGTCTAGAGAAAAAGGCCAAATATGTACGGCATGCAATTTTTCAACTTTCAGGGTTGACTGTCTCACTTTCCAATCAATTTTGGTACACGATGGAAAAAAGGAAATCACTACAGCTGTGTGCTATAGCTGGATCCACTGGGACCACAGGAACAGCATTTCATGGGGCATTTAGGCTGTAATGGGAGGAAAGAGACAAAAAAAGGCCCTGTAAATGGAAATCCATTCATGAAAATACCCTGGTGGATCCAGAAACTCTTGTTTCCACTAGGCTATATACAGCTGCAAACTCTTGGACTAACTGCTGTATCTGGTAAAGTTCTTACTGGTCTTGAATCACTGGTCAGAATGGGCTATACTAATATACGTACAGCAGAGATGAGCTCTTTATTTATTTTATTTATTAATTTTACTTCATTTATACCCTGTCCGCCCCCACCCCCCATGGGGATGCAAAGTCTCTCACAGTGTTCTCCTCTCCTCTGTTTTTTTTCTTCATAACAAACTTGGTGAGGTAGGTGAGTGACTGGCCCAAGGTCACCCAGTCAGCTTCCTGGGCAGAGAGGGGGATTGAACCTAGGCTACCCAGATCCTAGTGCATCACTCTAGCCACTATACTAGACTAGTTCCCAATACTTCTAATTCCTATAAGGAAAGAAAGACATTTCAATTTCCTTTTCACATACTCTTTTTTGGTAATCAGAGGGGTGTACACATGCATACACCCCTGATCTTTAAAAAAAATGCTCTGCTTCTTCTTGTTTATCCCTAAAACAGACTTTTTGTTTGTGTCCTTTGAGCTTTAAGGAGCATTTGTATTTGCCATCCACAGAGAAAACATATTTATATCTTTACATGTAACCAAGCAAATGATTTGCTAGATTTCAATTCCACACAATACATCCAGGAGACAAAGAGCTGTTACTTAATTTTAATGAAGAATGTCCCACCTTTTCTAATTGTGTTCATTGCCAGTGGTACCAAAATGTAGTCAGAAGTCTACCATTCATTCTGAAGCCTTGTGGGTGAGTTCCTGTCATAGAGCATACTGGTATCCTGTGGGAAGATGAGTCTTCATCAGAGAAAGAGGGTCATCTGCCCCCTCCCATGATGCAGGCCCCTCAAGGACCTCCTCAATGGACCCCAAGCCAGCACAAGCAGGGCTCTCAAGCTCAGAAGCCCTGGCATGACCTTGGCCACCATGAGACCCACCATACTTTCCTGAAAGACCTCAGGAACAGAGAAGGTGAAGGGCTAGGACCAAGTACAGGAGTGCACACTTGGAGGCTCGAGGCCTCCCAACTTGAGGAAGTACCAGGAGAGACCACTAAGTCATTGTAGGATCTAGACCTCCCTTCCCTCATGAGTAGATATGCTGACTCAACTTGTGGAAAGGAGACTAGGGTGGGACCCGACATCACCTTACATAAGTCTACAGTGACACTGGATCCAGTGTGGGCTCATCTTTATGCAGTTTCACAGACTGGCCCATTAGTTGCCTGACTTGCTTGTGGGTTGCCTCTTAGAAACTTGTTGCCTGATCCTTGGACTTTGCCTCTGGAATATGTTACTTGACTAGGGTTGCCAGTTGCAACTGGTGGGGGGAAGCAGGACTGGGAACATGGGGGATAGGGGATCTTACCAGCTGCCGCATGTGCTCTCTTGTGTCCAGAAGTGACATCATCATGTCACCAGCCTGCTGGAACTGTTCTGGCTTGGGGACAAAAACCATAGAGTTTTTGTCCCCAAACCATGGCTTCACTGGTGATGTGCTGATGTCACATCTGGGCAGAAGGGAAGTGATGTCAGTGTTTCTACCAGTGATGTCATTATATCACCAGCAGGCACATGCACACAGGGCAGTAAGTCCCCTGTTTCTGCTTTATTTTATACCCACAGGCCACTGGTGGAATGGCAGCTCTGTCGACCTTGACTACCTTTTGCTCTTCACCTCTGGGTTCTATTACCTGATCCTGGATTTCAGTTTTGGACTGTGACACTAGAACCACTGTTCTTAGAAACCTTGTTGATGACTAGGCTTACATACTGTCTGGTGACCAGGACAGTACTAATACAGGATATGTGTACTTTTTCACATAGAGTGTTATAACAACAACATTTGATTTATATACCGCCCTTCAGGACAACTTAGTGCCCACTCAGAGTGGTTTACAAAGTATGCCATTATTATTATCCCCACAACAAAACACCCTGTGAGGTGGGTGGGGCTGAGAGAGCTCCAGAGAACTGTGAGTAGCCCAAGGTTACCCAGCTGGCTTCAGGTGGAGGAGTGGGGAATCAAACCCGGCTCTCCAGATTAGAGTCCTGCGCTCTTAACCACTACATTACTACTCTCAAGGATCAAGGAGGTACTTTACTTGGTTCCTCTTATTTAGTAAAAAAGTTTGAAGCCATGTTGTTAGATGTCGTTGAGACTACCAGTCTCATGCCTCCTTTCAGTCTCAATGATTAAGTTTTTAAAAATCCTGTATAACTTTATAGCCCAAACAAGACAAGGGAAAACAATGCACTGCCTGGGTGGATGACTCTGGTATTTGGAAGGACATCATCAGTAAGGGGTTTACACTTCAGGCTTTTTCTTGAGGATAGGTATTTATGGGATTTTATTATACCTTACTTGTTTTTAATCTTGGAATTGTAAGCCACCTTGAACTAAAGGGAAAGGCGGAGTATACGTATTTTAATTAATAAATTAATAGTCTGAAGAGCATCTTAATTAACACAGAGTTAATTTCAAAACTGCTGCTCACCTTCTGACAAAGTGGCCATGCCATGTACTTTGATCTATGCCAGGGGTTTCTAAGTATTTAAAGAAAGGACCCTTTTGTATAACTGGGCACCTCTTCGAGTCCAGCGACATTTCTGACAGTCCATTCACTTTGTTCTGCTGTTATTCTAATCTGAGACCCGTGGCAGAATTAATTAAAAACCAGGATTACGGTTTTAAAAAATAGAATTTCATTTTTGTTGTGGGTAAATATAATAGTATGCATTTGAGTCCTTCAAGTACAAATAAGAGTGCAGTTGCAAAATGTTGTTTTAATCAGTCTGATTAGTAATAAGCTAAAATGCTGTAGCTAAGATAATAGTTTAGGAAATAAATGAAGCTTGAGTAAAAGCAGCCGGAAGCTTTCCTGCTTTGTGGCTACACCCTTGTGCTAAGAGGAGCAGGACTGCAAGGCATGACAAATCACTCTGATTCTCAATGAGATCTGGCAGGGGACGGAGCTGGATCTACAGCATAGCTTGGCAGTGCAAGTTCTGCAAATCTCTTAGCATGTTATGGATTCATGCGGCACTCCTGATTCCCTTCAGTGCTGTGTTGCGTTTGTCATTTCAAAATATAACTTGCAAACGAGTTATTCCCATGTGCTACTATGTATGCAAGTGGCAATGAACCTAATCTGTGTTCAGCTTCTCTACAAATGACAATATTTTGAAAGGTTGATTGCGATTCTCCATGTGATAAATTTGATTAGTCCAAATGTGGGAACATGAAGCTATCTTAGAATGAAGCAGACTATGGGTCCATCTAGCCCAAGTGTGTATACTCTGCCTTATTATTTTAAATTGTTATAAATAATTTGTTCTGCATCAACTCATGCATGTTTTTTCTCTCTGCCCATTCTATTCCCCAAGTAATACTCCAAATACATTAAAAATCTTGACTTTGGAACACAATGTAATATAGACTTCAGAGAATGGTTTCATGAAAAGGTTGGTGTTTACTGAAAAAATGAAGACATTTCTAAGGGAGGAGGTTGATCAGCAAATCAGAAAAACAGAGCACATGGCAGAGAGGTAGGAAAGAAGATGAACTGCAAAAGTTTCTGTACATGAGATTTTGAGCTGTTCAGAAGAAAGGCAGGCTTGTCATGCCTCTTGGAGCCAGGGGGTGAAGTGTTGGGGTCAGGTCTCAGCTCTCTGGAAGGTAAAAGCCCAGTTGTAGAGTTGTGGGAAGAGCCATTTGGGATGACAAGAACCAGGGAGGAACAAACTACTAGCTCCTTACAGGGCCGGCGCAACCATTGAGGCCAGGTAGGCGGTTGCCTCAGGGTGCAGGGCGCCAGAGGGGGCACCGGAGGAGGCGCTGGGGGTGGGAGCGTGCGCCACAGAGCTGCAGCCTCCCAGTCCTCCCGCTCCATACTGCTGCCGCCGCCAGCACACACCCCTGGCTGGGTGCAGCAGCTGCAGGCAGGCGTCTGGGGTGGCGCAGGGCAACCGAGTGGGAGAGCTGGAAGGCCACCCGTGTGCCGTCCCAGCTGCCCACCGCAGCAATCATCATCATGCAGGCTGGTGTGCGCGCGTGCCCGGCCCACTGGCTGGCTGTGGTCGCCAAAAACCCTGGTGCCACTTCTAGCTCCTTATAGAGGAAAGGCTTCATCTGAGGCAAAAATGTCCTCAAGAAAAGGGCCTGCTCAGGAGTTGGAACTTATTGAACTGCATCTCTTGGAACACCCCTATGCGCCAGTTACATTCCTTAGATAGCCTTGTGGTAAATTCTCAGGTAAACCCTCAGGATAGTCTTGCTGTAGCTGGAGATTTCCCAGCATCACCCCTCTTTCCTCACTGTTGCTTGATAGATTGCCAAGGGAAAAATTGGGGAACTTGACGGTGTCAATACAATGCTCAATACCACTTCTGTTGCAAACCCTGATGTGATGTCACTGTGTTGGGACAATGTTCTAGGATTTGCTGAAAATGCTATGGTTTCACCATAGAGTTTTGGGTGAATCCTAAAGACTCAACATAGCATGATGATATCACTATCAGCTTTATGCCAGAAGTGACATCATGCATCATGCTGGTGTGACTGTCCCTGCCCCACAGCATCTCCAGTCAGGTTGTTAGCTGGCAACCCTATGCAACAGTTAGCTTTCTCTTGGTAGATTCAGCTCTTTGGAATGACCTACCAGAACGGGTGCAGAAGATGTCTTCACTTACTGCATTTATGTAGTTTCAGATGGGTCGCTGTGTCAGTCTGCAGTAGAGCAGCAGGATTTGAGTCCAGTGACACTTTAGAGACCCACAAGATTTTCAGGGTGTATGCCTTCGAGAATCAGAGCTCCCTTCTTCAGTCACCAGTTTCTGAAGAAGGGAGCTCTGATACTCTTGTAAGCTTACATCCTGAAAATCTTGTTGGCCTCTAAGGTGCCACTGAACTCAAACGCTGCTGCATTTATGTAGGCACGCCAGAAGACAGTTCTGCTTCAAGGACATGGTAGTGGGTAAATTGTTTGGGCAGATTTGGCTGCATTGTATGTATTTGTTATGAATAAACCCCTATATACTTTTGTGACCATGTAACTTGTTCTTGCTTTGTTAGCTGCCTAGAGTCGAAATAAATAAGGTAGGCTATTAAAAAAATAACAAAATCTAATGAGATTTGTTAAGAAAAGGCTACTATTTAATAAAAGTGAACTATTCCATGTTTGATGTATTGTCGAAGGCTTTCACAGCTGGAGAACGATGGTTGTTGGGGGTTTTCCGGGCTGTATTGCCGTGGTCTTGGCATTGTAGTTCCTGACGTTTCGCCAGCAGCTGTGGCTGGCATCTTCAGAAGATGCCAGCCACAGCTGCTGGCGAAACGTCAGGAACTACAATGCCAAGACCACGGCAATACAGCCCGGAAAACCCCCAACAACCATTATTCCATGTTTGTTTACATATTCCTTATTTAGAGGCTATGAGTTTATCTGTGTGTAATCTGTTTCAGGTTCTGACTACTTTATAATGAAATCTTCTATAAGCCAATCTGTAAAGACATGGTGCATTTCCTTCCCATCTAATGAGACAAGTTCATTCTTGACTGTGTATGTCTTCTCTTCATTGCTTGTGGCATGGGTGGATTCGTTATAGCAAAAAGGATGACTAAACTTGGCCTAAGACATGGGATAAATTTACTGCCTGCAGTGGAAAGTCTAGAATTTATTTGCATTTATTAACCACACACAGAGTTGATATGCCTGCTGTGACATTACCCCCAAAAGTCAATGTCTTACTGCTGTACCTTTCCACCCTTAAGAGCAGGATATAGTGGCCCTCTGAATGGGCCAGGTAAAACGTCTTGCCACCTTGTAACTGCTCTTAGTTTTCCTCATGTTTTTATTTCCTTTCTTGTCTTCCATTAAATATTTCCACCTTTCTTGTCTTCTTATGATACATCTCAAATATAGTAAAGATGAATAAGGGTAGGAGCTGAAGAAGGGCTGCTCTTAAGTGAACCACAAATATGGCATGTGTTGGAACCCATGAGGAAGCAATCTGAAATAATGATCGGTGAGGGCAATGTAGCAAGGAGTGTTGTGGTATTACAGGGGACAGTGATCCTGATGGCTTGTAGTCTACTTTTGTGGGAGATGCAGGTATACAGTGCCTCAACATCCTTTGTGGCCCAGAAGGTATTCTCTGGAATCCTGTTGATCATATTTTTCTCAAGAAATCTGTAGTGTTTTCACAAGTTACTATGAGTACTTGTGGAACAGGACCTGAAATGTTCATATCTCCAGAAATTCTTACCGTGATTGTGCCAATTGCTAAAACAATAGGGTGTACCAGGTTTTTATGTTTTTGTGTGGCAAGCAATAAACAGGTTTGTGTATTTCAGGTAGTCCTAGTTGAATCTTCTGGGGTGTTTCCACGTAGATTCTTAATATTCCTAAGAGGAGTTTGAAGATCATAGCCAGTACACTGTGGTGTTGCAGAGCTGTCTCCCAGCATCCAGTGCCATAATGACAATTGCCTCTTCTTTTGTCAGTCTCTTTGATTAGGTCAGAATTGTTTCTGTGTCTGTTCTTCACAGCAATGACAGCATTCAATTCGAGGTAATGGTTGTTGCCTACAAAGCACTTAATGGCCTTGAATCCACATACCTACAAGATTCTCTCTCATTCTGTGCTCCTCTGTGACAGCTTTGCTCATCCAAGCGAACCACCTTGAAAATAGGTAAGATTGGAAATTGTCTGCCCAGTCATATTCCTCTATAATTCCAAGGAATGTGAAAAACTGAAATGTTTAGAAGGGCATTTTTAGAAAGTGATTAGAACTGTAGTAGAATGGAACAGTTCAGAAGGGTGTCTTTTACATGGAATAGGTTTGTAGTCTTGTATCTTGCTTTTACAGCACTGTCTTCCAGCTTTGTAATTCCACTTTCTGCATTGTTTCTAGTGTATCTTGCCTTAGACAATTTGTTGCTCAGATTGTTTCCGTAATCCTAGACTTATTGCATTGTTCTTTGCCTATCTTATGCTACCTAATTGCTTCGTTTAATATTCTGTAAACTACCTTGAGTCTTCAGTGAGAAAGGCAGGGTATAAAGTAAATAAATAAAAGTTCTATATAAAAATATAGTCTGTCATTGTGGCCACCAGGAGGGGTTTGTATTGAGTTCTTCTTTTTTTAGTGTCAGGACGGAGTATGGAAATGGATTGTAGCAGTACAGTTTGCAAGAATGCTGGGAAGATGGCAACTGTTGGGGGCACTGGCTCGTTTCCTGTGCTGACCCAAATGACCTAATTCTTTAATTTTGGATGTTCTGCTCTAGTTTTCTTGATTGTGAGGACGGATAAACATGTACTCATTAGGAATCGCATGGGGAAAAGAAATGACTGTTCAACCAGTTTATATCTGTGCTGTAGGTTTATCAATCTTTTTCCTGGCCTTTCCACTGCATCCAAGTTTTGTTGGTCGCTGGTTTAAACAATTGGATATAGAAATGGCTCATGCATTGAAATAAATTTTAATTGACCATGCAACTCTCTTCAATCGGTTTGAAATTTACCAGTTTTTCAAGTTTCTACACCTTTTGCACATGTCTAACTGTGCCCTAATTTACTTCATCGCCTTAAAGCAACTTACTTTAACAGCTGGAGAATGGATTTTGCCTGGTATTCCTGTAGGTATAGTACCAAAAAGAAAATCCTGTTAAAATCTTGTGTACTCCTAAGTAAAAAAACAAAAAAACCTGCCACGACTATCACTTTTCTCAGAAAATCAGAATTTAATTCCAATGAATGCAGATGTTCCATAATTCTTTATATTATTGTTCTTGTAAGCATTATTGCCCACAATTTTTAAAGCTTGCTTAATATTTTGTGTCAAATTATTTGGACCAATTTAAAGTATTACATGGAATTGATTCTTGGTTTTGGATTTTTCATGGATCAATTTGGCTGTTTAAAACTCACAACTTTTGAAGACTGAGAACCAACATGAATGTTCAAGGGAATTTATAGTCTCACCACCCTGAAAATACCTGAACTTACCTAATAGAATTTCATTTTTGTGAGGAACATTCTACCTAAGAAATAGTGTCAACTTTGTATCTGTACATTTGAATGCAAGTTTCTCAAGTTTCCCCACATCTGTTCTGGTGGATGCAGATAGGCCCAAAAATTGACACTGGCATTACAGTACGTATTATGATTTTTCAGTGGGGGAACTGTTCCAAATAGCCAAAGAACAAAAACATTCCATATGACAAAATGTTGTTTTGATATAGAATGTGTTCAAATATGTTCAGAGGGTGGAATTAAAAAAACGAAGAAAAAGCAATAGATAGCTAATTGTTCTTATAAGGTATATAAGGCAATTTCAATGAGCAAGTCTGTGGAATCACCAGGAACTGTAGTGTGTTGGTTATGGAAGGGAATTTGGGTACCTGGTATGGTGAAGCAGACTACAAACTTCTATTCCATTTTTTAAATTATTAATTTATTAAAAATAATTGTACAGCATAATAACAAGTTGGTCTTGGGCAAAGCATTACTTCTGAATTTAATCAATGTCAGAGAACTATTGCAAGGATAACAGAAGAACTAAAATTATAAAAACACTCTGCTTTTCACTCACATGAGTATATAAATGATGCTGATGATGAATCCTCATTTGCAATCTTGTACCTTATTCATTTCATATCATTCTTTTTCTTTAAGAGAGAAACACTGTAATGGCAAGAGAACTAAATGTGCTCAGAGCGTACTCCTAAAGCCACAGGATATCAATTAAAGGAAAAGTTCAATGGGCAGAGAGTGTCTTGTAATTGTGTCGTGGGGTGGAAGTGAAGGTAGCACAGCACAATACTCCTCAGTTTCAGTTCTAAAACAATGTTCCAGGCTTCAGTATCTAGTTTGCCCATATCTTGTGCACCCACAACAGACCAGATCAGACCACACCAAATAGTGGTTTATTGACATCAATTAAAATTGTCCATTAATATGGATTCAGGTAAGAATAGTCTTTAGCCCCTGAATTAATATAAATGTACAGTAAACATAGATTCACACAATCTATTATTTGGGAAGACATTGTTAGATTCCCCCCTCCCCCAAATCTTTCCTTTGCTATGTTTTAGGTGCATGTCCACAGTTGTGTAATCTTGAGCAAAATACAGTTGTTTTATTAATTTAGGCCCAGGTTGTGATTATATTTACCAGTCTTCCTCTAAGGGAAAGAAGCTTTAATTACATTTCCAGTTAATTATGCCTTACACACGCTCTTCCTAAAAATGCATATTGATGACATGATGCCATTTCCTAATTAGCATAATTACAGCTTCATTGGAGTAGTTAGAGGCTAAATATGCTGATGTCTGTAGAAGACTTTGAGAACTGATATTAAAACAATATGTGAACAACATTATGCATAAATTCTATATAAGAATTCCTGTGAATGGTGGAAGAATGAAGAAATACTAAGAAAGCATTTTGCTTCCGGGTCAGTTTTTTTCTCAGAATACATGAAATCACTCTGTCTGTCCAGCTAGAAACATGATTTGGCACAACTGACAAATCTGTACTCCCTTCTCCTCTCTTCTGTGCTACTTCACCCACTCTAGAGCTTTTCCATCCTGGATAGTTTCTCATTCAATAGCCAAAACGTTTTTCCTCCATTTTAGTAAGCTCAGTGGTGTCACAATCAATTGTTTGAGCGTTCCCCCTTTGTTGGTATCCTATATTTTTCAAAGAACAGGGAAATCTGTCTGAGAAACAACATTGTAAAGAGATGATTGCTTGTTTTTCAGTTATGATTAGGAACTAGCAGTAAGTCACAGATATGAGAAGCCCTGGGTGTGAGGGGGTGCCAGTCCCATCATTTCCTATAGGTGATGTCCATTGCTCATCCTCTGTGGGCCTCTGAACAGAGAGGAAGTAGGTTAGGCAGCACTCAAACACTCCTCTTCCCTATTCAGCTTTGCTTATTGTGGTCAGGAGACAGACGCCAGGACATCTTCATTGCCCCCTCTCTGTCTTTTATACCTGACCAGGCACTCAGAACAGGTCCACCCTTCCACCTGCCTTCCCACAGGACCTTCCCAAACAAACAACTGCCTTTCTCACCCTCCATTGGTGGGTGGGCCAAAGCTCCCTATCTCAGCGGCAGCCCAGCTGACTGTTGCCTGGGGATTTAAAGCCAAGGCTGGGGCAGCTGCTGTACCCACCTGCCCTTTGTTCATCCTGGCAAGCAGCCTGATTGGCAAGGGTTCAGGTGCAGCACAGCCACCAAGCTGTGAACTATGTCCCCTATAGGCCGTCTGAGCATGAGGAGTGAGATGCCACAATAAACGTACACCACCTGTCCCTTGCCCACCATCGGGCTCAGTGTTGGGAGGGGCCTGCCCAGCTTGCAAGTTGCCCTCTTGGATACCTGTTCCCCCCCCCCTTCATAGCATCCACCAGTAGGGCAGGGTAATGTTATTGTCCTCTAATAATACAGGGCTACTGGTAGTGAAATCTGAAAGCAATGTAAATGAGGAGCTTGAAACCAGTGATGTCAGAGCAACAGTACAATCAATTATGCAACTGAGGACCAGGAACCATGAAGATGAAGATAGAAAATTGATTTGTACCCGAGTCCAACCATCGTTCCATTCAATAGTATTGACTATTTTGACTCTCTAGCATGTCTGGTACCTGAAATCCTTTTAACTGAAGATGCCAGGGTAACAGATTTGAACTCTACATGCAAAGGACACTGAACTCTCTCTTATTCCAGATGAATTGTTCTAGCAGCTTTGGAGATGGCATCACATCTTTTTTTAAAATACTGTTCTTGAATATGGCATTTTTCTAAATGGCTTTCTTAAATGCAAAAGCTGCAACTAGTAACTCGTGTATAAATTCACTGATATAAATGGGATGGGACCACCTAAAGCTGTAGAATGAAGGTGTTGTGTCAATTACAATAGCAAGTTAACAAAATACACACAATGGCTTCATGTTTACATCTTGTTTTTGAACATTTGGGTTTATTGTGCTTTGTGGGTTTATTTCCTATCTCTTTTTCATTTTCCCCTGTACCCAGTTTGTGGTAGGAAAATACAGATTTTGCAATCTGCTGAACATGTGCAACCTCACTTTTCATTAAAATTCTAGCTATTCACTTCTGTTTTGTCCTTCGTAAGAAAGATTGTATGAATGGTACCAAGATATGAAATGTCTTTTGTTAGATGACAGGTCTTGGGCCCGCTAGCTGCTTTCTGCCAAAGTCGTTAAAAGAAAAAGCTATTTACATGTGAATCATGTTCTGTCTAGTTCTGATGTGGTCTTTTACATCATAAACGAAGGTATTCTACAAATAAAAAATGACATTTTTGACAAAGCGCATCAAAATAAACATTACTCATTTGAAGCTGACATTATTGCCTTAGGGCAGCAAAACCTAAGTTACCTCAGGACTCGGGCTATTTTTGTGTGAGAGATAATTTGAATTAATTTAGTTCCACCCTTCCTCTCTTTTTGTACTTTGGTTGTTTGAACCTGTACCTCAGACAGTTTGGCTTTCATCCCACCTTATGCAGCTCTCATTATCTGCTTTGGAAAGTACTCTCCTCGTTTATATAGATTCCCACCCTTTTTAGTTGAAAAGCACAACTACATATGTCAATATTTGCACAGCAGGAAATAACTGAGAAAAGTGTAAAAGTGATACAGTGCTTGCTAAAGTAAACATTCACACACTCATTTTTATAATAATCTGATGGAATGATGGTATGATGGAATGACTGATAAAAATAAAAACATTAAAATTTTCTGAAGGCAATTTAGGACACTTCTATGTTACAGAGCCACAATTTGCCAGCAGAAGAAACTCGCATTGGCTGGCAACACAGAGGTGGAGCTGTAAAAATCTCTGTGAAATCCCTCTGTGAAATCCCACAAGGAGTGCTGCGAACATGATGAGCAGTCTAGTCATTTCAGAAATATCTTGAAAATGCTTGGTGAAGCCTGCATTTGTGTCATCCAAGCTTAAGATCAGAAAGATTTTAAGGCTAACAATTTCATCTATCAATCAATAGCCAAAGATAATTAAACAGGGCAATACATTCAAATAGTGCCATATCCCACTAGAAAATGAGGTTGGCAAAAGTACAGAAAATGGATAGTGCTAAGACCTCCCCTAAAACAATTACATGTTGAACGGTCTTTCACAGAAAGGAAAGATAAAAAGAGAGTGGTTCTCGCTGAAGAATCAGTATTGAGGTCATGATTAGACAAGGGCACGATCCAAAAAAAAATACTGATTAAGCCGTTCGTGGATCCGGGCCGCTGCTGAACCCAGGCCACCGATTCTAACCAATCAAGTCCCATTTCCGATACGGAATCGGGGAGGCCAAAGCGGGAGGGCACCCCGCTGTTTCCAGTGATATAGGAATGGTGGCTGGTGGCAGTGGCCGCCAGGCCCGGCGGGCAGGGGGAGGGAGGGGACATTCACACATACACACACTTAGAGTAGAGGGGGGGAGTTTTTAACCCAGCAACAAGCCGCCTCCCTTCAGGGAGGGGACATTCCCAGGGCTGAATCTACAGTTGCCAGTGCCCAGGGAAACCGTAGTCAGGCTCCTGCGTGTGCGCGCTCCTGGGTCGCCCCCACCCACCCACGCAGCAAGCCGGCTGTCCCGATGCACTGCGGAGCTGGTGGCAGCACGAGTGGCTCGGGGGCTGCCTGCGCCGTTCACCTGCCCCGCAAGACAAGGGGCGGCTGGCTTGCCCGCGCGCCCCTTGTCCTGGGGAAAGCCGAACGGCGCAGGCAGCCTTCCAGCCTCCCGCGCTGCCTTTTGCCTTTCCCCAGGACAAGGGGCGGCTGGCTTGCCCACGTGCCCCTTGTCCTGGGGAAAGGTGAACGGCGCAGGCGGGCTCCCAGCCTCCCGTGCTGCCTTTTGCCTTTCCTTTGCGCCCATGGCTTCAGAACACCCCCTTCCCCCTCTCTCCCCTGGGTTGCTGCTCCGTGGTTGGAAGGAAGCCTGCTAATCAAGGAAAGCTGGGCTTCCATTCATGTTTCGAGGGCGACAGAAGGAGGGCGCAAACAGCTCATTCCCCTGGCTCTGTTGCCCCAGGAATAAATTACTGGCGCAAGAGTGTCTGCAATTCCGGACAGAAACCGATATATCCGATCAAGTCCCGAACAAGCAAACCCCCGACTGCTGGATCGGTTGCCATGGATGGAACCGATTAGCTGAGTCACGATGGCGCAAACGCCAAAATCGGGTTTTTTTTGAAATCGTAATTCAGATCGTGCCCATGTCTAGTCATGATAATGCTTATTATTGCAAGTAGACATGGTGGCCTGAGCCAGTCTGCGCATCGCAAAATACCAAGTACCACTAAAGTGTACATATTAGGACTTAAAATTCCATGTTGTATATCAGTGCATGTCCTTTCTTGCATTCACACAAGAATGTAACAACACAAAGAAGATAGTGGAGAGTTTACCTGACAATAAGTGTTACCTGATGGCCACAAGAGTGATGACTCTGAGCACCGATGGCTTTAAAGGGGATACAGGGAACCTGCCACACCTCCCAGTGTCGCGCACAGAGCTGGGCACAGCAGGCAGGAGGCTCACTGGTACTGCAGGGCTGAACACAGCAGGCAGGAGTTCAGTATTGCAAGACAGCAAACCAGGGTCCAGGAGTCAGGCCAGGTGCCAGGGTCAGGCTATCAGTCAGGGAGTGAGAGAGCGGCAGGCAGAAGAGTAGTCAATAGGCAGGCCAAGGTCAAGTCCAAACAAGCAGTAGAGCAAGGTACACGAACGTCCAGGTAGCAGGGAGTGGCGAGCTGAGTTGCTTCCACGCTTGGTCTTCTCAGCGTCTTCCTTTATTGCTGTTCTAATGAGGGCCAGCTGTTGCCTCTCCCTCGAACAGCTCTGCCCGGCGTTGTGCTAATAGCCGGCTACTCCTCCGCCTTTCCAGAAACGCTGCCTTATCTCTAAGTTTCCTCCTTTCAGCTGGCCCCAGAGGCTCGGATTTCGCTCTAGCCCTGGGGGAGTCTTTGTCTCTTACAGCCTCTGTGGAGGTTTCTGGCTGTTCCTCGTCCCTGACAGTCTCTGCAGAAGCTCCAGGCTGTTCCTGCTGAATTCCCTCTGGAGCAGCAGCAGTAGTTTCTGACTGCTCCTCCTCTCCCATAGCTTCTGCAGGGGCTTCCGACTCCAGAGGAGATTCTGCTGGCCCTTCCTGCTCATCCTCTGAGGAGGACTCTGAGGCAGTAGGTAAGGTGGCCAGTCGGGGCTGGGGCTGACTCATGACACCATCCCCCCTCCCAAGGCCCCCTCCACCCAAGGGTCTGGGTTTGCTAGGGTAGGTCCGATGGAATTGGCGGATGAAGCAGGGTGCGTGGAGGTTCTCGGCCGGTTCCCATGATCTATCCTCGGGTCCATAGCCCTTCCATTCCACCAGGTACTGCAGACGGCCTCGGTGCCAGCGAGAGTCCACGAGCCGTTCTACCTCGTACTCTTCCTGTCCGTCCACCAGGACCGGGGGAGGCGGTGGTACAGGTTCACGGAGGGGGTGTGGAGGTGCTACCGGGGTGAGCAGGGAGCGATGGAACACGGGGTGGATCCGGAGTGTTGGCGGGAGCTCCAATCGGTAGGCAACAGGATTGATCTGGGCGGTAATTCGGTAGGGCCCGATGAACCGGTGGTCCAATTTCTGGGAGGGCCGCTGTGACCGAATGTGCCGAGTGGAAAGCCACACCGAGTCCCCCACCTTCAAAGGGTCCCCTTCCCGCCGTCGCCGGTCCGCGATTGCTTTGTAGGCCCGTTTGGCGCGGTCTAACTGTTCCCGCAGAACCAGGTGTAGGGCCTGCAGCTCCTGGACAAAGTCATCTGCTGACGGTACTGATGAGTTTGGCGTTGTTCTGGGAAAGTAACGTGGGTGGCGTCCGTAGGTGGCCAGGAATGGGGTCTGGCGTGTGGAGGCGTGCACTGAATTGTTGTACGCAAACTCGGCCATGGCTAGGAGGTCTGCCCAATCATCCTGCTGGTAGTTTATATAGCAGCGCAGGTATTGCTCCAACGTGGCATTGGTCCGCTCCGTCTGCCCATCGGACTGTGGATGATGGGCCGAGGACAGGTGAACCTGGGTTCCGAGCAGTGTCTGGAGGGCCTTCCAGAAACGCGAAGTAAATTGCACCCCCCCGATCTGAGACCAGGTGCCGGGGAATCCCATGGTGCCGGAACACGTTTTGGACATACTGGAATGCCAAATCTTTGGCTGTAGGCAGCGATGGGCAAGGTACGAAGTGGGCCAGCTTGGTGAACAGGTCAACAAACACCGCAATGCATGTATGCCCTTTAGAGGGTGGCAGGTCCGTGACAAAATCCATGGAAACAGTTTCCCAGGGCCCCTCGGGTGTGGGCAGCGGTTGTAACAGTCCTGTTGGCTTCCCTGGAAGGTCTTTGGCCCGCCGGCATGTATCGCAGGACTGCACGTAGCGAAACACGTCCACCTGCATACGGGGCCACCAGAAATCCCTGGACAATAGGTGCAAGGTCTTGTATCTCCCAAAGTGACCAGCTGCTAGGGTGTCATGAGCAAGCTGCAGTGCCTCCCCTCGTAGAGCACCTGGGGAAACATAGACTCGGCCTTCATATGTAAGGAGGCTCTGTTGCAGGAGGTAGCCTGGGGGGTCTGGCTGCGCGGGGTCCTGTAGTCCCTGGGTGATGCGTTGTGTCCAGGGGTCCGTGCTTTGAGCTTGCCAGATCCGATCCTGCAGGGCATGTGGGGCATTGGTGGCTGCAAAGCACTCAGGAGCCAGAATGGTTGTGGCTGGCGGCTTCTCTCCTGCCTGCCGGCTGAATTCAGGTTTCCGGGACAGGGCATCCGCCAACTTGTTCTGTGAGCCAGGGATGTATTGGATAGTAAATTGAAAGCGGGAGAAGAACAACGCCCATTGGATTTGGCGTTGCGTTAGGTTTCGGGTGGTTTGCAGATGTTCTAGGTTACGGTGGTCTGTATATACCACCACCGGGTGCCGAGCTCCCTCCAAATGGTGCCGCCAGGTTTCAAAGGCAGCCTTGATGGCCAACAGCTCCCTCTCCCAGATAGTGTAATTCCGCTCGGCTGGGGTGAGCTGTCGGGAGTAGAAGGCACATGGTTGGGACACCTCGTGGGAGGAGTGTTTTTGTGCTAAGACTGCCCCCAAAGCGGTGTCAGAGGCGTCAGCCTGCACTATGAACGGGAGGCTCGGATCTGGGTATACAAGGACCGGTCCAGTCGTAAACCGGGTCTTCAGGGTTTGAAAGGCCTGTTGGGCTTCCTGGGTCCATTGGAATGGCAGGCGGGGCCGTGTCAATCGGGTCAAGGGGACGGCTAGTGCAGCAAAGTCAGAGATGAACTGTCGGTAGTAGTTTGCAAACCCTAAGAAGCGCTGAACCTCTTTACGGTTTCGGGGAGCCTGCCAGGAGAGTACCGCCTCGACCTTAGCGGGATCCATCTGTACTCCTTGGTTGGACACTCGGTGTCCCAGGAACTCAACTTCTTCCCGGTCAAATTCGCATTTCTCGAGCTTGGCATACAACCCATGCTGTCTAAGTCTCTCCAACACAGAACGCACATGCTCCCCATGCCTGGCAGGGTTGCGGGAGTAAATCAGAATGTCATCCAGGTACACAATGACATAGTGGTCGAGGAGGTCCCGGAACACGTCGTTGATGAAACGCTGGAAGACCGCTGGCGCGTTACATAGGCCAAAGGGCATTACCAGGTACTCGAACTGGCTGTAACGAGTCCCAAAAGCTGTCTTCCATTCATCCCCTGACCGTATCCGGATGAGGTTATATGCTCCCCGCAGGTCTAGTTTAGTGAACCGGGTTGCTCCTCGGAGCCGCTCTAAGAGGTCAGGGATCAGAGGTAGTGGGTAGCGGTCTCTGACTGTAATCTGGTTAAGGGCCCGGTAATCGTTGCATAACCGCAAGTCCCCTCCCTTCTTTTTGACAAACAGGACTGGTGCAGATGTCGGAGAAGCTGAGGGTCGGATAAACCCCCGCGCTAGGTTTTTTGCCAAAACGTCCTTGAGGGCCACTCGTTCTGGCTCCGACAACGAGTACAGGCGTCCGCTGGGAAGGGGTTTATCAGGAATCAGGTTGATGGCACAATCGTAGGGTCTGTGCGGAGGTAGTTGATCAGCCCCCTTCTCCTCGAACACGTCCGCGAACTCTGCATAGCGGGGTGGCAGCAGGGATCCCTGGACCTTGGCGTCTGCGCTGGCGAGCAGCTTTGGGAGGGGATCCGGCTTCCTGGTCGGGAACTGGACGACTTGGCGCTTCCAGTCGATGAGCGGGTTGCTGCCCACGAGCCAGGTCAGCCCCAGCACCACCGAGAAGTGCGGCATGCAGACTACATTGAACTGGACGCGGTCCCGGTGGCCTTCCACAACTACCTCCACCAGCTCAGTCTCGTGGGTTACTGGACCGGATTTCAGTAGCCGCCCGTCGATGGCCTCCACTAGGGCAGCAACGGGTTTTTCGTGCAACGGGATGTGGTGCTGATGGGCAAACTGCCGGTCCATGAAACTCCGGGAAGCGCCGGAGTCGACCATGGCGCGGGTTTCCACGCGCCGCCCGTCTGGCAACTGGATTTCTAGGTGGAGGAGGAGGTGTCCCCCTCCAACGTCAAGGGCCCCATTGGTGTAAACCTCTCGCCCCGGTCCGCGTGGGTCGCCGCGAGCCGGGGCCGGTCTTTTGCGGCACCTTCTGGGTGGCGCTTTTCCGGGCAGGCGTTGGCATAGTGGCCGGCCCCGCCACAGTACAAGCAGAGCCCCTGGGTGCGTCGCCTTGCTTTCTCTGCGGCCGTAAGACGGGGTCGGGCGCCGCCCAGCTGCATGGGCTCCTCCCCTTCCGCCCCCTTAGGAGCAGTGGGGGCGGAGGAGGGGCCTGCAGGCACCGGCCGGGGCACCCTTCCCCACCAGGCCCCTTCGCTGCGCGCCTGTCTCCGGGCTTCCAGGCGCTGGTCAATGCGCTGGCACAGCACTACAAGGTTTTGAAGGGAACTGGGGCGTTCTGTTCGGGCTAGCTCATCTGCAACCTCATCAGACAAGCCCTCTATGAACTGGTCCTGCAGCGCTGCCTCGTTCCACGCAAGGTCCTGAGCCAGTAACTGGAATTCCATCGCATAAGTGGCCACGGACCCCCGTCCCTGACGGAGCCGTCGGATGCGCCGGTTGGCGCTCTCAGCCTTAACGGGGTTGGCGAAAGTTTGCCACAAACCCAGTGTAGTCTTGCAGCAGCGGCGATGATTCCAGGAGCAGAGGGGTAGACCATTTGGCCGCCTGGCCTTTCAAGAGACTCAGGATGAAGCCCACCTTGGTCTTATCATCAGGAAAGTCTCGGGGGCGCAGGCTGATGTACAGCTGGCACTGGGCTAGGAAGACAGGAAACTCCTCCACATTGCCCGCGAACTTTTCTGGTGGACTCACCGGGCACTTGGGCGTGGCCGGCGGCGGCACTGCCGCAGCTTGCTGCTGAAGCTGTTGCTGAAGCTGAGCCACAGCATTGCTCAGTTGGGTTACCGTCTGCTGCAGCGTCTGGTTCTGAGCTACAAGTGCAGCAGCTGTGGCTGCATCCATGCTGCCAGTAGCTGCTGAGTTGTGGGTGGAAGCAACGTGTCGCGCACAGGGCTGGGCACAGCAGGCAGGAGGCTCACTGGTACTGCAGGGCTGAACACAGCAGGCAGGAGTTCAGTATTGCAAGACAGCAAACCAGGGTCCAGGAGTCAGGCCAGGTGCCAGGGTCAGGCTATCAGTCAGGGAGTGAGAGAGCGGCAGGCAGAAGAGTAGTCAATAGGCAGGCCAAGGTCAAGTCCAAACAAGCAGTAGAGCAAGGTACACGAACGTCCAGGTAGCAGGGAGTGGCGAGCTGAGTTGCTTCCACGCTTGGTCTTCTCAGCGTCTTCCTTTATTGCTGTTCTAATGAGGGCCAGCTGTTGCCTCTCCCTCGAACAGCTCTGCCCGGCGTTGTGCTAATAGCCGGCTACTCCTCCGCCTTTCCAGAAACGCTGCCTTATCTCTAAGTTTCCTCCTTTCAGCTGGCCCCAGAGGCTCGGATTTCGCTCTAGCCCTGGGGGAGTCTTTGTCTCTTACAGCCTCTGTGGAGGTTTCTGGCTGTTCCTCGTCCCTGACAGTCTCTGCAGAAGCTCCAGGCTGTTCCTGCTGAATTCCCTCTGGAGCAGCAGCAGTAGTTTCTGACTGCTCCTCCTCTCCCATAGCTTCTGCAGGGGCTTCCGACTCCAGAGGAGATTCTGCTGGCCCTTCCTGCTCATCCTCTGAGGAGGACTCTGAGGCAGTAGGTAAGGTGGCCAGTCGGGGCTGGGGCTGACTCATGACACCCAGTTTGGTCACTGACCACAGCTACTCCAGCAACCAAGCAGGCAGGACACATTCCATTTATTTGTGAGACTGAAAGCTCCCCCTTCCCCAAAGGTCAGCCTTTCCAATCTCATATTCATTTCTGCGGTGTACCCACACACATGACAAGAATTCCAGCCTCAGCTTAATAAAAGATAAGTTTATTAATTAAAGGGCGTCTCCAAAAGCATGAAGCACTCTTACTCAGGCAATAAGGATTATACGGCACTCCTGACCGGTGGCAAACAGCTGCTGTAGCTGCGTGCTGAGTTTTGATCCTCTGGAAGGAGGAAGAGGCGCTCGCCCTGAAAACGGGGCTGCGTGCGGAGGATGGAGCTTAGTCAGGCTCTTTCTGCCACTCCACCCTCTGGCATTCAGTGCGCCTCATACTTGGGCAGAGGAAGGATGCTTCTCTTCACTCTCCCAGTATGAGGAGCCTGGCGGCAGAGTAGAGCTTTGGCCTGTGTTGCTCTGTGCAGCTGATCGGCTGACTCTGAGGGCTTTTGCTCTCCTTTGCCTGCTGCAACAGCGCATGCACCGTGAACGCTTTCCGTCAGCCCGTGTGTATTTGGAACAAGGAGAAGCATCTGGTGCTTGGCACCCTTAAAGGGCCTGCTTTGTCTGCAGCATGCCAGGAGTTGCACGCTGCTTGGTGGCCCCCGCGGGGAGGCTGCGTTCAGTACTTCCCCAAGTGGCCGCTCTTCATTTGGAGTGGACAGTTTACTCTTCACCCAGCTGTTGTTCCCTCATCTTGCTGGCCTCTTGGCTTGGCAATAGCGGTTTGTGGGGACCCAGGGATTGGGTAGAGGGTCTTTGTTCTGGCTTTTCTTTAGTGGTAGTTACCCCCCCCCCCCCAATATTCAGTGGCCATTCGGTGCGTTTTGGTCGCTTTGGGGCTTGCTGACTATAAAGGGGTATTGGATAAAGGAAAGTGAAGGGCAGCGTTTTGCTCGCCCCGCCCCAGTGCATCCATTTGGCTTACTTTGTCCTCCATTTGGCTTACTTTGTCCTTCTTGGACTAGTTGGCAACTTTTGGCCTGCAGGTGGTTCCTTTGGGGTGAGGGACAGGCCTGGATGGTGGCCATTTTGTGTGGCTACTGTCTTGCAATATTAATTTAGAGCCCGGCAGCCACTTTGTATTTGTCTTCCAGTGCCAGAGTATTGTCTGCTTGTCCGCCATTTTGTATAGGCCTGTGGTGCCAGACACAAGTGGACATTTGAACGGGACCTACTTGTTAAACTTGGCCCTTCAGAGCAGATAGGTTTTCCCTGGAATTGCTGTCAGTTCCTTATTGGTCTGAGTATTGGTGCTATGCTCATTACCTTACCCTGGGAATTGAGCATGCCTCCCAAAAAAGGCATTGGCTGTTCTAAGGGCTAAGCGGCCTGTCCCCAGGCGGTCTGTAGTAGCCGTATCATCCTCCGATGAGGATGAAGCAGTACCTAGTTGGCCTGAGCTGCTAGACCGCCTTGCAGCATTGGAGCAAGCCCACGGGGTTTTTACCATTGACCCAGTGTTCAAGTGTAAGAGGCCTGTGAGGGCTGCATCGAAGGCATCCTGGATTAATGATATTCTGTCCCGCATTTCTGTTCTCGAGGGTCCATCTGGCTGTACAGGGCTGGCCAGTGCATCAGCGGACAGAGCATGTGCCACTCAAGCTCCAGAGGCTGCATTGGATGAGGATGGCCTGGCAGAGGGACACGATGGTGGTTCTGGGGAGCCTGAGCAGGCAGAGCTGGCAGTTCAGCCTCCAGACTCGGTTGGTAAGTCTTCTTGGCCTCCAGGGTACTGGGAGGCCATGGGGGCGTTGGGGTCAGGCTGCTACCCCCACACCCCCTTGCAAGCCTCTGGCGCCATATGAGCAGCCAGGCACATTGCAATCCATGGCTTCCAGTACTGTATGTCCACATTGGGGTCCGCCATTCCTCACAGGGCAGTAGCTGGGGTCTGCTGAATGGCTGACTATTACACCCCAGTCTCAGATGGGGATGGGTTCGGTGGCTCCATGGAGTGCTTTTTATGAGTACCCTTGGACTAGCTATGGTTCAGTTCCATATAGAGCTTTCCCCTTTGGGGATATGGCAATGCCTTTCGGGGACCATTTGACCCAACAACCCGGGAAAAGATCCTTAAGGGCGAGTATGTGGATGTCTTTACCCTTCTCTTCAGGGAGCTGGAGAGGAAGAATAAAGAGGACCTTGAGGAGCGGGATAAGGAACGGCTTAAGTGCCGTAATGTGGATAGGACTTGGGCCAATTGGTTGCCTGGGTTTCTTATCTTTGCTGAGGTCATAGCATGGATCCAGCCTTGGAGGGCAGCTCCCCTATTTCAGTATATGGACATAATATACAGGGGGTATACTGACTTCGCTGGTGCAGCTTAGCTGCAATACGACGAAGAGTTCCGCGTGCGGGCTGTGCTTAATCCTTCCCTGCTTTGGGACCAAGTGCATCAGCATCTTTGGCTGCAATGTGTCCCCAACCAAGCCCAACACAGGTGACAGATCTGATAGTGGTCACCTGGTCCAGCGGTCTTCCATGCTAGTTAGTGCGTGTCTTTCTGGGGATCAGGCCGCACCAGCATGTGTACTCTGCTGGGAGTTTGTGTCCCAGGGGGTTTGTTCTAGGGAACCTTGTAAGTTCCGGCACGCTTGCCCTGTTTGTGCGGGTCTTCGTACCTTTACGGCCTGCAAGCAGACAGGGCAGGGCAAGAGGCGTGGGCGTGATGGTGCTGGGTTTTCTCAGCAGCCGGTGGGTAATGGGCCTTCAGCTCAATGACTGGGTCGGTGCGGTTTCGTTTCAGTTGCCAGGTTTGGATGTTAATTGTTGCGCTTTTTCCCTAGTGGCAGCTGGAGAGCCGGACTGCCCATTGAGGCTTGTATGGCAGAATGTTTTGTTTTGTTGCAGGTTTGGTGCCTGGCCTCTTGCTGTGGTTTCAGGTTAAGGGTGCGTACGCTCCAAGGCTTCCCTGCCAGGTGTGTGCAAGAAGCTTGGAGGCATTTTGTTTTGGGCTCATGGCGTGTGCCGTGGGTACTCTGAGATCCAAGGACTCCCCGCTGGGTGTGTGCAAGAGGCTTGGTGTCATTTTGTTTTGGGCCCACGGCATGCGTGCCTGGGTGCGCATGTTTACCTGCCTGTTGGGTGGGGCGTCTGTAATGGTTGGGCCCAATGCTTCCCTACTGGTGTATGCAAGAAGATTGGGCCCCAGTTTGCAGTTTTTTTCCTAGGCTCCTGCAGGTTGTGCGAGGAGATTGGAATTGGTTGGTGGGCCAGGCGGAGGCCCTAGGCTCCACTTATAGTTGGGAAAGGGGGATTGTCCTCCCCCACCATCTGCAAAGCTGGGCCACATGGCTGAACTCTACTGAGGGGATGGAAGTAACAACATTTGTAGGAGATGCAGCAAGGGCTTGGGTGGATTTACACCACCTGTGAGGTGCTATGGCCTAAGCAGAGGCTTGTCCTTAGCGCTGGCAGGTTAGGAGTTGGGGAAATTGAGCGGGCTGGTGACCACCCTTGGCATATCCCCATTGGTGGGGAATCTGGGTCTGTCAGGAGCAGCTGGCTGCTGTATGGCCCAGTCGCGAGGTCAGATGCCCTGGTGGGGAACCCCTGGACAAGCTGGTCACCTCCTGCAGCTGTAGGGCTGGGTAGGGGAGCTTTAAGGGGATGAACCACTTAGCTTGGCCGGCCGGGCCCCAGCCATACCATGGATGGCTTGCACCCTGTCGGGGGTTGCCCATACAGGTAAGGGTGGAGGTCCAGGTGTGACCCCAGGGCCTGACCTGAACCGCAAGTTAGGCCCTTGCCGTGTTGATAAATATGTTGTTATAAATTTAAAAAGCGGCCCTTTAATCCCTTATGTCTGCCTCTTCATTCCGACTGGGGGGGAGGGGGGGCAAAAACAAGAAATCCTTACTGTTGCTAAATATTAAAAGGCATATATAAGACTTAAGAACAAGCTACTTAAACATTTCGAAGTTGTTTCCATTGCTGCATATCTCACCCATCCGTCAGAAAGCAAGCCTTTTATCCTACTTGTTCAATCTAGCATAAGAATATGCTAAGGAGAATAAAAGAACATGCAGCATTTATCTTCTCTCTTGCATCATGATGAACAACTGCTGAAAGAACTGAGTGAGTTGAGAAGCCATTTTTTCAGGTCTCAGCGAATCACCCAGCAACTCAAGAACTAGCGCTAAGCCATTAATTGGCATTACAGATGTGTGAAAACTAGGGCGTTCAGCATAGAGCTCTCTGAGAACAGGCTCTCCAAGGTCGAATCTCTAGAGAACTTAGAGACTGCTCCACAAGTGTTTCCAATCAGCTCTGCAAACACATTCCTGGGCTAGGCCACAACCTTACAACACTTACAAGTTGAACCTAAGTTCAATGGTGATTAGCCATATATAGAGGCAGAAAACCTCTGAAACTCAATGCTAGGAGGCAACATCGGGGGCCTCTAGACCCTGTTTGTGGCCCTAGAGGGTAACTGGTTAGCTACTGTGTAAAACAGGATACTGGATAAGATGGACTATTGATCGGATCCAGCAGGGCCCTTCTTATGGTTTTGTGTACTGATGGTCTCTGGCATAATTCTACAAACTAGGTGGACCTCACAAGAACACAGGAAACCATTGAATCCTACTAGAGATGGGGGAGAACGGATTCCTTAAATACTCCTCAAGTGCTGATGTGAACTCGGAGACATTTTCTCTTCAAGTCCTGAAAACAGATACTAGGCAGTATGGTATAGCTGTTCAAAACTGCCTGTCTTCATTGAAGAGTATAGTTATCCCCAACTTGGCAAAGAGTTTAGTAGCAGGACTGCTACCTTAAGAAAACTTGTATCAAGCACACAATTATTCTAACAGCCTTATATAACAAAATGTGAAGTCTGTGACTATGATTCATAAATGCGTAGAATTTGTGTAGCAGAAAATTAGCTTTCCGTTCTCTGTGGGGTTACTGCTTGCCATAAATTAGCTTCCCATTCTCTGTGGGGTTCCTCTTTTGCTGTAAGTTCTTTTGCCTTTCTCTAATACTGTATAACTCTTTTCCTCCCTTAACTAACAGCACACCGGCTGCCTCAGGAAGGAAAGGAAGACAGTGGAGAATTGCCATTTGAAACGGTGAAAACAGTCTTATGCTTGTTTATGTCTTTCCTTTTGAAGAATTATCTTTCCTGTGTTAGCTGCAATTTTTAAAACATATATAGAAAAAGAATGTTTAAAATTTCAAAGCAGCACGTTTACCCTTTCATTCTCCTGGGGGCAATTAAATGGCTCAATAATAAGTGTTTCATATGGTTAACATTTTCTCAGTTGCAAAAGGTTTGCGGGTTTTGTGTAACAGCCACCAGAAAAAACTGTTTGTTTACAGCTTTGCTGAGCTCGTTGAAGGTTTAATTCTTGCAGGAGGTTCAGAAATAAACTTCATTCAATTCAACAACATTATCCTTGTAAAATTTTTGTCTTTTTGTGTTGTTGTCCTTGAGAAATGACTAAATGGAGCCATCCAGGTATGAACCCAGTTTTAAAGGTGGATATCAAGTGTATGCTAGGCTGAAAGGTCAGAAATCTTGAAAGCTACAACTCAAGTGCTTAAAATCTCATTGCAGCTTGCACTTTGGTAGCATCATCTCGCTGACAGCCATTTTACCAGCAAGAGAAACCTTCAGCGTTCTTTTTAAGGATGTTGTTAGGGTGGAGCTATGGCTACGTGGCAGAGCATCTGCTTCACAATCACATGTAGAAGATCCCAGATTCAATCACTGGGCTCTCCAGTTAAAAGAATCAGGTAGTAGGCAATGTGAAAGACCCCCGCCTGAGACCCTGGAGAGCTGCTGCCAGTTTAGACAATACTGACCTTTATAGACCACTGATGTGCCTCAGAGTCTCACCGCATGAGAGAAAATACACTCGAATTACACGTGTATTTGTGTGTAATTCGAGTGTATTTTGTCTTGTGTGGTTTGACCCTCAGTGTAAGGCAGCTTCCTGTGTTTATGTTTCAGACCTCACCAAAAGATGTGGGAAAAGATCATGGATATCCATTAGACTGTAAACTTTTATTTATTTATCTATTTATCTTTTATTTATGCTATTTATAGTCCATCTTTCTTACTGAAACTCAAGGCAGATTACACAGTATATGTCAATATAATTATCAACAGGACCGTTCAATATACAATGCAATACGGTAAGCATAACAGAAATTTGTAAACAAGCAGAAATTTAGTACAGAGTTGGAGAAAATGCTGAAACAAGGCATAAGCAGATTGACGGCATAGATTGATAAGGCACTGTGCACACAAGTGTACTGCAGACTCTATTTGAATAAAAGCTACATGGGCAAGACAAGAGGCATGTAACTCTTCAACCCCTGCTTGGTTTTGCTCCTTGCTACCAGAATCTCAGGTATGTGAAGCAGAATAAGCAGATCATCCGTTAGAAACTTCTATTGTCAGGGCCTCCACCTATAACATATTTATCCTGCCATTCCTCCAAGGAACTCATGCTGATATACATGGTTCTCTCATCCTCCATTTTGTCCCCACCACAGCCCTGAATAAGTTAGGCAGAGAGAGATGACTGGGCCAAGAACACCCATGGTGTAGAATTCCTGGCTGAATTTAATAGTATATAATAGTATGGGAACATTGATTGCTATTGCAGAATGGCAATTCTTTGCAACATATACACAGATTTTTTTGAGATGTAAACTTCTAGCTCTTAGTGGGTCTTCCCTCTTTTATGCCCACTTCTTTTTCCTTATGCCCCTATGAAATGAGCAATGTTGGTGCATGACTCTACCAGGACCAGTACGGCAGTGGAGCCCTCCAAAGCAGGAAGTTCCATAACAAAGACCAGGGATATTACTTTTCAGCATCCAACCGGAGAGGCGAGAGGCATTAGCAGACTTGAGGGTTTCCCTGGCAGGTCCTTTGTATGCCAGCATTCTTTGCAAGTTACATAATGGAAGATGTCAATATGAATTCAAAGTGACAAAAATTTGTGGGTGGGCAGATGCAACATCATGCAATGTGCAAAATTACTTGCTGGTTTGGAATCATGGCATACAGGAGTTCTGTGCACAGAGCCCTGGGATTCATACATCTGGCCAAGGTGGCAGAGAAGACCCTAATAACTGGAGAACAGGGATCACTGACCCTTGGTGGGATCCTGAAATACTTGGAATTGCCTGAAGGCAAATTCCTCTTGTTGTTGCTGAATCTGGATACCGCCCCCAAAAGTAGATGCCTGAATGGCAACTACAAAGTTTTCCGGCCACAAAACTTCTGCCAAGGTTTCTGTTGGAGGTGAGGGTATGTACTCCTATTTGTGCAAGAGTACATCAGCCTGGCAGTTTTGAGATGTGGGGTAATAGGTGACTTGAATATTAAATTGGAAGAAAAACAAGGATCACCAGATCTGACTTTGGTTGAGCTTCTGAGAAGCCTGAAGGTGTGAAAGATTATTTATTTATTTAAATAAATAAATAAAGGTTGCAGTGACTAGTGAGGATCAGGACAGAATGGTAGGCCCTTCATGGTGATGGCACCATTTCTTGAATGTCGCCTTGACAGCACATAGTGTTGATACCAAATCGCCCTGAGAGCTACGTTGGATGTGTCAGTTTCCACACTGAATGGTAGGTGTGGGTCCAGATGGCAAAGCAGGGAGATAAAGAGAAAGCATGACTTCGGTGCTTGGAAGGTGATAGTTCCAGAGGAGTTAGCCGTGTTAGTCTGTAGTCGCAAAATAGTAAAGAGTCCAGTAGCACCTTTAAGACTAACCAACTTTATTGTAGCATAAGCTTTCGAGAACCACAGTTCTCTTTGTCAGATGTATGGTGGGTATGAACAAACTGGCCAGAGATATATAGGTAGTGAGGGGAGGGGAGAGTAGATGCAAATCAGTTGCAGAAGTCATGAAAGAGGTGGAGTGCACAATTCAGGCTGGGTGTGCACTCAGCCAGCCTTCCAGTGCTTGGAGGGCTGGCTGAGTTTCAGGGATCTATTGGAAAGGCCTTTGAGACCATTCTGTAGGGCCTGCTATGACAAAATTTTGCTGACCTTGTGTGGATCCATGAAGATTCCCTGAGATGTGATGATCTGGGCAGTCCACCTTAGTCAAATCCAAGTAATACTTTTCCAACTTAGGAGCTGTTCAGCCAGCAAAAGTTCCAAACTTCTGCAGGCTTACAGAAAAAGCTGGGATCCCTGCCCTTTCTGCTGATGTGGTTAAGTTGCCAACATCTGTCAAGAACAGAGAGTGGCCAAGGTACTCATTGTGTATTCCTTCATTGAGTCCCTATCTCTGCCCTGGTCCTCCTTCATCTCTAATCCCAGAGTTCTGGAGGAACCTCTGTGGGTATGGAACCTTAGCAGACCTCCTGCGATAGCTCCATGTCACTGGAAGATGCTGATGGGGTGTGGGGATTTCCTAGTGGTTTCTAGTCTGTTAGCTCACTGGAGGCAGGGTCCACAACTGGTTCCTCAGGCCCACCTGGCAAGTACTCAGAGGGGCCTGCACCCTGTAGATCTCAGGGCCTGAGAGGGACTCCTCATCATCTGAAGAATCTGCCCCAGTGGAATTGGGGCAAACCTTGACATTTGTGAAGTAAATCAGCCAGGAGACAGTTCTAGAAGTGGTTGTACTAGATGACGAGTGCCTTGCACTTTAAGTTCTAGGATTCATTTGTGGGTTAAACTTTGAAGTGTCAGACTTAACATATGGATGACATACAGGATCTATTTATCTTTCAACATATACCCAAACTTTAAATCAAATCCTTCATATCTGGAATCACTTTCAGATGTTGTAGCTCATGTTAATTCCTCCTGGATATATTCCTAATGTAATATATGGTTATAATATATTTCTAATATAATACATAATTCTCAAAAGGCCTTAGCTTCCATAAAATAGTGGAAAATGTTAAATTGTATATGGAAAAAAAACATGGCTTTACTATCATTAGATTAAAGCCATGATTTGGCAACCACTCAGACATATATCTCTAACTTTAATTCTTATGAACCAGCCATTGGAGAGCTACAGTTGTGATCAGGTACATGCAAACTTATTTACCTGACTGGTCCAGTGGGACATCCAAAAGATTCATTACGTAAATAAATAAAATTGCACTTTCAGTAAAAAAAAAAGCTATTTAATTTGACTAACATCAGCCCGTGCATGTGTGTGCGTGTGTGCCATATTTGTCTATGGGGCTAGGGTAGATGACAGTATGCTGGGCCCTTTCCTCTATGCCATGAAAAGGTTCATCAATCCATTTCCACACATTAAGCTTCTGTTGAAGGAGCAGGCCACTTATTTTATCCAGGTTGTAGGCAGCCCTATAGATTATTGTTGATAAGTTTAGACCACACTTCATCAACTTGGCTGTTGTTACTTTATACTTTGGTAGCAGAAGAGATGAACGTTTCAAAAACCAAGCATCAGTTTTTGAGCCCAAAAGAAACATGTAACATGTGCTTAGTACTATCCCATTGACAGTTGCCAATAATCTAAAGAAAAAATGTCCAGCCCCTTTAATAGAGGCTTAATGTGTGGAAATAGGCAGATGCAGTTTTTTCGTGGCATCCTAGTAAGCCTCTATTAAGGGGGCAGAACATTTTTTTCTCTGGGTTGCCGGCAACGCTAATTCAATCCCATATGTAATAAAATCTCATGAATACTAAAAACAGGGTTAAAATTCTGAAATTATATCTTCTACATTTCTAAAATTACACTATCGCCCAGACAGTGACTTTTCTATTATGTCCGCTCTCCAGTCCCCTCCCTTCAGTTTTGGCATTTTTGCATAACATCCAGGCTAAATAAGAGTTCTGCAAAGCTTACTGACAGTTCTGTAGCATTTTGGCTTCCCTTACAGTATCATGCTGTTGTAGGGGCCAGTTTGGTGTAGTGGTTACGTGTACGGGACTCTAATCTGGAGAGCTGGGTTTGATTCCCCACTCCTCCGCTGGAAGCCAGCTGGCTGACCTTGGGCTAGTCACAGCTCTCTGGAGCTCTCTCAGCCCCACCCACCTCACAAGGTGTTTTGTTGTGGGGATAATAATGACATACTTTGTAAACCGCTCTGAGTGGGCATTAAGTTGTCCTGAAGGGCGGTATATAAATCGAATGTTGTTGTTTTGACTTTTTTTCACCAATGCAAAAGGCCTATTCATGTTAAAGTGTTATTTTTCTGCCCCTTTTATTGCAAAGTCATAAATTATCTCCCTAAAGTCAATTCCTCTTACAAGTTTACAACCGATATACAAAACAGCTAGGTGGCACAACTGTTCCTGCCGGATAATAGGATGCCTGCTGTTTTTGATTAAGGCTAGTTTGCTGGAACTTCTTCCAGTCTCTGATAGTGTGCAAAAGTCCATATGGCTATGAACACTTCACTGAAAATTAGTTGCAGTTGTTGTTTGTAAATCACACTTAATAAAATCACTGGGGGAAGTGCAAGCTCTTTACCAAAAGAATTATGAAGATTTTTTTTCCAGATGCAACATTTCACAAGGAAAATTCTCAGAAAGATCGGTGAGATACCTGAAGCACCTGACTATCAACCAGATAATCTTTAGAAAGCCTTTAGAGTGGAGTTGCAAGATGGATTTGGTAAATTTTCTTCATTAACATTTGCCACAGATCCCATCTATATCCCCACCCCCCATTTTCATGTAGCTTTTTGTCATCTGCTTTCCTATATTGCATGGCCCAGATTACAGAAAAGCCTGCGACTCAATCCCATGGGAAAGTTCTCAGAAGTAGTTGGTGGAGTGGATCTTTTCCAGCCTTCTGCTTACTTTGAAAAATTCTCTCAGAGGCCTTGGAGAGCCTCACAAACAACATGCCCAACAGTATACAGGAGCTTTGTCAACGAGGAGAAATCAAGTAAAATGGCTACTGATGAAGAAAGTAGAAGTAGGATATTTCACCGGATTCCATCTCAGGCCTGTATCATCCCATACTGTTGTGCATTTTGTTCATGAGGCTTTCCTGACCTTATAAGAGTATTTTCCACTGCTTGGACAAGGGAAAGGCAGGGAGGGATAGATCCATTTTACCATCTCCTTCCAATAACTTGTTCACTGGATCCAACCCCTTGTTGTTTTGAAAAAAATTGAGTTGTCTGTTATCATTTAGCTTCTTCAAATTCCCTTTCTTATATTTGTGGTTCCTGAATTGTATTTATTTGCTTCATTTATATCCCACTTCTATCCTCAATGGGGATGCAAAGCAGCTTACATCATTTACCTTTCCTCCATTTTATGCACACAACTACGCTGAGGTAGGTTAGGTTGAGACTGTGTGATTGGCCTGAGGTCACCCAGTGAGCTTCCATGGCAGACTGAGGATTTAGATCTGGAGCACCAGCAGAGCTTTTTTTCAGCGAGAACATAGTGGAATTGAGTTCCAGCAGCTCTTGTGTCTGGTGGCCCCGCCCCCTGATCTCCAGACAGAGATCATTTCCCCTGGAGGAAATGGCCATTTTGTAAGGGGGGCCTGTGTGTTTCTCCCTCATTTTCCTCTTGAGAGTTCCACTACCTCTTTTCCCAGAAAAAAAGCCCTGAGCACCAGGATCCTAGTCTGACATTACACCACACTCACTCTCAATCCTAAACAGGATTTACTCAGAACCACACTCATGTCTGTCTATTCAGTGGACTTACTCAAAGGAAAGTGTTCTTAGGATTGCCGCCTTACAGTCAGTGCAAGTTTAAGAGCACTCTCTTGGGAGCAAGCCCCATTGAATAAAATGGGGCTTTAGATGGCTCTCCAACAGAAGCAATTTTTTGTTTGTTTAAAGCAACCTTTCAACCTTGCAGGAACTCAAGGTAGCTTAAAATATAAATAAGATAATCATAAAATGAATAAAAATAGTTTAAAAAGATAGTTTAAGACTTCCAATAAAACACAGAACCAAAATTAATTAAAAGCAGTCCTAAATAAAAACATTTTCAGCTGCTTCCTGAAGATCAGCAGTGAGGGGGTAGGAGCACCTCCCTGGGGATGCTATTTCATTATCGCACCAAAGAGGCCTCTCTTGTGTACCCAACCAGGTGAGCTTCTTTAGCTGATGGGACAGTCAGGAGGGCCCCTCCATGTGATCTTAGTTCCCTGGCAGGAACATATGAGGGAAGACGGTCCTTCAGCTACTCTGGTCCCAAGCCACACAGGACTTTAAGGGCTAAAATCAACACTTTGAATTGTGCTCAGGAGTGGATTAGAAGCCAGTATAATTGCTGTAATACTGGGGTCACATGCTCTCGCTAGCTGGCCGCACCCAGCAGTCTAGCTGCAGCATTGTAGCTACAGCTTCCAAACATTCTTCAAGGGTAACCCCAAGTGCACAGCATTGCAGTAATTCAGTCTAGCTGTAACTGAGGCATAGATCACTGTGGTTAGATCTGACTGAGCCAGGAGCAGGTGCTGCAGAAACACCAACAAAAGCTGGGCAAATGTACCCCAAATCACCACCTGACTTACTAAGATGAGTACTGTGTCAAGCAGCACTCCCAAGATGCAAACCTGGCTCTTGAAGGGAACCATAACCCTATCCAAAACAGGAGAGATCTCAGGTTTCTGGTCTGCCTTTCTACTAACCCAGAAAACCTCTGCCTTGTCAGGATTAAGTTTCAAGTTGGTTCACTCTCATCCAGCCCATTACTGACTCCAAGCACCTGTTCAAAACATCAAAAGCATCCTTGGAATTAGATGGAAAAGAAAGGCAGAGCTGGATATCATCCCAAACCTCCTGATGCCCTCTCCCAGTGGCTTCATATTGATGTTAAAGAGCACAGGGGATAAGATTGGACCCTGCAGAACCCCACAGGGCAAAGGCCAAGGGGCAGCACAGGAATCCCCCCCCCCCCCCGCACAACCTTCTGAGACCTATCTCCCAGCTAGGACTTGAACCACCATAATACAGTGCCCCTTAGTCCCAGAGCTGAGAGGCGATTCAGAAAGATACCAAAGTATTGAAGACCACTGAAAGGTCCAGCAGGACTAACAGGGACACATTGCCCCTGTCTATTTCCTTGTAAGGGTCCTCAAACAAAGCAACCAGTGCAGTCTCTGTTACAAATCCCACCCTGAAGCCAGACTGGAACAGGCCCAGGAAACCAGTCTCTTCATAGAGCCCCTGGAGCCAGGAAGCAGCCACTCACTCTAGTGCACTGCCTGAGAATGGAAGACCGGAGACTGGCCAGTAGTGCTCAGGGAGAGCTTTTTCAAAACAGGTCTAATCACTGCCTCCTTGAGCATGGGTGGCACAGCTCCTGCTCTCAAGGAAGCATTTACCTGCTCAGCCAGTCCTTCACTGGCAGTCTTTATCAGCCAGAAAGGGCAGAGGCTGAGACCGTAAGCGGCAGGCTTCATCTCTCCAAGGATCCTGTCCACATCCTCTGGCATTCATATAAATTGGACATATAAGATGCCAAAGGTACATTATCTGAATATGTAACCATGCCAGCATCTAACTCAGAGCATATCTGGGCAATTTTGTGTGCAAAGAAAGTAGCAAATTGATCACAGCAAGGTGTCATGTGGTCAAAGTCCAGTTCCCTGGGGCTTTGATGTAAAAGCCCCCAAACTGCACAGAACAGATGAGCTGGACAATTATGTGCAGATGCAATGATGGCAGAGAAATATTGCTTTTTCACCGTCATTGCTGCCACAGAATAAGCTGTAATATTGGCTCTACGCTGTGTTCAATCAGCCTCACTCTGAGTTTTCCACCAAGGGCACTCTAGCTAGCCATCATCCTCCCCATTTCATTGCCAATTCTCTCATCAGCAGAGAGACTGCTTGACTTTGTTTAGGGGGACAGGGCTCTTAGGGACGACTGTGTCAACAGCCCGGGCCATTTCCCTATTAAAGACAGTAGTCAGGGCATCAACAAAATCAGCTGCAGCCGAAGCGAGGAAATTCCTAAAGGTGACTGGAAACCATGGGGATCCATCAGGCACCTGTGACAGGCCATCTTCATGGGTCCACCACCCCTGCAGAGGAAAAAGGAAGCAGTAAATCTAAACTCTATCAGGTAATGATTTGTCCATAACAAGGGAATAAGTTTTAGCTCCCCCACCTTCAGATCAGTCTTCTCAACAGTGTAATAGACCAGTTCCAGCGTGTGCCTTACTAAGTGTTTGAGTCCAGAAATTATTTGGGCAAGCCCATAGCCATCATGGGGGCCATGAAATCCTGAGCCACTCTAGACTGTCTGGCCTCAACAGATGGGAAAGTCACCCAGGAGCACCAGTTTTTGTCAGTCTTTTGGCAGTCCTGATTTAATTCAGTAAAATATGACAGTTCTTATTAAGAACATGTTTGTCCTCAGTCAATCCAACAATGTAATGTATGCTGCTTCTCTTTCACATACTATGTTTGACTTTAGGCTAAATGGCCTCTTCCAAATTCATAGCCCTTTAAAGGCATGTTGTTGCTTAATTATACCCAGAAACTGTATTATTAAAGTGGCAAACCTTCATCTTTTTTAGTTAATTAGCATGTATTACCTGGGCTGCAAAACAGAGAGCTTTTGCCAGTAGAAGGGAGCAGAGGAAAGAAAGGATTACCTGGGCACTGAAGCACAGCTTGGGCTGCCATTTTTCTTCTTCTGACCTGGGTCCTTTGCTTCTGGTGTGGAAATGCAGAGTGAGGAGGGAAGCCTGATATGCAGAATCTGAGCAGGATCTGCAGCTGTTCAAGGCACAGGAAACAAAAAGCTGGCAACTGGATGGGTAAACTGGGCATATGCATGATGAAGCAGAGAGAGAAGTTCAATGTGGCTTGAGGAGAGAAGGACTGACAGATATTCCAGAGTCCAGTCTGGCTCCTAATCCGTTAGCAGAAATGATTCATGTATTTCCAAACATCTGTAATGCCGTGAGAGCTGGGAACCTAAACTTAAAAATGGAACTGAGATTATCCTCCTCTGCTAACAAATTAGCCAATGCTAGCTGTGTGTGCCTTTGCAAGACCCTTGGGGAAGGAAGACATGGTATAAGACTCTGCAGAGGAAGGCAATTGTGGACCACCCCTGCTTCCCACTTGCCTTGAAATCCCCTTGCTAAGTCAGTTGTGACTTAATGGCATGTATTTAGGTGTGGTCATTGAGCCATAAAGAAAATACCCAATTTTCTAAGCAATCAGCACAAAAAGGTATTACATAATGAAGAGAAATCTAGTTGGTCTTTAAGGTTCTAGTGGACCTCAGTCTTAGAATTTTAAGGCTCTTATGCCTGAATTTAATAAGGTATTCATACAGCAAACTTGTTAAATTGTGCCTCTCTTTGATAATGCAAGTAGGGGTTAGGAGTATTTCATGTTAGTATTTCTCTTTCAACACTGTAACCGTTAAGAAGTGCATGTTTTCTGCATCTGGCAAGTGTTGTTAGAATTTCTGCATAAGGACTGTCAACATATAGAAAACAGTGTTCATTGTATTTCAAACAGGGAATAATCACCTTTTTAAGAAGTCAGTTCATTCTTTTTAGTAAACTGGTGATGACAAGTGAACTTTTAAACCATCACCGTTTCATAGGCTGTTTACTGCAATCAGGGTGTTATGCCTTCAGTCATAGAGATTTTTGTAGTCTATTGTTTTAAATCAGGACATGTTAATTTCATTCAGTATACCAAGAAACAATCCACCACATCTGAGAGAGCAATCCTAAACAGGTTTACTCAAAAGTAAATCAGAAGTATTCAACAGGGTTGTATTCTCAGGAAAGTGTTTTTAGAACTGCCTTCTGTTACACCCTTCTAAATCAACTGAAGTCAGTCTATGGCTATGGACATGTAAAAGACTGGAGAGTAGGTGACCCCATATAAAAATCACGAGGATCCATACCTTGAAACCACAACTTTGTGCCATGGTGGTCCTAAGAAGTAGTGGATGGATGATTTTTGTGGTTCAAGCTGTGGCTATAAACATATGTGATTGGATGGTGAGTTTGGGGTGACTCCATGTAAAAATCTTGAGTCTCCATGAGGATCTGTGCCTTGGAACCACATTTTTGCCATGTGATGGTGCTATGAAATGGGGGATGTGTGACTGTTTTGGTGCTGCCTATAGACTAAGACACAATCTACAATATGACAGTTTTTATTTTTTTGAGGTAAAAATCATATGAATTCACAAAGTTCCATATCTTGGATCCCAGTTTTTGTGCTATGGTGGTACCACAAAACATTGGATACATGTTTTTTTTTATGGTTCAGTCAATGGACCTGGCTGTGATACCACATTTGATGCTGGATTTGAGGATGTTCTATTTTTTTAAAAAAAACTAAATTATCTATAAGGATCCCTGTAGATCCATGTTTTATTCCTCCACCCTTCCAATAAGGCTTCAGAGAACATGTTGTACCAAAACCAATTTTAAAAGCTACTGCACACCAGAATTTTCAGAGAACCTTGAAAAGATTGATTTCTGGATAGAATCAGCAATGCTGAGTCTGTGAACCTAGGTAGATCATGAGAGGGAGGGCTGGAAGGGTTACATCAGTGCTTAGTTCTCCCGGGTCCTTTTTACATGCCCAGGGTAATGCCCATCGCCACTTTGGGGTCAGGCAGCAATTTTCCCCAGGCTAGTTTGGCTAGGGATCCTGACCATGTTTTGCCGTCTTCTGAGCATGGAGCAGAGGTCACTGGGGGTGTGGGGAGGTGTGGATTTCCTGCACTGTGCAGGGGGGTTGGACTAGATGACCCTGGAGATCCTTTCCAATCCTATGACTCTAAGAGAAAATAGACAGCCCTCTGTTCTGCAGAGTCAGGGAAAACTTAGTTGCAAGCTCACAGTCCTGCGAATAGATTAGATGCCAGCTATCGCCTTTGTATTAGCTTCACGTGCCTTAAGAACCGCTCACAAACAATGATGCATGATACCATTTCACCTCAATATCAGCGCCCGCGAAGCCGGTGCTATCCCGGCCACCTCTCTTCATGAAGTAGCCGGGACGCTTCTGGGGCCTGTTTCAGCTGCTTGGGGGCGTGCTTCAAATGCTAATGACTGCCAAATGAGATTCTTTCGACATTCCAGCCAATTAAAACGCTTTTAAAGAGCAGCTGCTGGGGGGGGGGGGGGCATTCCCACAACTGCACGCGAAACTTTTTCTTAAAGCACGAGGGTAGCCAGCAACCTCCCGGGCGCGTTAAACACGGCGCGGCGGGACCCTCGCAGGGCTCCCCTTCGGAGCTGCGGCCGTGACCCGCGAAGGTGGCCCTGTTCGGCACCGCCTTAAAAGAGCCCAAGCGGAGAGTGTCAGTTTCCCGCCCCTTGGCCCCAGGCGCCTTTGGCCGCTTGCCCTCTGCGGGGCTGCGTACCAATATTGACGGAACACACAGCGGTGTTTGTCGAGCTCGAGCCTGGGAAGTGAGCGAGTGATTCCAACGCCGAAGGAAGAGGCGAGAACTTCGGCCCCTTGTCTCGTGGCTCCCCGCCCGCTTCTCAGCACTGCGCCCAGCCTTCGCAGAGCGAAAGTGAAAACGCTGAGCTGGGCTAAATGGGAGCGCTGACCTCTTTCCCCTCCACGTTGCTCGGTAGGTAAGGACCGACGTGAGCTACTTTTCCTGTTGCGCGGTTTAAATCTCGTTTCTCAAGGAGGGGCGTGTTATGCCTGGCAGGTCTGAAGGAAGGATTCATGCTTTAGATTTTAATCCTGCGATTTGGGGGGAAGTTATGAGACGATCTGAGTACACAGACAGATGATGTTAGCCAGGAACTATGCCCCATCGATGTTAATGCTACCTTTCTCACAGTTCCATGACAGCAACGGATGGGTGCATGAATCTTCCCAGGCACTTTAAAGACGCACTTGCAGTGAAAATTCACTTGGTCATTCCACCTACTAGTGGCCATCTGAGAGTTCAAAGTTTCCCTCATGGGTTGTACATGCGAAATGTCATTGCCTTTACCAGGCAGTTTATCACTGTCGTGCTTGTTTCCCGTTGCAGACTGAGGGCTCCTGAAAAACCGTGTTTGACCTATGGTTTAATTTCACTCTGAGTCCTCTTGAGCATGTTGTATGCTAACTATGCTCCCTAAACTGGCCTTTTGTAGGGGACACATTTTTTTATTTTTATGTTCTCCTAACTTAGGATAGGCTTCAGATCTGATTCTCTACAGAAGCCCGCAAGTAACATTTCTTTCATCTGCTCTCTCTTGGCGTTCTGCATCTGCAGAAACTTGATGATTGTTTTCCAACTTAAAGCCCTTTATCAGGCTTTGGGCTTTACCTTTGTTAATCGTGATTGTGAAGCAAGCAAAGAATCTTTTATGCTATGCGATATCATGTTGCAGTAGGAGGGATTTGTTTAAATGCACCTTGTTAATCGTTAATGTGTAAGTAGCGCTGAGTAGATGCCAAAATGGAAACATTTTAAGAAACGCCTCAAGTATCCATTGCCAAAATAAATGCTGGCAGCCTTCAAAATAATATTATTAAAAGAATTTTGCAACAAACTTCAACATGTGAGTTCAACATTCCATGATCCTTTGATGCATCTTGAAAAACATGCAAATGCAAAGGAATACCTATTAAAATCCTGCAGTTGGGGGCTGGAATTTTGCAAGCTTCCCCTCCCATTGAATGGCTCTTATTCAGTTGAACTCAATGGAACAGCTTGTTTGAATCAGTACTATGCATCATTAGAGTTTAAATAGAACTAGGCCCATAGTGTATGTTTATGGGCACATGATGTGTATATGTTTGATCATTAACATATTGCTGTGTGGCAGAAATTCTTGCTGTTAACCATGGGAGACAGAATTTTCTTTAGGGCCCTCAAGGAAAGGCAGTAGGGAATCTACTCCAGAGAGAATGAGTGAATGGTAATATCTCAAGTCTTTAGATCATTCCTATTGTATCTTTACAAATAACTTTGTGAGATAGTCATGGAGGTATCCAGTCCCACAGTAAGTTTCTGGTGGAAACCAGGTCTCCTTGGGCCAAGCCAATAACGATGTATACTGTTAGCTCTCAAACAAGAGAAATGTGCAGGCATCTTTTTAGTCTTGGCATGAGGGAGATTTTATAGAAAACTCTTCTTGAGTAATAGTTCTCTCAATTTATAATGCTGCTCATTGTGGCTGTGTGATCCTTTCCTTATCTGAAGCAAGAACCTCAAAATACTTGGACAAGGCTATCTCCCATAATTCCTGAGACAAGTCCTCTTTCTATACAGCAGCGTAACGAGGTCTGACTGATGTTGATATCATCTTGACAATTCTTTACGAAGCTGAATATGGGTGGACAAACTGAGAGGTCATCACCTCATTAAATGGAAATCTCTGGTAACTTTCCAACATAGTTAAGCAATAGTGCCACATCAAAGACCCAATTGAATGAGCTACTGTTCCAGGGGGATTTGTGAAGTATGTTATGGGAAACCATAAGAAAGCAGAATGTCTCCAATGTGGCTCATTTGCTCCAGCATGTTAGCTGGGAATAGTTTTTATTGAAGGCCACTGAAAGATATACATTTTAAAAAAAGCACTTTTCTACTGGGCTTGTTTCTAACTCTATTGTTTCTACTTAGAAATTAAACTTAGACTCACACTATGAGCATTTCTATGAATGCATCATAGTTTGCTGCTGGCATTCCAGAGGAAATCCAATTGGTGTGATACTTATATTTGGTGAAGTATTTTCCACAGCAGCCTCTGAACTTCTTTTTTTTGCTGTTGTTGCATTTAAATCGCATACTCATGGCCAGAAATTGTGCAATATTAGGGCAATGGTTGCCGTCACCACCCTTTTTTGCAGGTGTGCCTAAATCAAACCTAAAGTATAACGTAGGACATCTTTAATCTATTCTGAAGTGATAGTTTGTGGTGCCCAGTTGTGGTGCACCTAGGTGCAACCTGCAGGAATGATAAATGCAAAGTTAGTTGTAGAATATGCTTCTCCCTGCTGTTGGGTGTTCTAGCACCAATGCATTTGGATAGGGCAGGACGCCAAGGTGCTGGGTCTCATTTCTTTGTGAGGATGTCACAGAAAAATAGCTCCTCAGCAGCCAATAATCTCCAGCCCAGCTCCAATGTTTAGAATGCCGTGTCCTCATAATTACTGTGATAGTCTTCGTGCCCATCCAAACAAAGTGGCTGCCAGGAATGCCCATGGACCTTTTGGGAACCATTTTTCAACTTAGAATCATAAGAGCTGGAAGGGACCTTCAGGGTCATCTAGTCCAACCCTCTGCACAATGCAGGAAATTCACAATCCCCCCTCCCCAGGGACCCCTGCTCCATGCCCAGAAGATGGTAAAACACCTCCAGGATACCTAGCCAAACTAGCCTGGAGAGAACTTGCTTGAGATCCCTTACCAGTGGAGGGATTGTGTTGATTTTTATTGCCAGTAGCTAGTCAGTTGGAAGCCTTTTCACTCTGGAATCTTTCAATTTCCCTCACTGCATCAAAATCTAATTTGGGTTTAGTTTCAGTTTTGTATTTCTTGAAGCCCTCACACAAACTGGCAGATACTTGATGAATGCATAATACCTGAGGATAGATTCCAAGGAATGCCTGTGCTAAGGACATTATACAAAGACTTGGTATGGAGTTCTGTGCTTCCCAGGTGTGCATAGGTCTGATACAGATGGGAACTGTGGTGTGCAGAGAGAGGATGCATGAGCCTCCGCCCACACTTTTCCCCCTTATCTGAAATAGACCTACAGAACTGCTATTTACTCCACTAGAGAAGCTTACATAAGCTGAAACTATATGTAAGTTTTGCAAGTGAGGCAAATACAGACCCTCTGGGACTATTTCAGGTCACAAAATCTGTACGAAAGAGAAGAATTAAGCACACTCTCCCAACATGTTGGGAGAAGAAATTAAGCACACTCTCCCAACATGTTGGGATCCAGTCTGAACTGGGCCCATATGTATCTCTGAGTCATAGAACTTCTAGACACATCTTTGTAACATGTAAAACAGCCCTTTAAAAAAGATCCAATTTCTGGTTCTTGTTGTCTCAGGCATGGGATTGATCGTATATGGGAAATATCTGCTAAAGATTTACTAGCAAAAGTTGCGTGGACTAGATTTTCAAAGTGGGGGAGTAGGATTTCTATGCTTTGGGTACATTGTTACTTCCCCTTGCCTTGGCAGTCTTTTCTACCTCAATTTTCTGTTCCTATAGTCCCAGTTGTCTAACATTGCCTGTAAATTATGCAGATGCAAGAATATGCTTGATATAAAAATTGGATACTTTTAATGTTTCACCAAAACACATTAATGGATTTGGTATCATATCATAATATATTCTTGATAACCAGATCTGTTATGCACTCAAGTTAGCCTTGTGATGTTAAGAAGGCAGCTTAACTACCTAGAAGATACACTTACAGCACAGTATTCAGGATAAAAAAATGAACACAACTTCAAGTGTACTGTTTGGCATTTTTGACCTTGATCTCAAAGTAGACTTTAATGCGAATTTCACCTGAGGTGGAACTACCCAATGCACTATTTGTAACAACAACCAAATGTTCTCTTGCAGTATGGTGTAGTGGTTAAGAGCACAGGACTCTAATCTGGAGAACTGGATTTGATTCCCCACTCCTCCACTTGAAGCCAGCTGGGTGACCTTGGGCTAGTCACACAGCTTCTTGGAGCTTTCTCAGCCCCACCCACCTCACAGGGTGTTTGTTGTTGTGGGGATAATAATGACATACTTTGTAAACTGCTCTGAGTGGACGTTAAGTCATCCTGAAGGGCGGTATATAAAACGAATGTTGTTGTTGTTTTTGGAGGCCATTCTCTGCCTTCCTTATTTCATTCCTCTCTTACCTGTGTACTGTAATATTTATTTGTTCTACTCAGTACAGCCACTATCCCTTCGAGACTTTGGCAGACAAAAATGTCTCAGCTAAGTTTCTTAGATGCCTTGTTAAGTGTTCGTAAAGCGTTTTTTTACAAACACTTCTACACTGGCAGTAGTATCATATTTTTAACTTTTTAAAAAACTGCTGTACAGTAACAGCTAGTGTTGTACTGACTGAAGAAGCCAAGTTTAGCAAACATTTTCCCTTAAAGTGTTCCTTTCCAATTTTTAGCAACTTGGTGGTGGGGGCGGGGGAGGGTGCTTGAATATAGCGGTGTCTTGGGAGACAGAGTGCCTGCATCTGAAATGGCTTGGCGATTGGTTTTCTAATATTTTGCAGCACTGTAACCATGAAAGCTCTACAGTACAGTTTGGCAGAACTAGACAAATTAGCCCGGATGTGGATGTGGATCTGCCACAGATGTGGTTTAAACCCACACAACTGTTCTCCCTGGAATGTGTTCTTGAATGCTCACTCTAGTGCAAATATCATTGTGTATTCTGCCATGAGTCAGACTTGATCAGGGCTTCAGAGGGAGAATAACATAGTTGTTTTCACTACTATACAGTCTGGTTCCATGGATTCAAGACAATACCATATTTACTATGTTCTAATTTACTATATACTGTAGTGAAAAGATTGCAATCCTCTAGGTGGGGTCTGGAGGTCTCCCAAAATTACAACTGATCTTGATATGTTAGAGATCAGTTGCCCTGGAGAAAATGGCTGTTTTGGAGAGTGGAATCTATGGAAATGTCCCCTCCCAAAATGAGCCCTCCCCAGGTTCCAACCTCAAAATCTCCAGAAATTTTCTGTCTCAGAGCTGGGAAGCCTAAGTGGAGAAGCTAGAAACCTTATTGAAAATAGTTCAGGATACCAGCAAAATTGGTTACGAACAGCCTTTAAAAAATGGAAGATGGGACATTTTCAGTGCAATCCTAAGAAGAGTTACTCCAGTCTAAGCCCATTGATTTCAATGAGCAGAGACTGGAGTATCTCTGCTTAGGATTGCACTATTTGTGATACATTGTGATAGCACACCTTTTTTTCCCCTTCCAAAATGGTCTAGCGTAAAGATTTAGTGCTGCTCAAGTAACAACACTGTTTTCAGTGTTGCATAAGCACTGGAGAAGTTGTCTTCAGCTATAGCGTTAACATAGGGCCAAACTACAAGTGACGAATGACACTTGAATGGCAAGTGTATTCCTCCCTGTTCACTTGCCCTCCACTTGCTCTCCACTCGATCCACTTGCCATTCAAGTGTCATTTGTCACTTGTAGCTTGGCCCATAGTCATGCATTTTTTCATAGTAATGTTGCTTCTACAGCTGAACTAAAATTGAGGCTGCATATGTATAATTAATTAAGAAAATAATTATTGTTGAAGGATGAAAGGAGGCCTCTCTGTTTCTGATAGTTTACAGCCATCAGCCAGATATGTAATAGCTGCCTTCTGTTGTTTAACAGTAGGGGCGTGGATGCCCCCAATCAAAAGGTAGACTTGACACAAAGTATTTTAAAAGTTACTTTTAAAATACTTTTATACTTATTACAAAAATGGTCCTGGGAAGGAAGGAAGATATGGACCAGCTGATGACCTACACTTTCCCCCTACCCTATAAACATTTCAGAACTTGAATAATGCTCTTCAAAGAATAAAATGTACTTTGGAACAGAATAGAGAAACGGTAACATGCTGCAAGGCATTTCTGAACATGAATTCACCCCATTTCTGAAAACATTTGGTAGATACAGGCCATTGTATGAATGCAACACATGAATGGAGTGGTGATAAGGACGTGTAAAGCTGCACTTCACACCTTTCTTTCAACACAATCAGACTTCTGGCTTTTAACAGAGGTGAAAATTGGGATTGGAGAAGGCTCCTGAGACTATGACCTTTGTTTTGTCTTTCCTGGAATCAATAGAAAAGCTTGTTGAACTGGTATATCTGTTTATGACCAGGCAGTTCTAAGCATGTGTAAATCCTTCAGAAGGCCAAAGGTTAACAGTGAGCTATGCATTTATCAAGAGCAAGGAAATAATTCTATTCCAAAGAACAAATGTTCCAAAGACCCAGCTGATAGAACATGACATTTGGACGTGGGTGATCCAAGTTAAATCCTCTTTTCTGGTTTGCAGTATCATTAGGTGTGATGTTTCTGCAGAAAACAATCTTCCAGTTGAACCCACGTCTCTGTATAGCTTACCTGATTGCTGACAGATGAGCAGAATAAGAACCCTAAAGCACTTGAGACAGCATAAAGTATTGTAGAGATGACTGATGAATAAGGCTGGGATGTTGCATCAGAGGTAGCCCATCCACTAGGTGCCCTAGATGATTGCTTAGGGTGCCAGCCACGAAGGGGCACCAGCCAAATCTGTAGTGCCCCTCCCAGCTGCCTGCAGCACCACAAACTACTCTGGGTAGGGTTCCCAGGTTCCTAGGTGGGCAAACTGAAGGACAGGGAGGGTACGGGGGGAATTGCGTCAGTGGGATACTTAGTGTGCAGCATACTCCAGAAGTAACGTGTCACTCTAAATTTGGGGCCAATTTTCATACAATCAGCTTTTGGCGTAACCCATTACCTCTGTGTCACACCAGGAATGATATGGGTGCGTGTGAGGGCACTGCAGAACACATGGGAGTGCACTTTGCCCCCATCCTGGTGTTCCCACACTGTTCTTTCCCTCTCCAGCCAGGTAAGAGGTGGGGGAGAAAGGCTGGGAGTGGGGGATCCCCTGCTCCCCCCCCCCGGAAATGGCAAGCCTAGCCCTGAACGGCACCAGACCTCTGTTGGGTGGCAAGACAAGGGCAGGGCAAGCCTGGCCCTCTTCCTCCTTATCTTGCCTGGCACCTTGCAGCCTGTTAGGGTAAGTGATAGAGGGAGATACCATGTCCAGCTGCTCAAGGACATGGAGGGCAGGCACCATTTTCCTGCTTCTCTGTGAGAGTGTGAGGAGGGCAAGAAAATGCTGCGCCCCTCCTTGCCTGGTTGTTGGAGGATAAGTTGAGTGGTCACTGTCTTCCCATGGGGGTGGGAGGAGAATAGGCAGCAGCTGCTGGCTAGGGGGTGGCTGAGAAACTCAAGCCTAAGGTGCGCCAAATCATTGGGCTTGTCCTCTGTTGTATGTGCCTACATAAGAGCTCAAGGAAAATTTGAAAGTGTCTTTTGTAAATACAATGTTCCCTGTGCTCTAGGGATTCATGGTGTCTCCGGCTTCCTAACTCTCAACTTAAACCTATTATCTCTGTTCCCAGCTCCATAATTTATCTTGATTTGTACTTCAAGTATGTTATATCTTCTATATGCTTCTCTTCACTAGCTTCTTCTATTGTTTTACATTATGCTTAAATTTCCTCTAACCTTTTGATCTCTGCATGGTCTTGCCACCTTGCATCTATCTTCATTGCTTCCTCTTTATAGTCCTCCTTGGTTCTTCTGTTCATCAAACATTCATCTTCTCATTATGCCCTCACTTCTTTGTGCTATTCCTCTTAGCTGCATTTTCTTCCCTTAGTTGTAGTCCTTTCCCCTTTTACTTACTCAGCTAGCTTCCTCTATGTTGTTATTAAACAAATATTTTCTCACTTGCATTTTCTTCTTGATGTTCTGTTTGACCACTTAGATTGTGTTCTTTTTTGTAGTTTAATAACTGCATGGATTTTACTTTAATTCTTGTATGCTCTCTTTTAAAGTTTTACCCTCTAATGCAAATTTTATGCATTTTCCAGCCAAGTCTCCTTTCCTTTGTCTTCTGTCTTCATGAACAGATGAGTCGAGTTCATTTTTTTACATCACTTAATATTTTTAGGTGTTTTTATGAATAATAATGAATGTTGAAAAAACATATCAGATGTTCCTCCTTTGCACACTCTGAAGAGCAAAGGGCTGAAAAGAAATGAGCAGCAGAAGGAAGGGTCCGAAAGGTCTGCTGAAGAGGAAGCCCCATTCACACATCACTCGATATTTGCAATTGGATTGGATTGTCTGCATTGTCTGAACAGCTACTTCATCACAATATCCACTGATGTGTGGGATGAAACCAAAGTCATCAGATTGTCAATAAGTAATGGGACGGAAATTAGTAAATTTGCTAAATTAGTCCAAACAGTGCAATCCTATCCTAAACAGAGTTACACCTTTCTAAGTCCATTGGAGTCGATGGGCTTAGAACGGTGTAAGTGTGTTTAAGGTTGCATTGTAATTACCCTAGTTCAGTGAAATGCTTTTCCATCTCATCAAACTGGAGATTAAAGACTGGCACTTACTTCAGTTTTTGACATAAAGTTGTCAATGGAATGGTGAAAATCTTATTTTGAATGACTGGCCCCATCTTCAACTCCAACAGTGAGATCTGAAATGTACATTGTCACAGAAAAATTTAAAGTTTTAAAGAAAAATTCAGGCAAAATCACTGAAAAGTGAATAGAAGGGATCCTTTGTTATACAAATCGTGTTCCAAAATGAATTGTTGTTTCAGAGCTACCTTGGAAAGACCTCCAAACAAAGCAGGGCTGGAGTACACCAACCTGTAGCAAAGCTATCATATAGGGATGCTGGAACATTCCTTGGTGAGATATGAAATTTCTGAGTATTTTATTTCATTAGATAAGTGAAGACCATTACATCATGAAACGGGTTTCTAATAGAAACCTATGGATATCACTTTTTGGTTGATTTCCTAAAACACCTAGTTTTACATTCAGTATTAAGGAATCTGGCAGTGCAGAAGTAGCAGATTCCAAGGAGGCTGTGGAAACCATAAACAGGTGCTGAGAGTTTGGGGATGGATGTGGGCTAACAAGTGAAACTTAATTCTGACAAAACAGAGGTACTACTGGTCGGGGGGAGATCTGAACTGGGAATGAGGATGTCTTCTATTCTGGATGGGATTGCACTCTTCATAAAGGAGCAGCACTCTTTCTCAAGGAGCAGCCGCTTGGGAGTGCTGCTGGATGCAGCCTCCTGTTGGATAAACAGTTGGCAGCAGTGGCTAGGAGTGTCTTTCACCAACTCTGGCTAGTGAACCAGCTGTAGTTCTTCCTGAACAAGAAAGGTCTTGCCATTGCAGTACATGCTGTAGATTACTGCAATGGATGGCCCTTGAAGACAATCCTGAAGCTGCAATTGACTGATGCAGCCAGAATGTTAACTGGAGTGGGTAGTAGAAACCATATCGCTTGAGTTTTGTTCCATCTACACGGACTTTCAATTTGCTTCCAGGCTGAATTCAAGGTGCTGATACTGATTTTTAAAGCCCTATACAGCTTGGGACTAGCATACCTCAAGGACCTCCTAAACCTGCCCATCTTCTCTAGTCATCTTTGGAGGCCTTGCTTCGGGTGTCCCCACCATCTGAGGCTAGACAGGAAACAAACCAAGAAAGTACCTTCTCGATTTTGGTGCTGAAACTTTGGAACTCCCTCCACAGGGAGTTTCATCTTTCTCCCTCTGTTGTTTTCTTCTGCCAGTATTGGAAGACTTTTTTGCTTTGTTTGGCATTCCCTCGCTAATTCTTATTAGCCTTTCCCTATTTGTGTGTGTTTAAATGTTTCTATTTTTATATTATATTGTGTGTGTGCATGTATAGAACTCATCCTCCCCCCTTAACTGTAGGTTGAGCAGTGCAGTCTGACAAACCAGAATTTAACTCCTTTTCACACTCAGTAATTGATAAATGAGAGAGCACATCTTCAAAAGGGCTTGGCAAGTAAGGCACATAGTTGTGGTTTGCTAAATGCTATTCAAGCTGCCTTAATGGAATTATTGCTTTCTAAAATATGATTGCTTTGTCCAAATGACCACAGTCGTTTTCCAAAGCCAACTAGCTTTTTTTTCTTTTCTGTGTGGTACAAACCACTAACAGAGGACAGAGAATCACTTTTAGAACTTCTACTGCTGTGGTAAGCCACATGAATTCAATATTTTGTCACTCTGTCACATTAGATTTTTCACCCATGCCACATAATTTGAAGATTTCTCTAAGGCTAAATGCTTTCTTTTAGAACTTAATATCTGCTACACGGAGTTCCTGTTTCACCAAAAGGAATCAGTAGTGGTGTGAGGTTCAACAGTGGTCTGTTGAAACCTTCACTCTGCTCCATGGTGATAAACTGAATGGTCATTGCATGCTCATATTCAGGAAAATGCTGATGTACTATTGTGGTAGGTGTGGAAAACTCTCGGCCATTTTCATTGTTATTACCCATCCAGGATTTTTGGGAGGGAAGAAATCAAGAGTATTTTTCAGTCATGCACATTCCCTTGCATTCCTAACTAGACATGGGCATGAACAGAAAAAAAGATGAACGTGGTGTTCGTTGTTCATTGCCATCCATGAACAACGAATATTGACGAACATGATCCTATTCACAAACATGTTCGTTGTTTGTGGGGGCCAGCAGGCTCTCCTCCAGCCATCAAGATTCCTACTGCACCACTCCCAGAAACCCTACCTGAGCAGGCAGCAGGAAAGGTACCAATAATAAATAATAGCTTGGCCCCAGAGCCTGGCAGCAGCCCTGGAACCTGAAGAGGTAGATCCTTATCCCACCACACACAAAGAAAATTCAAGCTCCAATGCACTCACTCTGTCTCTCTAACAGCAGCTGTCTCTCCCTGAAAGCCAGAGCTGGGAGCCCCCCTCCCCCCTGGTCTTTTCCTCTTGTAACAAATTTGGAGCTCCAGTCCACACTTGGAAGGAAGACCTGCCTATCAAGCTAAATTGGGCTTAGATTGGGGTTTCCAGGGCAACAGCTGGAGTTCAGACAGAGTTCAGACAATCCCTGCCTGAGTTGCCATGGGAATTGATTGCAAGTGCCAGACTGTCTGGTTTGACAAACAGCAACGAACGAAGCTTGCAATGACCACCTGTTCGTTTAGAATGGGGCCTCATGAACAGCTTGTTCGCAAACAGCAGATTGGGCTGTTCGTGGGTTTTTAAAGTTTGTATTGGTGTTCGTGCCCATCTCTATTCCTAACCAAGGAGAATAAATACCTAAATAACCTTATTGTAGAAAGTTAACCCTCTTTTTAAAGAGAGTTCAGTCTCAACAGGTAAGAAAGAGTACGCCTTTATAATATCCTGGCTGGATATCAACTTTCTGCTGCGATGAAGAGATTGGCCAAAGAGTACTGTGTCCAAGCTGGAATGGAGTTGTGGGTAAGATCTGAACAGCCTCACTGTCTCAAGCCATAAGACTTGTGTTGTCGTGGATAAAGCACTAAATTCTGCCTTCTGTGCAGAAATAACCTCCTGAGCTAAGCCTGTTTCACAGGAAGGAAGCAAACAAAGATTCCAGGACTAGATAAGGGATCTCAACAATATTTAGTATGCAGAGCATCAAGTACATGATGTATGAATGGGTCAGTGGACAGCAGTACATTTGGACTCTGATGTTAGAGCTCATTATGGAATATGAAGGGAACCAGACTAGTCTGCTATCAGATGTAGGAGTGGGCTTGCTTTCGTTTTCTATGGTGCCTTCATAACCTTCAAGTTTATACAAGCCATCGAAAGGTCTTTCAGGGTATTCAGTACTGGTTTTGGTAACTGTAGCTTTTGAAAGGAATGATACTGCCATGTGTATATTGTAAATAAAAGCATGGAAATTACTTCTCTCATTCAATATAATTTATTGGTGTTAATCAGAAAATTACTTAGAGAGCCAGTTTGGTGTAGTGGTTAAGAGCACGGGACTCTAATCTGGAGAGCCGGGTTTGATTCCCCACTCCTCCACAAAGCCAGCTGGGTGACCTTGGGCGAGTCACAGTTCTCTTGAGCTCTCTTAGCCCCACCCACCTCACAGGGTGATTGTTGTGGGGTAATAATAACACTTTGTAAACCGCTCTGAGTGGGCATTAAGTTGTCCTGAAGGGCGGTATATAAATCAAATGTTATTAATGTTATTATTACTTTTTGCCTTTGTTGGGCAAATGGTTAGGCATAACAACAGACAACTGTTTTCATGGGAAATATCCAGCATATGCTTACATCTCAGAATTGGGGACACATTAAAAAGAAATGTTGGTCCCTTAGGAATCTTGGCTCCAGCCATCATGCGCCAGGGCTGAACTTGGCTTAAGTGTCTTCCCTTGGCCTCAGACAGACAGGTGTGGGGGTTGGGTACCGCTTAATATGCCTCCTCTCCTTGAGCTCTACTCCTTTCTGAGCTGTGAGCCTGAGCTGGTCTGTTCTCATAGTCCTCTTCTCTCAAGCTTTTTGAAAGCCCTAGTCAGGCCTGGGACATGTCTACTGGCCTCCCTCTATCCAGAAGCCTTATGAGGTGTGTCCCAGCCTGTGAGGGACCAATAGTGCCTCCTGAGCAATTTCTGCCTTATTACTCCCCTTTCCTACCCCCATCACAACCTGGAGAAGCTAAGGGAGAGGCCTGTGGACAAAACTTTCAGGGGGCTATCAGAACAGTCCCCTTCCTGTGCTGTTATAGAAATTGAGAGTCTCTAGGCTGAAAGGTGTCAGGCTGAGGAGGAGGGACATGACCCCTTAGAAGGGACCTCTTCCTCAAATGATGGACTAATATCCTCACATACAGAGGATGCCCCTCTGGAATTGGGAGGTGGGCTTTTGGTAGTGAGTGATTATTAGGAATATAGAGAGGAGATGGTCTGTGACTGGCATTTGACTGCATGGTCACTTGTGTGTAGGGTTGCCAGCCTCCAGGTAGTAGCTGGAGATCTCCTGGAAATTCAACTGATCTCCTGGCCACAGAGATCAGTTCACCTGGAGAAAATGGCTACTTTGGAGGGGTGGACTCTATGGAATTATGCCATGCCAAGGCCCTTTCCCTCCCCAAACCCCACTTTTGCCAGGTTTCACTCCCCAGATCTCCAGGAATTTCCCGACTTGGAGTAGGCAACCCTCTTGTGTGCCTGGTGCAAAGGTTGCAGACATATCCTGCTGTCTAGATATGTTGATAGATAGTATTGGGGAGGAGTCAGTGGTCAAAGTGCAAGTTGGCACCAATGACAACGGGAAATGTCGTGTGGTACTCGAGAAAAAAATAGGTTATTCGGCAGAAAGTTAAAGGCCAGGATGTTTAACTTTATGGGAATGAATTCCTCAAAAAAAAATCTATATGGGTGGAAATATTGGGACATAAGGGTTAAGTGAGGTGTATTCTTGTCGACCTGATCAAACCCTTGAGGCAGATCTTGAAGTGGAGAATGAAATAAGAGAAATGCTTAAAGTAGATAATATAACAGATTACGTCAAGTACCCTCACATTAACTAGGTAAATATGTGCTCAAGTCATGCTGTAGAAATGAGATTCTTAGAAACAGTTGGTTGCAGAGCTAACCAGAGGGGCAGTGTTATTAGATTTGTTTCTTATTAGCACTCAAGACCTTGTGAGAAATGTAGATATTATTCTGCCAGTTGGGAACAGTGACCACAGTGCTATTAAATTCATTATTCATGTCAATGGAAAGTTGCCCCTCAAGTGCAAAATGGTAACATTTGATTTCAAAAGAGGAAACTGTAAAAATGAGGGGAATAGTTAAAAGAAAGCTGAAAGGAAAACACAAGATAGTCAAATCCTTAGAGGATGCTTGGAAGCTGTTTAAAACCACATTAATTGAAGTTCAGGTAGAATGTATTCCCCAGGTTAGGAAAGGTACTGCCAAGTCTGAGAGAATGTCTGTATGGTTAACAATCCAGGTCAAGGAAGCCATAAAAAGCAAAAAGCCTTCTTTTAAAATGTGGAAGGTCTGTCCCAATTAAGTGAACACAAGGGAGCACAGGATCTGGCAAAAGAAGTTAATAACAAGGCATGCAAAAAGGAATTTGAGGAGTGGATTGCTAAAAGCAACAAAACAAACAAAATGGATGTGAAAGTTGGATGATGAAGAAAGCTGGCAGGAAGAACATTGATTCATTTGAAATGTGGTGCTGGAGGAGAGTTTTGCAGATACCATAGATGGCCAAAAAGACAAATAAGTGGGTTCTAGATAAAATCATGTCCGAATTCACTCTAGAAGCTAAAATTACAAAACTGAGGCTATTGTACTTTAGTCACATAATGATAATACAAGACACTTTGGAAAAGTGCTGAAAATAATTCTGAGAAAAGTGGAAGGCCGTGGTAAAAGTGGAAGACCGAAAACAAGATGGCTTGACTCAATAAAGAGAGCCATGTCTTCCAGTTTGCAAGATCTGAGCAAGTCTGTTCACAATAGGATGTTTTGGAGGTCTTTCATTCATAGGGTCACCACAGGTTGGAAGTGACTTGATGGCACATAACACACACACACAAATAATACAATTTTCTTTAGATATATCCAGGGCAGGAAACCAGTCACAGAAGCCATTGGGTCTTTGGATGACCAAGGAATAAATGGACTGCTAAAGGAAGATGGGAGATGGCGGAAGAGGGAGGCAATTGGAGGACAAGAGAAAGATGAGTGAGTTCAACTGAAGGGTTGCTTCAACTGTTGACTGCAAGTGCACCAGAGTGTGGGAGGGGGCTAAACCTTAGGAAGTTCTTGGAGCTGAGGGTCTGTCATTCCAGACTTGGGGAACAATTCTTATCTAGTCTACTCAGAAGAAAACCCCATTTTATTCAATGATCTTGACTCCCAGGAAAGGGTATTGTAGCCTCATTCTACTTCCAGTTACTGTGCTTGACTCATCCCCCATCTTTTTTTCTCATCAGTTAACACATTTTATTTGCAACTTTCCTGTATTTCAGTGGATCAATTAACACATTTTATTTGCAACTTTCCTGTATTTCAATGGAGCCCATTTCAATCAGTTGGTATTTGTGGCTCCCATTATATGCATTATCATTTTTTTATTACATCCCATTAATTACTATGGACAGCCAAGCCTCATGGGATTCCTGCAGCCTACTCACTATGCTGACTTATCCTCCATTTTCTGGTTGTTGGGATGGGTGTTGCTACCTCCAATGCTGCCAGTGGGATTCTTAACCAGGAGAGACAACTGCAATATGGCCATGGAACCACCTAAGGGACCAGTACTGGCCAGGGAAGTCCAGGGGCCAGCTGGGTTCTTCCATTCCTTTTAAACATTAAACTAGCATAGGATAGCATGGTATTTTCCCCATGGGAGCAATGGAGGAAAAGATGTTGGGCAGCATCTCTTTCAGGGGTTTGTAAAACCGGACTATTTTGTCCAATGACCTAGAAACTTGAGGAGGGCCCCAGTGGCATAGCATGGGGTGGACAAGAGGGATGATTGCCCCAGGTGCATAATTTTTGGGGGGAGGCACCACGGGGCGCCACACCAAGGACAGTCTGCACTCCACGGGAGGCCACCCGTGGCACCCTGGTCACCTGTTGCACTGATGGGGTGGCTATCCTGCAGCTGAGGAGTGTGCTGAGCTGGCGGTGGCAGCATGGGTGGCTCCCATGGAGGACTGCCTGGTGGGGGTGGGAAGGCAAGTGGCCTGAATTGTAGTAGTGCTCCTGTGCCCTGCACAATGATGTCACTTCTAGTAATGTCATCGCACAGTCCCAGGAGCGTGCGCTGGGCACTCCAAACCCACAGGGGCCTACAGGAAGGGTACCATGTCTGTGCAAATTTCGTACCATTAGCTTAAAAAGCTTTTAAAAAACAGCTTCCCCAGACCCCAAGACTGATTTTTCCATAGGACAAAAAGGAAGGGGGGATTGAAAAAAAATAGTTCTCTTGCACACACTTGAACCAAATATGAGCAATTTTGGAATAAAGGAATCTATATATAGATTCTGAATTCCAAAGGGAGAAACTTTAAAAAGTGGTTTGTCGACAGATATGTTTGTGTAACCAATGGGTTCCTTTGTGTTCTCTTAGCTCCTTAAGCTTCTGACAAGCACAAGAAGAAAGTTTTCTGCAAATAGTCTTAGCATTTCCCCATCTTTTAGTGTTTGATCTTGGTATTAAGCTTTCCCTGGAGTGTTTTCAGTGCATATATTGGTTTGTGTTGACCACCTTAGAGCAGAGTTCCAAAGATCAGCAAAGGAAGCCTTCGTAAATTTGAGGAAAATATCTTCAATGTTCCCTGAGTGTGGCTGCCCCTTTCTCAGTAGACTGCCCTTGGTTGCAATGTTGGAAATGAGAATTAGGACAGGTTTGCTTCTTCCCATGAGTTTGCTATATCTAGGTTAAAGACCAGAGATGCATTGCTAGAAAGGAGCAGGTTGTTTATTTATTTATTGCTTTTCTGTGCCACCTTTCTGTCCAAATAGGTTCAAAAGAATTGAAGGTAATTCTTTTTCTTTTAATACAAGGTGAGTCCCATTCTGAGCATGCTTTCCCCATTAAGTTTCCAGAGTTTTCTTCCTACAAATGCTTGAGAAGCTGAGCCATTGGAGATCCTGAAATAATGCAGTCCCTCTAACGCCCCTGAAGGGGGCTTAAAAGACTATAGGGATTTAAATGGTTCTGTAGGTATAATCCTAAAATTGGCTGGGAGTCATAAGTGACTCACACAAAATTGCACAGAATGCCTCAACCAGGAACTCAACCCAACTCTAATTCTCTCTCTCTCTCTCTCTCTCTCTCTCTCTCTCTCTCTCTCTCTCTCTCTCTCTCTCTCGCCTAACTAACTTCTTGTATCATATTGGACAAATGTTGTTTTGCATTTTTTTAAGAAAGAGAAGGTGATTTTAGCATTTGAAAGCAGTATTATCTAGCCCTGTGCTGCTCCTTGTTTAGATAGGAATCTTTAAAGATGGTTTAGATGATGACCTTTGGTTTACAAAATAGGGACTTGGGCAAAGGAATGCCGATTGCACATAGCTAAGTCTATCAAGATGAAAATGGTGGATCATGAAATCTCTAGAGAATTGGGAAACAGGCACGGCTGGTAATGTGCTCTGCTGTAACAAAATACCTGGCGAAATTTTCATCATGTGGCAAACACCTTGTTTCATATCATTTCCATATATATAAAACACTTCTGTGATTTGCTTTGATTTGCATCATAGTTTACTCTGAAAGTTAGCTAAGTTTATGAGTATTTGTTAATTCCAACACTGTGTTGCCATTTGCAGAAGATAAGATCATGGATGAACTGTATTGCTATTTAGTACCTTTATTGAGATGATGAGAGAAGATATATAAAAACTCATTGAACTTAAAATGATAAACCATTAAAGTGGGTGAAGGATGGAGGGGGGAGAAGAGAGACAGCACCTTTCCCCCCCTTGAGTATCCAAGAACGCAAGACAGGAATTGTTCTGAATCTTTTTTCTATGTTGCTGAACCCATCCCTTAATAATTAGTGAGCAAGGGCACCATTTTACTTGTTTCCACATGCTACTGTACCGGTTCCTTTGGAACTTTCCTTACAGAATGTCTCATGATTATGTGACATTGGAAAAGGGAACTTGCATAATATTATGACCTGTCCACGAGGATTATAAAAACTACATGTAATCACAATCACACCCATCTCCTCCTTTAACATTACACCACTTTGGCAAATAGGCTGCTCTCATTTTTTTAAGAGTTCTGTCTTTTGAGTGGCTTAGGCCTACCAGAACTCTTGCAAGAGCAGAAGCATTTCAATGTGTGGAGCATGATTTTCTCACTGCCCTCTCTGCCCACAGGAAGGTCTCTGATGGATCCAAACCAACACCTTCTACGCCTGGACCATTCTTCATCTTTTCTCAACATCTCTTTTGCCTTCTATCTCTCATGTGACAAAAGTCACATTGGTAATGCCTGGTGAAAGGGGAGTGAGCAGTAGGATTGCCACCTGAACAGTTCTAAAATACGTGGCACCATATAGAAATGATGACTTACCCATGTCAGAGCATTAGGGGTTTAGAATGTATATTCTTTATCCTAAAGTTGCTTTTTGCAATTACAGTGCTCCTTTTCTTTTCCATGACTGTTTCTGAAGTAAAAATAAGGAACCATTCCTTGAAATAAAGAACAGACAGTGATAGTAATGAGTAGTGTGGCACATTGACCAAAAATGAACCAGCAGGAGAATATCATCGAACTGCAGAAGGCAAAGATGCCTCAGTATTAACATTTGTTCTTAATTTCCAGATAGCATATCCAGCTGTTCAAGTGATGCTCTACAGATTCTCCCGCAGATTTCAAAATGTAAAAATGCATGACAACAACCCTAACACAAACAATAGCAACAGCGAAGATCAACATCTCTAGGCATCTCAGTAAGAGTTTTCTGAAGGCTGATTCTAAATAAAAAGGGTCCTATATCCACTCCAGGACTGCAGAGCAGATCTGGCCATTCTAATCTCTTCTGGAAGGTGATTCTATATATGCTGTTGTGGACATCTTTATATTTGGCTCCCTCATATATTCTTTTTTTAGACAGGTTGTGTGTTACTGCCACTAGAATCTCCTGTCTACATCTTAGATGGTGCAGAGGCAGTCAGGGTTATTTTTAAAAAAATGAGAGCAAAATGCCACTACCAGTCCAGGTGCTGCCTGATATAGTCAGTTCAAGGTGATGTTACAATAGCTTGGCTCTACCTTCTCCAAGGATTGTGCCCATCTATAGATTCATTTACACAAACTTAAGGGTTACATATAGTCCAACGACCCCTATGCACAAGGCATTGTCCTTATTTTTCTTTTTCCTGTCTTTTCTACCTTGCTGTTCTTAATTATTTATTATCTACTCTCCCTGCAAGCATGCTCAGGTTTTGTTGGTATCTGTGCATGTGTGCCCTGCATTAGTTGTTCTTAAGATTTCAGTGCCTCCCTAACAGTGAAGAAAGCTGACAGGAAGAAAATTGATTCATTTGAAATGTGGTGCTGGAGGTGAGTTTTATGGATACCACAGATCCAGAGGAGTTAGCCGTGTTAGTCTGTAGTAGCAAAATCAAAAAGAGTCTACTGGACTCTTTTTGATTATGGATACCACAGACAGCCAAAAGGACAAATAGATCAAATCAAGCCTGAATTCTCCCTAGAAGCTAAAACAACAAAAATAAGGTTATCATACTTTGGTCACATCATGAGATGACAAGATTCTCTGGAAAAGTCAATAATGCTAGGAAAAGTGAAAGGCAGTAGGAAAAGAGGAAGACCTAAAATGAGATGGCTTGACTCAATAAACGAAGCCATGTCCCCCAGTTTGCAGGATCTGACCAAGTCTGTTAATGATAGGAAGTTTTGGATGTCTTTTTCCTTCATAGGGTCGCCATAGGTCGGAGGCAACTTGACGGCACATAACACACACACCATCCTAGCTTATGAATTTTAAATTTCAAAGTGGAGGGGCAAATTTTGATTCTAGTATACAGTTGCATATATTTCTCTCTACGCAGCTGGTAAAGTTCATTTTGATGGGCTATGGTAATGAATTATAGCAGGCCATTGCAAAGTAAGTGACCACAACAAATAAAGCATATTCAATACTGTGAAATAATGAGGAGTAAGAAGCTTAGCCAGTGACTAGAAATTACATGGGGCTGGATCCAGATGAAATCTGCTCATGCAGGGCACTTCTGTCAGTGGAACAGACCATTCCTGACTCCCCCTCACTCTCCTCAAAATGCTGCTCCTAGGGGGCAGGAGACCCTCAGGAACAACATGGTAAGTAAATCAGAGGTCTGCAGCAGGAAGAGGGAATTAGTAGAATTACCCCACCTCTAACACCAGCCAAAAATTTAGTCTACAGCCAAAGTATGGGTATTAGAGGGTTTCTGTGAAATGTTACAAGGGGTAGAATCACTGAAGGAATCTAGTGGAGGATGGAGTTGTTACGGCCCCATGTATGCAGACAAACACTTCCTATGGATTCTTGTTGGATTCTAATTGCACTGCATGGCTTGGTACAGACGTGAGGACCTGGTGGCTTTAGAATGAAACAAGGAGAGGGCACAGGGGTTGGACTGGAAGTTTTCCCAGTAATTTCCCAGATAACCACTGTGCTACAGCAGCTAAGTGGTTTGGCTGCAAATCAGCACTCTTCTGGTTCAGATCCCACTACTGCCATGTACTCTGCAGGTGGCCTTCGGTAAGCCACTCCTAAGCCGCAGCTCACCAGCTGTATTGTGAGGATGATAATAACACTAACTTGTTTACCACTCTGTCTAGAAGAGCACTATATAAGCACAGTTATTATTATTAATTTGACTAGCCAGTCTGCCACCAGGGGGGATCCTTGAGTTATAATGTCTCTACCCTCTTTCTCTCATTCATTCATTCATTCACAGCCATCACATATTAGCCATAAATAGAAGCCATCACATCCAAACCAGCAGAGTGTGATTTGTGCTTTCTCTATAAGCCAGATTGCCTGGTCAAGAAGTTTAGAATCCTCATTTACAGGGCAAGTGCAACCGTAACTTACTGATTTGGATCTATGGCTTGCCATAAACCTGGCAATAGCTAATTATATGACCACCATGATGGAGAAGAGACAGCATCCAAGCCCAATGATTCGCAAGGCTTGGTCAAGCAAATAATATTTTGACATTACTTGAGAAACTAGGATCTCTATAAGTCTCTGTTCTGCAGCTGAGGCACAGTTGGAAGGAAAACTCACAGATAAACAGGACCAAGTTTGTGTTTCTTTTACTAAAGGGGGGGGGGAGGATTCCATATCTTTCCAAAAATATGTCTAAAAGCAAAGCTATCTTTTTTCTCAAGATAAAACTACCCCAGTCACACGATTCGTAGAACAATAATGAAAAGAAAAGTTTGTTTCAGTAACAAAAACGTACTAGAAAGAGAGGAATGAATTCTTTCAACAAAATAAATTTTGTTTTCAAAGAATATGAAAGCTGATGTCACTTCTAATTCTCCTGTGGGGGATGGGGGATGGGTACAGCTTGCAGTACATCAATGCAGCCATTTATTGCCCAGTCCACTCTATAAAAAGACATTGTGTACTAGTTTTTGCTTTCTGTGCCAGAAATGCATTCCTGGAACCTAACGGCAGCTCCCCCCCACCCCCATGTAGTAATTTAGATAATAGTTTCTCCATGAACTTTCAGAGCATTTTATTTACTACTTTCATAACATTTTATTTACTAACCTAAATGATTAGACAAAGTGCTTTAGAATCCTTCAGCAGTTAGTTTTTCATTACATTATTGAAATGTGAGAACATTATGTGGCCAATAACGATAGTAGGTAGGTCTACAGGATTCACTGACAAACACTGAGGAGGTGAGACAAACTAAGAACTCAAACAAGGGGAAACTTACTGGCTGTCACATTTGTGGAATGTGAAGGATACGACCAAATTACAGGATCAGTCAGGAATCTGAGGCTGCATATCTAAGAACACTTTCCTTGAAGTAAGCCCCATTGAATAGCACGAGGATTACATTTAAGTAGATCTGCTTAGAGTTGCTTGCTAAGACCATGCCTGAGACAGGTTACTCAAGAGTAAACACCATTTTATTCAAAGAGACTCAGTCACAGGGAAGTGTCCTTAGTATTACAGCATAATATCCTGTTTAACCTATTCAGTCTGTGAGCTGGAAACAGGAGGGAATGGAACCTTTTGCTTGCTTATCATTCTGGCTGCACCAAGTAACTTTTTTTTCTTTTTGCTTTTAATGTAAGATGTTCATGTTTCAGTGAAAAACAGTAAGAATGTTAATTTTTTTCTTTCGCTCACCCCATTTAAGATTTATTAGTTTATTTATTTTATCATATTTCTGTCCCGCCCTCCCCGTGAACAGGCTCAGGGATGGCTCACAATAATAAAAGAATGATACAATTTTAAAAATAGAATAGAATTACAAACATTAAAACTCACAAAAATCCATGAATAAAGGCGTCAACATCAAGTAATAAAATGGCAATATAAAAGACTACAAGCGCAGATACGATGCCCAACAACATTTATGGTTGTCAACAGCCTGGAGAAAGTGTCTGTTCCTTTAATAGAGGCTTAACAAGATGCTATTTATCTCCCTGCCATGAAAAGCTTCAGCTGCCCATTTCCACACAGTCATCCTCTAAGCAGACAGAACATTTTTTCCCCTTCAGGTTGATGGGTAACCACAGCAACCTAAACATTCACAAACTTTTTCATTTGGAGTTGATAATTGCTCAGATGATTAAGGCTCTTACCAAAATCTTGAAAATTCCAGGTGCTGTCTATTGTATATTGAGTGCCAAACTACATAAAACATGTTTAGTTTCATTTTGTTTTCCTGATGAACCTTGTTTCAGTATTTTGGGGGGATAAAAATCTGAATTAATTGGGCTGTTGGAAATGGGACCCCTCCCCAAAATCTATACTAAGGATCATGTGACCTGCAAGGAAAAAAGCAATATAGAATGAAGACTGTAGTAAGAATTAAGTGACAAGAAATAAGTGAGGGGAAGTGTAAAAATGGCTGGATTTAATCTATTATGATGGTAATATTTTGAAATTAGTTTTCTATAATTTCACAAGGACTTGTTGTCATTCCAAAACAACATAAAGCTTTCCACCACCCCCACCACCCCCCAGCAGCATTATAACTACTTTTTGGGCATGAAAGACTAATGATTCAGTTCTTAACAGCATATCATCAATGTACATGTCCCAAGGGTATGGCTGGAGGGCATACTCAGCCAGTTTTGCTGAAGCCAATCAAATCTAAGTCTGGTCAGTGCTAGGGATGAGAGTGGCCTTAAGTCACATGCAGGAAGAAATGTGGGATATAAATGTAATAAATTGGATCACTTAAGAACATTGGTAATAAAAATGGCAGGTGTTTCGTATAAACTAAGGATAAGCAGATGTTCAGTGTAGCTGCTGATTATTCTTGGGGCTTTTATACTCCATTGACTCATACGCATTACTTCTATGCAATTTTATATCTGCCTTATGCCATTTATGTTGTACGTTGCTTGTATGCAATTGACACAAAAATAATGCTGAAAATGTATTTATTTTTGCTCTAGTTTTCTCTCACTAAAATTCTTCCCACACTTGTAGGTGCATTTCTCATAAAAGGAGAACAAAAACAGGGAGAGTTAATAACAGTTAATAATAAGAGTTAGTGACAAAACAAAGTCTTCACCTGCTGGCAGAAGACAGAGCAAGAGTCCAGTAGCAGCTGTAAGACTAACAAGATACCCTAGCACAAATTTTGTTAGTCTTGTAGGTGCTACCGGACTCTTTCTCTTTTCTACTGCTACAGATAGACTAATGCAGCTACCCATCTTGATCTGGAAGAGGACAGCAACAGAAGGAGATAGATGATTCTCCCTGTGGAGGGAGTTCCACAGTTTCAGTGCTGCAACTAAGAAAGTCCTTTCTCGGGTTTATCATGATTGACCTCAGGGATGGTTATTGGTAAGGAATGATAAGCGCTGGCAGACCAGTACATTAATATTTCTCTGGCCGCTTTGTACATGGTGCCAGGCAGGGCTTTTTTTCCTGGGAAAAGAGGTGGTGAAACTCAGTAGTACTATATGCGAGTGAGCGCCCAGGACCACGTGATGACATCACTTCCAGGAAGTGACATAATTGCACAGGGTGTGGCCACCCTTGGAGTGTGCCCGCAATTTGAGTCTACTTGCCTCCCCACGCCAGGCCAATTTGGGTCCGATCCTGGTCATTTGGGGCCTGTTTTGGCCATTTAGGGACCATTTTGGCCCAATTTGGGCCTGAAGCAGCCAGGATAGGACCACTGCTGGGTGGGGGAGTGTTCCCCTGCCTGGCAGAAGCCTGATCCTGACCATCTCTGGCCTGTTTTGGCCATTTTGGCCCCCTTTGGCCCAATTCCACCCTGAATGGCCCGGATCAGGCCACTACCAGGCAGAGGTGTGTTCCCTTGCCCAGCAGTGGCCCAATCCTGGCTTTTTGGTCCATTTTGGGCCCAAAATGGGAAGGATCGGGCCCATAACAGCCAGGATTGGGCTGCTGCCCGGTGAAGGAGTGTTCCCCCACCTGGCAGTGGCCCATTCCAGGCTCAAATGGGCTCAATCCTGGTCATTTTGGGACCGTTTGAGGTCCAAAACAGCCAGGAGAGAGGGGGCAGTTTTAAGAACTGCCAGAATGCTGTTCCGGAGCATTGCAGCAGAAAAAAAGCCCTGGTGATTGGTGTATGTCATGGGGAAGTGTAGTGTTGGGGGGTAGTAATCAAGTATTTATAAAAATCTTATAAGCTAAAATAAAGAGGATAGTGGCACTGAATTGTACGGGGGCTTGAACCACCTCAGCGCATCACATACTCCATTCAAAGAATAAAAAGTTCCATCCATGGATCTCTTTAACGTATCTATTTTTTAAAATGAGGCATTTGACAGCATTTTGTACTACTTGTCAAACTGTTTTCTTTGAGACTGTTAATAATTCGAAATTGGCATCTCAGAATGGATTTTGTGCATTTCCAAAACTGACAGCATTGATACTTCTGATTCAGTATTGCATTCAAAGATAAAGTGAATGTTACTAGGAAATTTTTATATCCTACCAGTCTCATCTTGACGCAATACATTATGTCTTTCTGGGCTGATGACTATCTCAGTTTTGTTGATTCCCAAATCAGTCTGTATCAGAAAATGATCTGTATAAAAGTACAATTTGGATAGTGAACAAGACAGCTTTGTGAATAACTGTAGACATTTTTTTAAAAAAAAGCTATCTCCTTACTTTTCAACTCTGTCTTCTGGTTTGTGTGACATCACAGCAACCTATAGCAAGTTTACCAATGAGAACTCACTCATGTTTACTTGGTTTTGCCCTTTCTTAGGGGCCTGTGACTATCTTGGAAAAATGACAACTGCTATTGATCAGTACATATATGCAATGTGTGCTTTAATCTGGCCATTCATATTTCTAGAATGATGGTGAGACTTAAACACACAAATTAAGCAGCATAGATTAGATTTTATTACAGGGTGAGTTTAAAAACTTCTTTTAGCACTAGCTATTAGAGATTGACGAGGATTAGATTTTTTTTCTTTTAATAACCTGGAATCCTTCAGTTTCTTCTGAACCAATGGTTGTGGACATCGCTAAAAACAAGATATTTCTGTTCTTCTGGTTGGATTTGTTCTAAAAAGTCAAAACATTTTTTTTGTTAGACAACTTGCATGCCAAGGTCAAATCAGTAGTTTTGGGGAGGAGACTTGAAAAGCAGTCTCTGTCTAGGTCCAACTAGCCAACAAACCTCTTGGATTGCATGTTCATGCCTTAAGCAATCTGAGACCAAAACTCTATTTTGCTCAACTGTCAATTGTAAATGTTAAGAAAATCATTTGGTTTCAATGATAGTGCTTTCCCAGTTTGTTATGAACAACAATATTGAGACTCAAACATGTAAAGCGTGCTGTTTTTAATTAAGTAATGATATTTTTCTTGTCCTGCTTAATCACAGACATCTCTAACAGTGTGCTGTACTGTCAGGCTCTTCCTGATAATCAGTTGAAAAATGGCCTAATCTTTTGAGGACTTGAAATCAGGGCCCTCACATGGGGGGGGGGGGGGGCTGGAGGACCAGAGGGGCCTATGTTACCCTAAATGGGGGGGAATCTCCTTGTGAGTTGGAGGAATTAGCATACAATGAGAAGCAGCAAGAAGAGGTGACTAGCAGGATCTCCACCAATGTATACCAGGAACAGTCCCTTAGAGAACTCTTTGAAAGAACCAGGCAGGTGTTGCAACAGGAATCGGGAACTGTTCTGCCTAGTAAGGCAATGTGCCATGTGCTTGAATCACATGAGGAGAGGAGTTTATGATATAGCCATATTCATAAACTTCTCTATTAGCATGAGGGAGAGTTAGACAGTGCTAACACGTATCCCTTGCTGCAATCCATATTACCATGAGGTAAAAATTGAGGATAAACTGTAGATAATTCCTGAGAGTATATATAGATTTCAATATAGAGAATTTTCATTGAAGAGTGCATAGCCCTATGGATTCTTTGCACATTGCTAGTGACTGTGGAAGAAGCTGCAAAAAGTGTTGGCAAGTTAGCACTCTGCAAAAACTGCAGGTGTTCTACAATGGGGCAAGAACAATTAAGCCACCAAGGTATCTTGTCTATTGAGCCTGAACTTACAAGAGAAATTGACTTTGGGGTGTTGTGGGCCCTGATTTAATATAAGTATTGATTGACTGAACAAAGGCAAGCTTGACAACTGTTCAGGTTTCATACTGGTAAAACATGTTCTATTTCTTGATATTTGTTCTTGCTGTACATCCTTGGAAAAGATAACTTAACTGGATGGATGCCCAGACAAATCTCTGTGTAATTTAATATCCTTAAGAACAAAGCTTGTTATGTGCATTACAATGGAAAAAATTCTTCTAGGCTAGACAAGGGCTTCTCAGACCATTGGAAATGAGAACTCAAAGGATCTTGGTATAGTCATGTGAGTTTCTTGTAACTGAGCCTATATTAGATAGCCACACCCAAAAGACATCTGAATCTCTAACTTGATGAGGATATCTAATCTGACAGAAAGTGCTTTGGTGAGATTCTTAAAATTTTATCTTACCCCTTGGATTTAAGATGGATAGGATAAGGGATGATGACAGGTACGCTAATCTACTTCTGCTCCTTGACATAAAGAATTATCTTTTGTATTTTATTATCTTTGTATATTGATAAATTTAAGACTGGTTAGATTGATTTTTAAGTCTCAAATGGCAACATTGAATGCTTATTGGTTGGGATAAGATAGTTAGTAAACTCATAGGACTCTCAAGCTGGGTATTAAGCAGGCATTTTCCAGAAATATATAATAGTAATTTCCTAACTAAAACCAACTTTTTTCATGGTTCATGAGATTGTATGTATGAGGGATTGTGGTCAAGTGGGTATGTGGGCACCTGCTTTACAAGCTTGTACTATGTTAAAAAAATAATGCTTGGGCCCTGCTGGCAGCAAAGGTATCTTGGTTTCAGTGTTGTGAATATTTGGTTTTTTATAAATTGTCCTCCGGTACTTAAGCCTAAGCAACCTGAGAATTTGACCCTCCATGATACAAAAAGAAACATTTTATACTTACTAGTTAAATGTTATAAACAACCTGCCTCTGTACCTCAAGTGAATGTAACATGCACGCTCGTGTATGCACATCTCTAATGACTAGTTCATCGAGGTTGTTACCTTTACCTTCCCATACTCCCTTCTCATCTTTCCCACTATTGGACTTTAGGAAAGTGCTAGAACAGGATAAGACCTCGATATTCAAGATTTTATAACTTTCCCATAACATCTATCAAAACAAGACAGTCAACTCCTTTACTGAGATTGCTCTCATAGAATAGTGTTGTTTTATGTACTGAATTAAAAAAAAATGTATATGTTAGAGAAGCCAGCTGAGGCACAAACATCTTCAATATATTTCAGTGTCAACATACATAACAAACAGTCCACGGGATCATCAAGTGATAAAATCTAAAAACAAAATTCAAGGATGCTAATGTGTGTGTATATATAATCTTTATTGTATTGTAGATTACATTAGATTCAATTTGATGGCTGGAAAGAAACATGTTCCATATCACAAGAGGTTCAAATTAATGTTTGCTGACTATAAGGAGCAGTATCAATAATTCATCACCTGAGTTCTTTTGAGATGATCTGTTGATGCACACCACTGGACCACAGAGCAGTAATATGAGCATTTAGGTGATTTACAGATCTCCAAAACAGCAAATAATCAGGAATTTGTTCAAGTGGTCAGCCCACACTGGCTTTTGAACATCTGAAATGAGGATGTGCAATGAGACCAATGTTGTATAAATCATGTTTGTCTTTTCTAAGCACTCTCCAGTGGTCTTAGGATAAAAGTGCCTGCACTTAGACTGGCTACTTCCAGTACCATTACCAATACCTAATTGACAGGTTGTGTTTTACAGAACAGTGCATTTTCTGTATCCTTATTAACTCTTTAGTCCCTCAAGGCATTTTGCATTCAGTAGTGTACATCTTGAAAACAGACACTTTTACGACTCTTTAAATATTATTTATTGCTTGTTAAGCCTGATGGTTTTGCTCCAGAATAAGAATCATTTTAACACAGTCTATCATGGGAACCTATGCTGTAGCCCAGTAACATGAATTCATCTTTATTTTTATGCTGTGATTGTTTTTGTCTTGTCTGTTTCAGACGAGCTTTTGTGATCCCATCGTCCAGCCATGCACAATGTGAAGTGGGAAGGGAATTATGTAAATGTTGGGGACAGAAACAACTGTTGTGCAGTAAGGGTGTGCATTCAGATACACCTGACCTGAAATTATGCCCAAACTTAATTGTTTTGGGTCAACTTGGGGATACACAGAATAACACAAAATGCTCCTGAAATTCCAGGAGTAATGAAAATTTATCTCCCAGAATTTCAGGAGTGTTTTGGAGTTTCAAGGAGATTTACGACTGGGGAGGGAGAGAGATGAAGCTAGCCCAGGAAACACCTGTTAGTCAGCATCTAGCTTCCCTTTAAAAGACGGAGGCCAACTACCTCTTGAATTTTGGGTATCCAAAAGAATCCCAAGCAGGTAACAACGTTCCTCTCTCTCAAAGGATAACTAAAACAGCACCCTACCTGAAATTCAGATCTGAAATATTACTGACATTTTTGAAGTGTGCCTCCCAAAACTGCAGTATTCTACTTTTGTCTTTGTTTCTGTTTAGAAACCATGTTTTTGAAGATTACTGATTGGTACCCCATATAACTTCATTTTTTACTCAGTTCTAGTCTGGCTGGCTGATAAATGTGCTTGAGTAGAATGTCTTGTGTTTTCATAGTGACACAGTTGTTGCCACCTGCTGCAGAACGAAGATCACAAGATTTGTACAGTTCCTATCAAACTGAAGTATGTGTTCATAACACAATTTATACTTGCATAAACAATTCATTAAAGCTCTTTTGAGCTCCTTCCTTAGTAATGCCCACAAATATTCTAGGTTCTTACTGCAAATTTCACACCACATTTTAAGTACCTACATCAATCCTTGCTTATACAAGTATGTAATATAATTAACTACGAAACTGCAGGGTATATTTTCTTCAGGAAATCCATATCCAGTGTAAAGGGTGGTGGTGGCTGGGTGTCAAATATTTTCAGAAGATGACTTAAACATCCAGTCTTCCACAAACAAGACCAGAGACCGCAAGCACATGTTGGGTCCTGTTTAAAGCTAATCCATGTCATGCAGCTATTTCTCAGCCAGAAAAGCTCTTGGCCTCCTGGAAAAATCAGACACACTGTGGAAGTCACAAGAACTTGACATTTTTTCCCAAGGCAAAATTGTAACTGCCATGGTCTACAACATTTCTTGGAGATGTCATTGCCTTGCAACTTGATAATCTAACAATATCAAGCAACAGTCATGCAGTGCTGTCAAAGGGTATTGCAGGACATGTATGTGTAGGACATGTATGTATTCAGGTGAGGCTGCTTAACTGCATAAAAAGTAGCATTCCTAGTGACTGACTCATACTTGCATAAGAGCTAACCTTGTGCAATAGAGCTTCAGCCATGCATATACTGCAGCTTGATATGCTAGGGAGGGCGTGTGTGTGATCTACAATAAATGACATATATACACAGAACATGCATATGGTGTGCCAATAATCATCCTGGTAATCACTGCAGACTCTTTAATATTAGGATACCTCTAACAGGCAGAACTATTGGAGGTGATTGGCAGTCACTAACACATCAGCTCAATATTTCTATTTCCTCTGTTTAACCATGTAATTGCACCCTGCATCTTCCTCTCCCAATAGCCAGTCATAAAAGAAGCGGAATGGCAATAGTTTAAAAATGTCATAACTAGGAATCCCTTTTCCCCAGTGGGTGTGAGACCTCCCCTGATCCCAGTCCTTCCCCTCTGCCACCGCTTAACTGGCCAGTTGGTGGGAGGGAAGGCATGGGGAACAGGCCCAGGAGGCAAGGAACCTCCCGTGCAAGTGCACAGCAGGCTTCCTCAAGTGACATCATTGCACCTGGTGATGGACATGTTTATGTGTTTCTCAGGGGCTAATTTTGACACCCAGTGGGCTGAACTCACCCCGTGCAAAGCAAGCCCACTGCTGGCACAGTGACATGAGATTTAGCCTCCAGATAAGTGCCAGGTCCCCTCTGCCCACGTAGTGTATAGGGACCTAGGAACCCTAGTCATGACATTATGGTATGGGTAAGGAAGAATCACTGCTTTGGATGGCTATGGTATGCCTGTCTGAAGTCTTATTTCTAGTGCAAGGATTATAGGCTCGGTCTGCTTGATTCTTGTATCTTGTCTATCAACATCAGCATTAATAGAAACTTTACTTCTGTTGAGAGATTTAATAAAATAATCTTACAAACTTTTTTGTTCCATAGGTTGCTTTAGAACAGGATCCTTTCATATTTCTCAATTCTAGCCATGAATTAGCTGATGGAAGGTGTGCATAGCCATGCTGGTATGGATTAGAACAGCAGGATTTGAGTCCAGTGACACCTTAGAGACAACAAGATTTTCAGGGTATAAGATTTCGAGAGTCAGAGCTCCCTTCTTCCTACTCATATCTGAAGAAGTGAGCTCTGACTCTTGAAAGCTCATACCCTGATAATCTTATTGGTCTTGAAGGTGTTACTGGACTCAAATCCTGCTGAGCATTGGGAGAATTAATGGCCAACTGGACATGTGAATTCAGTGAATATTAATTACGATGGGAGCTTCCATGTGGGAGAAGTGTTTTAACCTCTTCCAAAGTTAATTATTTAATATATGAAAGCACCTAAATATTTAATTCAAGACCAGCATATTTATTTTGTTAATATGGAATAGATTTACCATTACTGCATAATTTTTTTTGTCCTGAAGAAGGGGCATAAGGAAAATTTCAAAGGCCAGAATATGCTTTTCTTATTCAGAGTTGGTATTTTAGTGAGAATTTGTGTTCTGCTGAGAAAACAATGTATTGAGGGTGCCTATGGAATCCACATTAAATGCCTGTTCATTGCATGGGCATTTAAATATTTGCTTCAATTGTTTTGAGTTAAATGTTTTCTAGCTGTACATACAATATGGAAAACAGAGTCACAGTAGTGAAAAGAGTATGAATGAATGCAGCAGAAATATTAGTGTACTAGGTGAAATTTCCTGTTTCTTATTCCTGTTTACAGCTGCTATTTGGGTTTTGAAAGAAGACAACAAACTGTAGTTTGTGGTTCAAATTAAACACCAAGCCATGTTTTGCTGCAAAACAGGACTGTTCCATTTCTCAGGATGTGCAAGGGGAAGGGGAAGGAGTACAAGAAAGTGAGGACCTGATCACATAATGACAAATGTGGTATGTTACGTCTGGACCACATCTTAGTGTTTGAGAGGACAGGGAAGAGTTGTAGGCATGAATCCTAGGTGCTAGTGGTTCTACTGTATCCCTTTTCTTTACTCACCAAAGATATTTAGAAGCAGGGAAAGATTTCCTTTTTAGCCAGTATGTGCTGATATCAGAATTGAACACATTATGTTATCTCCAGATAGACATGTTCGTCATTCGTTGCCATCCACGAACAATGGACAGTAACGAACATGATCCTGTTCACAAACATGTTCGTTGTTCGTGGCCCCTTTAAGATCCCTTTAAACTATCAGCTGGCAGGTGGCAGGGGGAATTCCCCCCTGCCACCTGCCAGCTGATAGTTTAAAGGGCCCTTTCCTGCCACGTGCAAGGGGCAGGGCCCTTTAAACACCCCACAAACTGACCTTCCCAATATCCAATACCCACCAAATTTGCAGGGGACATAGTCCTCACTGTCCTCCGAAGACCCCCCAAGTTTCAGAGAGATTGCACCCTGGGAAAGGCATGATCCATGGGTCCTTCCCTTTGTTGTAATTTTCTCTTCACAGTGGCAAAAACGGGACTGTCTGCTGGAAGTACTTTGAAGGGTTAAAGCCAGAAGGAAAGCCAGAAGGAGTTCAGACAGAGTTCAGTCCCTACCATTGCCCAGGGAATTGATTGAAAGGCCCCAGACTGTCTGGCTTGACGAACGGCTGACGAAGGCAAGGAACGAGGCTTGCAACGACCACTTGTTCGTTTAGAATACAGCCTCATGAACGGCCTGTTCGTGAACAGACGAATGGGCTATTCGTGGTTTTTTTCTGTTCGTAATGCTGTTCGTGCCCATGTCTATCTCCAGACAAGCAATGTTTTAAAATATTATATTTACCTTGTAAGCTTATGGGCTTTGCATTACTGATTGTTGTTGCAGAAGAGAATACCCAACTTCGTCTATAAATTTTACCTTTAATGGTCAATGAAGTCTTAATGCTGACCAGAGGGGGATTTAAAGGATAACTAAACTGATTTGTGATATTGAGACTTCAGGATGCATTCTAATCCCATTCCCCCAGTGGTGGTGGAGATTCCCTGCTTACTTCCATTGCCTGCTGCTGCTCTGGGTCGTGGCAGGAAAAATTTGTTTAAAACCCCTGTAGTATTGTGTGTGGCATCACATCACTTCCAGTAAAAATCCAGAAGTGACATAGGGTAGCTCTAGAAATGTCCAGTGATTCCTACAGCTACCTACATCACTTCCTTTTTTTAAAAAACCCAAGAAGTTACATGATACAGCATTCTGCATTGTGCCCCTCTCCCATATCCCCACCCACAACCCTCCCATCAGTTGTCCTCCCATCAGTTGCCAGGCAACACTCTGATCAGTTGCCAGGCAAGGTCTAATAAACCAATCAAACATAGTGTTTATCAAGCTAGAGTGTATGGACTCCTGAGGGATACTCAGGGATCCATGAGTCCTTTCTAAGGACAGAGGATGAGCTCTTCTCATGTCCATTTGACTAATACAAAACCAGAATAATCTCAGCATTCTAGGAATGGGAGCAGGGGCCCTCTGCCTCAGGTGAAGGGCTGAATGAGCTTCCCCTCTTTCAGAGAGCAGTACCTTGTCTAGCTTCCGCTGCTCACTGTCTCCTAGCTTCCATGTCACCTTGGAGCACTAGCATGAAAATATGCTGATCAGTGAATGGAATCCAACAACTCAGTTTTGGGAATGATACTTCTATGAAGTCGTTTAACCAATTAAAGTACAGTCATATCTCTGCTTCTGAACTAGTTTTCACTCTAATTTCCAATACTTTACCAAAGGTTGGATCCAGAGCAAGGACTTTGTAACATCCATGAGAGGATCTCCAATCTTCCTAGCACTCTTCTTTCTCCAGCAGCCATTTCCAACCCTGGAAAAATTTATTCTTGAGACCAAGGGACCCATCGGAATAGCCACGTGGATCAGGACTCAGGAGTAGGGTTGCCAAGCATCTCTATGGTTAAATATCATATAGCGTAGGTGAGTTCTGGGAAGGAAGGGCTGTAACATCTTCACCTGAAAGTAATAGCAAAGTGTCAATGATGTGTTCCCCTCCTCATTTTTCTCTTGCTGCTCACTGGAGTGAGAGTGGGTAATGGAGGGTGGAAGGTAAGAATTCATGCACAGCAGGCACCTGGTAAGGATAGTCAGGAGATTGCAGTAAGCAGGGGAGAGGGATGAAATTGCTGCCTTCTGTCTCTTTTCACAGTAGAGCTCCACTCATGCAAGAGGCAAAAGAGAGAAATTTCCAAGGTTCCCCCTCGTCACTTCAGTCTCTTGACCTGTATGGCCATTGTTCCACGTGGGTTCTGCGACCCCAAGATTAAACTTTATGGAGGTTGGAAAAGGCAGGAGAGATACAGGAAGACCCGCAACCACCAGCACTTTCCATTGATGCATCCTAAGATCCAACCCATAAAGACAGAAAGATACTACTCTGCATCTGTAGAAAATAATAGCCATTGACTTTTGTAATGGAACCAGAGGTTCAGGTTTTGTGCAATGCTGTTCTTTTTTGTGTGTGTTAGTATCTCTGTTAGTTCTTCTGCCCCTTTCTATCCAGGTTCATGTGGCCTCTAGTTACCCATAAGGAGGTTTCTTGCTGTTTCTACCACAATGTTGCTTGCAGTCAAGGATGAGATTGAATCAGGGATTTTTGGGTTGTGACCTTATAGAATCTGTTGCTGTCTGAAACCTGGCTTTCTACAGACAATTAAAAAAAACACATTTTACTTAAATTTGCTTTTAAAATGTAGGTCACTCGTTGTCATAGAATTGTAGTGAAGAGACAAAAGGACAAAGGCCTCCATGGCAGGTTCTGGTATGGGAAGGGGAGGAGGAGGGTTGTCAACTGCCACGTGAGGCCTGGCAATTTCCCAGTATTATAACTGATCTCCGAACTATAGAAATAAGTTTCCCTAAAGAAAATGAGTGCCTTGGAGGGTAGCCTCTGTGGCATCATTTCCTGTCCTCCTCAGGTTCCACTCCCAATTTTCCAGAAAGTTCTCAACCTCAAGCAGGCAACCCTAATGAGGGAGTGTGGAGGGAGTCTGCAAAAATTAAATCAAATGGGGGTCTTCAGCTTTCTTTAGAATTACTATTCTAACCCAGCTCACATCTAGAGCTGGAGTATATACTTTTGTAAAATGGAAAAAAAACCCTGTCACTTAAGCCTAATGTTCCAAATCACTTTTCAGGCTCTTCCATCCTTGACAACTGGGCAGGTTAAAGAACATTAGTGACAACATCAGGTTTCCAAGGTCTGGCTCATCTGCTAAGAGTTCATATTACTGGCTCTGACAGGTTCTATTGCTGTACCCTCATGCAAATTTATTAGGTTTAAGTATAAAAAACCCTGCTTTCCCGCCCAAGTAAGTGTCTTTTAAGTTTATCCCTCTTGACAGATAAAAGATGAACAGGGATGTCTACACCTAAAATAAGGTTGTTCATTGCCTTGGGGGAAATACTGGAGGCATGAGAACATTTGTTAATTGTAGATTAGAGGTCTGCTCCCTCCTTCCCCACTTTTTTGGCAGGGAAAAATTACATGCTCCTTATGGAACATGCATGTACTTGCTATGTGATTACATTAGGGTTTGATCTAGCATTGCCTGTCTAATGTATCTATATATTCCCCTCTCATATTGCTGCAGCACTCTTCTCTGAAGTGTGATATGTGCTGAGATGGAAGGAAACAACTTAATACAGACAGTTCCTAGTAACCAAATGTGTCTTTGTAGTTATATGTTGTTCAAAAGAAATCCAAATTTCCTTTCATTTAATTAGTGATAGGTTCACTGTCTTAAAAGTACCTCTTAAATGTAACCCAATTTCTGACATGATAAAGAGTACTTAAAAGTATAGTTCAAATTACAGTTATATTGACTGTTCAGCTTGCAATCTACTGTGATTCGCCAAATCTTCTTGAAGAA